>NC_090810.1:56957444-57605567 GCF_036512215.1 Solanum lycopersicum | reverse complement strand
TTCTTCTCTGTTACTACCAACTCCTCAAATTCTTTCAATTTCATCTTCCTTACAGTCTTCACTACCTTTCAAACCTCATAATTTTCTTCAAATTACAAGGAAAAAAAATACGCTAATTTCATCTCCTCTTAGAGTAGCTGCACCTCCAACAACAACAACAGCTACTGAAGAAGAAGAGAAGCTAGATTCAAAATCTAGTGATATTGAAGATACAGAAAATGATGAACAAGATTCGTCGTCGAAATTCTCTTGGAGAGATCATTGGTACCCAGTTTCATTAGTGGAAGATCTCGACCCGAGTTTACCCACACCGTTTCAGCTACTGAATCGTGATATAGTTATCTGGTTTGATAAATCTGGATCTCAGTGGGTTGCTTTGGATGACAAATGCCCTCATCGTCTTGCTCCTTTATCTGTACAAATCCACTTCTCGATTTTGCTTGAGGATACTTTTTATATGTGTTTTTAGCACTCCTCTTTAAAGTTTTTGATGTATGGGTGTTTGTAGGAAGGGAGATTAGATGAAAATGGTGATTTGCAGTGTTCATATCATGGATGGTCATTTAATGGATGTGGTTCTTGTACAAGGATACCTCAAGCTGCATCTCAAGGACCTGAAGCTAAAGCTTTTCAGTCTCCAAGAGCTTGTGCTACTAGATTTCCTACTATGGTTTCTCAAGGATTACTCTTTGTTTGGCCTGATGAAAATGGATGGGAGAGAGCTCAGGCAACAAAGCCGCCCATGTAAGTTTCTGAATAATTAATTAAACTAGTTCGAAGTTATGCTATATTATTATATATTAATCTCTACTATAGTGACTTGGTTTATATTATAATACTAATCGATTATCTTTAGTACAATGACTTGCTTAAAATATGTTCTTCGTATTTTATTTAAGCTATTGCTGGATAATGAGATTGATTTGGTAGCTCACTTGGTTGATGCCCTGCATGTGTGGTTGAAGAATCGAATCCCATTCCCCTACCTATCGCGTTGATCAAGATATTATAGTTGGTAGACTTGAGTATACTTTTAGTGGGATTTAAATTTGTTGTTTAATGGGATATTTGTAGGTTGCCTGAAGATTTTGATAAGCCTGAGTTTGCAACTGTGACAATTCAGCGTGATTTGTTTTATGGCTATGACACTCTCATGGAGAACGTCTCTGATCCTTCTCACATTGATTTTGCACACCACAAGGTATTTTTTGCAACATTTTCATTCCTTTTTGGCTTCTAATATAGTTAAGAATCCACTTTCAGACCTAAGGTTTTATCCTTACATGCTAAAAATGAATAGTCTTCAGGGTTAGTTCTGAGTTCTCATAAGCTACGGGTTGTTTGGTTTTTGATTTCCATGAAAATATGAACTCAAACTGTTTCACATGTGAAAAAAGTGAACTTTTGAACTCTTAAGCCAAGTAGCTCGCTGTGCTTGGCCAAAACATATATAAGGTCGTTCCTTGGAGGATTTTCTCTTTATCTGGAACGGTATAAAGGTGTAGCTTTTGAGTGTTGCTCATTGTTTTATACAAGTTTTCATAACCTTACTTTCTGTGCAATTATTAGGTAAAAGCCATACTTGGAGAGCAATAGGTAGAAGTACGCCATGGGAATCTTAACTATCACTCTTATGACTTCAGTGCTACTTTTATCAATTTATGGATAGTTTTTCGATCTTACCATCTTAAAAGATGAAGCTGATAGGATTAGGCTATCCGGAGTGTGGATGCTGAATAACATGTTTTGACTCTGGATGTTGCTTCATATTCAGCTGACAGGATTAGGCTCTCTGGAGTCTAGATACTGAACAGCGTGCCAGACGATCCTTAAAATAACCTTTACAGACAATGTTGTGTGTATCTATCTGTAAATATAAATTTCAGAAAGATCTGAAGTAGAGCTTTCATCTTTTCAGTCGCTAAACGACTTTATTATTAGCAAAGGGCTTCATGTATCAGATAACAGAATACGGTGTATATATAGATGTGCATTTTTACTAGAGTGATACTGCTGCTGCTTGCTTGGTGTCCAACAACACATGTCTCTTAACTTACTTGTTGATATTTTACAGGTTACTGGAAGGCGAGACAGAGCAAAGCCCTTGCCATTCAAGATGGAGGCATCTGGACCTTGGGGTTTTGCTGGTGCGAACAATGATAAACCAAAAATTACTGCAAAATTTGTCGCACCTTGTTACTCAATGAATAAGTAAGTTCATCATCCTAAAGTAGATCAAATTTCTTGACTATCAAGGCAAGCAATCATGTATAAATTAATCATCTTTAGGTAGATATGCTTGCATCACATTTCTCTTTCTCCTACTTCACAGAGTCTGTTATCTGCTAACAAAACGAGACATTAGTAGCATTATGTATCTATACTCTTATGGTTGTGGGCATTATATCCTGTTCAAGTCGGGTTCTTTAAGGTATAGCTTTCCAGACCAGGTGCATGGTTTGTACAAGGCTTTGCGCATCAATAGATGGAAGTTCGCTTTGTTGTTGGTATACATGTCTTTATATCTTTGTATGAATTACGTTTTATATGTAAATGTTAGCTCCATCCATGCTGCAACTATTTGCATAGTATGACTAAGATCTCATTGGAAAATTTTCCAGAATAGAGATCGACACAAAGCTTCCAATCGTGGGTGATCAGAAGTGGGTGATATGGATTTGTTCCTTTAATGTACCTATGGCACCAGGAAAGACCAGGTCAATTGTTTGTAGTGCTCGAAACTTCTTCCAGTTTACAGTGCCTGGGCCTGCTTGGTGGCAGGTAATAATATTTGGTTAGCAATATATTATCATGCTAATATATTATCATAACGTCTAAGAATTTTCATGATGTGTTGGCAATAGGTTTTTCCAAGATGGCAAGAACACTGGACTTCAAATAAGGTGTATGACGGGGATATGATTGTTCTTCAAGGTCAAGAAAAAGTCTTTCTTTCAAAGTCGAAAGAAAATGGTACTGATGTCAACAAAGAGTATACAAAACTCACATTTACACCTACTCAAGCTGATCGTTTCGTCTTGGCATTCCGAAATTGGCTTAGACGGCATGGCAATAGTCAACCTGAATGGTTTGGTAGCACAGACAACCAACCACTGCCATCTACTGTCTTATCCAAACGCCAGGTACCGATTCTCAGAACTCCAATCTGCTACTCTTCCTATGATCCATTTTCACTAATACCAAACTTTCATTGCCACCAAAAGCATACAACTACTACTACTACTACGCCTCAATCCCAAACAAGCATACAAACAATCAAATATTTTCTTGAACTGTTACTAATTCTGAATCTTCACAACTTTACAGATGATGGACAGATTCGAACAACATACACTCAAATGTTCATCTTGCAAAAAGGCTTACTACACATTCGAGAAGTTACAAAAGTTACTGATTGGCTCAGTAGTGGTATGCTGTGCATCTGCAGGCATCCCTGCAGATGTTAACCTACGAATTATATTGGGTTCATTAGCAATTATAAGTGCTGGATTAGCATACATTCTACACGAATTACAGAAAAATTTCATCTTTGTTGATTATGTACATGCTGAAATTGACTAAACATATCATCTAAGAACTTTCTCTATAAATAGCAGATATTTGATTTGTAAGTATTGTTACTCAGAAACAGCACAAAACACAAAAGCTACAAATCACATTGGAGAAAAACACATCCATTCATATTCATTACTGTTAAATTCAAGTACAACAAAAAGCAACTACCTTTACATTCTCCAAATTACCAATAACCGAAAAGCACCCATTACATCTAAGAACTAGTAAACTTAGTAACAGCTTTAGTTCCTTCAGAAACAGCATGTTTAGCCAACTCACCAGGCAAAACAAGCCTAACAGCAGTCTGAATTTCCCTTGAAGTAATTGTAGGCTTCTTGTTAATCCTAGCCAATCTTGATGACTCCTGAGCAAGTTTCTCAAATATATCATTGATGAAACTGTTCATAATCCCCATAGATTTGCTTGAGATACCAATATCTGGGTGAACTTGTTTCAGAACCTTGAAGATATAGATCTTGTAGGTTTCAATACTCTTCTTAGATTTCTTCTTCTTCTTATCAGCACCAGAAGAACCTGATTCTTTTGGTAACTTCTTCCCTGCTTTTGGGGTTTTTTCAGCCTTTTTCTCCTCAGCTGGCTTCTTCTCTGCTGGCTTTTTCTCTGCTTTTGGTGCCATTGGAACTGAAATTGAGAATCTGAAAATGGGTTGTGAGTGAAAAAGAGATTTGAATTGAGAAAATTGAGTTTGTTGATGGAGGGAAGAAGAAGAAAAGGCGGAGAATTTATAGAGTTTGTTGTTTTGAGGTTTGAGTTTTGATTGGCTGCTTTGGATTGACGCGGATCGTGATTTTGGACCGTTGATTTAAATGTAGAAAGAACGGCTGAGATTTAGTTTTGAAGGATCCACGTGGGTGATTTTTATTGGTTAAATGTAGTTTGCGCGGATCGTTGATATTTGCCGTTTGATGAAAGGAATAATTTAACGGTTAAATATCAATTTATTGTGAATTTTCGGAAATTTTATTTTTTTATCGTTTTTTATATCCCTGAAAGCACGTATTAATGATGAATTGTATTTAAGATATGTAGCAAAATTTATCTTTTATATCTATTTAGCAAAATTTACGATGTGTCATTTCTATAGCCTTATTATGGTTTTAGTTATAAAGTGTTCATATGTGGTAATATTTTAATCTGAATTCAAGTCTCACAAATATCTTTTATCATATCGAAAATACATATATAATATTATAAAGCTATACGTTACTGTTATTAATCATATTTCACAAGGTAGAATATGTCTTTCAAGCTACACACATTTTTCAACTTCATCAAAGCACTTCAATACAAAAGAAATTAAAATTAAAAAGGTACATAACAGAACAACTAATAAGTGAATAAATATTGAAACATTTACCAAGTTAAATTCAACATGGCACCAAAGCATATAGAGATTTTAGATTCAAAGTTTTATCTTCACTGTTCATTAGAATACGCAACTAGGTAGGGTTGCAATATAAGTTTAATATACAAAGTTATTATACTATATTTCTCATATTTCACAAGGGCATGATATATTTTTCAAGCTAGGATAATTAATTTTCACATTGATTCATCAAATTACAAGCACATCAACATTTTGCAACAAAAAATAGGTGCATTACAATTACAAATCAATTAAGTAAATTATAAAATCTACTAGCTAGTTAGCTCATATGAGCTGAGGATCTTTCGTAAACAATCTCTTTACCCCAGGGGTTAAAGATAGTATATGACATGTGTATGCTCTACCCTCGTCAAGCATAAGTACTCGTAGAACTACTCTGATATATGTTATCGACTTATCGTTGTTGTTGTTGCACTAGCTATCTTGCACTTTGTTTTATAAGTGGAGTGTGTCCAACAAATAAAGATACATGCCCCATAAGCTTATCTTTTCTTGAAAAAGTAGTACCACATGAACATTGCCATTTCAAATCACCACAATGTTTCTCATGAGTTCTAAGATCAGACAAAACAGAGAAACTCTTCTTGTTGCATCTCTTACACACATACATTTTAGGACAATGGCTTCTCTTGTAATGATTCTTCACACACACCATTGATTTCAATGGTTGAAACTTCGCGTGCTTCTTGTTCCACCTACAACCTTCTTGAGGACACGAATATTTAATCGTGTTACTACTTGATTTCAACGATCCATCACTCGTTAAATCGTTGATTCTCTTCATAGGATTACTCAATGCAGCACTAGATTTATATTCATCTCCATGAGCCCTCATATGCATTCTCAAATTTGCATCTCTTTTAAACCCTTTACCACAAATTTGACAATAGTGTGTATACTTTGCCAATAAATCAGATGCATCTAACTCAACAATATCATAATTATTTTCTTCATTCACAACTTTACCTTTTGAAGTACTCAATAATAATTCCTTTTTTCCAAATTCTTTACTATAGTAATTATCATGACTAATAGTACTACTAGCTATAATAGTACTACTACTAGTAACATGGTTTTTGTTATCTTCATGTGTGTTACAATTAGAATTGTAATTATCCACATACCAATCATAATCTTGTAGCAAATGATCAACTTGACCTTGACCTTGACCATGACCAACATCATTTTGAGATGGTTCGCGATATCTACTTGAATTTTGACTGAGTGAGGTAGAGTCGAGGACAATCTTTTGGCAAGAAAACATGAGGGAAGAAGAAGTTGTGATGATTTCTTGGATCAAAGTTCCCATATTCGCGATGATCATAGATATTGACTCAGGAGGAGGGTGAATAATCGTTTGATTATCCGGAGTAATGAACATGGTGGCAAGTGATTGAACTTGATGAACCTTCTCTTTGAGAAGAGATAAGTTGAATAAAAATGAATTTTGTTGATAAGAAGAAGAAGAAGAAGAAAATATATCTTCTTGAATATTATTATTAGGATGATGATTTGATGAATATAATGGTATGTTTTGTGGATTATTAGCACTACTACTTGTACCTTGAATCATTTTCAAGAAACCCTAAATTTTCTCTTAGAAAAAACACACACACACACTTTTTTTTCTTCAAAATTTTTGATCATATAACAAGGGGAAGAAAATAATGTAATTTTTTTTTTCTTTTTGTGACGTTTTGGTAATGAAAAAAATAATAAGTCAGAAAGAAATAGTGATATAAATGTAAGTCAACTTTGAGATTCAAATCATATGAAGTACCACTTAAGACCTCCCTCAAATACTACCATAGTCTTACATTAAGACAAAATTATTGTGAAAGGTGAAAGAGAAATTTTATAATCATATGTAAGGACATTAACTTTTTTTTTTTAATTTGATATTTGATATTTGTATTGGAGTCTGACTAAATCTGAATATACGTTTTGCAGTGTTCATTAATTATATATGGAGGTGGTGCTTCTAACGAAATTTTCTATCCCAAATTCAAACGTAAGGATTAAGAACAGAGAGATCTCAATCATTTCATCACCATAACGACCATGTTGGTAGAGACACAAACTTGTACATATTTAATTGTTATTTTTATAACATGTTTGGACATCAATTATGTGTTTGGTTTTATTAAAAAGATATATATATTTTTGTTCAAAGTATTAGTGTCAACCTTAGCTTCACGCATGAATTTGCAATTTTAATTAAAAGAGATTTATTTATTAAAATAGATATTATACTGACCATTTCCACATTTGTATTAATTATATTTGGGATTTAGGGCTGTCATATTTTTGGTTAAATTAAGTCAATCTTTTGGGAATGAAGAATCTAACCACAAAATGTCACTTTATTTAGGTAGGGATTATTGACATTTTTTTTAATGTGTTGTAATATTTTATGTCATAAGCAATATATCGATTAATACTTACTCGTATCGTATTGACTAATTACATTAAATTCATATAATTTATAATTTGGTTATTAGTGATTTAATAAAGTGCGTGTGCATATGAAAAATTTACCTAAATACACATTTTGTTTTACTATAATCTTTAAAATTTCTACCATTTAAAAAAAAATTCCCTGTCAATACATCAATCTTCTCCGATACTTTTCTCACCATGTATATATTCAGATGTCTGCTGATGTATCCGAAAGTTCAAAAATTTATCGGGATGTCCTATCTCCTCTATAATACTTCTCTCTTGTCGAATACATTCATCACCTATGTATGCGGATGTCTAGTGATGTATCCAGAAGTCTCTCTCTGATATATGCCCCCACCCCACCCTATCCCATCTTGAATACATTCCCCACCTATGTATCCGGAAGTCCGGTGATGTATCCGGAAGTATAGTGATGTATCCTAATTCATAAATTTTAAGAGATATTGTAATTTAAAATAGAGTAGAGAAATAATGTAGTAACTCTTAAAGCTGTGAGATTTATGTAAATATAGTATATATTTTACTTTAATATTCCATCTATGGTAATAATTATAAGAATTACCGTCATGTGATCAAGAGGTTAATAGTTCATATCTTGAAAATAACTTTTTTTTGCATAAATTTTATATTAGGACCTCGAGGGGGGGGGGGGGGGTGTTTGGTATGATGGAGAAGAACATTTCCAAACATAATATTCAATTTTTTCATGTTCAGTTGCTCAAAATATTTCATAAATAACATTTCAAGCTCATAAATATGTCTTCTTCACACCCGCACCCCTTACCTACCTAACCCTATCACCCCCGACCCTCCCCCCCCCTCCCACTCCATCCCACCATCATAATATTTTTCTATACATTACATACAACATGCTTTTATAATTAAAAAATTACTTACTTATAATTAAATATTTAAAAAATAATCATAAAAATATTTTTTTTCATTCTGAACACATCTAATTTGATCCTTATTTATGTCAAAAGTTAAAAAGTATATAATTAGGAAGAATTGCATGTTTAATGCATTGACTTGTAAACTTCATGAAACATGAGTGTTGTTATCATGCATAATTTATTCAGCTTGGATATAATTATGATAATGCATAATCCATAATTAGTTTTTTGTCCGTTTTAACATAATAAAGTCTCAGAAACTTATCCATTAGATTATATGACATTATAGACTACAAAAGCAACAGGCTGAACTAGGTGGGATTCATAAAATTGTTTAAATATTATATTCATATTAACTTTTATATGAATATAATATAAGACTAAAACTTGTAACAATTTTGTCAGATAAAATGGAACGGATGAAATATATATAAGACTAAAACTTGTAAAAATTCAATAAGAGCTAACAACACTAAGTTTTGGTCATTCAAAGAACTTGTAATTAATAAATAATTGAACAGTACGTGCTGAATTTCTTTGTCCAGTATCTTTGACTAATGAGTATTTTTAAACAAATAGTCTTAACGATATCAATAATATATATATATAGTATTAATTAAGTGAATTTATCTATCGCAATGATATCAATACAGTATATGACACTGATTTAGTATTAGTTAAATAAAATTAGTTAAGGGTGGTGAAAGTATATAGTGTAATTATATAGTGGCGTAAAAATATAAAATATATATTATATATTGTAATTATTATACTTTTACAGAATATTTGTTTAGTCTCCCTATATTTTTATGTATGTACCTTAATACAAGATAAATTCATTATTTATAGAGAAAATTGTATATAATAGCAAACTAATAACCTAAAATAAATAGAGTAGCTAGGGTTTGATTTAATTATGCTCCATAGTAAACGTTTGCAAAAAATTGTCAGGCACCTCTCTCCCAAATATCTCGCTCGCCACTCTCCTCTAATCTCTCGCTCGCTTCCTCACTTTTTATACAAACACAAGTGTATAAAAATTGTTTCTAATTATATAAAATAGAGAAAAATGTATAAATACATATAGTTTTGTTCCCTCTCTCCCCTCTTCCAGATCTCGCTCGCTACTCTCCCAAATCTCGCTCGCCACCCCTCGCCTTTATCACTTATACAAACAGAAGCGAAATGTATAAATTGCGTTTCCGTTTGTATAAAACGTGAGAAAATTGTATATACACATTTCTTCCTATACACTTATAATTATACAATAAAAATACTTTCCTGCCCGGTTTCTTTTGCCTTTCTCTCTTTCTCGTTTTATAAATTTTCAAATTGTATCTAATTTCTCTCTTTCTCATTTTATACAATTCGATTCAATTGTATATTTCTTGTCAAGTCTCTTTTGTGTTTCTCTCTTTCTCATTTTATACAAATTCAAATTGTATATAATCGTTCTACACACTTATAATAATACAATTCGTTTTATACACTTCGTTTTTATACAGTTCTCTGCCCAAGTATCTTTCTCTTTCTTGTTTTATACACTTCGTTTTATACAACTTGTTTCAACTGTATATGTATAGCGAATTATACAGTTTCTATGTTTGCTATAGGAAGCAAATATACAAAATTTGTTATAGCATATAAATATGAATTTTTTATTTGCCATATGTGAAAGTTGCCCTTATTTATATGTGTAAATACAAAACAATAATGTATGAGAGACAGAAAGAGTACGCTTTTACAAGTATGACTTTGATGAAAAAAATATGGCTAAGTGAATGTAAAATACTCTCCCTCCGGATTTAGATGACAAACTTTTTTTTAGTCAATTCTAAAAGAACGATACATTTCTTTATTTGATAAATAGTTAATGACACTGTCAATATTTTGTAGATGACTGGATCCCACTTATTCGACAAAACGTCTACAAAGTTGTGTTCTTTCTAAGGATAGTTTTGAGATATACAAAGTATTTTCATATTTTTTAAACTTCGTGTCCAATGTCCACTACTTAGTCAAGCAACACCACATGAATTGAGACGGATGGAGTATTATGTTGGGCTGTTTTTTTTGGATAAATTTTAGAAATCACATAATTTTAATATGAAATTATAATTCATCCCTCTTTAGTTTGTAATTTCATTAATCCCTTAAAAAGTAACACAAATCGGATACATTTATATGTAACTCGAATACATTAAAGAGTATCTTAGATGCATTATAGCATAAATCGGATGCATAATATGTAGTTCAGATACATTAAAAACTAGATCGGGTACATTATAAAATAAATCGCATACATAATATGTAACTCGGATACATTAAATACTAGCTCGGATACATTAATATGTAGCTCGGATACATTAAAGAAATAATGGATTTTAGAGGTCTTTAGAAATAAAAGGGGATATATGAAAATAAGGAAAATATAAGACGTGTATTTCAGTAAGGGTAAATGATAGAAATCTCACTTTTAAGTTCTCTTACTATTATTATCCCCTATTAGTTTTACAAATCTCCAAAATCCCTCATTTTCACACATCAAATTAACGTATCAGCACATCAAATTAATGTATCTCGCACATCAAATTAATATATATCACGCATCAGATTAATGTATATCGCGCATCAGATTAATGTATCTTGTATAAAGTGTACATCAGATTAGTGTATTATGTATAAATGTAATGTATCGTACTTAATGATTAATGTATCTCACACATCAGATTAATGTATCAAATGATACAATAATATATTATTGTATCATTTGAGAAATTTTTGTAATTATATACTTGTAAAAAACAAATGGTAATTTTGCCTTAAAAGTATGTGATTTCTGTCCTTCGCCCAAATAGCCTAAAATATTATAATTGGACTAAGAAATGGGCTTTACATGAATTGTCCCAATAAGTTTTGTTGGCCCATTAAGACATCCATTATCTTCTTCAGTTCGCCATTACAGATAAGATAACGCTATAAACTGTAAAAAATACAGAAAAACGGAGCAAAAAGTGAAGAAAAGAAGAAGGAAGACTTAGCTATGGCGTCATGGGGTTCATCTTCTTGTCTCCAAAATTACAGCTTAACCAAAAACCCATTTTCCGAAACAGTGAAATTTTCAGAAAGAACTTCAATTTTAACAATTGTTGCTCAGAAAAAAGCCAAGAAAGTTCGAAAGGTGAGCTAATTCTTGAAAATGTGATAATGGGTTGGATTTATAATTGTCAAAATCTCATTTTTTGTCCATTTATGGTTAATAGCTGAATTGGGTATTTTTTGTTTTGATGGAACAGATAATACTGAAAGAGGATATTTCACAGTTGGGTAAAAAGGGAGACCTTTTGGATGTTAAAGCTGGATTCTTTAGGAATTATTTGCTACCATTGGGCAAAGCTCAAATTGTGACAGCTGCACTTATCAAGTAACTCGTTTAACTCTACTTTGAACTAGATTTTTGCCATTTGATTTCATTGCCTTTTAGGTTCTTCTTTCATTAGCTGTACTTTTGTGGAGTTCGCGGTTGTTTGGTAGCTTGGTAGAGTTACGCAGGTATCAGTTATTTCGTCTTGTAACCTGCATAAGATAATACATTATATATTAGTTAGGTAGGTTTTTGAATTACAAATTAAACTTTGTGTTGATTTTATACATGAATAACTTATTCTCTAACTAACTGCCAAACATTGTATTACTTATACATTAAGTTAATATATGAGTAAGTTGCTTTTTTACTAGCTACAAAACACCCCCTTAATGTTTGTTAAAATTGGTTCTGCTTGTGTTGGATGGATTTTTAAGTATTCCTTTTGGAGACTGTTAGTTGATTTTAAGTGTTGAATATTCACATTTCCAATCACCCTGTATAGTTTAACGGCATAATCCACAGTGTGTCATGGACACCTGATGTTGATGTGGCAAATATATTTGGTTGGTGCCTAGATGATCATTTTGTAAGTTGGAGTGTTCAACTGACACAGTGGAGATGAGTTGAGGTGTAGATGTGCATACTCAAAGTTGGAGTGTTTTCTTGCTAGTTGATGCCGAGTTTGAGTGTTTTCTTGCTAGTTGATGCCGAGTTCAAGTGTCTGTTTCTGCATTATGACTAGTTAAATTATCGACTTAACCTTATTATTGAACTCAAGACTTTGGTTCTTCTGTTCGTTATCTTATTTTCATGCCTCATAATTAATGTCAGGATTCTTTGGTTCAACTATTTAAAATGCCACACACAATACTTTGCTTGGCTGTTGATGAGTGGAAGTATGTTATTACTATTGCTTGTTTTGTTTTATCTTTTATCTAAACCAATGGACCTATGTCGAATGGAGATAAAATAGGTATACTTAGTCTATGGGATCCTTTAAACTAATTGTAACTAGCTGAAAAGTGGACGGACCCATGGATTATACATATCTTCGTGCAAAGGTCGTACCAGAATAATCATTTTCGATACTCCTTGAGCAGAAACTCTGTATGGCTTTGGTGTTATAACTCTTGGTCAGTACACAAACTCTGTATGGCTTTTGTTCCCTGAAATAGTGCTTCGTATGATTAATGATTATAGGTTTAAGTAAATTCGCTTCTTTTAACCAAATATAATTTATTGATAACGGATTCGTCTTCAATACAATGTCCCACAATGCATAAGATGGATAATGGTTGGATATAAAACTTTAGATTTCCTACTACTTAGTGACTTTGTCTTTAGCTTTTGGGTGAGCAATAGGCCTAACCAGCTGTTAACATTAATGGTGTGATAGTCCTGTAAAAGTCTTATATATAAGGGATTTGCTATTTCATACTAAAGAACAAAACAAATAGGTGAAGGCTTCGTTAGAGATGGTTGTTAGAAGCAATTTTGGTTTGATATTTTTGATAGCTATTAGCGTGCTTCGCCATCAGTGAGAATTAACTAACTTCATGGATGCATTTTTATTTTATAACATTATGTACTTTTTACTCAGGGAAATGAAGATGGAAGACGAGAAAATTGAGGCTGAAAAACAACGGGTAATTAGATTATTCTGATTAATCTAATCTATTGAAAGTTGAAAAATATATACATTTTTTTTTTATTTTCAAGTCACTAAAAGTCTAAAAGAGTTTCATAATGAATGTGGTTTTAGTTAAACGTTTTTGATTTCAGGTGAAAGATGAGGCACAACAGCTTGCTCGAATTTTTGAAACTATTGGAGCCTTCAAGGTGAAGCGTAAGGGTGGGAAAGGAAAGCAAATATTTGGAAGGTCAGTGAAATACTAAATTGTGATGAGCAACTTGGTGAATATTTGATCTACCTTTTGACGTCATCTCTCTTGCAGTGTCACTGCTCAGGATCTCGTTGATATTATAAAAGCACAGATACAGAGGTACCATTTTCCAATCTTTCTGCCATAGCATGTAAATAGTAGTATGCGAACTAATTACTACTATATGTTCATTGAAGACTGTTAAAGTATATTGTCCTTCATAAGGTTGATCCTGTAATATGAATTTGCATGAACTTGAAAACTGATGTTCTCTGATTCATCTGGTTTATTAAGTAATTCAAATATTTTTCATGCAGTGCTTATTTTCTTGTGTGATTCCTTCTGTGCGATGTTACTTACTCGTTAACATCAGTCATCGAGAACAGTGGAGTATACTGATTCCATTTTCCGTCTATTGCTAGAGCAAAAACTGTTTTTTTGAAGCAATGTGATGTCTGTTTCTTGATCACATAGTAGCTTTCTACTACCCCTCTGTCCCCGAAAAAAGAAAGAGTAGAAAGGATTGAAAATCTGTTATCTACTTTTAATAGGAAGAAAAGTGAGGGGTGGGTGGGGATGAAAAAATTGTCGTATAAAGTCTTGAAGGAAATCAGATGTACTAACTGATTTCCTACTTTATTGTATATTCACACGCAATCTACTTGTAGGGACGTGGACAAGAAAATTGTCAATCTGCCTGAGATTCGAGAAACCGGAGAATATGTTGCCGAATTGAAGCTGCATCCAGAAGTTACAGCTAGAGTAAGGTTGACAGTGTATGCCAATTGAGATTAGGGGCTTTTTGGTGCAGTTGATGCCAAGTCAGGATTTTGCTGTATCGGCTCGCTGGGCCAAGGTACCATCTTTTGTTGATTCCAGTGACTATTATTCAAGCAAAGTGAATGGCTTTGGTGCTACATTAAATGTACATTAATCAAACCTTACATTTACAGAACACCTACATAGCCCAAAGTTTTAGGCTTTTAGTTCACAAAGTTAAGTTGCCAAAGTAATGACAAATATGATATATGTAAAAAACGATGACATACCTAGTATAATCTCACAAGTTAGGTTTGGGAGGGTTGAGTGTATGCAAACCTTACCCTACCTTAGCAGGTAGATAGGTCTCAGCTCAAGAAAAAACATATCGAAAAAAGAAATAACGGAAGTGAAGAAATTACGCAAAATACTATAGAAAGCATGGCAAAGCAATCTGAAAAAGAAAGGATCACTAACTACAACATAGTATGATGGACAAAATTTGAGAATGAATTCTTATCCATAACTGTTGTTTTGTTTTATTTTTGTTCCATTGTTCTTGTCAGGTAGGGAGGACACGCTAATAAACAATGTAATACATCAGATTCAGACTCCACATATGGACCCCAAGTTTGTAAATGAATTTTCTTCTTTTTGAGATCATTTGTCCTGACCTGTAACATCATTCTCATCCTAACTAAGCCTTGTTATTACAAATCTTGTAGCCATCTTTTCAATTATTTATTTCCATTATATTGAAATGGTTATATTCAGTAAGATCATTCACCTAAGCAGATGTGGATCTAGGCGGGGGGTTCTGTGGGTTCAATTGAACTCATAACTTCGGGGTCGAAGTACATGAGTGTGGATGCAAAAAGGAAGATCATACTCATTGACTCTGGTTCTAAAATTCACCTGTCTTTAAGATATATGTTTTCTTTTTGTCTCGAGTCTCGTCTCTTGTAAGCGATTTTTTAAAGATGCTTTATTGTTTTGAGGATGAGGTTTTCCAATCCTATTTATCAAGTTTATAACTAGGGACTTTAGAACCCCGAGGTTTCAGGTTAAGATCCGAACGTAGACGAAAAACACCAGGTGATTTCTTTCTATCGGTCCAAGTCTTTGGCACTATCTATTGTCAAGTTGGAAGCTGAAAAGTTCTGATAGGATAACAAGAATAATTATTTTCTTAGTGTCCCTTTTGGCCAATGTTAATCCTCTAATTGGTCATCATCTGGGGGGCCCTAATACATAGAGAGAAGCAACTAAACTGAATATTCAAAGACTTGTGAATTTATGCAATATATTATATATATATATACTTAGAATAAATGTCAAAAATGAGATAAGTGTTTATATCTGAACCAACTAGATTAGTAAGATCACCTAATTCTTATCTTAAATGATGATTGGCTATCATCAATAATTGCGATTTCATCCTTAATCAGAAGTTTTGAATTTGAATGTTGTCAATAAAATCGTCATTCGTAGAAAGCGGGTTTGGGCCTAAAGTGATGGTAGGCCTAATTATTTGTGAATAATACTCATAAATTTATGATGAATAGTGTAGTAGTCTATTTAGTTTCATATAAAAATTTCTTTTCGTGTGTTTACTTTTTCATATTCTAAATTGTTTTAGTGAAAATTTTGATTTAGTCACTGATTACATGTGCTTAGTTGATTACATTAGACCTTTTAGACACGATAAATAACACATCAAATTGACCATTCTATTTATATTTCCCCTATCACTTGATATTCAAAATATATTAAATCAATTAATTCAGATTCACGTTATACAAATCAATTACAAATGAATTTCTTAGGAAATGAAACTAATGTATTATTTTTTTTTTGCAAAGTTGCCCACATGATGTCCCCATTGAACTCAATTTGTTCACACATGCCATGTCAACTATGTAGATTCATTGTCTCTTCTTCTGTTATGTTAAGTCCCCGGGATATTCGCATTAAAATTTGATTATTTTAAATTCGTGTCGTATAGAGTTCACTTGAGAGGAAAGTGTTTTTGACTCGAACAAAACAACCTCATCTACCACATCTTATGCTTTATTATTATTAGTTTGTGACACATCTTAAACTCAATTACGAACATTACACAAAATTTAAAGTATTTGATTAGGAGATAAATTTATGTATAAAATTAATATGATATTCGATTTGCAATTTAGAAATTCACATAACTAATATATAATTAATATATGTATAATTTATAGGAATTCTATATATGTATTATCTTACAAAATAGGATGTAGAATCATTAATATACGAATAATTAAATTCTGCATAGTTATACCTACGTACATAAAATAATATATATATATATATATATATATATATATATATATATACCAAACAACACCTTAAGGTTCAGGTAACTGCAAGTTTCATGACTTCTTCATCAATTAAGTTATACAACTTAAGTACTTTAATTTAGAGTAAACGTATTAGACTTAATTAGTCCTCAATTATAGATACTTAATTACGTGTTTGAATGTAGTTAGTTAAGTACTTAATTAGTTGTAAAAAAGATTAGCTATACTACTAAGCTTCATTGACTTTAGAATAATAATGTTTATATTTCTTTGTTACCTTTCTTTTTATACTATAGTTTTTCTTCTGCTTAGATAATTGATCCGATCTAGTCGTTAATGAAGCAGATAAAAATAATTTTAAAACTAAGGTCTAAATTATAGCAAAAACAAAAAATTATTATAGATTTAATTTATGACGTAGCCAAATTATAATTGACCATTTCTATAGCAGGACTTTGATGTCTATAACATGAAACAAGGAAGGTGTTTGATATCTGACATGCATTTAATGAAACAAGCGAGGTGTATAAATGGAAATTGAAGACAGTGTAGTGTACAAAGTACTCCATATTCATAATGGATTCGAGAAAGGACCTTTGATAACTTACTCTAATATAATACGCTAATATTTACTATCGCAACTGATCGAACTTGTGATATATAGATCAGAAGAAATCAACCATTATTATAATAACAAACAATCATTAATGGAATTGAATTAACACTATTGCAAGGTAAAGAGAACATTAGGCAATCAAAATAGATTGACACAAATTAGTAGTCCCCCACTACATGTGCAAATTAAATCTAAATGAATCTCTTATATTTGTCTTCCCACTTTCTTCCATACGCATACACACACGTTGTATTTGTACATGTCAACCTATATATATATATATATATATATATACTAAGATTACAAAATTATGACCAAAACGTGTACGTAACAAACAAGTTAATTAGAATTAGTGAAGTGACTACACCAAATCTCACACCTCCATCCCCACCCATTTTTTTTTAAAAAAATGATGAAAATCTGGAATTTCGTTAAGGATATTCGATATTTAATATATATATAAAATGAAAGTGATATTTCATTTTTCATGAGAAGAGAAGCCTTAATGAAAAAATTGATTAGGAGTGGAACCTAATAAGATTTCACTTAGATTAATTAAGTTATATATCGTCGGTATAACAAATATTTATATCAATAAAATAAATTATATAGTAATAACGAATAGATTAATTAAATAATGTTATACTTACAATGTACTTAAATACTTAATCATAGAAGAAGAGGGGTGGGGGTGGGGTGGGGGGCAGATTTGTAGTGTGGTATAGAACCTTAAACCTAATCGATAGGTAACAGGTTTGAGCTTCAAATATGAAGTCACATTTGTTAAGAACCACTTTACCTGTCAACATGAAATTTCTCTAGGTTAAAATTGAATTTAATTAGTCGTCCCCAAATATGTGTACTAACTATCGAAATTAAAAATAACAGTTCGATGTAGTAAGTGGGAAAAGGACCTGATCATAGGAGTCTATCATTCACAGTCCTAGACTATGTTTTGTTTTTACAATTCAAACTCAAGGTCAAGTGATAATAACTTTATCACTTACGTTAACGTATATACTGCATAATAAACCAAAAAACATATAACTTTATAGACATCATACCTAACTACTTGTGACGTGTGATTTGCAGTTACTATTTGAGGCTGAAATAAAAGGTTAATAAGTTAGTTAAGAAACTTGAAAAGTAAGGTATGGTGAGTTTAACAATTAGGTGTGATGGGTGGGCTGATGGCTACTAGTAGCTTTATCTATTCTAGTGAGAGCTATCTCAACTTTTAGGTATAAATAATACAACCAAAAATTGAAAAAATAAATAAATTTACACATATTTTCTTAACTATAATACAACAACTTGTAGAATATATAGTAGTAATCTTATTTTATGTATATATTGATTCTTTTTTTGTTATAGATATAATTCGTTATGGAGAGCAATGAGTTCAGTCGAACTCACAAAATCGACTCTATTGGTCACTTCAGGTTATTACCAAGGTGGATGTACAATGGGATTTAGTAGAATACAATAGTTTTGATTCGAGTTTTGTAGGTGTATAGAATAATTAATGCTTTAAAACCTTATGTGACCGTAGTTTAGAGAGTCAAATGAGTTATTTTTAATCGTGATTTTTTCATATAGTTCAATCATTAAAGATTATTGTGACTTTAATATTTTTATATAAACATTCTATATCTAAATTCACGTAGAAAATTAGATAATTTGATTCTCATCCTCGTAGTCAGCTTGCATAAATTGAACCGAAGAAAGTAGTACACAACGAATCAGGAGGTCAAGTTCAATGACAAGCGAATAACTACAAAAAATGCAAAACTCATAAACTTTAAATTTTGAATCTGTTTCGAAACGAAACAAAGTAAAGTTAGTTAAAGATAAGTAGTAGGTTTTAAGTAAAAAGAAAAAATGGAGAATAGAAGTGTATATATGGAGTATATAATACAGGTGGATACACATGGTTTTGGCTGTTACCAGCCCATCCATATATCTTTCCTATCCATTTATTATTTGTCATTTAATGAAAAAACACCCCTCTTATTATTTTTTATTTTTCATACTAATAATCATAATAAATAAATATAATATAAAAAAAAAATTAAATACAAATAAGGATCAGAACCTAATCCACAGACTTTTTAGTTGTGGTGCTGGTGATGCCAAACCCTAACAATTCCATAAAGCAATCCTTCCCACACTCCATGCTCCTTGCTTTTGCCTACCACACCTTCGAATCATACTGGTTCGACTAATTTAAATTTAAATTAAATAGTAAGACTAAAGTTCGAATCGGACCTCTAATCTAGCAATCGTGAAGTCAGATAGGTTTGAGATTTGACCAATTGAACATTCTTTGACATAAAATTAACTTTTGAATATCCATCGAACCTAGCCCGACCCGGCCCGAAACAAATACTTAATACAAAAGTAAACCAAAAAAAAGGATACATCATCACTACCTTTTCGTGAATGGAAGGCAACCATGAATACTAACCACTTACTCACTCAAAGTATTGAATTTCAAAGAAAGTAAACTACCAACAATACTAGATGAAAACAAAAAATAATAAATAATAATTAGAAAATAAATTTTTGTATATTTTTATGAACAACAATATTGTATCACAAATTTTGTTTACTTTTAAAAATTACTAAAAAAAATAAATATGAATTATAATCTCTTTCACTTTTTTTCTTCTTCTAAAAATAGCAATCAACCAAAGGGGCTGCAGAGAAGACTAGACTTTGTTCAAATTTGTGATCATCTTCAACTGGTGCTGGTAAATTAAGATCAAGACACAAAACATTTCTTCTAGATTTTTCGTCATGAGATGATTCTGAAACGTTGCTTGCAGCTATCATCGTCGTGGTTGGAGGTTGTCTATGTCTTCTCATGTGTCCGCCTAATGCTTGTCCTGATGAGAACTCCGATCCACAAATTGAACATTCGTGGATTTTGGTTTTGACGTTTGATTGAATCGTTGTATTACTAATTTTATTGAGACGCTCTTGACCTTGATCATGTAAATTATCATGATCAGCAGCAGCAGTAGCAGTTGCAGTAGTGTCAGTAACAGATTTTTTATCTTCCAATATGGTTTTGGGCTTTTTGTGACTTGCTCTATGTCCACCAAGTGCTTGAAATGAATTAAAAGTTCTATTGCAAGTTTTACACTCATAGACAAAAAAACCAGCTTTTCCAGTTGTACTACTATTGGCTATTTCTGCAAATTTCCTGTTGTTGATTTTCTCTTTTTTAACTTCTTCTACTTTATGGCCACATCCACTTTGTGCCAGTAGAATTAAACAATTAGCCATATCTTCATCTTCCTCACATGTGCTAAGTTTTGAAATTTGAGTAGTAGAAGTGGTTGGTGAATTGTAAAAAAAATCACCTCCATCTACACCTCTACTACCATCATTACTACCACAAGCAATCGATGAACTGGTTGTGATAGTAGTGATGGTTGTAGTAGTAGTCGTCGTCCCCGCTGTATTCAGCGGGGACGACGGCCGTGCTCGCTTAGTGCGCTTTCCTTTGAAAGCGCACGAGCGTCGCTCTGATAAGTTTTGACAAACTTCCATGACTACAAAAGCAAGGGGAAAACAAGTGAGAAAGTGAAAGAACAAGAAGAGTGATGAAAGAAAGAATATAAAGAGAGAGAAAGAGAAAGAGATAGAGAGAGAGAGTGATGTTATTGCTAGTAGTTTTTGTTATGTGTGTGTATATATATATATATATATATTTGTAATTAATGGTAAGAACATGGTTGGAGAGAGTCAAAATTATAGTCTACCCAACTTTTAACTAAGTTAAATGAACAATATTAATTATTTCTTTCCCATTTATATTGTTTTTTAGACTAAAGAAAAGTGTCTTTAAGTAAATAGTAGAACTCTACTTTGGCACTTCTTGTACTTCCTTTAACTACACTTTGCCTATAGTTTAGTTTGAAAGTAACTTTTCTTTGATTTTTATGATCATTTGAATTTCTGTTTTTACTTTGTGTTGGCCTTTAATTTTTATATATAACTTATATTAGACTAGCGTACGTCGAAGGGATAAACGATGTATAATTAAAGATCAGATCATTTGAAGATCGAATTAAATGAAGATAAATTTCACATTTAAGCATTATTAGTGAAAATGCAATGTATATAGGCTTTGGAAATTACATGGTAAAAGTTTCTTTATGAGTATATTGAAAAAATTAATGTATTTTTTGACTAAGTAGTAAAGGTGAAATGAATGAGTGTTATAAAGGCCAAAGGGAGTGTTATAACTGAAAAATAAAAACAAAAAAGTATGTTAATTTGTTGGTGACTTTTGAAGTTTTGGTTTCACACTCTCTTTTATTTTATTTTTCTTTGTTTAAATTTGTTGGTTTGTTATTGTTAAAAAAATTAATTAGAGTTAAGTAATTTGTCAACAAAACTCATGAATAATAAACACTCATCAAGCAAATAAAGCATTGCACGTTAAAGGCATGCTCCACCTCACTCACTCCATCACTTCTTAGACTTAAAGAAAACAACTATTATTCTTATTACTATAATTACTTACTCTTATCGTCGTAATTTATATGATACACTCAATTTGATACGAATTTTCTTTTAATTAAAAAACTCGTGATTCAACACTACTAAAAATAGAAACTAACGACAAGCGCGTTACGTAATCAAACAACAAAACTCACCGTTAAAATATATTTAGCGATAGATTATAGATAAATTATATTCTAAAAAGTTGCATGTTAAATACGAGCGATTTACATATTATCCACAAATATTGTAGCTATTTCTAATTTAACCTTTTTAGTGAAATATAATTCATTTTAAAACAAATTAAAAAGAAAATATGTCTTACATAAATTAATACTAGAAAAATAATAATTTTAATCGAGAAATTCGAGCAGGGCAAACCCTTTGCTTTTTTTCTATTTCAACAAATTAAGCTCACTAAATTTATTAGTGGTACTCCACTTTTTAGGCCACTCTTCTAAGTATAACAAATTCAAGAATTTAATTTCTATGATTATCTTTGATTTGATCTCCAACTTTTTTATAACTAGAATCATTCATCAATAATAAATCAAATTGTCAATAATAATAATAATAATATTATAGTCAAAACATGACATATTTATAATTTACCAAGTACATAATACTAATAATACTAGATATATAGGAGTATATAATATTAAAGATTAAGATGACATGCTAGTATGTAATTGAGTGTTATCGAGTTTTCTTTATAATAATACTAATTACTAGTATTAGTACTCTCATACTAACTTTATTTTTCGATTTTTTTTATCTATTGTTTCTTTTATGTTTCATTTATTATATTATTGTTTTGGTTTATAATTGATTTCATTATGATGCGAGTTACTTGAGTTAAAATCTATCAAATATAATTTGTTTATTTAAGAGATAAGTCTACGTATACATCACTCTCTTCCGTCCCTATTTATGGTGAGATTGATCACCTTAGAAGCAATTGAATTAAGATATAATACTCACATCAGTAAAACTAGTTACCTAGAAAATGAGATGTATAATCTTTTCTAGAAACATGCTAAATTATATTATTGCTGCAAAAAATAATTTACATTGTTATAAATTGATTTTTATTTATTTCCTCCTAATTTTAATGACTTTTCTAACATTATATAGAGCTAGGCAAAATAGCTTTTAATTTTCCTATAAAAATGGAGAAATAAGAATAAAATTAATAACGTGCACTTTCAGTATGTGGTGGCCATGTCGAGTGAGATTATTTAAATTTTAAAAGTATTATTATGTTATTAGTATATTAGATTGTTATTGATTAATGGTTGATTTAAAAGTAGTTTAGAATTATTTAATTAATAGATTATCGATTTAAAATAAATTATTTAATTTTTTTAACCGATACACATTAATTTGTTTTACTAATTAATATGGCCCTAACCAAAAAGACTACTTCACTTTAATTTATTTTGATAAATCATTTAGTTAAGTGGAAAAATTGAATAAAATGTGGATTAATTAGGGGTGATCTCATTTTTGTCTAATGACATGTTTGCCTTTTTTTGTTTGATCCCCGTTTGGTACAATGCTTTATTTCGTTTTTATTTATTAGTTCACACTTATAATCATATCATATAATAATAATAATAATCATAATAATAATAATAATAATAATAATAATAATAAGTCTTTCTAAATTTGTTGCCTGGTTATTTTTATTCACCATTAGTATAGCATTTTAATAATATATTCTTTTACTAATTCAATATTATTTATTAATTATGCACTCTTTTAAAGAAATCACCATGAAGTGTGTATTATTTTATTAAATAATTATACTTTTGAAAATTTAAATTTACTAATGGGGTTTTAATTAGTTTGAAAACTAATCTTTTAATGATTAATTATGGGAATAGTGGTAAGTCATCTTCCTAGCAACTATCTTATTCTTTATTTTTTAAAAAAATACAATTTATTATTTTCTTTTGCTTCAACTATTGCATTATTTTTTGTTATTTACAATTTTTTTTCATTATTATCAACATGTTTTCTTCATTATTGTATTTTCTTTTTCTAGTATTTTTATATGCATTACATGAGTCGATCATCCATTGAAAACAATTTTTCTATACCTTCACAAGATAAGAGTAAAACTGTGTATCAAACAATCACTTTTCATATCAGACTCTACTTATGAGATTACGCTAAATATATTATTATTTGTGTTTGTAATAATAAGTCTATCCCATGATGAAATATGAAGAGAGAAAGAACCATAAGGAAAAAAGTCATAAAAAGGAATCAAAATGATTAAAAAGAATATGTCTACAAGATCATTTGATCCAAATTTAGCATCTTTTTACATGCCATTTTATTCTTTAAATTAGCCATCACTATGATGTCTATTTCTTTATTCCCACTCCAATTGGACCTTGTTAATTCAATCTTAATCTAATTATTTACAAGAAAACAAACCAATTAGATTTGTAATTAAAAAAAATAGAAGTCAACTCTTTGAAAGGTAGTAATATATATTTGCAATAATAGAGACTGCATCGACTGTTTACATCTAACTAAAGCAAAAAAAATACTTATTACGTAGAATATATATATATATATTTATTTGATTAGCTTTATATAAATTTAAGTGTTTTATTTTAAATTAAAAAATATAATATTATTTAAAATTAAATTAAAAGACATGTTTATATATTATACGATGAAAATAATAGAAACACATGGAAAAAAAAGGAAAAAATTGAAGGTAATAAAAGTAAAATAAAGGAGTTTTGAAGAATGGGTGGCCAAAAATCAAGAAAGTTGCAAGCTGCAGGGGATAATATTGTGAGGCTTGCTGACGCTGGATTCGTGTTAGTTTTATTTTTTCGATATTTATTTAGAGATTCGATTAATTTAAATTGGGCAACTTTCATATATAGCAAACAAAAAATTTATATTTGTATGCTATAGCAAAATTTGCATAATTGCGCTCCATAGCAAACATAAAACTGTATAATTCGCTATACATATACAATTGTATAATTTGTTGGCTTAAATTGTATATTTCGCTGGCCTATTTCGCTGCAATTGTATAATTTGCTATCCTATTTCACTGCAATGGTATAATGCACAAGTGTATGTATATTACATAATTATAAGTGTATAGCAAGAAGATATATGTTTTTCTTTCGCTTTATACAAAAACAGAAACACAATATATACACTTCTGTTGTATAAAGCTAGAGAAAATTGTATTTCACTGCAATTGTATAATTCACAATTGTATAATTCGTTGGTCTTTTTCTCTGCAATATTTGTATAAAATTTGCATTTGTCTACAGTTGAATTGAAGCAAAATGTTTGTAAATTGTATAATTAAGTGTATAACACGAAAATATATGTTTTTGCATGTGTATATACAATTTTCCGTGGCTTTATACAAAACAGAAACAGAATTATACACTTCTATGTATAAAGCGAGAGAGGCGAGCAGAGAGTGGCGAGCGAGATTTTTGGGAGAGAGACGCCTGACAAATTTTGGCTAACGTTTGCTATGGAGCACAATTAAATCAAACCCTAACTACTCCATTTATTTTAGGTTATTAGTTTGTTATTATATACAATTTTTCCAATTTAAATTTATGTTTGAAAATTTTTAATTTGATAATAAAATTGTATTAAAAGGAGATATTTTATTTCAAATTGAAATCTCTAATTAAAAATAAATGTCATTATTTAGTTATTTTGGTTAGGGGGAAGCAAAGGAATGAGCGATATTACTCTCTCTATCATGATTTTTATGTTATTTTCTGAATTTCAAAATTCAAATAAGTTTATTTTTATCGTAAAATTTTTCACATATCTTTTTAAAATTTTTTGATTGTTAATTATTGTGATTTATTATACTTTTTATGTAGTTTATAAATATATAAATTTCACTTCAAATAAAATGAAGTTTCATACGCAAATTTTCAATCAAACTTAAATTCTTAGCTCTCGAAAAGCAAAAAATGTCACATAAATTGAAACAGAAATAATACTTTTCCTTGATTTGAATTTAGTTAATTCGAATGGATTTTATAAAATTTCACTAGAAAGGTAAAAAAAAATTTCTACCAAAATTAATTTCATATACAAAAATCGAGCTTGAGAACTCTGATTAAGATTTTTAAAAAAAATATTTATACATATATATTCAAGTCATGAATTTCAATATTATTGTCTTATCATTAATTATATCTTGTGTATATTCTTAATGAGAGCCAACCCTCTATAGCTAGCGCAGACTTGCATATTTTTGTATTTCTTAAAATTATGCAATGGGGTCAATTAATTATTATTATTATTATTTGTATCTTATATTTTACAAAAAAATTTATTAGAAACCACACCCAAATCAATTTGCTAAAAGGTAAAGGCTACATTAGCACCCTTAGGCCAAAAACTAAATATAGTAGAATGGATTAATAAGAAACCTATTGTTTCTTTGAATTGAAAAGCATAGTAATCATATATTTAAAAATAGTACACTAATAAAAGACAGCTCGATACATTATAACTTCTAATTTATGCGAGATTTGAAAAAGAGGTAGACAATAATTTTACCAATTATATCAAAAATCCTCTTCGATATTTCAAAGTACTAATATTAGCATATATGAGTGCTCTAGACTAAAATTCTCTCCAACACAATATTAAATTCAACTCGCAAAATATAAATTTATTTTTCATAAAGATTCTTTAAATCTATACTAATAAATAATAATCCTGAATCCATAATTCTAAAATTACTTCAATACTAATAAATGTTATACGATGAATTTAAATATCAAATTCACCTCAGACTTTGAATTTGTGAAATCTATAATATCACTTCCTACTCAAATTTACAGACCATACATGCAAAAAGTTAATTTATATAATTTTAATTTGATGTTTTTAACATTAAATTTACAATATTTAAATTCTGATTTTGTCTCGAAGCTAAGTAATATTTTCTATACAAGTTGCAAAAGGCAAGGAAACAACTCAAATAACAAACATGTAACACTCTTTGTAGTCTAGTTGCCAAGTAAAGTACTTTTTCCCACTTGGGTCGAGTGTGATTAAGCAATAGGACATCATCAAGAAAAGTATATAACATTTAATAATAATAAAATAATTGCAAGAAAGGGAATACTTCAAAGTGTAGTATTTTATGTAACTATATATTGTATCCCTTTTCTTTTATTTGTTGTTTATTAATTACTATTACTTTTTCCATATATACATCTTAAAGTATCTTCATCCAAATTGACATATAAATCTAATATTTAATCTACTAGTTCGATTTTATAAATATGGTAGTACTCCATAAGCAAAGTTATAATGATATATATTGATTAATATGGAAGGCTCAAAGTTGACTAAAAATATATAGCTAACCAATATCCAACGCACTAATTTTGGGGAAAAAAACTATTGTTCTTTAAATTTTCTATTTTTATAATTTCAGAGACCTCTGTGTTTCGCTTTATAACACTCACCTCTCCTTTGGTTTACAATATTATGTCTACCTCTTTTATTTTCATTTACTTGTAACTATTCTTTAAATCTATTTAAAATAAATATAAATTAATATAGATTTGACAATTTTACTCTTTTTTATATAAATTTCTTCTAAATAAATATTATATAAAAAATAACTCATTTAACAAATACTTTAAAAATAAATGAACACAAAAACTTATTTTTTTAATCCAACAAAGATCAAAGTCTTCAACTAAGCTGACCTACATTTTCACCAAATATTAATTAACTCTTTATCTCTATTTCACCTTTACCAGTTCACGTAATTTTTTCCCCCACAATAACCCATCATTTTCTGGCAACAATTTCTTCAAATAGAAGACAAAGTTGAACTTCCCAAGAAAGAAACTCGATAAGAACCATACGATTTTGTTCTAGTTAAACATTTACACAAGCGAAGAAGAAACATGATCCAACAAATAAAGATAAATCATTGAAAATTAGATCTAAACATTCATATATAAGGGTAAATTTATCAAATCAAAATTAATTTATATTTATTTAAATAGGTTTAAAGAATGGTTATAAGAAAATGAAAATAAGGGAGGTAGACGTAATACCGTAAACCACAGGGAAGGTGAGTGTTATAGAGCGAAGCCTGGAGGGAGGTCCCTGAAATTATCTCTATTTATTAAGTTTTCTTTTCAAGTAAAAGTATAAATATATAAATAAGATATTAACCTAATTATTTTAAATTTGGATTCTCTTTAATTTTAAATTTTAATATTATATTATATTTTTGAATTAATTATTATTGGCCCACTTGCCGGCCCTACCTATATTTCTCAAGTCCATCAAATCAGCAGACTTATTCAGAGCGGGCTAAAAAAACTCTTTTCTTAAATGGGCTCCAAAATTTTTAGCCAACCATATTAAATCCCGAGTTAGGCCAGGCCGGCCCAACGGGTTTAGCCCATATTGACGGCTCTAGTATTTAGTTATTCAATCATTATAGTTGTAATTTTAGTTAACTATCATTCGCTACCAACATTTAGTAATAATTATGTGAGTTGCGTTTCCGACTTTGTATAGTTTGCATATGATTTCAAATTTTTTTATATAGTTTGTATAACTTTTGTATAATATAATTCGTATAATTATTTAAAGTTCAGATATTTGTATAAATTCATTATTTCGAGTTTATATAAAAAGTAGCTCAATTATACAAATGTATATGCAAATTATATACACACTCACTCGCAAATTATACAAACAATGCAACTTAAATTATAGCTACAATCCGTAAATATGCAAACTATAACTAAGAAGTGAAGGAATATTGATTGTATTGAAGTGTTAACCTAATAAGGGAATACATGGGAGATATATATAGGAGATATAGGAAGGAGTACTAATCCTAATAGGACTAGGATTAAGGAGTACTAATCCTAATGTACACAGTAAATACTAATATTATTTAATACTATTTATTTAATACTATATGTTATTATCCCCCCCTCAAGCTGAGCTGAGCAGAAGCGAACGGAAGCTTAGAACTGAGGTAATCGTGCTGTCGGCTCGGGTGAGGCTTGGTGAGAATATCAGCCGGTTGTTCTTCAGTGGGTACATACTGCACAGTCATGGTGCCTGCCTGAACTTCATCGCGAACAAAGAGACAATCGGTATCAACATGCTTCATTCTGGTGTGTAGGACGGAATTCTTGGCCACACAGATAGTTGATTTGTTGTCACAATAGAGAGCAGGAACAGTGTGAGTGGCGCGGAGTTTGCGAAGAATATATGTGACTCACATGGTCTCAGCAGCAAGAAGAGCAAGGGCGCGGTATTCAGCTTCAGTCGAGGACCGAGAGACCTTGGGTTGTTTTTTTGTACACCAGGAGATTAGGTTCGGCCCCAAAAAAATGAGAAACCCCGATGTAGATTTTCTGTCATTTTTATTATTCGCCCAATCTGAATCTGAGAAACCCCGAAGCTCCAAGTCCCCGGGTCGAATGAGTAAACCACGACCAAGAGTGCCAAAAATGTACCTAAGAATGCGTTTTAGACAATGGTAATCATGTTCACTTGGTTGATGCATGCGCTGAGAAACTCGGTTGACAGCAAACTGGATGTCAGGACGGGTAATGGCCAGATACTGTAGAGCCCCAATAAGGCTGCAGAAGTGGGTGATATCGGCAAAGGGGGTGTCCGCTCCATTCGTAAACGAAGAGACTGCCATCGGTGTTGGTTGACTGGTGCATTTTCCAGATCAGCTTTCTGCAACAAATCTCGAGCATATTTTGACTGATGAAGAAACAAGCCGTTGCCTGTCCGAGAAACCTCCATTCCCAGAAAATAATGTAACGGGCCAAGGTCCTTCATTTTGAAGGTAGTATGCATAGTGCGAGTGACATCCTAAATGAGAGCTGCAGTAGAGCCTGTAATGATGATATCATCTACATAGGCAAGAGGAATGACTGTACCATGTGCTGAATATCGAGTAAACAGACTCGTGTCGTGTACGCAACACGTGAAGCCGAGTCTCTGGAGGAACATTTTCAGACGTGTGTACCAAGCACGGGGGGCTTGCTTGAGCCCATACAGAGACTTCTGGAGTTTGCAAACATGTTGAGGGAGCGGGGATCAACATAGCCCGGTGGTTGCGTCATGTAGATAGTTTCATCAAGCATGCCATGAAGAAAAGCATTGGAAACATCCAACTGATTGATGAGCCAATTGTTGCGCACGGCGAGTGACAGTACTAGGCGAATGGTTTCCTGCCGAATAACAGGACTGAATGTCTCGGAGTAATCAAGCCCATAAACCTGATTGTAGCCTTTAGCAACCAAACGAGCCTTGTACCTGGAAATACTGCCATCTGCATTGTGTTTAATTTTATACACTCATTTACAGCCCACTGGGTGCCGCCCATGGGGCTTAGGTACAAGAACCCAAGTTTTCTGATCAGTCAAAGCCTTAAACTCGTCATCCATAGCATGACGCCAATAAGCATTTTTTGAGGCAACAGAGTAGGTTGTTGGTTCACTATCGAGAAGGGGTGTATTTAGTAGTATGGTAGCCTGAAAGGTTTTGGGTTTAAAGATACCGGCTTTGCCACGGGTTAACATGGGATGAGTATTGGGGGGGTGGGGGTGGCACGGGCGGTGGTGATTCGGGGGTGGCCGGGAAGGACCCAAAACAGATCGGGCTGAAGATGTTGTGGGTATGGAGTGGTTCGGGTTGGTTGTGAGTGTGGGTGGTGGTTGCGGGTGTATTGTGGGTGACGGTCGAAGGGGTGATGAAGGGTGGTTGGGTAGTGGGTGGAGGTGTGGGGGAAGGTGGTGAGGGACCCTGTGAGTATGTCGGAAAAAGACGAAGGACGCCAATGAATGATGTATTTGTGGAGGAGGAAATAGACTCGTAGGAAAACTCATTTTCGACAAATTTGACATGACGAGATATGTAGACTTTATGAGTTTGTGGGTCAAGACAGCGATAACCCTTGGAGGTAGGATGATAGCCCAAAAAAATACAAGGACGGGATCGGGGTTGTAATTTGTGAGTAATATGAGAACGTAGCCAAGGGTAGGCAAGACACCCAAAGACGCGGAGGTTGGTATAATTGGGAAGTTCTTGGTAAAGGAGTTGATAGGGTGATTTGTTGGAGAGGGTGTGACTGGGCATTCTGTTAATGAGGTAGTTTTCGGTGGCTAGAGCTTCTACCCAAAAGGAGACAGAGAGATGAGATTGATGTAGAAGAGTAACCACCGTTTCAATGAAATGGCGATGCTTACGCTCAGCCACCCCATTCCTTTCGGGAGTGTATGGACAAGAGGTTTGATGTATAATTCCCAGGGATTGCAGAAACTGGCCAAAGATGTTATTTACATATTCCTTTCCATTGTCACTTCGAAAAAGTTTAACATGAGAATTGAATTGTGTTTTGACCATTTTTTCAAAAGTAACAAAGTTGGTGTATGCCTGTGATTTGTGTTTTAGTGGGTACAACCAAGTGTATTTTGTAAAATCATCCACAAAACAAATATAATAGCAAAAACCAGTAAATGAAGGAACAACAGTAGGACCCCATAGGTCAGAATGAATAAGTTGAAAAGGTGCAGTTGTACGCTTCTCAGATAAAGTAAAAGGTAATTTATGAGATTTAGCAATTGAACAGGAGTCACAATTGTTTACATGAATGGAAGAAAAACCTAATTGAGACATTAAAGAATTTATTATTTGAGTAGACGGGTGACCCAGACGACTGTGCCACAACAGACTGTGGCCATCAGCAGAAAGAGCCACCGGAGCCACAGGAACGCTTTCTGAAACTGGGTGGGCAGACGAACTTGTGCCAGGAAGAACGTACAGACCATGCTCACAGAGGCCCTGAAAAATCACCCTCTTGGTAGTATTGTCTAGGATCTGAAAATCATTAGAGGTGAACAAGAGTGAGCAATTATTGTCTTTTGTGAATTGGTGAACTGAAAGGAGATTGGTTTTAATAGAAGGGACGTGGGTAAGGTTACCTTGGTGAAAGATAGCGGCGGGGGTTTTAATGGTACCCGTGCCAGTGTGAGAAATATTAAGGGACTCACCGTTGCCAACAGTAATACCATTGGAGCCATGATATGGATTTGGAGCGTTAAGCTTGGATAGATCAGAAGTAACGTGCATGTTGGCCCCAGTATCCAACAGTCATTCAGTGGAAGGGCCGGCTTGAGATGTATAATTGGCACTGCTATCACTATTTCGGCTCTCGTCATACCGAAACTAGCAACGAACAGCGGTGTGTCCTGTTTTCTGACATATTTGACAAGTTGGACGATCCCGCTCGTAAGTGCCCTGCCCGCCGCTGGAAGATGACTGTCCGCCGCTGCCGAAGGAGTGCAGGTTGTTGTTGCTGCCGTGCTGCTGACCATCGTACGGCGGACGATGCCCTGCCGACCGCCGCGCCCGCGGCCTCCGCTGTTTCTGTCGTAGCCGCCGCGGCTCCCCTGCCAGCCGCCACCACGCCCCCCGCGATAGTTCTGGCTTGCAATGAGGGCAGTGGCCAGCTCCATAACAGCGGCTTCTCGGAGAAGAAGTTTGCTCTCCAGATCCACGTTGATTTCTTCACTTTTTAGCCACGAGGAGAGAGTAGCCAGGTCAACGGCGTTGGACTGATGCGAACCGCCTATTTAATGGAGGAGTAAGCTGATGGGAGCCCCCGAACGACGCACATGACGAGATCTTTTTCGGGAATGATTTCGTTCACGGTGTCGAGGGCTGTGATGATGGTGGAGACCTCATCTAAATACTCTGCCATAGTTTTCGTGCCTTTGGTAATTGTGTGGAGACGATCACGCAATTGAAAAATATGAGAGTGAGAAATTGATGCATAGCGTGTTGCGAGGGCCGTCCACAGGGCTGAAGCAGTTATGTAGGATCGGACGTGTTTCTAAACCGTGGGAGAGATGACCGCAATCAAACATGATCGGATCTGGCCATCCACGTTTTCAGGCGGCATGGGCCGGATTGGTTTTTTCTGATTTGTCCGTGGCGGTGATGACTGCCGGCGGCGGTTCTGTGCTTCCATCGACGTATTTGAGAAGGTAATTGGCCTCAAGGGCTGTAAGAACGGTGATTTTCCATGTATGGTAATTTATGTCTGATAATTTTTCGGAAATCAGGGCATGAAGATGCCTGAGAAGGAGTTTAACGCCAGAAGGAAGTGAATCGAGAGGATCCACCTCAGTTGTCATGGCTGCCGCCGCCCAAGAGAAGAGAGGGAACGATCGGTGCCCTAAAGAGAGAAAAAGAAAAAAAAAACTAGAGAAAAAAAAATCTAGGTTTTCTGGCTCTTGATACCATGAAGGAATATTGATTGTATTGAAGTGTTAACCTAATAAGGGAATACATGGAAAATATATATAGGAGATATAGGAAGGAGTACTAATCCTAATAGGACTAGGATTAGTACATAGTAAATACTAATATTATTTAATATTATTTATTTAATACTATCTGTTATTAAGAAGCCTAATTAAATTTATTATAGTGAATATTTACGACATTTCCTCGTAATTTTATTATTTAATTATATTCCATTCTTTTGTCAGAAAAAAATATAAATATAACGTGAATTAATAAAATTTTCATTAAAAGTCAATTTTTCCTATTATAATATATCATCTGTTACTTTTTATAAGTTGCTAGAAATTATGCAAATTATTTTAAAATTGTTGACTTGTATTACATGATCCTCAATAAGGAATGGAGAATATTTTTGAATTAATTAAGCATAACGAGATAAATTGAAATGTGTTAATAATTTAGCATGTTTGAGTATAAAAATTTATGATGGAATGATGCATGTGGTACAACATATAAGGGAAGCTATACATATTGTGAAGGTTGTACGAAAAAATTATACTGATTTTATTCAAAACGAGTAATATTACATCATATTAATTTTTTTTTTCAATTGATTAATTGAGCCCAACAATTACTTTAATGAAAAAAAAATTGTAAATTAATATCACTTTCTATAATGTATTTTTTCATCGTTCTAAATCATCCGATAAAATTGAAACGGTACAGAAAAAGTACTATATAATATATCTTTAATCTATTGACATTGTTGATTATCTCACATTTAATTTCTTCTTCTTATTATTGTTTGGAAAAAGGAAGTTCAAAATCCACTACTTAGCTACAATTGCAATAACCTAATCTCTATATTTATAATTAGTAACAAGATATTATTGGTGATTTATCCAACCCATGGGGGAATTTGAGCCTCCTTATATTCGTCGTGTTTCAGTTTATGTGGCAGAATTTAAATAGACAAAAAAAATTTAAAAACTAAATTGAAGCATGTGATATAAAATATAGACTTTTAAATTCATCGATAAATTTCTTCAGTTTATTGTATTTAGACACTTAAATTACAGATTGTTTTAATTGAATATTTGAACACATGATAATCTATTTCTATTAGATACTTTCGATTTAAATTTTAATATTTTTTTTTGCTTACACATATTTTTGAGTGTGTCTTGAATTGATATGTATATGAAAACTAATAAATTTCAATAAATATTAAATTCCAAACTTGCTGTTTTTAAAAACATAGTAATTAATTCAGAAAATTTTAACCAAAATTAAGGTGAAACTATTGCATATATATATTGTTTTGGCAGTACAGTATTTTTTTTTCCTGCCTCCAATCATTGATGAATTGCTAAACCAAATATCTTAGAAATTTTAATTTCCTTATTAAACCCTTAATTACTCATAATTGCTTATATAATTTAATAGTTAAGATTGGCTAAAAACATACTGCCACTCTTACTTCAATCATTCTGATGTAAAATGCCACCTAATTAGTAAGTAATGCTTCTTGCTTTCACATAAAACTTCGTCTGAAACTAATCAGGGATTTCAGGTTTGAGCCTTAAAAATAAAAATGAAAATCTAATTAGACTGCACTTCTCCATGATGAATCTTATGTTTAATGAATCTATACTAATCGATATCCTAAAATGTGTACCAAACATCAAGTGAAAAATCAAATAAAACATTGGTTAGCTCATGACTATATATTGAAGACGTAAACGAACAACAACCAAACTCGAATGATCCGTGTAAGATGAAATGTAGACAGACCTTACTAGGGGTGTGCAAAAAACGAACCGACCAATAAACCGAACCGATAAAATATTATTGGGTTATTGTTATTGGGTTATTGGGTTTTTAATGGGTTTAGAAAAAATAATTATTGGGTTATTGGGTCGGTTTCGGTTTTTCCTATTGGGCTATTGGGTAAACCGATAACCCAATAAGACTATAGTTATTTACTACTTTACCCTTCCTCAATATTAAATATACATAATTTAATACATAAATAGATTCAATATTAGTTTTTCACGCTATGTGATTTTTTGGTTAGGAAATTAGTGAGAACTTTGTTGATTATCTTGTGGATCAAGCAACTGTTCAAGATTGTCTCATTGAAATATTTTATTTTAGTTTTAATTCTAATTCGTAATTGTAGGCGATAGCTTTTGCAAGTTTGTGAATGTTAGTAATTTGATCAACATTCAAAGTTTTCTATTATGTTTTGGCGATAAGTTGGTAACATGTAATTATAACATACGTACTATTATATATTATTTGATCGACATTTTCTTATTGGATTAACCGAAATCGAACCGATAATATCAAAAACCGATAAACCGATAAAAAGTTTCTTATTGGTTTGTTATTGGGTTAGAATATTTTAAAACCGAAAACCGATAAACCGAACCAATTATATGTAAAACCGAACCGACCGATGCACGCCCCTAGACCTTACCCCTATCTTTACAGAGTAGCAAAATTATTTTTGAAAAACTCTAACACTCAAGAGAAGTGATAAACTGAATCTGATCTTAATCAATGACAGATTGTTGTTTCTGATAGACCCTCGTCTCGAGGGAAACTATACATGACAGGAGTTCAAAATCCAAGACAACACTTAGTTAACTGAGTGTAACTTTAGATAGCCAAAACACAAAGGAAGGTAAATAGCCAACTCCAATTACAGTTTTGAAGCAAAAAAGTGTTGGCAAGTGTGTACATACAAGTTCAAATTTAGTTCATCAAAGAATTTCTCAGTACAAATTCATGTAGAGGTTTATTGGCAACCCGGAGAGGAGGGTAAATACGTTCACTCATTATAATTCCGACAAAAGAGCTGTTGTTGCTGCTGCATTTACTTCATATTGGAGTCAAACCAACCACACCTGCATAGGAAAATTTCGCGATGAACATAAGTGAAAAGGTAGTTTTGTAAACAGCATGTAAGAAATCCGACCAAGGAAGGTACACGAGAAGCCTCTCATCTGAAAGTATAAAGAGAAACATATCTAGCATTTAAGAAATCCAAAGTAGAGGAAAGATCTCAACTTGAACGAAATTACAAGTCAAAGTGGAGTAGTCACATAGCTATATATGATACTTCTACTAATGAACTTGTAATCTAGTCTTCCTCTTGACATATCAAAGTCAGACAAACTATATACCGAAAGCAATGTCGTTCAAAAGTATTTTCTTAGATCAATAACAAGTAAACCCCAAAATAAATCTGTCTCGGGTAATGGAGAGGGGGCATGGAGATGAACTACTTAGCGAGAAAAGACGGGGATGTTTTCAGGGCTGGCACCTGGTGGATGGTGTAGGATGTTGGAGTTGGAGCTAGCTTCAAAAACGTCACTCTTTTTTACAACAAACTTGAAAAGGTCTCTCTTATGCGTGCTTTTGTTAAACCTCGCATAAATGGCACACGAATTTTGAACCTTCACTAGTAGCACAAGAGCTAGATGAAAATATGGGGCAATGAATTTTGTTAAACCTCGCATATGGGGCAATGAAGATGCTCTTCCAAAATTGTATACACACACTCTCTGGAGATTGAAACATGAATTGTAAAGTCCCGTTTACTATAGTTAGCCTCACAATGTGCACAATCTAATATAGGGTGCACAACATTTCGCAGAAGCTCTTTAGAAGAATCAAAATAACTGCAGAGGATCAGTTTGCAGAATTGTACTTCTATACTGTATCTCACATTCAGTGTTGTTATCATTTGGTTACCAAAAGGTCTAATTAGTCATAGTTTCCTTCTTCGGAGGTTTCGTTTTCCTTCTAGAGTTCTATTCCACCTTATGTTAGTTTCCTGAAATAACTTTTACAAGTTGCGTCCGTTCTGCCCAACTTTGTTTTATTGGCTGATATTTTTTGGGTGCCAAGACCCGAAGTTCATTCACATAGACACATGCGCAAGCGCACACACACATATATACAAATAAAAATAAAATACTGAAAACAAGTTGCAAGATAAAGAGGCCATAGAAGTAGTAGCTTCTTCATAAAAACAGGTATATTCTGATTCTGACCTCATTAAATAGAAATGAAGAATACTCTCCACAAAACTACAATTACATAAAACAGAGATGTTTTTTTGTTTGTGTATCGGGTGGGGGGGGGGGGGGGGAGATAAGGACAAGGATTGAATTGGTTCCACAGGGAAGTGTAAATGTTTTTTTCTAAACTGACTTGGGCCGACCTTAAGTTGGCACCGTTCCAAAGTGCATTAGAAATCACCAGCGTAAGCCATGAGCCTTATTGATTGCTCATTGACCCCCTACAGGGAAGTGCAAATGTTACAACACTGTAGGAGTTCATTTATTAAATATTCATAATATTTTAACAATTCATGTGCAACTTCAGCTTGTCGAGGACATGACCTTAGATAGGAGATTATGGAGGACACAAATTAAGGTAGAAGGTTAGTAGGTAGATGAGTGTAGTCTCGTTTATCCTTCCTTACTAGTAGTCATAGTATTACTCTAGTAGTTTCTTGTTTCTTTGATTTCTGTTATTAATTATTATCCCTTGTACTTCGATTATAGTATTACATAGTGTAGTTACTGTCCTTTTCCAGAATGCTTGGCATACCTTATTTAGTATTTTGCCCTGGTTTCTTCACCCGTGTTATTTTCTTGAGCTGAAGGTCTATTGGAAACAATATCTCTACCTCCCGAGAAAGGGATAATGTCTGTGTAAATACTACCCTCCCCAGACCCCACCTGTGGGATTGCACTAGGTTTGTTATTGTTGTGTATAAATATATATATAAACGTTATAATTGTATAATTGCTGCTAAACTAAAAAAGGAGAGAGAAGCAAACTAGCTGTATACAGAAGGACATTAACCAAACAAAATGCACCACATATTCAATGAAAATGAGGACCATTTTACTTTTGATTGTCTTATCTCCTTTTCTTTTTGCAAAATGAACATTCATTTCCCAGCCCAATAAAGTTCTAGACTTGCAAAACGAACTCTTAAGATTATCTTTAACCATTATAAACACAATGCAACTAGGGGTTAAAACTATACGAGGCTAAGTTCTACTAATTTAAGCTTTGCCTTTTTATTTCATAGGTTAGTAGATGGCAGTGTGGTGTCTTGCAGTCCGTTCATATTAGTAACTGTAGTATTGCTCCCCTATTTTCTTGTCCTTAGATTTCTGTTCCTATTTGTTGATTTCTTGTACCTCGATGACAGAATTGTTTCTTTGTAGTTTCTGTTGTATTATTATCTGATGTTTCTTGTAATTCTGTTACTTCTTTTCCTGAACTGCTTTGGACTGTTTTTCCTTGAGACGAGGGTCTACCGGAAAGCTTCTCCACCTATAAGGTACGGATAGAGATAAGGTCTCCGTACACGCTCCCCAAACCTCACTTTGTGGGACTACACTCTCCACCGAGTATGTTATTGTTGTTTTCATTTAGCAGGAATAATGTCAGACTAGTAATTATACATGAAGGAAGAGAGCGCAGCACAGAAAGGGGGAGAAAAGAGTGTTTCTTCTTACCGCATGCCAATCGTCCACCAGCATTGCCAGTGGTAAGACTGAGTTCATGGCCACCTACAGAGAGACCACCAAATGAGGGTTAGATGAAGGCACCATAGAGACCTCCAAAAAAATGTAAAGGTAGTATAGCATGCACCAAATAAAATTTGATACACTCGCAGAAATAACCTTTTCAAATTTACAGATTAAGATGGATCAAATACAAAATGTAGAACCTTACCCTTTCCGAGGTCATCCTCAAGCTCATGAACCACAAGTGCTCGTCCAACAACTGAGTTTGGACCGGTCAATGGTATCTAATTGGTGCACAAGATTTAGAGTCAGTAAATTATCCTAAAACTATAACAATAGCAAACATAGAGCACATAAAGTGACATCGAATGACGATGACCAGACAAGGTGAATGTAACAACCTGATTATCTACAAGTGTCACTTCAGCCACGCCTGCATACAGTAAGCGCAATTAAGAATCTAGAAAGTCATCATCCATCTTAACAAACAAATACAGAATCAAAGCGCTATGAAAGAATAGAAAAGATGTACTTTACCATCGGCATTGGCCACTATGTTTCCCAGGTCACCCGCATGACGGATTTCATCTCCAGGAGCTCCATGTGTCAATTTATTCGGATTAAAATGGGCTCCTGCAGTAATCAAAAGGGAACAAATTTCAAACTAGTACCAGCGAAACTAGAACTAAACACATCATTTCCAACTAGCTACTAGAAGAGTTCCAATTTTATTTTAGTACATTACAAGAGGAGTTCCAATTCATCAACATTTCGATTAACTCAAAGTTCAAACTAAATCAGAAGCTAACCTGTAGACATACATCCGTTTGTAGTGTCACCATATTCATGCTACAACACAAGCCAAAGCATAACATTAACCAAAATTCACCAATAATTGCCACAAGGACAAGTACATACAAGAAGCAGTATAATTCAAATAGTAGCAACCATAACTTACTAAATGAAACCCGTGAAGTCCAGGAGCAAGTCCAGTTATACGAACATTAACCGTAGTTGGACCTATACAAAGAAGAAAAAAAATACTCAATACATAAGGGTCTGAAATATTCCTATAAAAGCTTACATCTTTAGGTCCCAAACAAAAAATATTGTTATACAAAACCAAATAAGGACATTATGAGTACTGACAGAAGTAAGAGATAAAGATTTGGAGTAATGGCTACGAAAATACTCTTAGAGAAGCTCAGATCTTTAGGTCAGAATCCACCAATGTGACAAAAGAAAAGCAAATTAGTGCATAAGGAGTGGAAATGCAAACAGATAAAGATTCAGATAGAAGGGTACGAAAGTTCTTAATAAAGATTACATCTTAGGTGACAATCACATTACAAAATATACTCAGAAAGACTTACATCTTTAGCTAGCAATCACAAATGTGATACTGAAGAGCAAATTAGAGCATAAATGGTGGAAATGCAAACAGATAGAGATTCAGATAAAAGGGTGTGAACTGTATTTAGAAAGGGTTACATCTTTAGTTCACGATCACAAATGTGACAACAGAAGAGAAAAATAGAGCATAAAGGATGGACATTTAAACAGATAAAGATTCAGATAAAAGGGTATGAAACATTTGTAACAAAAGATTACTTCTTAAGGTCACAATCCAAGAATATAAAATAACTAAAAACAAAAGGGTGGAAAAATAAACAGATAAAGATTCAGATCAAAGGTATGAAACATTAGTAATAAAGATTGCATCTTTAGTTCACAATCGAACAACAAACAACCCAGCATAATCCCACAAGTGAGGTCTAGGGATGATAGTGTGTACGCAAACCTTACCCATACCTTGTTAAGGCAGAGAGGCTGTTTTGAATAGACCCTCATCTCAAGTAAAAGCATAACAAAAATCAGTAAGAAAAATAAAGCACAATAGGGTGGAAATTCAAACAAAAGGGTATGAAGCCATTAGCAATAAAGATTACATCTTTAAGTCACAATCCACAAATACGACGAGAAAAACAGCAAAGCAGAACACAAAAGGGTGGAAATGCAAACAGATAAAGATTCAAATAAAAGGGTCTGAAGCCATTAGCAATAAAGATTACATCTTTAAGTCACAATCCACAAATATGACAAAAACAACAAAAAATTAGATCACAAAATGGTGGAAATGCAAACAGATAAAAGATTCAGATAAAAGGGTATGAACCATTAGTAATAAAGATTACATCTTTAAGTCACAATCCACAAATATGACAAAAACAACAAATTAGATCACAAAATGGTGGAAATTGAAACAGATAAAGATTCAGATAAAAGGGTATGAACCATTAGTAATAAAGATTACATCTTTAATCCACATACATAACCCAAAAAGCAGCAAATTAAAGCATAAAAAGAAAGTATAAACAACCATCATCATCTTGAGATAGAGTGACAACCCCCTCAACATTAGAGTTGCCCTTAAGGACAGCAACAGCTTTCTTAGTAGCAGCAAAAACAGTAAGGGGTTTAGGGGTAGTGACAGCATAAAGGGTCAAAGATTGGCCAAATTTTGACTTAACATTAAGTGAAACACCATGGAAAGAAGAGTTAATGTTAGGGGAAGAAGAAGAAGAAGAAATTGGGTATAAGAAAGAATTGGTAGTGCTGGTTGTGGTGAAGATTGAGTGGGCGGCCATGGCTGCTGCCACAATGATGAATTGATAAAATGATAATGTTTTAGATAGCAGTGAAACAAGATTTTATCTTTTGAGTTTTATGGGGTTTTTCTTGAGATTTTGTCAGTTTGCAAGATCTATTTGACATTTTTAATGTTCAATTTTGGGTTAACAATTTGGACATAATAATTACTTTATGATATTCTTATATAATTTTTTTTTTTTTTGGAAAAAATAACACATAAAATGGTGCTTTATCATACTTTGCATATATATAAAATGGTATATTAGTTGTATAACATAAAAGTTTAAAAGTTGTTTGGTGGGTAAATAAAATATTAATTTTGGGATATACAATTATTTAAACATTGTTTTTGGGTTTGTTGGTGCTCAATACAACTTTGTCTTCTCTATATTATTGTATTTTTAGAGTTAATAATTTTAAATAATGAACTATTGAATTCAATCACTTGTTATTTTTATTTTTTATTGAGTCATGGTTTAAACCATTAGATAATTTTGAGATTATATTATTCAACATATATTGAAATTATGGTATTACTTTTTAAAAAATTAAAATTATGGTACAAATATGTATCCAAATAGTGATGAAGTAATTGAAAAGGAAATAAAATATTAAGAACAGAAATATCATACTTATGCCCTTAGACAACTAATAGTTAACAATGGAAGGAGTTAAAATATAATCAACATATAGTCTTGCAAAGACGATATGCGAATGATCTTTATTTATTTATTTACTCAATTTTTTATTTTTTTTATATTTAGTTTCAAATTCAAATCTCATGTAACATAATGCGTATCATATTAAATTATAAATCTCTATAAAAAAAAGTTCCTTTTATTATCATTGATGGAGTCAACCATTTTCCTGATTTGAATATAATGAATTTAAATCGATTAAGAATTTGATAAGTTATTGCTTCACCAACTAACTAATCAAAGGTGGTAAAATAACATCTACAATAACAATTATTAACATATATAATTATTGAGAAATTTTTTCTTTTTTGTTATTTTTTTATTTATTTAATTGTAAGATATGTTCGATAAGATTGAAAAATTTAATAAGACATTGCAAGTACTAATGGATCTAATAAAATAACTTTGCGAACAATGAAAATAAAATTGTGTATCTTCTTCGTCTAAAACCCATGTTGGCCACCATAGGTTACGAGGGTTATTGACTGTGTAGCAAGCAATGTGTTGAAATCATGTCTAATTATTTTATATGTATTGAATAGTTAAAATGAATGTGATTAATTAAATCATTAGATTAATAATGAAAATTTTTTCTTAACTTGGAAGAATGAAATTTCTTTTTTGATAATCACGCCCCCAATAAAATACAAAGCAATCAAACATATAAATATTTAGTTTTACTATGAAAAACAAGAAAGAGAAAAACTTTCTAAGTTATTATATTCAATTTAATCTATTGATTTGTGATTTAATCTGCTAAAGAAATGACGGGTATTTGTCTTAAATTAATATTTGAATGTGAGATAGTTTTAAGTATACTATTCTTGACATTTATGTTAAGTTTTTCACATTAGATTAATTGGATCAAACTATATTTATAAATATATATTTGTGTGATATATTTTATAAATAAAAGAGAAAATATAATTTTTTTTTAAATCGCTTGAACTTGACAGGAAAACTTACTTTATCTCATTCATCATTGAACTCCCACCATTTTATTTTTTACTTCTAATCTTTCACTCATATTAATTTTTTATTTTAAAAAGAAGATCTTATATTTTTCAAAGATATGAATCAAAATTGATATCACTAATTTTGAAAATTGAAAAGAGAAGATTGTTGGTATTGAAAATTGTTAGCTTCAAAATCACTATTTAATTAAGACAGTGTTTTTTATTAATGGTGATCAACTTGTATTTTTTTTTTTGGAAAATTAATCCTCAATTTTTCTTATTTTTTTTCTTTCTGAAATTGTTAATAAATAAAAAGAAATAAAAGAAGAACTAAAAATCAAAATTTAAATAAGTTTCAAGGTGACATTGACCTGGAAGTGTTGTGTCGCTGACATGTCGCATGTGAGATCCACTCGTCACTGTGAGATTGATATTATAATCTTAAGGTGATATAAAATTCATTTCAAATGAGATTCAGAGGGTAAAGAATTATCCATGAAATTAAAGTGCTAAAATAAATTTTTCTGCCAAGTTCATGAAATTTTATTTTTTAAATGTATTTTCCCTAAATAAAAAGCTACAAAACATGAGTAGAAGGACCTTTACCCAAATATACTTTTGATAGGCGTTTGGTCATAGAATTTAGGATTCAAATTTGAAGTTCAAAGATATGCTTATGAAATGTGAATGACACATTTCAATTTCAAAGTTAAACCGTTCTATCATTTCTTAAAAAAAAATATAAAAAATTTAATTTATAGTTTTATATTTTTCAAATAAAGATCCTTCATTTAAATTTTACAAGAATAAAAATATAATTCTTGTTCGAGCGTTAAGAGATATTTTCATACCATGTGGTAGATTTATGTTAAAGAATAGCTAGTTACTACTAATATTAATTTGATTGTACTAGTGAATATTTGTAAAATTATGGTTGTCTCAAAGTTTATGATAACATATAATTATATGTATTTAATTATAATAAGAGACGCGAAGATATGTGAATTAGTTTTGCGGCTTAAAACTCGCGGTATTATATGTGTATTATTTTTGTGAATTATTTTGATCTCAAAATATAATAAAGGATATAAGAGGTCTATATCACATAGATCGGGATCAATTTTAACCCTTTCCCGTTCATATTATTTACCCCTTCATTTTATTTGATAGAAAAAATAAGTTAAAAAGGCAAACACATGATTATTTATTCTTTCATCTGAAAATATTGATAATTGAAACTAGAACTTTATTAATAATATAATCAAGTTCTTTTATTTGCACATCAACCTCAAACTAGCAATATAAAACTCATGTATACTGATTATTTAGAATAAACTTAAATTAATTGACTGAAGGGAGAATTTCATATTGGCCATGAAAAATATAATTTAGTGCTCAAAACTCAAAAGATAATGAGGAATATGTATGAAATTGCTTAGAATATATAGCCATTTGAAATACTTAATTTTGGTAAGTGACACAAATTATGTATTAATTAATCATATTTTTCTTAATTTGATAATTGTATAATGAAATATTTTAGAATAAATATATACCCATTTAAAACACTTGATCTTTTGATAAGTGATACAAATTATATGTTAATTAATCATATTATTTCTTAATTTGTATATTCATATAATTCTGAATATAAAAAAGTTGATGTGTCATCTTTTAGGTTAGGGGAATATACACGTGTATGACACGTGTCTGTCCAAATACATGTATCTCAAATATATGTTAATTTATATACATCACATTATCTAAATAAGGAAGGCAATAAAGTCAATTGTATTGATTGTTATGGCTGGATATTTATTAATTAATCATAGTTGTTATTTTTGGATATTTATGAATAGATAATTGAGGACTCTATTTTAGGTTAATTTTAATGAGCAATTGATATCAATGTATCTTACTCCATATATGGCACAAATTATTAAATGATGGGATAATAAGTAATTATTTGAAAATATATTTTAAATTAGTAGATAAATGTCTAATTAAGTAGTTTAGCCAAAAATTAAATATATCCTAGTAATTAGTTCATCATCTTTTATAAATTATTTCATTTCCCTAAAATAACTCTTCCCCCTTTCCCATTAGTAATAACTCACTAATATTTTTTAATCTATTTCCTTAATTTCCTTTCTATTTTGTTTTATGGTATATGATCCTAATTAATTGTAAGGTGTATTTACTTTTGGAATGCAAAAATGAATAAATGTTTTTGTATGTCCGTGTTTTAATTTTATTTTATTTTTCAATCAAGTAATTAGTGAATGGGGTAAATAATTAAAAAAAAAAAAGTTTGGGTTCATAGAACTAGGGGTGTTCATCGATCAGTTTTGTTTATTGATTTTTGATTCATAAATATGTAAATTAATAAGATATTTTTATCGATTTTCGGCTTTGGTTATTAACAATTTGATTTTCGATTTAACCAATGAGAAAATGCTTATAAAAAATATATGATTTTTTCAATAATTTGACACTATGAGACAGTAATGTAACTTTACGAGTGCTCACAAAATGAAAACAATAATAACCAATATAAAAAGAGCTATACAAGTGTAACACAAATAGGAAGAGCGTTCTTACTTTAAGTTTTGATATTTGGTATAATGTGAAGTTGTGAATTCAAAATCACTGTGAAATTTAAATTAAAGGCTAAAGGACAGAAACAATAACTAGTAAGATATTGATATTGATATTAATATTTATGTATGGATAAAGTAGTAATTACTACTATCATAATAGGTTATCGGCTTATAAATAACTTATTATTCAAACATCAAAATCGAATTGATAACTAGATAAATTTTTTTTAAAAAAAATGTTAACCCAATAACTCAATAATAATAAATTAATAACATTTTTTTTTCCAATTCAATTTATCAGCAGATATGGAATTTTGAAACACTTTGTCATGATTCAAGTGTATTGCAATGTCTTATCTTTAATTTTATGAAATTTCAATTCAATTAAAACCTTAATTTTGAACTTAAACAAGAGAAAAAAAGAAGAAGAGAAATTATATTATGAGTGATCTGTCACGATCCAAATCGAGTCGTGAGTCATATCTACATTTAACCTCCGAGGTGGGCGAACGAATAAATTCAACCCCAACATATATTAATCATTCATCTTACAAATTACTAATGTGGAAGCTTAAGTTTCATTAGTGTAAGAAACACAAATCCATTATAATCTACTATATGTCATCCAAAACCTGAAAATCATCACATTAAGGATATCTTATTTTCAAATGTTAAGTCTAAGAGTAATAAAGACATCAAAATAATTAAATAAAATAGTTTCTGTCCAAAAACTAAGGACATCATGTCATGACCGAGAGAATCCAATACTAGCTTGAATGAGCAGCTCAAACTGGAACCTGATATGCTTGAGACTGGCTAGAACTGAAGGTGAGTCGAAGTCGTTGGTACACTCACTACACTCCATAAAAGGAAAACAAAGAAAAACACAAGTAAGGCTCAGTACGAGGCAACATATACTAAGTAGGTGTCATTGGCCAACCCAAAATAGAAACTAATATACAATGAATAATAGTATGAACTCAACTATAGCACTTAACAGATGATAAACAACAAACAACATGAGCCAGGGTCAACAACACTAAAGTAAGTATGCACTGAGTCAACAATATCAAGATCATCCATGAGGACTCGTGCCTCCAACCAAACCATTTGGAGAATAAAGTTTTTTGAGCTTGAGTACATTAAGTTAATTCAATATATTTTTCCTTTAATGTTACTGTGTCGGAACGTGACACTCCGATCCAATTATACCATGTCGAAATGTGACACTCCGTTCCAAGAATACCGTGTCGAAACGTGACACTTCGATCCAAGAATATCGTGTCGAAACGTGACACTCCGATCCAATTATACCGTGTCGGAACGTGACACTCCGATCCAATAATACCATTAATTTATCATATATTATCACCACTTTTAATTCATTGATAATATTTCATCAAGCCTTCTTTATTCAAGGCATCTTTATTAAAGAGGTTTCAAGAATATAAATTCCACGATCTCATGATTTCAGACCAATCACAAAACACACAACCATACAATCAAGTACACAGAAAACTTCACAATATCATTCAATGCATATCAATCACTATTAAGAGCTTACTATCAAATAGCATAAACCATAACCTACCTCTATCGAAGAACCGAAGACAACATGCTACTTCTCCAATACTTTTCCTTTCCTCAATGCCTTCGAGCCTTTACCATCTATCAAGTATATGTGCATAATTTTGTAAGTTAACTAGTCTACAGACACCCCTATTACTATATGTCTAGTCTAAACCCAAAAATTTACCAAGCACAATTCTATGTTCAAGTTCTTTAACATCTTAAGGTCAATCAATATGTCAAGTTTCCTATGTCTTAAATTCAAGCCTAGGGTTAAGTCTTAACCTCCAAGTGACATAACCTTAATAGTATTCAAGTACTATAATATACCTAATATTTAATTACCTATTTCAATATATCAAGACCTGAATTATAATATGATAATCGTGAGAAAACTAAAGGGTTGAAATCACATATTTAAACTTTACCAAACCTGTATTCCATGCATCCTATACATTTCTATAAGGTATTCCCAGCAATCACTGCCATATCATTGGTCATAATCATTATGAACTAAGAATGGCATCAAGAATTTGTCATTAATTTCTAATTATAGTTGTTATTAGCCGTAGTAAAATTCCAACAATTATAAATAGTTCAAAATATTCATTTAGAATCTATCGAAAATTATTTTATGAAATAAAATGCTTAATTGCTCAAAACGAACAAATGAATTATTATATTAAATATTAATTTATCCATCGTTCATCCTCGAACGATCAAAAGAAGGCGAGAATAAAATAATTTGAGACAATTATTTTTAAAAGTAACAAATGGGACCTAAGAAAAGATTTCATTAATTTCTGTCTTAAAGTTGTCTTTAGTTTACACGTGACTAAATCAACCTTTTTGGCAGCAAATTCACTGCACTTTAATTTAAACACAAACAACTTTATAGACTACTAGCTTATTGCTATTTCAAAATTTCAAAAATATTTTTTTAACAATTATTACAACAAATAATAAGAATGTAGAGTAATTACAAGAGTAAAGTCAAATATAATTTTTTGAAAAAATTAACCAAAAGTAAAAAAGTTTTATTTTGACCTTTTCAAAAAGTTTAAAATGTCAATGAGTTTAGTCAACAGTACTAAAAAGAGTTCAATTGGGCAGTGGAATCCCATGTCTCTTGGTCATTGTTTTTTGTCTTTTTACTCTTTAAAATACCATTTCAAAATTCAAAGTATTGTGTCCTAATTGACCTTATTTAATTGCATCATGACAAGAGTTTTTCAAATATATTCCCTCTGTTTCTTTTAGCGGTTATAATTTCATCTTTTTAGTGTCAAACGATATAAATTTTAACTAATATACTCATGAAACACGATTCACTTTGAAAATGTATTTATATTGATATAAGTAAACACACGAGATTCAAACTCTCTTGCTAAAAGACATAGAAGTTCAAAAACAACCATAAAATCAACTTCGTGTGACCCATAGGTCACTAAGTTTAAAGCGTTGCTTGCATGATATTAGGCTGTCTACATCACACTTTTGAGTTGCAACCCTCGTAAAACTTAGCTAATGCGAAATATTTTTTTAGAGTTCTATCACCTCTACATCTTTTTGACACAAACAAATTAAACTACAACACAATAAAAGACAGCAAGACAAATAATTGCTCAGACATAGTAAATTGAAAGTGGAACACTTGATCATTTTTCAATGGCAATTATACACCAGAAAAAGAAAAATTCAATGCTAGGTACAATAGAACCAGCTCAAAACTCTAACTACTTGTCACTATTCAGCAAATACTCAAATTGCTTCATGATTTCCCCTATATTGGCATTTACATAACATGCTTGGACAGTTAAAAGTAGGACAAGTAGTTACAAGATCAACAAAATTCTCCACTTAGTTAACCGAAGGCTTTTGGTTCGCCTAATGTTCATCGTTGTCAAAAGCTCCTTTCGACTGTATTATAACCCGAGCTCCTGATGCAAGCCTGTTGAAAGAAACAAGGAAGACATTTCAACTAACGTAATTCGATAACAAGGAACATAACATATCTTTAGTTGAGTGAAACTTAACTTTCTTCAATTTTGATCATACTGTCTTTCTCCTCTCTGAAAGAGTCTATTCTATTTGAGTGTATCTTATCAGATGGCTCTGTAATTCGCTTGCTTCCTCCACGGGATGTGTCAGATGTAATGGTCCGTGAACTGCCTATTCCGTCTGATGAGATTCTAGGACCTTCAGAAACAGGAGACTTCATTGACTCGCTTCTTGCTTGCTGCTTATTTAGTGTCGCCTTGATGGAACGTGGAATGCACTTTATGACTGAGCTTTTCTCCTCTTTGTCTTCAACTGAATCTACATGTTCTTTATTTGTCCTGCATCAACAAATTCAGTTTCCAACTCAACATTTAGAATGACATGCAAAATCGGACAAAGAATTCTTGGTCAATAGCTACAATTTTTCTTCAATAGGAAGTAGTTCTATCAGCCATCCACACAATATTATTCAAGCTAGTTCTATCACTCATATAACGTCAAATTATCAATGCCGAATCATCTCATTCTCACTTCCCTCATCTTGTCCTCCACCAGGGCCACCCCGACCTTGTCCCGACTATCTTAGTTCCTATATCTATCTTCCCTAGTGTGCCCTCAAACATCCATCTCAATAAGCTCATTTTTGCAACTTTCACCTTCTGGACGTGTGAGTTCTTGACCAACCAATACTCCGCCCATATGATCTAACAACCACTTTATAAAACTTACCTTTAAGTGCCAGTTTTCTCCTTAACCATTGTCAAAAATATTGATGTTTTTTTCCCCAATAATGCAAAGATACTTTACGACAATCATCATGAGATAGGATAAAATAATTAAACATGAGCCAAATATGATTTGCACTGTGAATGTTGACATGACTAAAACTGAAGGAAATCAGATGAGCAAAATTAAGCAGCTATTATCTAATAGGCAAGAAGTCTGAAATATCATACTGGTAAAGCATTTATTAATTACTTCACAAGTGTTTCTACTGAATTAGTGTAGAATAACAGATAAAAACATCAACCTGTCAGCATTGTAGGACGACGACCGCTTTAAAAGGGTAGGTTCCTTGGGCATATTCGTCTCGAGAAGGCTTCCACTAAAGTATTCCTTATCTTCCAACCTCAAACTCATAAACTTAGGATTCTCTGCCAGGCAATCAAGATCTCCTAAAGTTAACGAGGTTGAGAACAGAGGAGACGGGAACTTTGAATGCGAAAACCTCGGCCTGTAGGTAGGAATAAGACCAAAACTATGATCCTTTACTGAAATCGATCCACAAGAAATTAGTTGCATCAGCACATTTGAGGGCTTTAGCTTAGTTTTTGGAACCCGAAATTCCTCTCCTTCAATTATTCTAAAGCTGTTGAGCTTATTAATATCAGCTCTGATGAGGGATTCTAAGGTATCTGTTCTACCACCTGATGACGATGCACTTGACGAAGACGGAGCAGGCGATACTGTCTCCCGGCAAATCTGCGCAGATTCATTTGTTGGTTGAACCTGAACCTCTTGAATTTCATTATTTCCAAGCTCTATAGACCCATCATCTGTTGAAACACCTCTCGTGCAAGTCTCTGGCGGTGTAGATTTGCTTCCATTTTCATCAGTCTGAGTTGAAGCATCGGCGAGACCTTCATTCTTATAGATCTTGTACTCTGCCAAGCTTAATGAACCATTCCATGAAGAGCTTTTATCAGCACTGGACGATTGAGGAGATACCGCTGAAGAACCTGATCGTTGAACAGGAGGTGATGATTCATCATCTTGAGAATTCTTTGTACCTTTTTCATTCATGCTAGAAGAAGACGAAGTGTCATCTTGGCTTCTAGAGGATTGTGGTTCTGGCAGCAGCTTTTGGTTAGACAATCTAACATTTCCAGCTGGACTGAAGCGACCTGGAATCAAAGGGCCAGGTTACTTATAGTTGGTCTATAAGTACTAATGATCCCAAAACTGTAACCATTCACAGTAAAAGGGAACTCGAGTAGCAAGAGCTATGCAGCTAAATAAACCGTTTGCCTCAATAATTTTTTGGCATCTATAGCGAAATGATGTTATAGAGAATACAACACAACACAAAAGATTGGTTCCACAGAAAATATAACATGTTATAGTGAAATGTTGTTTATAGAGAGGTCCGACTGTATTACATTAACAATCATGTGGTTCAAATTGTATATTTCTAACAAGGAGGTCTAATATACCTGCATCGGATTCATCAAAAAGTTCCGAGCCTTTAAGAACATATTCATTACCATGAGCAGGAAGAATGAGGTCCTCTTCACAAAGATCATGCCAGACGAAACCGTTCTTGTAGCTTCTGTTTTCATAATCAAACAATACATTAAGCACACGGACTACATTGATATCTTCCATTTAAAACCAAATTTGACAACAAACCAAAATTGTTGAATAATTTCTACCTCTTGCAAGACCATGAGTACAATGAAGCCATTCCTCGACCTCTCAAAACGTTAAGCCTCTTAATTACATCTTCAAAAGTAGTACAACACAAATAAATTTTCCAAAGCAAAACAAAAAACATATAGCACTAACTTATGTTCTACAACCAAACATTTGTTTACCCCTTAAGTAGAGACCATCAGTGGAAGACAGGGGCACTTCAATGAAATGAGGATGTTCGAGCTGTCGATTTCTACAGAGATAATATACAACAGGCACTTTGCCATTACTCAACCGTGCCGGCTGCTGCTGCTGATACTTGGGTGATTTCTCAGTCCAAACTTTTGCTCTCTCTGGACTCAACTGCCCGTATTTCTTCATACGCCCGTCCATTGAAACAATTAATTTCACACCAAGAAACAAACCCTAACTCACAAGTAAACCACCATCCTCAACTTGATCTCAACAAATACCTAGTGAATCAGTTCACAATCCAATCATCAATCAACTCAGCACCAAACATTTCCATTGAAATCACCTCTAATAAGCTACAATTAGATCTGAAGATTGAAAACCCAAAAACAGCAAGAAATCACACAGTAGAAACATACAAAAACAGACAAATCACCATTTCCATTTTCAGACATGACAAATACTGAACACCCATTTGCTTATTTAATTCCAGAAAAGAGTTGAATTAGTCAAAAAATGGAATCTTGATAAGTACCCACTTACAGAAATGTCTTAAAACAGCCAAATTTTGCACACATTATGAAAAACAAAGATCAAAAAATGGAATCTTGGTGAGTACCCACATACAGAAATGTGTTAAAACAACCAACCTAAGCAAAAATATGGAAAACAAAGATCAAAATATGGAATCTTGATAAGTACCCACATACAGAAATGTGTTAAAACAACCAATTTTTGCACAGATTATGAAAGACAGAGATCAAAAAAATGGAATCTTGATAAGTACCCACAAACAAAAATGTCTCAAAACAACAAACTTAAGCACAGCTATGGATAACAAAGATCAAAAAATGGAATCTTGGCAAGTACCCACATACATAAATGTGTTAAAACACCCAATTTTTGCACATTAATTATGAAAGACAAAGACAACCATTTTTTCCCAACCTGAGAGGTAACATGGATAGTGTTTAATGCATGATAAAGTGGACCATAGAGAGTAGCATTGAGAGGAAAAATGGATTGAACTGACAGGTAAAAAAAAAACAGAAGGATTTATCGAAAAGACAGAGAAGAAATGAAAGGGACTGGTAAGATACGAGCTTTTTCTTGAACTGTAGTGTTACTACTACTGTGTAACTGTGTGTTTCTGAGTTCTTTGAGGGTTTTTCTTCTCTTTTGCTTTCCCCCCCAACTTTTTCTATGGCTTTTTCCTCATTTTGCTCTAGTTATGTTTGCTTGTGAAAGAGTATTCTAATGGGGGTTTCTGCCTTTACTTTCTTTTCTTTTGATTTGGAATTGTTTTGTTTTGATTTGGTTTTTGGTTTTTTGGTCCCTTTCTTGTACATTTTGTTATTTTTTTTTCCCTCTTTGTCATGTTATCGAAAAGTATTTAAAACACTTTTTAAACTTTTTATAAATTATAAGTTTCATTTTTACGTAATCGACAATCTTATACATTATTTAATAACTAAACTTAGATACATCTTCGATTTGTCACATTACATAGCAAGTAATCTTTAACTATTAGGAGTTTGTGACTCCTAATAAAAAAAATCGAGAGAAAGTTGAAAACACCTTTAAATTTTGACGAGAATTTAAGAGTGTATTTCACTCATATTTGTAAGTTCGAGTGTATTTAAGCTTAGTTAATCAAGTAAATGAGTGTTTTTTAATGCATCAATAATTTGAGAATGAAATAAATAATTCACAGGAAGTTAATGTGTGTTTCAATACTTTTCTCTTTATCTGTCCAATACGTCTTTTATATGGAAGCTTCGGAAATTTTAGTAATTAAGTTGGTTAGTTATTTAAATTTTTATTATATTGATGAGAGTTCGAATTTTCTCTTCATAATTTTCCTTTTTTATTTACCTTTCTCCGAACTCCAATGTGAAAAAGAAACATTAAACAAACAAACACACACCCTTACTCTACTCCCACATTTCACAATTCAATTAAAATTAAAGAATTGTTAATTTGATTAATTTAGATTAATATCAAAACTTCTTGAATAGAAAACGTTTCTTTTTTATATTTTATTTGAATTGTTTTAATACTATTATTAGATATTTGAAAATAACTAGCTTTTTCTTTATTACTTTTACTTTTTTTGACATAATTATTTGATATTTAAAATTTACTAATTTAAATAATTTGATTTGCGTTGAAATTAAAGGAGAAATTGCATTTCCCTTCGCAATTTGATTTGTGTTAGGATCTATTAAAAAGAAAGGTCATAATATTCCTCTCATTTCATAATTCTTATATTTCTTGGTATGAATGATTATCTAATATTTGAAATTTATTAATTCAAATAATTTATATTTCTATGAAAGTTTATTAAAAGCAAAAATATTCTCTATTAGAGGATCTTTCTATTTTCATAATCCGGAAGCAAGACCTCTGTAATTAAGAGCGAAATAATTTTGTACTATATTCTTGATTATTTAATTTACTTTAAAAAATACAATCGATAAATAAAAAAAAATTATGGAAATACACGCCTTATGTTTTCTTTTTTTTCTTTTTTTTGAAAACCTCTAAAATTTCTTATTTCTTTAATGTATCTGAGCCACTATTTAATGTATTTGAGTTACATAAATATGTGATTTTTATTTTATAATGTATCATATCTAGTTATTAATATATTCGAGCTGCATATTATGTATCCAGTTTATGTTATAATGTATGTGAGACACTCTTTAATGTATCCGAGCTACATATTAATATATTCTATTTGTATTACTTTTTAAGGAACGAAAGTAATTACAAAGTAAAGAGAAATAAATTATAGTTTCATATTAAAACCACGTGATTCCTAAAAATTATCCATAAATTAACACATTAGAGTCAAAAAAGAATGTAAAATGAGACTATTTTTAGAGAATAATAGTAGTAGATTAGGTGGCAGTTCTATTCTATTAAATATAATTTAGATTATTTAATTAATCAAAGTCAAATTAATTTTATTAATAAGAAAAATATAACTCTGCTTAGGTAAGCTTCATAACCTTTTTTTTTTTTTTATAAAGTTTGAATGGGAAAAGTAGGTAGATAATTAAGTAAAAGTAATCTAACTATGATAAATTATTACTTTAAAATAATAAATTCGATGGGACACACCTACCTAACCATAATATGTATGGAATATAATGAAATCGATGAAAAGGCGGCCCAATGCATTATATTTTTGTTATTTATAAAATTTAAATAATTAAATCATAAAGATTTATTATGTTTAATTTTTATTTTGTATTTTTGTAGGAAGTTACTTAAATTTTTTATCTCTTCGTCACATATCATTAGTTTTATTAATAATTTCAAGACTTTTCATCGTATAATAAAATAGAGTTCGAAGCATAAATGGCATAAAATATTAATAAAAATTTTAAAACAGTATATAAAACTTTATATTAGCTAAAACGGCAAAATCGCTGAAATAATAATGATTTAACTCTATCGGAAAAAGCAAAATTGCGCAGCAGCGATTTTACAAAATTTAATTATTTTTTTTAAAAAAACATTCAAATCGCTACCTAGTACCTAGGCAGCGATTTTCAATTTTATTTTTTAAAAATATATATTTTTTTGAAAATCGCTGCCTAGGCAGCGATTTCCATTTTTTTAAAAAAAATTAAAGAAAATCGTTGTCTTTCAATTATTTTTTTAAAAAAAAATCGCTGAGCTTTTCAATTTTTTTAATTTTTTTTTAAAAAAATGTAAATCGCTGCCTTTTTTTAAATTCAAACAAAAAAAAATCGCTGCCTTTTTTTAAAAAAAATGAAAAGGCAGCAATTTTCTAAAAAAAATAAATTGAAAATCGCTGCCAAGGTAGCGATTTGAATTTTTTTTAAAAATAAATAAATCATATTTTGTAAAAAGTCTGCAGTAGCAGTGATTTTGCTTTTTACGGTAAAGTAAATCGTTGTTGTTTCAGCGATTTTGCCATTTTGGTTAATATAAAATTTTATATGTCATTTTAAAATTTTTATTAATATTTTATACCCTTTAGGCTTCAAACTCTAATAAAATAATTATAAGGTATAATTATAGCCGATCCTAATTAATTTAAATAATTACAACATCTTTTAATTAATTAATTTAATTAAGAATTATTCACAAATTTCGAATTTGAGACCTTCCGTCGAGAGTATTATTAACACCACTCTATATGAGAAGGTGCTAAAATGACATATATAGTCATATAAAATATAAATTTTACTTTAATCAAGAATTGGTAGCTCAATATGCTATAAAAATTGTTGGTACATAAACAAATGTATATTATAAATAAAGAATAGAAACTGACAAAAGACACAATAATATTCTTGTCCACCTAATAACAAGTAGCTGACTCAGACAGTAGTGGATTAAGTAATCTATTAACAATTAATTAATAATATTACTTTCTTCACAAAATAAGTGTTTTTTATATTTAAAAATCCAAAATAAATGTTATTTAAGGAATTTAGGATAAAAATTAATAATTTTTCAACGATATTTTTATATATTCCATCTTTTTAATTTGTCAAATAAAAGGTGATTTAATAAGCTGCATAGTATATTTATTATATTTTACTAAAATAGATGTGATTTTTATTAAGATGATATGTTTTGAAACAAAGTACTAATTAATGTGTTTAAAGTTTAAGTGATACTTTCTTTAATTGCTTCATGATTTGGACATATACCCTCTTAATCAATCATTTATTCCTTTTACTTATATGTAGAAGAAAAAAAAAAGGTTTTATTTTTTTATTTTTCTTTTTTCAGGTTATATTATTATAGAGATCAAAAGCTTGCTAATCATTTAAATTTGTGTTGCATCTTAGAAAGCAATTGATTTTTTTTTTTTATTTTGATGTGAGATTTATCTAAGATGTTTAATACGTATTTTTTAAAAGTTTGCTAACCTATGAATCTGTCAATCTTTCTCTTCAACCCACTCTTTGTCATGAACGTCAAACACATCTCCTTAAAGACCTAGCATCCTCGTTGAGATTTATTCCATCACAATTTAAAAAGAATACGTACTCTTTCTATCTCAATTTGTGTGACACATTTCAGATTTTAAAATTTAAACAAATCTATTTTCACGATATAAAAAGTATCAATATTGTATTAGTCACAGCCAAGTTCTTGACACACAATATCTTCTTAATTTGATATAACATACATTCTTTTTTAAAGTTTTGTTAGCTTAGAAACTTGTTAATACTTATTATAAAAGTTTTGTCAATCCTCGAAATAAATACACACTTTCAAAATTTTGTTACAAATGAAAAGATTTTAAAATTGTCTTTCATCAATTTTTATTTTCTTATTCACTAGTAAATTGTGAGTAACGGCTGATTTTTTTATTTTTTTTTTGTATTTGGGTAAAATTTAAATATACTTTTAAGTTACAATAATAAAAATAAGCCAAAAATCATAAATAAATTTTTTAAAAATAATTTTTGGTTTATAAATTTTTTGTTTTGATTTTTGACTTATAAATAAAAAAAATACGTACTTTTCCTATCTCAATTTATGTGACACATTTCAGATTTTGAGATTTAAACAAATCTAGTTTTACCATAATTTTCCATATATCTTTTAAATATTTTGAAAAATATTGTTAGTTGTTGTGACTTATAGTACTACTACGTAATTTAAAATTATATAAACTTCATTTGAAAAAAATTAAAGATTCCATGAGAAAATTATCGGTCAAACTTAAATTATTTGACTCTGGAAAAATAAAAATAAAATTAAGTGATGAAAGTTTTCACATTATTTATCAAGACTCCTTAAGTTTAATTTATTTATCTGATTTTAACTCTATACAAAATTTAAGAAAATAGAAAAGACTACGATGAACATACTCATATGAAAAATATATTAATACTAACATATATGTGAGGAATAAAAATTCTACAATGGTCACACAACACATTATATAACATAGGCACTTCTCAAGCTTGTTTTTCATCAACCAAAAAAAAAGAGAAAAAGAGGAAAAAATGTTGTTCAACTTTGATCTTTCAATTATATTCTCACATCTTTATTTTTTCTTCCATCCCTTAATAATAGTGTAGTTATTTTTCATCATGAATATTTCAAAAACCATTTTAATCAATGTTTTCATATATCCAAGTCTACCATAATTCCAAATTATAAATGTTTTTGAAGAAATTCGAATTAGTACTGATAGATTCGATTCCCTTGCCTCATTTATATGGAAGCTCAAACGAATTTTCAACGTTGGATCTCAAAAAAAATTGAAAGTTTGATTTCTTTCGTAAAATAAAGGAGAAGTTGGAAGAGATTTGCGAGAGCAAATTGGTCTAAAGGAACATTTTGGTTAGACTAAATTAAACAAGAAAGTAGAACACCTTCGACTTCTTTGGTTAATGATTCTGATATCTTTGAAAGTAGAAGATTGATTGACCATTTATTGTCTGAAGATGCAAATGGACAAAAATTGACTGTAGTTGGTATGGAGTGTGGGTAAGACAACACTGTTGAGTTTAGCAAAGTGTGAATGGAAAAAGAAAAGAGAAAAATGAGGAAACCAATTTGGAGGGAAATGAAAAGTCATTTGCAAAGTGCACATGAAAAATTCATTTTTTCCATATCGGTAAAAGGAAGGAAATTGTTGTCCTAATATTAGGAAACACCTCCTTTACTTCTTAAAGAGCTAAGAAGAAGGTGCCTCTTCGCGCCTTCGTCGCTCGCTCGACTTCAGATTTGGATTTCATTGATCTCATTAAGTAAATTATTTTTCCTAAATTTCTTTCTCTTATAAATTAATTCAGGATGTTAGTTAATTAGTTAATTAACAGAATTTATTCACGTGTAATGGTAACATTCTGAAAAGTCGTTACTCTTTTCGGAAGACACAAAGGTCTGGAAAAAACAAGTCTTAAGAGATTTTTCCCAACAGACGCGTCCCTTGCTGAAAATGGCTATAAATAAGAGATTTTTTCCAGTTTTTGGATACTGAAAATTTTATCATTCTCTCTGCATACATTTTCTCTCATAAACAAAATTTGTCGATCGATTGAGTTTGTGTGTGACTTGTTGTTGTTCTTATGTTCGCTGAAGTTAAAGAAGTTTGAGGTACCACTACTTTTTTAACAGGTTAATCCATTTTATCTTGGGAGAAATTAATCTGTAACCTCGAGACAGTGAGAGAATTTAATTTGTTAAGGAGCACAGTAGTTTCTGTGGACTCGGATTATTTTTATTTTTCTATTTCATCTTTTTTCTGTTTCTGTTTTGACTAACCTTAATACAAGAAATAACAATCTTAAGAAATTTATAAGTTTCTGTAATTGAGGTTTCTGGAGACTAAAACTTTTATGGTTTTCTACTATGTATGAATTTTAAAATTCATTCGATTAACGATTAAAAAAACATAAAAATTTTATCGTTAAATTAGAAACAGTCTGTGTAAAGATTTATTCTTTATTGTTAGTATTTCATATACTAAAGTTATCTGCCATTTGTGCAGAAATAATGACTAATTCAAGTCAAGTAAATGTTGGAATAGTGAGTGCTGCAACAACATTGGTTGCACAGAATCGTTCAACTGCTGCCTTAGTACCGGCTAAGAAACCTGCAAGTTTTCTGGAGTCGACTTCAAGAGATGGCAGCAGAAGATGTTCTTCTATCTAACTACGTTGAGTCAGCAAAGGTTCTTAATGAGGATTTTTCTGTTATGTCGGATGATTCTCCGCCCGAAGAACGATTTTTGGTAACAGAAGAACGGACACACTCATATTTTTTGTGTAAAAATTATATCTCGAGTGGCCTGCAAGATGATCTGTACAATGTGTACATCAATGTCAAAACCTCAAAAGAACTCTGGGATGCTTTGGAAAAGAAGTACAAAACACGGGATGTCAGAATGAAGAAGTTCATCGTGGCAAAGTTTTGGACTATAAGATGATAAAAGTAAGACCGTCGTCACCCAAGTTCAAGAATTGTAGGTCATAATCCATGATCTCATTGCTGAAGGTATAAAATTATTTAATGTCTATGTTAAAAATATTAAGTTTTTTCTTAATACTCACATAATCTTTAATGTAGGATTGATTGTGAATGATATCTTTCAAGTAGCTGTCATTATTGAGAAGTTGCCTCCATCATGGAAGGACTTCAAAAACTACTTGAAACATAAACACAAGGAGATGATTGTTGAAGATCTCATAGTAAGGTTGAGAATCAAAAAGGATAATAAGGCTGCAGAAAAGAGGTCACGTGGTAATTCAACAATATTTGGAGTAAATATTGTTGAAGAAGATCCCACTAACTTAAAAAAAACATCTGGTCCAAAAAGCAATCCTCCTAAAGAAATTCAATGGAGCTACTTCAATTGTGGCAAACATGGTCATAGGGCTACCGAATGTCGGGGTCCAAGAAGGATCAAGCAAACTTGGCTGAATCCAAAGGAGAAATGGACGATTTCTGTGCAATGCTTTCAGAATGTAACTTGGTTGGAAATCCAAGAGAATTGTGGATAGATTCTTCTGCCTCATGCCATGTTTGTGCCAACAGAGAATTGTTTTCATTATATACTCCAGCACCTACAAATGAGAAGGTTTTTATGGCGAACTCCGTTGGTGCAAAGGTGAAAAGAACTGACAATGTCCTATTAAAGATGACATCAGGCAAGGTGGTGACCTTAAACAGGGTCTCGTATGTTCTGAAATTGTGAAAGAATTTAGTTTCTATTCCAGTTCTGACTAAGAATGAATTCAAATATGTATTTGAAAGAATGTTTGCCGTGTCATTCTCATTCATTGAATAATCAATATATACAAAAGTGTACAAGCCTAATTTTAGGCAAGAGATAATTACGGAGTTTATGATAAAGTAGTAGTGAGTAATAATGAAATGTCTGTAGGAAAAAGTTACCTCAATAATGTCTTTTTAAACTCAATATAATTGCAGTTGATATGAATAAAGATTCTACTTCTTCTTACTTGCTTGAGTCTAACTGTTTATGGCATGAACGTTTGGAACATGTTAATAACAAAACCTTGCAAAAACTGATTAACTTAAATGTGTTGCTAAAATTTGAGTGCAATAATCAAAATGTCAAATTTGCATTGAATCTAAGTATGCTAAGCATCCTTATAAATCTGTTGAAAGAAATTCAAATTCTTTAGAACTGATTTACACTGATATTTGTGACATGAAGTCAACACCTTCACGTCATTTAAAAAAGTATTTCATAACTTTTATGGACGATTGCACTAGATATTTTTATGTCTATTTGCTAAATGGTAAGGATGAAGCAATAGATGCATTAAAGCAACATAAAACTGAAGTTGAAAATCAGTTAGATAGAAAGATCAAAATGATCAGAAGTGATAGAGGCGGAGAATATGAATCTCCATTTGCAGAAATATATTTAGAAAATAGAATAGTCCATCAAACTATTGCTCCTTACACTCCTCAGTCTAATGAAATTGCAGAAAGGAAAAAGTGAACTTTAAAGGAAAAGATGAACGCCTTACGTATAAGATTAGGTTTACCATAGAACTTGGGGGGGTGGGGGGAGGGGGAAGCTATCCTTACAGCAAATCGAAATACTCAACAAAATGTCTCACTCAAAGACACTAATTAGATGTCTGCAATTAATAGTAAGACCATTGCTTATGGAAACTAGGTTGCCCACTTCTTTATGGGGACATTATATTTTGCATGCTACAACTCTTATTTGTCTCAAACCGACAAATTATCATAAGGTTTCTCCATTGCAATTGGTTATGAGTCAAACACCTAATATATCGCATCTAAGAATTTTTTGGTGTGTTGTACATGTGCCTGTGACACCACCGAATCGCACTAAGATGGGCCCTCAAAAAAGGTTAGGAATATATGTTGGGTTTGAGTCACCCTCCATTATTCACTATCTTGAACCATTAACCAGAGACATGTTTACTACTTGATTTGCAGATTGTCGGTTTGATGAGATAATTTTCCTAAAATTAGTGGGAGAGAATAGTGAAACAAAACGAGAAATTTTGAGAAAACTTTTATCATTATCTTATATTGATCCATATTCTTTTACTTGTGAGCAAGAAGTACAAAAGATTATTCATCTGCAGAAATTTGCAAATCAAATGCCAGACACGTTTACAGATCTGAAAAGGATTACTAAATCACATATTCCTGCAGAGAATGTACCAATTCAAATTGATGTCCCTATAGACCACCCACTAGTGTCATAGCTAATGAGTCAAAAGAACACCTAAAGCGTGGTAAACCATTGAATTCTAAGGATCAAAATCCTCGAAAAAACAATTAAATATCAAGATGACACTATGAAAGAATCTCAATAAAAGTTCAAAATTTGAATAATTATGATATTTATGAAAGAATCAATGAACTTGAAACTCAAAGAAATAATTAACTATCCACATATTTAAATAGTGGTTGATTATGTCTTTGCAAGATAATGACGATCATGAATCTCAATCTGTTATAGAATGTCGACAAGAAAAGATTGGCCAAAATGACAAGAAGCAATTCAATCAGAGTTGAATTCACTTGCCAAGAAGTTTTTGGACCTGTAGTTCAAACATCTAATGGTATTAAATTTGTTGGTTGCAAATGGATTTTTTTGAGAATTTATTTTTGAAAAAAATGAAATACAAAGGTATAAAGCATGCCTTGTGGCATAAGGATTTTCTCAAAGGTCTGGCGTCGATTATGAAGAGACACACTCACCCGTTATGGATGCAACAACATTGCGTTATCTCATTAGTTTCACAGCCCATGAGCAACTTGAAATGCATTTGATGGATATGTTACAACCTTCCTTTATGGATCAATTGATAATGAGATATACATGAAAATTCCTGAAGGATTTGCGATGCCTAAATCATGTAATTCAAAATCTTGATAAATGTACTTAATTAAATTGCAAAGATCATTATAGATTTGAAGTAATCTGGATGCATGTTGTATAACCGTCTTAGTGAGTATTTAATTAAGAAAGGTTATACAAATGATGCAATTTGTCCATGTGTTTCTATAAAGAAAACAATATCAAATTTTTTTGTACTTATTATTTATGTTGATGGCATAAATATTATTGAAACTCCAATAAAGCTTCAAAAGGTAATTTATTATTTAAAGAACGAATTTTAGATGAAAATCTGGAAAGGACAAAATTATGTCTTGGTTTGCAAATTGAGCATTTGACAAATGATATTTTTGTTCATCAATCTGCCTACACCGAAAAAGTGTTGAAAATATTTTGTATGGATGAAGCGCATCCATTAAGTAATCCGATGGTTGTTCGTTCACTTGATGTGAATAAGAATCCATTCCGACCTCAATAAAAGGATGAGAAAATTCTTGGTTCTGAAGTACCATATCTTAGTGCAATTGGTGCACTAATATATCTTGCTAATACTACAATGCCTGATATAACTTTGATATAATTTGTTAGCAAGGTATAGTTCTGCTCCTATTAGGTGACATTGGAATGGGATCAAACATATTTTGCGATATCTTAAAGGGACAACTGATATTGACTTATTTTATTCTAATAATTGTAGCCCCAATCATGTTGGTTATGCTGATGCAGGATGTTTATCTGATTCACACAAAGCTCGATCCCAAACAGGCTATGTATTTATATGTGAGGGAGACTGTCATATCTTGGATATCTACAAAGCAGTCCATCATAATCACTTCATCTAATCACGCTGAGATAATAACTATTCATGAAGCAAGTAGAGAATGTGTGTGATTAAGGCCTATGATACATCTCATTCGAGAGAAATGTGGTTTGGAGTGTAATAAAGTACCCACCACTTTATATGAGATAATGCAGCATGCATAGCATAATTTAGAGGAGGATTCATAAAAGGAGATAGAATAAGACATATTTCACCAAAACATTTCTATACACATGAACTTCAAAAGAATGGTGACATAAATATGAAACAGATTCGTTCAAGTGACAATGTGACTGATCTATTCACCAAGTCTCTACCAACTGCAACTTTCAAGAAGATGGTGCACAAGTTTGAAATGCGAAGATTCAAGTCTCTGGATTGATGTTCTTATTAAGGAGAATTAATACACACTGTACTCTTTTTCTCATACGAGGTTTTGTCCCACTGGATTTTCCTCCTAAGGTTTTTGACGAGGCAACATAGATGTGTGTTAATAGATTTGTGTACTCTTTTCCTTTACTAGAGTTTTTCTTTTCTTAAAGTTTTTTTTAGTAAGTTTTTTGACGAGGCACATCATCTTTCAATTAGACAATTAGGGGGAGTGTTATAAAGTATTTGTATTATAGTGAATGTCTATCATGTGGAGTCCTTTTAGGATATGGTTAAGAGTCCTACTTTGAGACCAAGTTAGATTTTCACTATAAATAGAGGGCTCATCTTCATTGTAAAATCATCCATCAATAGAAATAATAAGTCTTTTCTTCTCTCTACTTTCTTTTCTATAGTTTTATAGCACGTTATCAGCACGAGACTCTACTTTCTTAAAAAGTGAAGGTTCGGTTTGAAGAATTAATAAGGTACTAATTATTCTTTTGTTTTTAATTTTATTGGTTAATCTTACGAAACAAGAGTTCATTACCCTTCAAAGTTCGGGCAGGAACTATCTCTCATGGGTGTTGGATGTTGAAATCCACCTTGATGCAATGGGTCTTGGAGACACCATAAAAGAAGAAAATAAATCATCAAAACAAAATTGTGCACGGGAAATGATATTATTGCGTCATCATCTTGACGAGATTCTAAAAATCGAATATCTAATAGTTAAGGATCCACTTGTTTTGTGGAAAAACCTAAAAAAAAGATATGACCACTTGAAGATGGTCATACATCCAAAGACACGATATGATTGGATAAATCTAAGCTACAAGACTTTAAGTCTATACATGAATATAATTCTGTCATGTTCAAAATCACTTCTCAGTTGAATTTATGTGGAGAAACTGTTAGTGAGATTGATATGATGGAAAAGACATTCTCCATTGTTCATGCCTCGAATGTGCTCTTGCAACAACAATATCGAGAGAAAGGTTTCAAAAAGTATTCTGAACTAATTTTTTCATCTTCTTGTGGCTGAGCAAAATAATGATTTATTAATGAAAAAGCATAAGAATTGGCCTACTGGATCTGAATTACTTCATGAAGTGAATGAGGCGTACACACACCGTGTTAGGAAGGTCGCTACCCTGATCGTGATCGTAAACGTGGACGTGATCATGATTATGATTAAGAACGTAATTTTTTTCCTAGTATTAATCATTCATTAAATAAAAATCACAATCAAAGAAAAAAAAAAGAATGAGAAACGTGAAGCAATTAGGGAAGCTTGTTCTCGATGTAAGGGGAAATATGTATCAAAGTTGAATGATATAAGCAAATACATCAAAAAAGTATAACAACGAATAAATATGACCCTTCTTTTAAGAGTATAAAAATAAATATAACCCTTTTTCATATTTATCTATTATTATCAGTATTACTTTAATGCTAACCCTTTACATTTTACACATTAATCCAACATTGTGTGTACTTTTTCATTTCTAAATAATTCGAAGAATTAATAGAGTTGCATTGATCAAATATATATATACTAATTAGAAGTAAAAAATTACATAAAAATAAACATTTTAGTAAGTTAAATTCTTCAAAACATCAATCATATGTATTTATGAGATACATAGATTATCGTCCTCACTTCTTTTCTCATCTCTTATATTTTTAACGAAAATATATTTAGATGTATCGTACTCGATATATTGATAATAAAAATGCATCTCCTTCCTTTCCCGCCACCTCGCTCTTATTTCCTTCCCTTTCTTCCTTTACACATTTTTTTTCTTCTTTCCAAATTGAATGTTGTGTTTGAGTTCATATCGTTTCACTCAAACTACTCTTCTTTACAATTTCTCCGTTAAACCTTCTTCAATCTTTCTTCATTTCTACAAGAAGAAGCAGTTAACTCTCAAACCCCTTTTCTTCTCTGTAAACCCTAATTCAAATTCAAGAACCATGTCTGATTCTCCTCCTGCTCCTCCTCGCTCTGCGTTTGCTGTACTTATGGCAAATTCCAAGAAGAAAACAACCTCCTCCTCACCTAAGAAACGTAAAACCCCAGATGTTGAAACTTCAAGTAAAAGCCCTGTTGTTAATCAAGATTCAGTTTTGAAGCCAATTAAGGACACCGATTTGGTCAATGAGTCGAAAAGTGAGGAGTTGGAGGTGAAGAAACGGAGTCAAGACTCAACTTTGAAGCCAATTGAGGACACCCATTTGGTCAATGAGTCGAAAAGTGAGGAGTGTGTGGTGAAGAAACGGAAAATGATTAGTCCAGATGAGAGCATTGTGGAAATAAAGAAAAAAGCTGCGAACTTTGATCCAAGAAAGGCTGTGTATTGGGGAGATGGTCAGAGAGTGCCGTTCATGTTTGTAGTTAAGGCGTTTGATGCAATTTCAAAGGAGTCAGGGCGGATTGTGATCACTGAAATTGTGACTAATATGTTGAGGACTGTGATTGAGACGACGCCTGAGGATTTGTTGCCTGTTGTGTACCTTGCTGCTAATAAGATTGCAGCTGCACACGATGGGATGGAGCTTGGTATTGGTGATGCTTCCATTATCAAGGCACTTGCTGAAGCCTGTGGTGCTAAAGAAGCACATATCAAGAAGCAATACAAGGTAATACATTTGTTAATTGGGAATAATTACGTTCAAACATGACCAATTGCTGAATTGATAATGCTGTCTTGTGTAAGTTGTTTTGACTAATTCCTTATGGGTTCTAATGGGAAACACAAGCATAACCTGAATCTTTTATCTGATTGAAAGACAGTGCATTGTGTGAAAGAGGCTCTCAAGAGGAGATTAAAAGTAAAACTTAACTTTTTCTTAATTGAGTGTAATTGCCTAAGCGATGTCTTTAGAAAATGCCTAGTGTTATATATGTAGCTATATGACATATGACAACTTTAGTGCAGTTCACAGAACTATGTCAGATTCTGTTAATAACTACATAACACTTTATGTCTCTGTTTCTGTTTTCATTTTTCCTGTTTTCTCTCTTTGTCGTCTTCGAATTTGTTGAAAACTAGTAGTTGGTGGTCTGCTAGACACAAGTGAATTTCAGCTTTCATGTTGTGGGAGATTGAAGAAATTGAGAGACTTTTCGAGAGGGTGGGGATGGAGGCCACGAGGAGTTAGTGGGGATCAAATGCTGCATGGCTTTGGCATGTACCTGATTTAGGAGCCTCCTAACATTGGACCATCACATTTAGAGCAGCATCTTGATAATCATGTGTTTGATCACATGCATAGTTGGCACAATTAATTGTATACACAAGGGACTGACTAGAAATTTGTATGCTAATCCTGTAATATTTGCCATCCAGGAGATCCAACTTTTCTCCTGTTCAGTTTTGACTAGTCCAAATGTCTTTTTTTCATTGTTAAACACACAGGAGCTTGGAGATTTGGGCCTTGTTGCAAAAGCAAGTCGTTCATCACAGCCTCTGATGCATAAACCAGAAGCACTGACTGTTGCCAAAGTTTTTGACACATTTCGGATCATTGCCAAGGTATTCCAGTTTCATTGTTCACTTTCTTTTAGATACTTCTTGAAGTGGGATTAAGATGTTAAGTGACATAGCTACCATACCACATATTTGAAGTTCCTATAGAAGCCTTCAATCGAAGTCAGTTCTGTGCGTTGCGCATTGAACTGATTTTTGTCATGGAAGCTACAAAATAAGTTTCTCCTATTTGTGGTGCAGATGATTCTCTTTTTAGTTGCTTATTTTTGTTTTGTCTGATATAGTTTTCGATCTTGCAGTATGATTTCTAGTATTTGTACTATGATTATGTTGTCTTTTCTTATGTGGGAATTTCTTCTAGGAATCTGGAAAGGATAGTCAGGAAAAGAAAAAGAATTACATTAAATCACTGCTTGTTGCAGCCACTGATTGTGAACCCCAATATTTGATTCGTCTTCTCCAGGTTAGAGGAATTTTTTCTTTTTTTCATGGAACTATTTAGCTGTTGCATCGATCATTGGACCGTTGTTCAGTTGATTTCTCTTTCTTGCAGACAAAGCTACGCATTGGTTTGGCTGAACAAACACTGTTAGTCGCAATAGCTCATGCTTTTGTGTACTCAGATAAGCATTCATCACCTCCTGCAGGTGTAGATTCTCCTTTGGAAGAGGTGCATTGTTCTCTAGTTGGAGGAGTTTTCCAATAGATTTTCCTTTCTGTGAACTTGTATGAACTGTGATATTACTATTAATTTAGGGATAAAAGTATCTTGTTTCCTTCTTAACTCTTTAGTTGACCTCTAAATTTGCGTTTGCATTTGCATTTGTTTGGTGTGAAAGAAAACACGTCTCTTTGTTTGGTGTTATCACCTCGACTTTCCCTTTGCTGTGTATTCTCTTTCTCTGCAAAGATTGGAACATTACTTACTGGTTAATAATAAAAGTCGAAAGGAGCCATTGCCCAGTGACTGCCACTAGAACCGTTTGTTGTCTCAGAGATCTGAATAGCATAATTGCTTGTATGTAGAGGACTGTTCTGGTAGCCCAATGATTTCACTCTCCTGGTGGAATATAAGTGATTCGACAAAGGCACCATTAGAACAAGGTGCTTTGACAAGTTCTTAAGGCTGCATAAAAGTGTGGTGTATGATGAGAAGGGTAGAGGGGTGAGTCCATTTTCTGTGAATTTTGAACCGTGCGCCATCTAGCCCTCGTAATTCTAATAATTTTTTTTTATGGAAACTTGTTTTTGTAGAGTGAACCAAATATATTTCATGTTGCACGAACAATCTTTTATCTTTCATATAGGTTGGGTTTTATATAAAAAAAAATTTGATGGAGTTTCTTGACTTGGTTCACCTTCACTAAGTATGTTTTTTATAATGGTGGTGTCTGGGCCAACATGTACGCATCTTGATCTTCCAGCAGGTACAGGTGACCTCCTGTCAACAATTGAGCCCGGATAACTCTGTCCACCTAGGCGTAGGCAGATGGAGACTAATCAGTTTGAATAAGTATTTTTATCTTTCAGAAAGGGGGAAAAGGGTCTGCATAGCTTGACTATATATGACAATATAAATCTTGTTTCCACTACAAGAATTAGCAGAAGTCGATCAGTGTTACCTTGCAAATTAATTGATTCATCAAACTTTAATCCCTTTTCATTTTGTATATGATGCAAGTCCATTAGACAAGCTGTCTGCTGCATTTCCATTGCTCTTGAATGCATATCTCATTGGTTCCTTATTTCATTTGACTTTTGTGTTTGGCAGGCTGCCAAGATTGTTAAGCAAGTGTACTCTGTGATTCCAGTTTATGAAAAAATTATCCCTGCTCTTCTAGCTGATGGTGTTTGGAAGCTTTCAGAAACATGCGGTTTCTCACCTGGTGTTCCTGTTGGACCTATGCTAGCTAAGCCAACCAAAGGAGTATCTGAAATTCTTGATAAGTTTCAGGATATGGAGTTCACATGTGAATACAAGTATGATGGTGAACGTGCCCAGGTGTTCTTATAATCTTGTCTTATTAGTAATTTTTATTCATAAATTACTACTAATTCATATAATCTCTCCAGGAACTGAACACAAAATGAATGGGAATTAAAATCATATGCAAATATAAGTGATCCTGAATGAATAAACCATTTACCCAACTGAATGAAATGTTGTCGCATGGTTACTTTTTTTTTTGGATGTATTTATGCTGCCTCCATGCAAACTGATTTCGTTTTTTGCCTTTTTCCATCATAGATGTCAGAGTTGTTTGTTTCTTGGTTAAATCTTATTTTATATCTAGTAGAGGAAGGGGCTTTTTGTTAATGCAAAAGAATACAATGATAAGGAAATCACATCTTATCCTATTGAATCATGTGAAGTTGATTCTTCCTCATATCAGATTCTTTGCTGCAATTCAATGAAAGATTTGGGCTATTTATTTTCTAAAAGAAGAATAATATGCCTTTAAATGTACTCAGTTCCCATTCAAGGTTCATTTTCATCATAGACATTTGAATTGAAACTAGTGAACCCATTTGGAGGAAGAAATGGCAGGTAATAAAAGCCTTAAGAGTTAGAAGAGCTTTTATTTTTTCTATCGTAGGCCTTTTCATTTTTTTCGCTAAGTAGCTCTTGGAACTTGACACCTTCCTTTCTCTTTTGGATATGTTATGTTTTTTCCCATGAAAAGTCAGGAGTGCCAATCTTGTTCTTGTTAGTTAGAGCTTTCTCTTCAGCATTGCTGCATTCCTTTTATTTAGAGAGGGGAAATTTCTCCCCAGCTGGTCCTCCGACTTGATTAAGGTTGTAGTTTCATTTACTGGGCCCTGCTGGATAAATGTACTTGGTTTCCCTTTTCCTCTTTGATTTACAGGTTTGCGTATTCTGGGGGCCCATATATTGCTTCCTACTCTCTCTTGCAATATCATGAACAGAACTTTCAGTTTTAATCCTAGTTACTTTGAATTCTCCCCTCAAAAATTCGTAGTTGTCTTTTCTGCGTTGTTAATTCTTGGCCGCAATTGTCCTCCTAAAAACTATTCCCTTACATTTTCAAATTTTCTGGAGCCTCCTGGATGTCTACTTTTTTCTAATATTGATTCTCTGGATGTTTGGGAACAGAGTGGAAAGTTGGTTTTAGAAGCAATCTAGAGACTAAATGAGCCTGCTTCTTTCACCGACTTATGGCTAACCAGCTGATATAAATCTTGCGACATCATAGATAGTCTTAATTTGTTGCATTACATGCTCTTTCTTGCTATTGATAACTTCACTTTAGTTCTCTTTTTGATGTTTATTGCAGTGTCGATTAGTAAAGTTATTCATGTTTTGCTTCTATTTGCCTCTTTTTTCCTCCTTGCCTCTACCTTTGATTAACGGAACCGAAGTTGCACATCCTTAATGTAAAAAGTGAACTGAGGTCGGTCTAAAACATTGTTCTCTGAACATTTCCAGATCTTCTCAATCCTTTTAAAAGAAATTTATTATTTGCATTTTAATTTTTGTTAATTGTTGTTTTTAATTCTAGATACACTACATGGAAGATGGTTCCGTTGAGATATACAGCCGAAATGCAGAAAGAAATACTGGAAAGTTTCCTGACGTTGTTACTGCTATCTCAAGGTAGTTACTTTATTTGTCTCGATTTTCTGTTTTTGAAGTTGTCGTATGCAAGCACTTCCTCTTATCTCAATGTTGTCTTCAGATGCTAAAAGCCTCCCATTTATTAGCTATTAGCTACATTATAGTGAAGACATTAAAAGCTTGGTTCTCTATAGTTTCACAATATCCTGCTTAAAAAGGACAATCTGCATGAAACAATCGGAAAAAGAGATGGGAATCTCTGCATGATCAAGTTGATGACTTTGGGCACTGTGTTTCCTTGGAACTTTTGACTCTGGAATTGAATCTTATAATTTGCAAACCCAGGATCAAATACTTTTTAGTTGACTGCTATTGGGTAGAAAAGGTAAAATTGGATCTGAATATATCAAAAATTATCAAGGACTTACGTGATAGTGGATTTTTGGATAGCTACAACTTGTAAGAAATATGTGAAACCAAGACTTAAAACTTGATGACTGAGTGACTCGATTAACCAACAATAGTGTATGTCTGAAAAGGTAGTCGCTCCTTGCACGAATAATTCTGAAAATCAAACAACTATTTCATTTTCCGAAGTGTAACTATGGAACACATAACTTATGTTACTTGTGTAAAATTAGATTATGAGTTCTACACGCAGAACATCTCTGACACTTCTTGGGACAGGAGCCTGGATAATTTTCTAGTTTATGCTTCTTACATTGTAATTATGATCCCTGGTAGATAACGAAATTAAATTCTTTGTTAGCTAATGTATTATATGGTATCTAAATTATTGCTACAATATTTGTGTTCTCCACAATAATCTGTACCTTGTATACCAGAGTAGTACAGTATCTGAAATCTGTTGCTAATCTATTAGCTACTTCTTGTAATTTGTTGCAGATTGAAGAAATCATCTGCAACTTCATTTGTTCTTGACTGTGAACTGGTTGCATACGACCGTGAGAAACAGAAGATCCTGCCCTTTCAGGTTAACAATCTTCACCTAGTCTATATATACTTTGCAGTTGTAGTCTTGTAGATCCATCCTTGGGGCTTCAAAGGTGATAAATTGGATTATAGAGGAAATTCCACAGATATGAACCTTGACAGGAACAACTTCTTCCCATAGCAAAGTAGATGTATAATTGCATTAACGCATATGCTGTATAAGCCTATAACTCAGTATATGTTTGGATCAGTAGCTAACCTAGTTAGGCTCTTTATCAACTATAATATAACTTATTCTGTCCAGGTCATATAGAGTTAGTTTATCAAACGAGTTCTGTCTGAACTCCGTCAAGTTTATATTTTTAGTCTTTTTATCTTGTGTTCATTTCGCAAGCAAGCTTCAGCTGCCAATATTTCTGCTCATTATTTGCTTGGAGAGTCATCTTGCTACATTTATGTGTAATTTTGGTGTAAGAGGAGGTGATACTTACAGATATATGTTTATGACAGGTCCTTACTACACGTGCTCGTAAAAATGTTGTCATTAGTGAAATCAAGGTCAACGTGTGCATATATGCTTTTGATATCTTGTATCTTAATGGACAACCACTTCTTCAAGAGCAACTTAATGTTCGCAGAGAGGTACTTCCATTTTTGTGGTTGAAAATTCGCCTGCAATTCTCATGATTATATTTTCTTCTTTTGCTCCAATGAATTCTTATGCAATTTGTATCCTTTTGTGCTTCTGCGGAAACCAAGTAGCATTTGTCTTGATGGTAATTGGTACCAGATGAACTGTCTATCAGTGAAATGTCTTATCCTTGAACCACATATTTTAATCATTTACTGATGTCTTATGCTGATGTGATTGTGACATAATTTGTTACAAAAACCTTAGCATGTACATACTTAGCCCCACCCCCCCTGCCCCAACCAAAAAAGGTAAAACGTAAGCATGCATTTGTGAAATTTTGCAGCTCCCATTTTGCTGGTGCCCCTTGGACTAAGCATTGCATCTGCTTAAAATTGGGGCCTTAACATCTAGTTCTAGTTGATATATCTGTTCAACCTTTTCTAGCGTCAGATTTTTATTTCCATGAGAATTCTATATTCATAAACTCTTGCTGCTGCTTTGAGATTTCTCTTCAGTGGAAAGATGCATTTACCTCTTCTGCACTTCCTACCAATGGACCCATGTAAATTACACAAGTAGGTTCACTCCCTCATGAGTAAGCCTTCTTCCTTTATTTTCATAGGTTGTACTATAGGAAAGAGACAGGTAATGTGAACTTTGTTCTGATTTGTTCAATTTTCCAAGTCTCTTGACCTCTCTTAAAATCCAGTGATCTGGTAGTCGTTTGTGTTTCATATCATTTGGAATGTTTTCTCTTTCTTCCGTGGACCTGAATCTGATATAGCTAATAATCATTTACGAGAGTAGACTGCAGGATTAAGAGTCATGTATGGCTTAGTTAGCGAAAATAGTGAAGTTGTTTACGTCTGGAAAAATAAGCATCGGCAGATGTCTTTATTAACTAGATGCTGAGGTGCAAGCTTGCTGGGTTTTTTTGTTGTGGCCCATTTTGTTTGATCTAATCTCGCATTGGGAGATCAATTAGTATCTCTGATAACTATTTTCCTCTGATCTACTGTATCTGCTTTCCTTTTCATACTATAATTTAATGATCTGTTAAACCTTTTTCTCCACTTATCTCCATGCTAACAAAAAAGGAGGACATCTATATGGGGATGAAATGTGCAGGACTCTTTATGTATTAAGATCTTCAAAAAAAAGGTTTTCAATTAGTGAATATATGAAGTATTCTATTCCAGTCAATTTTAGATGCTTTTTCAGGTTTAATTCTACATCAGGAGGGCTGGAGCAATTAACACAACTAATTCCATGTGCTTAGATTTTTATGTGGACAAAAAAGAAGATAGGTTTGATTGTTTGTCAACATTTATATAGGGTTCTTAAGTGGAACTTAAGGTTTTAGTTTCTTTGGCAGGGAGGGGGTGGGCTTGTGATATCCTAAGATCCCATTCTTAATATATTTAACTGTTCTCTCATATTGATATCTGGTCATTTTTACTTTTAGTACGTAAATGGGCTTTTGCTCAATGGATTCTTAGTATATTAAACTGTTCTCTCATATTAACATTGTGTGAACAATCAATATATAGCTAGATCCTTTTCTCCATTATTAACATTATGTGAACGATCAGTTTATTGCTCGAACACATCCTTTACAAAGTTTAGCGCTAATACTGTGACTTCTGCCTTCAAGCAGCATCTTTACAAGTCATTTGAAGAAGAACCTGGATATTTCCAGTTTGCTACAGCTGTAACCTCAAATGATCTTGAGGAAATAACAAAATTTCTTGAAGATGCGGTCAACGGCAGGTAATGATTCGATACTGATATATCTAAGAAATCTACTTCTGCTTCTGGTAATTCAAATGCATTTTTTGTTAGTTTTATACATTTTAAAATATCTTTTTGGTGAAGTTCACGTACATTCGTAATGGTTGTGACATGAACTTCTGTAAAGTAGGTCACAAGATTCTTTATGTCAAGCATTTGAAGAGCTAGTTCATGTAAATGACGTTTCGTTATTCTTTGGCCCTTGCTGCTGTTACTTGATTAGTTATCTGCTTTTAATGATAGAAAATCTTTTACCTTTGGTTTGTTTGAACTCGAACCCAATATTGCTTCTTAATTTGTTAAATGGAGTAAAGTCAAGTTAGTGGAGATTTCTGAAAGTTTTTTTCTTGGTTTCGGCCTTTTCTGTCTTTTCTTTTATAAGATCCGGAGAGATACTTCATGTGTAATTCCACTCTCGGTTGTGTGTTAGAAGCTTGCTTGAGGCTCACAAATTGGGTGCCTTGTGTCACTTACGTGGTGGTAGAGCTTGTTTCACACCACCTCTGTCTTGGAAAAGACAACACTGAGGGTGTGTTTGGTATGAAGGAAAAATGTTTTCCTAAAAAATGTTTTCTTGGAAAACAAATGGATTTCTAATTTATTTTTTGATGTTTGGTTGGTAAGTAGAAAATATTTTTTTAATGTTTGGTTTGAGGGTAGAGGTGTAAATATATTTGAAATTTAAAAAATAAGGAGATTTAATTTTTTTTTTTTGGACGGGGAGGGTTGGGTACGTTGTACGGGGTAGAATAAGAAAAAGATATTAAAGGATGAAGTAGAGTTTTGGAATTTCTTTTTAATTTTTGAAGGGAAGTCATTTTCCTTAAATTTGAGTAAAATGAGTTTATTTGGAAAACATTTCCCAAAATATTTAAGCCAACCAAACAGGGGAAAATTGGAAAACATTTTCCTTCATACCAAACACACCCTAAATATACTAAGGAGACGCTATGAAGTACATATGTTACTAATTAGAATAGGAAATTAGAAAATTATCAGATTTCAAAACTGCGTTGTTGCATCTGAATAAAAAAATAAAATTACTATGATTATCATTTTATATGTTTCACTTAATTTTAGGTTTTCTCAGTTTCTTTATCCATTACAGTAGTTGTTTATGTTTGTTGTTAGTTTTTCCTTTTCGATCACACCTTTCTTGACCAAATCCTGTGCTTAATTTTGGTTTGCATATAAAGCTCCAGAAGATCTTGGTGCTTTTTCGTACTCTCACATTTGATAACACTGTTTCACTGTTATATGTCTATGGAGGGTTTACTAAGTTTGTGAAGTGGGTTTTCTATAAAGGTTGGCTACAATGTTTGAAGACCTCGAAAGGGACATACAACTTATTTTGTAGCAAAATTGCTGCTCTTGCAGCACACAAGATCTCCTTTCCTGCTTCTGCTTTTAAGGAAAAATTGTAGCCTTATCATCTGGAGAAATTCAACATTGTCTACACATAACCAACAAAACTTCTGGTGAGACCTTTCTTATTTTGGACGGATGAACTCCACGGGTCCCACTGACATCTCCTTTTTTATTAAGTTGATGGTGGATGAGAGGAAATGCCAAGTGAATTGAGCAATTGGCACCTTAGTAACCAAAACTAAAAATATTTGAATTGTGTAAACAAAGAAAGCCTTTTGCTTTGCTTTCACTTGTTATGCAAAAGTGAACACGTCCATTTAAAAATGTATGGTACTTTAGGATTCAAAGATATGTTTCTTCCATGAGACATTCGGCAGGCTTTCCATTGCCGAATTTGTCTCTCCAGAGAATAAACCAGCTCTGTTAAGGTGAACTTAGTACGAAACAGAGAAGGGAGTTAAGGGGTGGAATGGCATTGGTGGGCAGAGTAAGCAAATAACGCCAGAATAGAAGTTCATAAATTGGAAGTCCTCATTTCCTACTCTGGTCTATTTAGTAACTTCTTGGTGTGTTCTAATCCTTATGGGTAAAGAGGTAACAGGAAAGGAAAAAAAACCCTGCAATAAGTAGAGCATGTGTGGCTCTTTATTGTTCTTTCATCCACTTCACTGGTTGAATGATTTATAGCTTTATGCCATAATAGCTACCTCTCAAGGGCCGACCTTCCTTATGTTTATTTTTGCAGCAGTGACTAGACATTCATTTTGTGATTTAGCCAGTTAGGCGAGATCCTTTAATCTTGTATTACACTACACTTGATCCAAACGAAAAAAGAAAACAGGACTTCCCGTCTTTACTTGTAGTAGAGGAAAATTAGAAAAGTAATTTTAATCACTTCAATTTTGTTCGTTTCTGCAGTTGTGAGGGATTGATTATCAAAACACTAACTAAAGATGCTACATATGAGCCTTCAAAGCGGTCAAATAACTGGCTTAAACTGAAGAAGGACTACATGGAGAGGTATGTGTCAGGAGTACTTTGGATATGTTTTTGCTTGAACTTGTGGAAAATGTTCAGTCTTAACAATTTGAGTTTCAGTATTGGCGACTCACTGGATCTGGTACCAATTGGTGCTTTTCATGGTCGGGGGAAACGTACTGGTAACTTTATCTACTTTTACGCGGATAAACTGGGCCTTACTATTTTTTAATTTATTTAGCTAATGCACTTGTCTTCGGACAGGTGTTTACGGAGCCTTTCTCCTAGCTTGTTATGATAGCAACAACGAGGAGTTTCAGAGCATCTGTAAAATCGGTAAGCTGTCTACTCCTGTAAACACTAAGTGACAACAACTTATCCTACTTATATACTTGGGTGTTTACATGCCGTTGCTTTTTTATGGTTAGGAACTGGGTTTTCTGAATTACAGCTTGAGGAACGCTCTTCCAGCCTTCGTTCTAAAGTTATTCCTAAACCAAAGGTTGCATTTTTCATCTTTCTCAAGTTGTGTGGAAGCACTTTGCTTTCAGTTAGTGGGATTCTTGTGCCCCTCTAACATATGTGCGGTATGCAGTCATATTACAGGTATGGGGAAACCATCAATCCAGATGTTTGGTTTGAACCTACCGAGGTAATAGCTTTTACATTTCACACATTTGCCTTGCTTCAAAACTTTTTAATCCTTTTCTTGGTTCTTTCTCTTTTGGGTCTCTCTCGTTTTCTTTTGATAATTTTAATAATAGTGAAAGGAAGTTAGTTCTGTTTATATTCTTCTTTGGTGCATAATGTGAGCATAACATCCATTTCTTCTGTTTTTCCTGTTTTACGTTACTATCTTATGGGATTTGTGTATGTTGATTACTCATGAATCTGTTATTGGGGTTATAGTTTTGGATGGAATCGGAAAAGGATGGGCTTCGCTTCAAGCCCTACAGGCCTTGTTGCCTTTTTTTTGGGGTAGCTGTTTGCTTTTAAAAGCAGTACCCCTTGGATGTCATTGTAGGATTCAAGATCTTATGATGTCCTCTAATTTGATAAACTGTTGAACTGACATTTTTCTGCCTTTTCAAACTTCTATGTGGAAAAATGGGTCAATAGCCTTTTCATGTAGATACAGGTTCTGGATTTTATCTCGTGCTGTCAAAGGTGCGTTAAACCCTGAAAGTAGGTTCAAAGCAGGCTGAGCACTTAGCTTAGCTTAGCTGGAACTTCAGTGCAGTCACCTAGGCAATAGGGTTAATGCCTCAGCACCAATGGGCTTTATCTTGTCGAGGCAACAGTAAACATAAATATTCACTCAATTGCAAAATTTTCAAGTTCCTTGTCCATAGAATTGTTGTGCATACAAGTGTTATATTCTTGAATGACATGTGAACTTTTATTTTATTCTTCATTTGTACCTCCTTCGAAGGTGTGCTTTAATTGCGTTTTGCGCTTATAATCTCGATCGAGCTCAACGCTTTTATTTTACACTTTTTGCCCTTGATAACACTGATTTTACCATAGATCTTTGTTAATATCAGGTCTGGGAAGTGAAAGCTGCTGATCTTACTATCAGCCCTGTCCACCGTGCTGCCCAAGGTATCGTGGATCCCGCGAAGGTATGAATATAACTTGCAATGAGAAAACTGAATCTTGCACTTCTACGCCTGCGTAAGCCGTTCTTCATTGCTTGGCTTATCATGCCAAAGCATTTAACAAAAGTTACTAGTGCCTTTATATATCGAACCTGAAACAGTTTTGACAATCTCTTATTCTAATGTGAAGAATAAATGCCAATATGGTGGCAACTTAAGGATAATTATACATTTACTCTTTCTTGTCACAGGGAATTTCATTACGATTTCCACGTCTGAGCCGTGTACGAGAAGACAAGAAGCCTGAGGAGGCCTCATCAGCAGAGATGGTGATCTTTTCTTAAATTTTCCATCATCTCATCTTTTGCTGGTTTATATTCTATTTACTCATGACCTTGTTGGTTTGAGCTCTTAATCTCCTCATGCTTTGCTTCTCAGGTAGCGGATATGTATAACGCTCAGAAGCACAATCAAAAAAACAATCAGGATGACAACGATGAAGACTAATCAAAGAGCACTTGCGCATCTAAAAGTGATCAGGAAGGCAAGGGAACGAAGACAACTAATCAAAGATCGCTTCGTCTAAAAATGATCAGGATGACGATGAAGAAGACTACTCAAAGAAAGTGTCACGTCTAAAAAAATGATCAAACATCGCGTTCACATCTCTTATCTGAATGAATGATCATGTCCATTGTACAACAGACTACAGATTGATGTCCTTGGCAGATGTAAGTTGCCTCAAACCAATTTTGTGAAAGTTGATCTATTAGTCAATGTGTCTACAGTTGTTGTATGTATGATTTGATCAGTTTAAAAGAAAATTTTCAAGCGTTCCCGAATTGCTTTATTTAGCTTTACTTGAGCCGGGGGTCTAATTAGTAACGTCTTTACTGTCACAAGATAAAGAGTGAAGTCTGTGTACACCTCACCCTCCCTTGATAAGAATCCTAGATTTGTATTTCCTTTTAGAACCTGCTTTGTTTTGCTATACTTGAGCGGAGGGTTTATGAGAAATGTCTTTACCATCACAAAATGAGGGTGAATTTTGCACACACTTCACACTCCCTTGATGAGAATCCTAAATTTGTATTTCCTTTTCGAACCTGCTTAAGTTTGCTTTACTTGAGCCGAGGGTCTATTTGAGACAACCTCTTTACTGTCACAAGATAGGGATAAGGTCTGTGTAGATTTCGTCCTCCCTAGACCCCACGGGTGGGATTACACTTGAATCATAGATCTGAATGGTCTTTTTAGACATGAAAAATTGACCCTTGTTTTGTTAGTATTATTAGTATTCCAATTTTCATGTGATTGTTAGATGTTAGTGAACCATATGGGTGTCTTAACAACAAAGGAATATGTAATGTGCAACATGTTAGTATGTTGACATGTTTTTAAAGGTCTGGTCTTTTGACTGAAAAAGCACAGTGGGATTATTTAAGCGTTTGGTTGACAGAGTTAGCCGATAGTGATATTATATCGTTTAACATAAAGATGGTCCTTGATGTATACTAGAATTTTGTCTTCTTTATTTTTATTTTTTTTGTTGGCGAAAAGTAGTAGATATCTAGTGTAAAATGATTGAGACGTGTTGAAACTATAGCTTGGACAACGCTGTTACGGAAGAAAAAAAGGGATATTTACGCGATGTGTAGGTGTCTCGAAATATCGCCATCATTTTCAAACTTGAAAAATACATCTGTTTGTTAGATTTCTTTAAACATGTCTTGTGATTGTGATGATTCAATTAATGTTGTTGGATTATCTACATTGAGATTTGTGCATTTTAGAGTCTATATTTGGGATCGTTATTTTTTGATAAAAAAAATTTTCATTCCTAGAAGTTCGAACTCGAGAACCATCCTATCACGATTCATGCTGATATTAATCACTTGCAAGATGTAAGCACTTTGAGTATAAGCTTTACAAAAGATATGTTAGATTTATGGGAGTCTAACTGAACAAAGAAAATAAAAATCCTCTACGTAATTTGGTGTTTTAAAATGGTCAATTTAATTTTCTTCAAACTTGCTTCTCTTTTTTGTCCACATTTTGTTACTTTTTCAAGAAAATAAAACATTATTAAGATGATTCAATTAATGTTGTCAAATGTGAATATGCATGTATTAAAAAAAATATTATTCTCCACACAAATCACACCCTATGTATGATAAAGAAAGCAAATAATTTGGTATTTGAGGTCATTCGAAAGATAGAAAACGTAACAGAGATTATAACGACTTGCAGGTTATCTCGGGAATTCAAAACAATCGAACTATTACTTTTGGATTTACTGGAGTAAATTTATATCTCTTTGCTTAGTAATCGTCTCTTTTCTATGCGTAATTTTCAATTACTAGAGTTGTTCAATAGTAACGCTGATATGAATTAACAAGTATTATTTTATCGATATATGTGTCTAAACACACATAAATTAGTACAAACACAAGAAAAAATTAAATATGTACAAAATTGAGCAAATATATCATTGGTACACTTCTTGTGAAAAAAGAAAAGATTCTCTTAATAAATTAATTAATTTAAGAGAAAAGGTATAAAGAGAGAGAGAAAAAATGATTAAGAGAGATACATCAAATCAAATTTAAATAATTAGTTTTTAACATTATATTAGAGTAGTAGATCCTAATTTTGATTTGTGGGTTCCCACTAAATTACTCACTCACCAGACCTTAGACCCTTCTGGTTGTTGTTCTCTAACAACTCCATATAAAAGTTAGTATTTTCGTTAAGACGAATGAGATTTGTTTATGGTGGTTAAACATTTTCGTACTTTGAAGGTTCGAGTGATACTAAAAGATAAGTGAATGAGATTTGTTTATGGTGGTTAAACATTTTCGTACTTTGAAGGTTCGAGTGATACTAAAAGATAAGTGAGAACATCATTGAGGATTTCACTTCTTCTCTTTTACCAAACTATGTAAGAACAAAAGAAAGAGAGTGAACTCACTATAGACAATGCAATTAAGCAAATTTGTATCAAGAATCATGATGGAGAGAAAAGAGATTACTCATCAAACTCTAAATGATTATAATAATATTGAAGGAAAGAGACAATCCAACCAACATACTATTACTAACCAAACCCAAAAAAAAGAAGAAAAAAAAACTAAAAATAGCTCAAAACAATAATCTTTTTCTTCTTTCCCCTCACTCACTTTCCTAAACCAAACCTCTTCAATTTTGTACAAAAATTTCTAAAATCAGTTCTTTTTTTTTCTTACTAGTACTAAAAATTGTTTGTTTTGTTTTTTTTCATTTGGAAACTCAAAGCACAACCCTTTGGTATTTGTTTCCAATGTTAGAATCATCAAAAAGAACACCACTACCCCTTTTCTTGTTTAGTCTTCCACAGTTGTTAAAAACATTAAAAATTGGATCTTGACATGGAATAACCACAGGGGGTGGTGGGATTTCATAGGTGTCCATTGGGGGTGGGGGGTGGCGCCATTGAGGTAAAGGACCAGCAAGAAGGAGTGTTTGTAAAAGTGGTCCTGCTTGCATAACAGCTTGTAAAAATTTTCCATTTTCAGGCAATGGTTTGTCTATAAGAATAGGCAAATCTTGTTGTTGTTGTTGATCTTTTTCTTGTGGGGATGAAACAATGCTTTCATCACAATCTGAAGATGAAAATGATCTGTTTAGTATTGGTTCATCTTCAATGCTTGAAACACCAGATAATGGACCTGTTTGTTGAAACACCAGATGATGTTGTTGTTGTTGCTGCTGTTGAAACATGAGTTTTTCCAAGATTAGTTTTTGGCATTTCTCTTGAGCTTCATTTTTCTCATTGATGGTTCTGTTTAACAAATCTTTAAGCTGGTTTATTTCATCTTCTCTGATTTTTAGCTCTTCTTGAGCTTTCAACCTTGTGTTCTCCAGCTCCATTGTTGTCAGCAACAGTGTCTGACTTAGCTCATCCATGCCCTGAAAAAAATTTCAAGAAAAACAAAACCCCATCAACATTTAGCTTACAAATTCCAAAAAAAGAGACCCCTTTTCAAGATTTTGAACTCAAATTCCAAGAAAAGAGAACAACTTTAAGATTTTACTCCCAAATGCAAGAAAAGAGAACCCCTTTCAAGATTTTGCAATCACATTTTAAGAAAACAAAACCCCATCAACACTTTGCTCCCAAATTCTAAGAAAAGAGACCCCTTCATAGATTTTGCTATAAAATTCCAAGAAAACAAAACCCCATCAACATTTTGCTCCCAAATGCAAGAAAAGAGAACCCTTTTACAAGATTATGCTATCAAATTTCAAGAAAACAGAACCCCATCAACATTTTGCTCCCAAAATGCAAGAAAAGAGAACCCTTTTCACATTTTTGCTCTAAAATTTCAAGAAAAGAAAAACCCCATCAAGATTTTGTTCTCAAAATTCCAAATGGCCATACATTACCCACAAAAACAAGATGATTGAAAATGCATAAAAATGTAGAGTAGTGAGAAACTATACTAACCTTGCCTTGACAGAAGTAAGTCCAATTAAGAAGAGTATTTCTTTGGTTATCCATAAACTAAAGTCTAGTAAATTTAGTTCTCTTAAATCTATGAAGAATTTTGGGGTTTTTTTTGTAAGAAATATTTTTATTTTATATAAAAAAAAAAAGAAAAAAAAAAGGGCAAAAGTGGTGTTAAGAGAGAAAGGAGAAAAGGAAAGTAGAATTGTTACTTTGTTAGATTGCTCTGATTTGCTCCCTTATAAGGACTACTTTTTGACACTGTGTTGCTCATTTTCTCACTTGGCACTATGTGGACATTTTTCTTTGTGTAATTAACAATAAAGGACAATAAGTTTTGGAACTTGACACTTTGGGTACAAAAAACCTCACAACCTACGATGACGATAACAACGATTATGTATTATTATTCAGTGTAATCACGTAAGTGAAGTTTAGAAAAAAAATAGAATATATAGTGTCTTTGTTGAATAAAGGTTCTTTCGGATAGATTTTCGATTAAAGAATGTATTACCAGAACCAGCTAAAAAGCTCATAAACTATTTCTACAAAATTTGACTTGGTTAAAGATGGTTTATGCACTTGTTAGAGCAACTTGCAAGTTGCAACCTTCTTTGCTTTTCCAAGTCTTTGTGAAAAATTGGTTCCTACTTCTATAACATTCTTTTCATGACAAAGGTTAAGGACAAGACATTTCTCTAATCTAAGATTAGGGGATGTTAAGCTTAGATATTGATTATGCAATTCGCTTCAATAAATATATATGATTATGTATAACAAGACTAGAATATGGTTCTTTTGAAAGATCTCTCATTTGTAGTTGATCGTGGTTCATTTGCAAGACCTTTCGACGTGATATGATTTTTTGATCTGGTGATCGAGGCATCTTAAAAATTGCTTGAGCGTGTTCTAATAAGTATTGCATTTTCTATCTCTCGATTCTCATAAATAAAATTTCTCACTCTATCATTAAATTAATCAATGAGACTCATGCTTATACATGTGATTGCACGTACTAAACAAGTTTCTAATGAGTTAGTCGAAGCAACTTCGTTTTCTCTTTTGTATAATGAGACTAGATTATAGTTCTTTCGAAAGACCTCCTATTTGTAGTTGATCACGGTTTATATACAAAAAAATTATCGAATTCCCTCGACATAATAGAATTCCTTAATCTAGTAGTCAAGTATCGCATTCTTGCGCTTCTCAAATCCTTTATGTAAAATTTCCCACTCTATCATTAAAATAATCAACTGAAACTCAGAATAGATCTAACTACTTCGCAATAAATTCAATAAAAAGAAAAAAGAAATAACTAATAGTAAATATTGATATCTCTAAGTAAATTTTTTTACTCGAACTATGTATATAATAATTAGTACTCTTAATACTTATTAACCAGTATAGATTTTTCTAAACTAATCGAGATACATATAAAATATTTTCAAGAAAGGGAAAAAGATATATAGGTGTGAGACTCTAGAGTAGAAAGTAGCACACAAGTACCTAAGTTGTCCACAATATAATGCTTGAATTTCCAAAAGAAAAAATAAGGTATAGATAGGGTTAAAGACAAAATCCAAGTTGGCTGATGGCTGTTTATGAGACTTTACAAATCAGCGCCAAATGCGGGAGTAAAGACAACTCCCTGTCTACTCTCTACTCGTGTTACGATTTCTTCGTTACTGTATTTCTTTCTATCGTAATTCTATTTTATTTAAATTGAATTTTTTTATTCTATGAAATTATATCGATATTTTCACATATTATGAATAACATAGGAGACATCCTTTTTCTTTTTTTAACTGAATAAATTTTTAGTGTCGATAACCTCTTAAACTATCGATGCGGTTCTGGTCATATATGAAATTTTAAAAATCCTATCCTTCTCTCTTTGGAAGAAGGGGTGTTTCCAATTCTATCGTTGTTTGAAAAGAATTTTATCTTCTTCATATTACTTAAAATATATGTATTTAGGGGTTTACAATATTATCGACATAATATATATATTGGACCTTAAATTTGGCTTTAAATTTTAACTTTAACCTCAAATTTTCATAGTGCACAAATAGACATTTTAACTATCATATCTTTCAATAAATAAACACGCGATTTTTGGAACCAAAGTGTGTAAAATGCAAACGCTTCCACATGTATTAGTGATCCAATTTTTGACTGCAAACTAACTAAACATTTTACATTTTTTTTAAAAAAAAAATATCTTACGTGTCATTTAGAATTTTTTTTTAAAAAATTTAATTTTAATTAATATAAAAGAGATTCATTAAGGGTACAATTGTCATTTTAGCATTTTTTTACCTTTGTGGCCCTCGAAAATTACCCCTCACTCGCGCAGAATGCATTTCACGCATTTTGTTAGGTAGAAATCACATGTTTATTTATTGAAAGATGGGATAGTTAAAGTGCCTATTTGTGCACTATGAAAGTTTGAGGTCAAAGTTAAAATATGAAGTCAAATTTAAGGTTCAATATATGTATTATGCCCAATATTATCTATCTTAATCGAAAATCGTATGAATATGGCTATGTAAACATGTGTGATCGATTGCATATGTATCTGTATGTTTTTAAAGTAGAAGTTGAAGAATGAGTGAATAGTTGTTTACTTATGTATCGTGTGTTAAGTGATGATTAGAATTTCTTAGATACACAAATACATATTATATTGCAAAAAAAGGCTTATTTTAAATTATTTGTGTAATAATAGAAGTATAAATAGATTTTGTATTTTTAACAAATATATATTGGCTCTGAATAGTATAATATAAATACACAAATATATTTAGACATTTTCCACATTTCACTAATATCGATGAGTTTTATTATTGGCTATAAAACACCACATGCAATTGAAAGAAAAAATGATTATATATGTATGGTAAAAGTAATCTCGAAGTTTAACTGCTAATCATTAGTTCCAGTGGTTTGTTTTAGAATTAATTATCATTATTATTATTATAATATAAAGAGCTTTCCCACAATAAAATGTATTTTATCTTGGATTTATTATTGGGTCGAAAAGTAATAGTGAATATTTTTTTTATTGGATTTATTATTGGGTTGAAAAGTAATAGAAAAAATAGTATTTTTTTTTATAAAATCGCTATCTAGGCAATAATTTTCATTTAAAAAAAAAATTAAAGAAAGGCAGCAATTTTTCAATTTTTTATTTTAAAAAAATGGAAATTGCTGCCTAGTCAGCGATTTTCTTTATTTTTTTTAAAAAAAAATGGAAAACTCTGCCTAGGCAACGATATTCTAAAAAAAATAATTAAAAATCGCTGCCTAGGTAGCGATTTGAATTTCTTTTTTTAAAAAATCACATCTTTTTCCGGTGGAGTAAATCGTTGTTGTTCCAGCAATTTTGCTGTTTTGGTTAATATAAAATTTTATATATCGTTTTAAAATTTTTGTTAATATTTTATACCCTTTAGGCTCCGGACTCCATAGTTTAATGAGTTTAACTTTACAATATTTCTCCACAGAATTACATATAGATTATGCAAATTAAAATAAATATTAAATTTAAAAAAAAATTAACAATTTTTTCTCCACAAAGTAATATATAATTTCAAATGTGTAATGAAATTAACAATAATAACCTTTAAGTGATGTGTCACGTGACGCAGTTTGAATAGACATATATATTTTTTTAGAAAAGATTTATACGAACTTGATATTTTAAATATTTTGCAAGATTTGTGTAATTATAAATTTTTTTTGGAAGCTTATAATCTTAAAATATATTTTAAGATCTATTATATAATTATAAAAAAAATTCGAGAATAAAATTAAAATTTAAAAATATAAATATAAGTTTAAAATATTGCGAAAATAATAATAAAAATCTTAATGATTGAAACCATCGAGTTTATCCTTACCAAGTAGAATCCTAAAGGAAAAAAAGCAAGACATGATCAATATTGTGTAGACTTGTAAGTCATTAGAGTAGAAAAAAAGAATTTTAAAAAAGACTCAAACTTAACACTAATAGAAAAATTAAATAATTTAGCCCATTTTTTGTGTTAGACTATTCTTGAGAATAGAGTGTTTTCTTTTTTAATGAATCTTATATATATATATAATGTGAATATAGATATTAAGATATTTTATCGTGTCGATCTCTAATAAGTACACGTGTCAGAATCTATCTAGTATAACTAAATTAATATATATTTTTACTTTATTAAATTATTTAATTATGATAAGTTCAGAATTTTTTGTAACTTAATTATTTAGAAATAAAGTTGTGCTTAAGAAAAAATCACGTGGGCTGCTGATACACAAAAATTTTGGAATGTAATTTTCTTAATGTAATACAAAACGTTGTTATCTTTCAATTTATATTTTCTGTTGTGTTATTAAAAGATGTAAAAAATTAAGTTTGAAGAAATAAAAGTAATCAAAATCAGTCTCTTTCCTTTACAAGAATTTAGTTTTTTTGACTTAGTATAATTTTTCTATACAATTTAGAGAAATTATATTATTATCCAAGGTAAGAAAAGTTAGACACTAAATTGTTATTTTCTAGAATTTATTTTTTTTAAAAAATAATAAAAACAAACTTTTTGAGTAGATGGTTGAATTAATTTGACTGAGTCATGTATTTCACCTTTGACAAAAATGGGGTTTATTTTTTATTATAAAAGAATTCATGCATTATGTTATTTAATGTACCAAAGTTTAAATAATATGCCCGAGCAGAGGTACAGGTAGGCTGAAAAAATATTAAAAGAGATGATTAGATAGGAAATAATGTGATTTTAGATTGCAGAAGACGTGTGAAAATCGTATATTAGAATAGAAGGTTAGTAGATAATGAAATATTAATATACTTATTAGCATTTGTCTTTGTATTAACCATATTCATGTAGTTTCATTTTTCGATATCTATCATCATTTGTTTGCTTGGTTTTGTCTAGTGCACTATTTTGTTGTTTGTATTCTTTCTTTTAGGTCTTAATTATATTAACTCTCTTATTAGTTGTTATATACCCCCAAACTAATTGTATCGACTTTCTTATTAAAGCGAAGAGCATATATGTTCTAATTTTTCTACGATAGGAATATCAATGTTTCAAAAGTATGACGGAGGGTATATGCATACTATTTACGATAGTTCAGAAATATATTCATCCTTTTTCCCTTGTTTTCTTCTTCTTTATACCTGAAATCAATGCACTTGTATCGACAGTCTTTCAGTAACGACATCTCCACCTTTATGAGATAGTAATAAAATCTGCATACGCTTTATTTTTCCAACCAAACCTCATTTGTGAGATTTTATTGGATATTTTGTTGTTGTAAAGTTTAAATGATATAATCATGTAGAGAAGTTTACTTAGGGATGTTCTACATATGTATAAAAATTATCATGCATAATCGTGATAATTAAGTATTAAATTAAAATTCATAAGTAAATACACTATAATATATTAATGAGAATTAGGTAAAGGGATCTTTTACTTTTGCTTTGAAATTTGAGAGAGCCTTTTATTCCCTTTTGATATTTTAATTGTATTAATATGTCGAACTTTATCCTATTTGGAATGTAGTGTGTGAATATAAATAACTCAAATTGTGGAGGGGAAAAATTAAAATAATAAAATTATAAGGCCATAGTCTTGTGGATATTGTCAGGATATAAATAATACGTAGATTTAAATTTAATCGAATTTAATGTAAATATGATTATTGAGTGAAAAATATTTTTAGAAAAAAAGGTAAACTTTGTAAATAGTATTATTTGTACTTAAATTTTGTGAAAATAGCATGCTTACAAATTTATTTAATTATTTTTATTTACAATGAGTTAATTTATTTATTGTCACCGATAAAAATGTGATAGAATAAAAAGTACTCTCCTTCGTATAACCTTAATGAGAGTTCATTTTTAAACATTGTTAAATAGTAAATATAAAAATTTTTTATTAGAAAATATTTTACGTCATTGATATGGAATTTTTAAATACAAATCTATAAATGAAATATAAATCTACTAAAAAATGATTGTTTAATCTTTCTTTGTTTTTTTGTGTGTTTTGTTTTTCGTTTGTGAAACACGAGTTTTGAAATTTTATTGTCCAACTAATGTACATGTTTTTCTTGGACAATCAAAATTGTTTTTTTATTTTAAAGAAACCGTTAGTTTTGAAAATATAAACAAATGGTAAATTCTGAACTCATTTATATCAACATTCGAGATGATTATTTTAGAATTTTAGAATTATAAATTTCAAATCATAAATTCGTCTTTACTTTAAAAAAAAATTCAAATTATTAAAATCCTGAATTTGTCTTACTTCAAACCTTTTAAACTACCGAAGATCGTATATTCTTTTGAAGCCTAAATTTTGAGGAGCTCCATAAGCTTTGAATAATTGTTTGAACGAGTTACATTTACATATAATTAATGTGAATATTGGCATGCATTTAATAATTGGTAAGTAGAATTTTGTTGTTGAAAGTTAGCCTAAAGCAAAGGAAACATTATAATTGGCAAAGGGGAAGTGAAGTTTCTAAATAAAGTACATATTATACAATTATAAGAACAATTTTGAAGTACTAGTAAAATTATTTCATACTATACACATCAATATCTCAAATCATGTACTATTAATTAATGAGTAGAATTTTCTATCTTTGAAATTTAAAAAAAATATACCCTCAAGCAAAGGGAACATTTTAATTGGCAAATGAACATTCCAAAACATGGACTTGAATGTGTTAGTTTTACCACAACTTATTAGTGAGTTTCAAAGATTGATGTGTCACGCTACGTGAAGAAAGCAGCCAAACATTAAATGAAGGGAGGGAGGCTTGGTTGGGCAAGGTTATCGGAATACTTCCACCGTTGTCTTTTCTTTGTCGAGGTTGCTTGCAATCTTACTTCCTCCAATCCCAAAATAGTTGTATTTTTCTCGTCTCGAGAGTCAAGTTAACTTTATTTTTCAAGACTAAATTGAATAAAATAAATCAATTCAGCAACAATAACAATAAACTCAGTGTTTGGTTAATGTGTACGTAATCTTATTCCTATCTTGTAGAGGTAGATTATTGTTTCTGAATTATGATAGACTTTCAACTCAAGTAAATCATATTAAAATCAAATAATTAAGGATCTTAAATTAAAATTTAGATATAGAAATATTATAAAGTTTTAACTCTTTTCATTTTAATACGATATGTTTTTAAAAAAAATATTAATCCAATTTTATTACTTAAACCTCGAAAAATAGAAAACGATAAATAATTTAGGACGAACGAGGTATATAGCAAGCAAACACCACGTACAAAGAATGGCACTTAAATTTTGACTCCAAAAGTAGAATATTGAATTTAATTATTTTTCACAAAAACATGCTGCTTTTTAAAACCCAACATGTACTCATTTTACCCAATTTATACTCTTCAAACTTGTACTGAATTTTGTTATATTGGGGAAGGAGTCAACTTAATATAGTTTCAATAATCGTAATAATAATAAAATACCGATAAGGATATAATATAGTGGATACGTCTGTCTTTTTTAAACAACAGATTTTAGTTTCGAGTGTTGAATATGAAAAAAATATTTGATAAGGAGTATTTCCCCCGAATAAATCCTACGCATAACTAAATTTCAATTTATCAAACTTCAATATAAGTATCGAGGACATCGAACTAGAAATCGATTAAATTTAGTCTTTGAAAAATTAGGAGATATATTTTAGTTTTTTGGGGTAGGTTTACAAAGTCATGTTTGAAGGAAAAGAGTTAGGCTTCTATTTTGACAAAAAAGGATAATATATAGTGCGTTACACCTCAAATTAGTGCCAAACAGTATTTTATAACATGTTTAAAATTTTAATACCATGATTTAGATTTATTAAAAGAAAAATAAGGGTTGATTTCGATCGATAAATCAAGAAACAAAATTTTCCTTTACAGTTCTAAACCACGATAGGTATGTATCGATGGTGGAGTGAAGAATTTTTAGGCCTTCAATGCGATATTCATGTGTTGTGTCACACGCTTAAGACGTCATCCTCATAAAATACATAAATTTTATATTTTTTTTTGAATTGATAATTTATCGAAAATAATTTCTCTATTTAAGAATAAAATATGCATATACTTTATCATTTTAATATTTTCTACGGTTAGATTTAAAGTTTTTAGAACATATAATGACAATTATGAATATGTCATTCCTTGAGGGAATCTTTAAACGGTCATAATGATTATTATTATTATTTTTATATTAAACTAATTAGGAAAAAACAAAAAAATTATGTATAAAAAAATATTCTAAATGGCCAATAGTCAAAGAAATATAGTTATTATTGCAACCAATAGATAATGTTTAAATTATCTACCATGCCGTGTGGGTCCAATATGTTTTTTCTACTGTTAAACTTTGTGGACAAAAGAGAAAAAACCGTTGGCTTTCATAAAAAAATAAAAAAATAAAAAATAATAAAAGAATTAAAATGAAGATTGAAAATATATATTTTAAAGGGAAAACGACATTTTTAGTCCATGTGTTAATATTATATTTTTAATTTAGTTCTCGTGTTATCTGACTTAGCATTATTAACCTTTAATTATATCAAATAAGTGATTTTAGTCCTTCAATTTACAGATTCAAAAAAATTAAAACAGAGAGTTTACCCCTAAAAGGGAGAGTTTGGGTATTTCCTTTTTAATTTTCTCTCTTTGAAGAACAAGATAAGTCTTCCCTGTCTCTATTTAGAAGAACAAGTCCATCGATTTGAGCTACAATTTCAAAAACCAACTTGATAGACATTAACCCTCCCTCTCACACCGACGAACGATAAATTATGCAACAAATGATTATTTTTTTAAAAAAATTCTGTTTTCTCAAGCAATTACTTTAAAATATCCGAATTACCCCTTTTAGTAGTGAAACTCTGTTAATTTTTGTGAGTTTGTTAGTTGAAAGATTAAAATCACTCACTTGATATAATTAAAGATTAATAGTGCGAAGTTAAATAACACAAGGACTAAACTAAAAAATTAGTCTTAACATAAGGATTAAAAGTGTTGTTTTTCCCTATTTTAAAATAATTATAAAATTTTAATTAAAACTATTGAATCCAGCTAAACATGTACGTTTTTTTTCTGAACTGGAAGATGGTGGCCTATAATGTTTTCTCTAGTAACACCATCCGAAACACGAATTATAGAGACGGATAAATCGCAAAAATAACATATTTAATTGAACCAAGTACTTTTGATATATAATATAAAATATATGAGAAAATCACAAAAAATAACTAGTAAACTATGAATTAATGGTTTTAATATTGCAACCGATTTAATAGTAAAAAACTAAATACTAATTTCATTAAATATAAATCTTAGACCCGTCTCTTGCTAACTAGTTATCAAAAAAATTGTATTAGTTATGAGCAATTTTGGTAATGAATCATATAATTAACAATAAAGTTCATAATTAATTTCAATTTTTTTTCTATCGCATCATCGAACATTTTACCCTCTAATGAAAGTGATGACTATAATCTATATTTGGTAAAAGTAAAATCATGGTTTAACTGTTAATTAATAATCTTAATGATAATCATTAGTCCACACTAGTCTCTTTAACCTAGTAACTAGTAATCATTATTAAACCTATTTTTACTCTACTAGTAGAAACCAAAAGAAAAGCTAAAACATAACCACATATATATTGTATAATAAGTCTTTGGAATATAAGAAATAATTTAACACAATTCTAATGTAAAAGCAGGAATTTTTTAAACAATTTGTGTTACTTAACTAATTTTAAGAATATCTACTTTTTTTTTCTTTTTGAAAATGACATCCATTTTTTTCTCAAGTCGCACACTCACTTGACAAACTTTGACATGTGCTAGTTATTTAAAAATTAAAAATTGAAATAGATAATATGATGCACAAAACATTTTGTAATTATACATAGAGATCGAAATAAGTCTTACTTTAAGTGATTTTACAGCTCGAACTCGTAATTTATTAAAAAATAGAAATAGTGTCTTTATATTTTTCCGTAAGAAAGACAACTCACAAGTTTGAATCCCTTATGGCAGACAGAATATATTCAATATAAGATGAAAAATTTGAGAAAAAATTGATTTTTTGGTGACTTTAGTTTTGCAATGGAAGCTTCTTTTTAGAAATCAAGATTTAATATGATTATCAAATATGAATTTTCTTATAGACCCCATTAATTATCATGTAAGTTATATTCTTAACGCGTAAAAGTTTACAAGTCTAGTTAATTTGAAAAAAAAAACCCTTTAAATATATGGTATATGAATTAGATTTATATGATTGAAATTCAATATATTCACTTGGATTTCAATCATATATCAATTGAATTCACGAAAAAGTTTTTTATTTTTGCTTGAATTTCAATTATATGCGGATAAATTTAAATTTATTTTACCTGTATTTCAGTCATTTTTTGCGTAATGTTCAAGTAGATATGTATGAACATTGTAATACAACCATAACTTCTGTGAAATTAGAGATTGTCAAGCCTAATAAAAAAATTCAGAAAAAGACATATCGCTATAATAAAAATAACTTTTAGCGGTAATTGTCACGATCCAGACCGTCGTGATTGAAACTCACACTAAACTCTACGGTGGAAAAACCATTACTACAACCCAAACTAACAAAATTTTATGAAACTAAGACATTTAAAGATATGAAAGTAGGTTTAAATGCAGAAATAGTAGTCCCAGGCATAAATTCCAAAGGTTTAAATAAACTAACCAAACTAATGCGGAAGAAGGATCCCTAAAACCTGAAAGTTATTTTACCAAAACTTTACTAACAACAAGTCTAAGAAAAAGGGGTACAACATCAAAACTAAACAACACCTAACAAATAGTCTGAGTCCAAAGAAAATGGACTTAAATAAGAAAGATCCATGGCAATCTGAAAGAATTGACTCAACCTTGAATCCTATCACGATCAATAGTCACCTGTCTAAGGTCTATCATAACCGCCTGAAGATGTCGTGTACTCAACAAAGAACAATCAAGTGCAGTATCAGTACACACCCATCTTGTACTGATAGGATCACCTGACAATTGCAATAAGCACAACATATATCAGAACTGCAACAAGATAAACACATACATGCACATAATATATATATATATATATATATATATAGAACCCACATTTTCTTATGGAACTCAATTCAATGGTCTCTCACGAAACTCATACCCAAATTGTTAGCATATCGATACGTGGTACCCGATCTAATATTTACGCCAGAACGTGACAATGTATCCCATATTTATGTCGGAATGTGACAATCGATCTCATATTTATGTCGGAATGTGTCAGCCTATCCCATATTTATGCTGAAACGTGACAACCGATCCTAATTAGTGTGTCGGAAGCAACACTCGATCCATTCAACAAACCAGAATCACAATCACAATCATAATGTATATTTCTCATAATCATACAACAAGAGGTAATTCATGACATGCAGTTCTTCGTTCATACTTATTTACATTAGGTGTGATCAATAGGCTTCATTCATATGCATGCATTACAATGAAGCAATGACTAACATACATCACGCAAAACATGATTCACAACCATCACCTACCTCGATTCCAAACTTAAATCCCCTACGACACTTGAATCTTTCTTTTTCAAATTCTATCTGCTTGTTCTAAGTCTACAAACAACAATTTATACGCAAGGATCAACAATCAAAGGTCTATTATTCGGATCATAACGAACTCAATAACCCTAGATCGAACCCATGATTCCCATATCCAAATTAGGACTTTTTTCACCATAATTTTCAGATCAAAACTCTCCCCCATCTATAATTACCCAAAATAAGTTATACAGATCGAAACATGAATTCAGGGAGTAAAAACCTTACCTTTAGCCTCAAAATGGTGAAAACCCGTCAAGAATACACATAGAGTTGTTCCTTAGCTTTCAAAGTGAAAACGTGCAGAATAAAATATTTTTGAAATTTTATTTTCGACTCAAGTCGTGTATGTCCCATTATGGTGATCTCAACCCGCCACAGTACAACGACCCCGCCCTGGCGGGAATAATCCCACCACTGCGGCTTGCATGGAAATAATGAGCAAATTTAAGAATTTCAAACCCCATTTCACAACACACCATCATCCCATGACACTCAGAAAATACCCGTTCAAGCTAAGATTAGTTTCAGGAGTTTCACTCACCCGAATTCAATTTCATAATTTCGTATCGGTCCATTAACATCTTAGTTGTCCACTCATATAATCAAATTCATTAATAGATCTCTCATATATTACTAAATTTCCAGACTTTACTGACTCTGATTTCGTCCAAATCTAGACTAGGATAGGAAATCTCAAGTTAATTACTAAGAAAAAGTTTATAGGCCCCAATTCTTTCCACATTGGCTTTTCCCTAATGACGAAAATCAGGTTGTTACAGCAATAAATAGACACATTAATAAAGGGACTTTAACCTTTAAAGACATGCAAAAAATATTAATTTTTGCTAAAAATAAATATTTAGCCATAATTGGTTAATTAATTACTGATAAAATTCATTTTTTATGTAGTATCTAAACATTTAATTTTTATTAAAAAATAAATAAATTTTAAATAGCGATGTCTAAATAGTTTACCCATCACCTACTCCTTCTTTTTACTCTACACAACAGCACACTAAAACCCACACCAACGTTTTATTTCCTTTTAAATAATTGTTAGGCAGTGTTTATAATTTTGACATTTAAAATTCTTATTTTTCTTCACATCTTAATGTTTTTTTAAAAAATAAAAATAAATCAGATTTGATCGTTGAATTGGTTTGACTCTGTCATACTTTTCATTTTTTTTTTCATCTTTGACAATGGTATGATTATACAAAAAAATTATGCATTATTTTTTCCAAAAATTTTAATAATAATAAAATTACGACTGAATTAACAGTCTTAAAAGAGTGTTATATGTCAGCAAATTAAAGATATACCATGCACTATTATGTTATATTAAATATTAAATCAAAAGTCATAATTATAATATACCAACAATGCGAATTAGGTGAAGGATCTTTTACTTTTGCTTCAATGTCGAGGCTGTTTTTTCTATCGATAACGATTGCGATAGAGTAATATTTTTTATTTTTAATTAAAAAATTTAAATTTAAATTATGATAAAATCGCCTTATTTCACATTATTGAAAGTACATGGAATAACTATATATGGAATATAGTGATTTATGAATCGATGTCAGATCGAAAAATTATATTTAAATTTTATAATTATTCTGAATTTTCAAAGCAAATTAAAATTTAGTCAGACTTTAAAACGATACTAAAAAACCAAAAAATAAAGTAAAAATTACTTTTTGTTACTTTTGAAATTTGATGGTCGTATTATAATTTTATTTTATATATATATGTCGGACTTTATCCATCTTGTTCTTAATTAGTGTGTACACATAATAAAATAATCTTCTTTTTTTCTAAATAAATAAAATAAAATCAATCTTGGTTTATCCATTAAAAAATTATACGATTTATTCTTAATTATATTATATCATTAATAAGTAGACTCGTGGAAGTAAACTTATTTAAATTCTCAATTAACTAACAAATCATTCTAGATTCACTCTGCATATAAGATTTTTTTATATATAAACTAAAAGTAAATAATTATAGACAATTTAGCCAATAATAGAAACATTCAAAGAGGGAATGCTAAATAAACTGAATATTATATTCTAAAACGATATTTTTTCCATCCCTCTCATTTAATTTTATATAACATTATTTGATTAATAATAAATTCTTAATTAGATGTCTCAAATTTATATATATAGGAATAAAAAAATTCCTATCGAAAGCATCGTCACTTCCGATAATAAATCCTACCATGCCCATTTGAATCAAGTCGATCTCCGATACATGTATATGGACATCGAATGATAATTATAAAGAAAAGAGGCACTAAGAACATAAGCAAGAAAATGAAAAATGCTAAAATAACATTCATTAATCATTTTTCGATCATATCTTTAAAAAATAGCCATTATCACAGGATTGTAAATTTTATATTTGAAACCCTAATAGTTATGTACTAGCATGGAAAAATGTTATTTATGAATTACATGATAATAAATAGATATTTTTCAATTATGATAACAGAAAAATGGTTATTTTATATGATTTGTATTCAAAGAATAACTTTATCTAATTTTACAAGTTAGTAACCATCACCTATAATGACAATTACATATACATATATTTGACTAAAAAGATGAATTTGCATGTGCACATCTTTTTCACAAAAAGCTGAGTTTTTCTAGTTTCTTAATGAATTTTGTTTTATTATTGATGGAGTCAACTTTAAAATAGTTTTTATTATAAATAAGTCAGAAAAAGAAGCAGAAAAATGTTGATATATTCTTGTTTGATAGGAAAGAGTTAAACTTCCATTCCACAAACAAGAAAATAAGGTCTTTAAGTTTATATATATATACACATTAATTATAGTTATTATTTTTATGAATTTATTAATTAATAACACTACAACAAAAATAACTTTTAACGACGATAAATAGATACATTAATAAAGAGTACTAATGTGGCTCACCCGAGGCGAGGACTGCTTTCTTTCTTGCTTTGCATCGACGGTATGTGTATGCGGTTGTACTACATCTTCTTTATTGTTAGAGGTTTCCTTCTCTTATTGTCTTTGTGGCGGGAAGTAAGATGAGGTGAAGCTCACATCTGCCATAAAAACTTATACTACAGTTTCAGAACTCATGTCTTCTCGATCGCCTTCTTGATTGTTGCATTGGTTTAGTCAATCCGACCAGCGCAGCTATACTCCACGAGGAGCGAAACGGGCGTATGACCTTGCCTTGCCATTTGACCTCTTTTCCTGTGTGACTAGGGATGCTCAGTGACAACCTTTTCACCGATATTAGTTAAGTGTTTTCATATCCAATGTCGCTTAAGTTTTTAGAGACATATACAAAGAGTATTAATTGTTGCTAAAAATATATATTTAGCTACAATTGTTAATTAATTACCGCTAAAACTCATCTTTTATATAGTGTAATTATCATAAAATAATTATATATAATTATTTAATATGCGATCAGATCGCGTATATATATATTAATGTATATATAAACATGGACTCAATATAATGATAACTTGAGTTAGGTTCACCTACAATATGTTTTTGTTCAAAAAAGAGATAGTTATGACTTTAGTAACCCCAATTTAACTTTTTGTCTTTTTTTTTTCATAACATAAAGTTATATAAATATAACTTTTTGATAAAAAGATATTTCATTGGCCATTATCCTTTGATCAATTTAACTTAGCCATGGATCACAACTCAAACTCTTTTGTTACGTTTCCTTCTTGTTTTTTCTTCTTTAGAATTTGTTGATTTTAAGAACTCATATTTCACAATAAATTTATAGTACAAGAGCAGTTTAATGTATAAAATATTTTGTGTAAGAAGGGTTCAAGAAAGGGTCAACCCTAAAGGAATAATGTAGTATTTTCTAATGTAAGCATTAGTGATTGTTTTATGGGCCGAATCGATAATTTTAATTGTTGCTTCAAAACTTTTCTTCAATCACCATAAATTACTCTTACAAAAACTTTAATCTTTCAACAACATGAACAATAACAACATATATAATTATATACCTACTGTCTCACAATTAAAATTCGAAAAGAACAATGCGTACACAATCTTAATTTTTCATATTTAAAAATAATAGAAAAACAAATAAAACATCACTTTTTTATCGACTATAATTAAGAGTGAATATATGGTAATTAAGATGTCAATTTTAGAAGATTTGATAAGAAGGTGGATCAGAAAGGCTCTGGATTATTTATATAACATGAATCAATGATTGTAGCATATGGTTAAAAAAATGTCTAGTAAATTTCATATTAACCTAAGTCAAATAGGAAAAAAGATAAAAAAACTTTTTACAGCAACCTAAGTCAAAAATAGAAAGATAAATTTCATAATATATAATTAAATTCTCACATATATCGATATGTACTCAAACGTCACATGTTGATATCCATTTTCTTTTTCAACTAAAATGTGTTGTGTCTAAATTTTGTCTATAACAACAATTCCAAAATCATGTCATCATGTGGCATGGTTTAATAAAATGTCTAAAAGAGTTGAATGTATCAAGGGGGCACCTCACCCTACCATGCATGTTCTTCTAATTTAATTTATTATATTCGATATTGCTATTAACGATAAAATTATAATTTTCGTGTGAATTGTAGGTCATGAGTTTGAGTTGCGGAAACAATTATTAATATTTATATTAGAATAAGTTGTCTACATCACACTCTTTAAATTGAAATTCTTTAACAAATCCCTTATAGATGAACGCGAGATGCTTTATATATTAAATTGTTTTTTTTTTACAAATCATATTTTATTAAATAAAATTATCTTCACTGACCTTTAAATTATTACTTAATTTGTTTTAATCCTAAGATCGTGGACGTGGTACTAATGTATGAACTGGCTACTGGTTTGACCGATTTATTGGCAAAAGGAAAGGTCTGTTCATTTGTCCAGAAATATGTTTTCGACTTATTTATCGATTGAATCAGGGGCTGAGCTTCTGTTGACAGACACAAGAAGTGGAATTCAGAATAGGGGAAGAGCGATTTTACTCATACTTTCTGCTTATGGAAAGACGTAAGAAGCACACCATAAAACATGCAAGATCTCTTAGTAAGCCCTTATTGGCATATCAAGTGCCATTGATCAAAGTCCAGGAAAAGTGTATATATATATATATATATATATATATAGTGATAATGATCCATCGTCTTAATTTGAGTCTCTACTACATGTACTTTCTGCCTATGAACACCTCATTATTGAATGATTACTTTATATGATCATATATGATTTTGAGGGTTAAATAAATTTTTTATATATATAACAGTGATTTTTCATATATTTTAACATAATATTTATTGTAATTTTGTAATATAATATTTTTATGTGCAATTTAGAGATAATAAAATTGAGAAAACATATGATTACAAGAGAATAAAACCATGACTACTTTAATTTCACATGCAAAAAGGATATGGGGACATCAATTATAATTAATTATTGCTTTAACCAACATTACTATATAAAATATTCCATCAAATCATTGATTGAGAAATTTTAAACTCTTTGTGGTACTTAGTAGAATAAAAGATAAATATTGCCCCACCATTAATGAAATCATGGATGCTTATCTTTGAGGTAAAACTTTATATTATGTCCACCGTTTATAAAAGAAGGGTTATCTCAAAATATATAGGGTTTCGATCCGAGTTCGTAAAATAAAATTAAAAAATAATTTATTAATATAAATAAAGAAATATTTGTAATTATGTATTTGTATTTTGTTATTTCAGAATATAAATAAAATGATATTTATCGTGGTGAATATCGATCATTAAGTCGTTTTAAATACGACAATCAAATTCAGCACAATTATAGCCCGTCAATCAATTTCAGAAAAATCAACGTGTATAAATATACAGAAAAATGTGCATATTTATGAATTGAAGTTTCATAACCCCAAATATTACTGATTAAATTTCAAGTCAATCGGAGTTCGTTCATCAAATTTAAGGAAATCAATATATGTATTAATACACCAAATCAATCAAAGTCTATCGATCCAATTGAGAAAAATCTACATATACTAATTCAACATTGATGACATTGGTCATAATGTGAAAATTTGAGCATATTAATTTCTTTAACAATCCAATAAAAGCAATTCATAATTATTGGTACTACTAAGAATTAAATGTCATAAATTGGTGTTGGTGATTATTAATTCTAATACCATCTTTCAAATTTAACCTTTTTTTCTCTTTTGGATGTATATATGATTGATGAAATCATTTTCAAAAATATGATAGGTTTCAGATATTAAAAACATAATTTGTGGACAAAAAGAGAAGAATAGATGGATGATTGCATGTGTGAGGAGAATTGCCAATTGTTTATTATCATGATTAAAATCAATTGTCAAGTTATAGTGACAATTAATGTGAGATTATGAGTTTAAAGATGAATATATATATGCAATAAACAAATAGAGTTAATGATTAAAAACTGCACTTAAACTATTTTTGTTTAGCCTTAGTTCATATCTTAATTATTCAATGTTCTATTTCCCAATCTAAATTATAACTTTTTTCGTGAATTCATACTTCAATTATCACTCTATTTGTATTAAGCATAACTGAATTAAGTTTAGGGTGAAATAATAGAAAAATAATTTTATTATATCGCCCTTGAAATGAATGAAATTCTTTGAAAAAGTTACTTAAATGACTATAACTAATAATAAGGATAGATTATAAATTATAAGTGATAAATTATTTCTTATTTTCTCGAGCTAGACACGTAAAAAATGGATACTTTTTAGGTGTCATGATTTTCCTTTTTAGAACAGAAGCTTTAATTAATATTTTACGATTTATTTTTTTCATCATATTGTTATGCATAAATTGTAATTTATAGTACTTTCTATATAGTTTTTTGATATCGAATTTTTAGCTCAAAATATCAAATTAATATAATCTAATTTAACTTTGAAAATTAGTCAAATTGCTTTCGAAAAACACAATATCACAACTAAAGATGATGGAGGGAGTATTTTTATTTTAATATACTTCCTCTGTCTCTAATTATTTGTTCACTTTTAAACTGACATATCTACTAAAAAACATGATTGACATAGTGAGTTAAATCATTTAATCCCTATTAATTATGATGGATAAAAAATTTAAGATTTTTTTAAAAAAAATTAAATTTTTTAAAATAATTAATTAAGAGTATAATAAGTAAAAATTATCAAAATAGACAAGTAATTAGAGAAAACTAAAAAAAAAAAAGGTAGACTAATAATTAAGAAAATAAAAATTGTATTTAAATAAGTGGAAAAGGAGTAATTTATTGATGTGTATAAATAGATCATTTTATAAGTAGTTATTCTAAGCTAACTTTATTTATTACTGAAGGGTTGAAACATTAAATGAATTTGGTATACAAATTATATGTGAACATTAAATTCAGGTGTGCTACAATAAGTTTTGTTGGTTGTTTTCTCATAAGAATTGTTGTGGGAAATAAATGAACCTTTGACTCACCCCTTCCTCGGCATACGTATATTCGGATGTTACGAGATACTGCTTCGTAAGATTTTTATTATATTTTAAAATAAAATATAAATATTAGCATTTTTTAGCGAATTCAGTGGGTTCTTTCTCTTCAAGATGTTAGAAGTTTAATTATTATAGGTGTAAAAAATATTGGTGAAACATGTCGAAAATCTTATAAATTAAATTTACCAATAAATTTTATTTTAATACTCAAACTATATTTTATTTTAATTGAGTATCTGAGTATATGAAATAGTACTTCTATTAAACAATTTGGACTTGAATTTTGAAATAGTTTTTGTACATATTTTCAAAAGCATATTATTTAGATAAGTTAATCATATAAAATATGTCACTTTCTATTATTATATAAATCAATCTCAATTAAAACAAACTTGAGATTTTACGACTTATTAAGGCTAATACATATAGTTGAAAAATATGAAATATTTTAAATGATTTACTTTCCAATGTAATGAGTGTTTGAGAATACCGCATAAAAACTTTTTCAAAATTTGAATCGAAAATATATAATAAAAGCATTTTATCATATATTCAAAGTGCAAAAATAAATCGATTAATGGGTTTCTTTTGAAATTACTTTAAGCCCATCAATTATGGGCCAATTACAAAAGGCAAAGCCCAATTTCATTGGGAGCAGAAGAATTTGTTCAAAACCCTACCTACATATAGGCCCAGATTAAAAGTACTCACTACTCAGCGAGGGGTCATTTGGTATAGTGTATGAGCAAAAATAACGAATATATTAACTTTGTATATGAATAATATTTCATTTGGTATATTTTCTCATTCTATTGTGTATCAAGGTGTATATTAATATTATATATTTCAACGTATTAGTAACACAATGAAATTTAATGCATGCATTAGCATGACTGGAGACTTCATTGCCTCTAAAAATCTTTATTACATCTTTTTTCACCATAATTGTGAGGTGTAATTTTGTAAATAAATATTTTTTATATAATACATACAATATTTAATACACCAAATCAAACAATGCGTAAAAAATAATATATATATTATTAATGTAGGCATTATTAATATAATCATTACCAATACATTCTATTAATGCTCAGATAATTTTACGTGAAGTTCATGCATATATAAGTTAAGTTCAAGCATTTATGTCTGAACTTTAATTGGTTTTTATATAATTTTAATCATCACATGATTGAAATTGTGCAAAAATGGATAGATGTGCTAAAAAGGCTAAAATATGTAAAAAAAAAAAATTTTTAAAAAATAGTTTTGTCCATAAGAATACCCCAAGAAATATTTACTAAATTATTAGTGATTTTTTTTTTACTAGGAGCTAGTGATAGGATTAAGAATAAGGATATTCAAAATAAACTTAGAATGATTTTTTCGAAGGACAAGATGAGGAAAAGAGGTCTGTCGAAATGGTTTGCACATGTAAAAATGAGATGTGTGTATGCCCCAATTCGGAGTGGTGAGAGGTAAGATATATTGAGGAGAGGTGATAGACAGGATATGACACATCTTTAACTTGCCGCGGACATGACATTAATGAGAGTAGAAGGTTAGTAGGTAGTCCAACATTATTTTAGTAGCATATTAAAGTAATCTTAGGCTTAACATTAGTCTCGATCCCATGTTTGTTGTCGTATTAACCTACTCATACCGTCTTTAACTTTTGATATATATTACTAACGTATTTTACTACACCTTGCAGTTGATATTACAATTCCTTTACATATTTATACATAAAATAATATATAAATTCTCTCATAACTAATCATTATATTACTAATACTTATATAACTCTGATCAGCTATCGAACGAAGCGGATAATCAAATATATTTAAAATGATTCTTTAACGCGTAACTCGATGTTGTGTGGGTGGGCCATTATTATGTTATTGGGCTCCACAAAAGTAGGCCCAAAAATTACACTTTAACTTGGAATCCCAAGTGGTAGTTGCAGCTAAAACCATTAAAAAATAACCACCACCTAGTTTTAGGTAGTGACATTGATTTGACACACCATAAGGATATTATTCGCGCTCCGCTTTAATTTATTTGTCTCATTTTTAATTTTATAAGAAGTTTATAAAATTAAAAGAAAATTTGAATCTTGTCATCTTAAATTCAAAAATATGTTAAATGTATTGAAATCAATCTTTATTTTGATAGTTTTAAATTCTTTTGTGAAAGAAAAAGCGACATATTCCTTAAAAACAGATTTTAAAAAACAAAATAAACAAATTGAAACGAGTAAAATTAAATAATTGGTGAATAACTATTTAAATTACTTTTATTTTTTTAATGAATCGTGATATTTATACTATTAATTTATCCATACTTTAACTAATTTCACGCGATATTTATTACATACATATTAGATTATCATTTTGTGTCATTATAATGAGCCATCAGACAAGTCATTATGATACTTTAATTTTATGGGGTCAAGAAGCTAGAGAAGTCAGCACAAGTCTTAATTATAAGACTAGCTATTTATTGAATCATTTTAAGGAAAAAATAAAAGTTGTTGTGAACAAAAAGATCACATTAAAGTTAAAACTAGAATCAACAACCATTATGATTAAGTGACAAATATAAATATATATATATATATATATATATATATATATATATATATATATATATATATATATATATATATATATATTAATTAGAAGTTTTAATTTAATTTTTTTGTATATGAAAGTTGGATTTGTTAGGAAACATTATATGAGTTTTTTTTTTTTTGTACGAATTCAAATTTAGCCGAATCTTGTGATAGATATGTTTTTAATCATTAACTCGAAGTTTCGATGTGAGCTTTATATATAAAAAAATCAATTCTTTAAGGAGCCTTTACCTTCGATGTGAAATTTTCTTTAGTATATTTAGACTTGACCGAATTTCAATATGAAAATTTATTACCCAATAAAAAACAACCAATCAAGAAAAGAAGAAGTTGAAAACTATGGACTTGGTTAACTATTCTTCCAAGTAAGTCCATGGACCTTCAAGAAATCAAATCTTATGCATGACCCTGGCCTAGCAAGCCAAGGAAGAGAGAATACAACAACAATAATATACTCGGTGTTATCTGATGGTGGTGTGTACGTAATCTTACGCCTATTTTATAAAGATAAAGATGTTGTTTTTGATTGACCCTCCACTCAAGTAAAGTATAATAAAAGGAAGATTTCACGATAAAACATAGTCGAATACACACTATCGAAGCAAAGGGGGAAAATGATACTAAAACTGAAGGATAAGATAATATTACGAATAATAATAATAACAAAACTAACAAGGAATATTAGACAACGCTTGACTGCCTAGTAATATTCTATCCCTAATGATCGACTTCCGTAGTCCAAAGTGGAAGCAAATGACTAGTGAACTTGATTATGCTTCATCTTACTTTCTCTTTTAGTTCGTCTCCGACTAACATGAGTAATACCACAAGATTAAAAAGCATTTTGGTACATTCTACATATCCTTAATTTAAAAGCCACAAAACTCAGGAGTTTCCTTTACTTTCTTAAACTCCGTGCCAAATCAAAACAGATAAACAAATTGAAACATAGAGGATATCATTTCCACCAAACTTATATAGAAATATAGAATGAAGGAAAACTTTGCTCCTCTTTAGAAACAACTAACCATATGATCCCAAGTTAAATGATTGAACTAGTTTTTAGCCATTAAACGTTTTAAATACATCCATATACAGAATAAAACAGGTTAACATAGAATTAAAAACAGCTTACATTACATATATGGAGTTAAATATTCTCTTCAAGCTCTAGATAGCTCATGCAGCTCTTCTCATTTTGATGTTAACTGGGATCTCTTTGTAGGACTGGACCTTTTCAGCTGCTTTACGCGATGGTCTTCCAATAGAAGACCTTCGTGAAAGTTGAGCTACATTTTCCTTGTCATGTTTCACTTCCTCAACGCCAGATAAAGGCGATGGAACAAAACCATCAATGTGAACCGGGCTGTTAAAGGGTACAGCAAGGCCTTCTAATTCAAACAAGTCCTCTGCTGCTGGTTCTGGCTGTTGGATTTTGGAATTAGTAGACTTCCTTCTCAAACATCGCCTGTAAAGGATATGATTAGTTCAAAAAATGTCTTGAAATTCAAGCAATAGCGAATGATATAACCCCATTCGTTGAAAAATCACACTGTACAGATAGAGAAAAAATGATTTTTTTTGTATACATACAAGAGTTGTTGCTGGATATAGCTAGTAAAAATACGTTCTTCCTCCACACGTCAATATATTTTATTAAACCAGTTCTTTATTTACTAATTCTGAATGAGGAAACACTCATTTCCGGAGTAACATACAATGACAATGCTGAGTTTTCCTTAGACAACTCCGCCTATTTAACATTCGTATGTAGAAGCCCATGTGGAACTAACCTTTTGTTTTCTGCTGCTTCTTTTTCTGCAGCTTGTTGAGAAGTTGTTGAATGGCCCATAGCTGTGAAAGATAACTTAACAGGGTTAAGGGATTACAAAGATAAATTGGAAAATCAAGAATGTACTAGTTGATAAACTAGCATTTACATTGACTTCTTGTAGCACGCTGGCGTCTGTTACCATTTTTAGGCTTGCTATGTTTGTTCAATTGAGAGTCGATATCCATAAACTCTTCATCCTAGAGTCAAAAATGCAAAAATTTACTAGGTGAGAGAAGAAGATAGAGGAATGTTGATAGTTGTAATAAAGAACAAATTGGAAGTTCAAGTACCACACCTGCAAGTCATTAGTTGGCTTGTCCTTTTGTTGTTCTTGTTCCTGCAACTACAAGAAGACACTAGTTTATGCCTCTACTGATCAGTGTCGAAAAACCCAAAAAAAAGGCTTCGAGAATATGCAGCTTGAGGAGTGTACCGAACAAAATGTAATTAGTTCTGAAATTATCTAACAATGCTTTCTCTGTTCAACACAATGTGAAGCTAGAAGCTTATCAACTCATCCAATAGGTAAATGAACACGTCACGTTGCAACAACAACAACAAGAAGATACCTAGTGCAATCCTACAAGTGGGGTCTGATGAGGGTAGAGTGTATGCATACATTACCCCTCGGGTCGAGTAAAGCATCTCAAACCAATTTGATAAAGAGAGTATGAAAATGAAAGCAGTAACAACAACAAGAAGAGCGCTATGGAAAGCAGTACATGGCATATAGAGAAATAACAATAACAACAACGAACTAATGCAATAACCGAAGCATAGGAAAAGTAAATGATAACAGCAATAGACGAACAAGAAACCATGAGAATGGTGCTGCTGCTACTGGTAACGAAGATGATACAACAGTAATGAAGATGTCACATTATGTCGCATGAAATATAAACTATCTATATCTTAGCACACATTAGTTGTTGTGGCGGTCTGCATTGAACTATCAACCTTTTCCTTTGCACATTCAGACAAGTAAAACCAAACATTTTTTAACATCTCAATCCCTACAAGCATGTTAAGAGGAAAAAGCTACCACACTACGCCTGAACTCAGTATAAGTTCAGAATTTTTTGAAGTAGTTTTCAATTGTTCAAAGATCAGACTTCATGCTAATGCCAAAATGAACTTAGGCATGGCCAAATTGAACATTTAAAAGCAACTTATATTCCACTGAAACACAAAATGATGAAACTTCATGCTATTGCCAAAATGAACTTAGGCATGGCCAAATTGAACATTTAAAAGCAACTTATATTCCACTGAAACACAAAATGATGAAACTTCATGCTATTGCCAAAATGAACTTAGGCATGACCAAGATTGTAAGCACCTAAAATTTGATACATCAATATTTCTTTGAGCAAGTTGTCACAAATTTAAGAGAGAACAAAATCCTTACCTCTTCTAACTTCCGCGATTTAAGTAGTACTTCTTTGCAGACCAGCTCATGCTGTAGCGATTTCATCTGGTACAAAACAAATTAATAGTTCCTGTTTAACAAAAATCTCTAGTTTCCCCTAAAAGTAACAATCTTAAAGAATGTATTTTTACCTTATCTCTGCTCAAATTGAGTTCCTGCAAAATTAATCAGTAAAGGATCGTAAATTAATTTTGAGTAGTTTATCCTAACACTTCTATGAAGAGAAAGACATAAACTAACCGCCAACATATGACTATTCGATTGAGCAAGATTCCAGTTTTGTAATTGCATTTTTTGAAGATGAATCCTCATTTTTTGAAGCTCAAGTCCACTCAGCTCTATAATCTTGCTGTTAACATAATCAAATCATATAAGAGAAACATCAAACACAACTTGATAGTAACAATGTTTTTTAAAAAAATAAAAAAGGCATGTTCTAGACTGTGTACTAGTTTATACGATTACATACTTCTTTTCTTGAACAATTTTCACCAATGCAACATTTTCCTGTATCAAGCAACCAAAGAACAACACAAAAATCAGAAAATCACATACAAATCACAAAAATTACAACAACATACCCCATGTAGTTCCACAAACCGGGGTCCAGGGAAGGTAGAATGCACGCACACCTTACCCCTACCTCAAAGCTAGAGAGATTGTTTCCAATAGATCCTTGGCTCAAGGGAAAGGGGTCCAAAAGTAGTAACGGAAGCACAACAAACAACATACAGATAACAAAACTACAACAAAACAATACAATAGTGGAAGTACAAGGAATCAACATATAGTAACATAAATCAAAGGATAAGAAACTACACTAGCAATTCTACTACTACTATTCTTCTATCCTAATCTCTATAACCTCCGTACCCTCCTATCTAACGTCATGTCCTCATTAAGCTAAAACAAATCACAAAAAATAAAATTCAGAAAAACCCCATAAAGTAAAAAAAGCTAAAAAAGAACCATACTTTGGCAAGATGATTAATGTAGTCCTTCATTGAAGAAACATCAGGAGAAACCTTATCGACATCAATAGGAGATTTTTGCTGTGTTTGTGGAAGAGAATTTGTTATATCTGATAACCTCTTCCTCACAATGCTTCCAAGAGATGATTTTTTTGCCATTCTATCCCCTTTCATTTCTTCTTATGGCTAAAATCAATCAAGAAAGGTTTTTTTTTTAACAAAAATTCAAGAAACCCAAGTTGGGTAATCAAGAAATGACTTCAAAACTCAAACCCCACAATTTTTTTTCTATGAAACAAACCTTCATATACCCAAATTCAACATAAAGGTGAAAACTTTGTTAGTTTTTTTTTTTTTTTTTTTTGAAGTAAAGATAAAATCTTTGATTTTTTTCTTTTTCCTGAGAAAAAAGGGGTTTTGATTTGGGTTTGGTTGAAGGAGGGAAATCTAAAAGAAGAAATGACTAAGTAAAAGAGAAAAAGAAAAGAGGAAAAAAAAGATAAAAAGAATTTTTAGGTTCGGACTTCTAACGGCTTTCCGAAGCTAATATTTAACTGGTTTGGACTGAGTTCCGAACCTAATTTTCAAATTTCGAAGGCCTTTATTCTTTTTTTCTTTCTTTTTAATATTCCTTCTCTTTTTTCTTTAACAAAAATGTAGAAAGAATATATTTTTGATTTTTGAAAATCATGGTAAAATTTCATACTTTTTTTTGGACGATATTTTTTCTTTTTAAATGCGTATTTGGTTAATAATCAATTTTTGAAATTATCCTAAATGAACCCAAAGGTCTATCGGAAACAACTTTTAGTTAGGGCTAAGTATACACCATACTCCGTAAACTTCACTTGTAAAATTATACTATTTGTTATACGTGTGAATTCTCAAGTGAACTTTTACATTTTACTATATAAGTAGTTAAAACTAATTATTTAGTGCGATGATGACATGAATTGAGGTTAAATGAAGTAGTTAAAATTCATTTAACTGATTCAAATTTATTTGAGATTCATGCATAGTTATTGATGTTGTCTATTGTGTCGTGTCAATTAATTAATTATATGGGAATTTTCTTTCTCAAATGAGGTTTAACTTGTATAGTCCACTTTCATATCTTCATATATTTCTTAAAAGTTTCATCTATATGAAAACAAAGTTATCTCTTTTCATATTTCATTGTTTAATTATTTATAAAATATTAAAAATTAAATATCCATAAGACTTATGAGTTACACCCCGTATTATTTAAAACGTAACTCGACCTTGCATTCACACCTTTTAAAACACTAGTTGAAATTACCTATGAAACTGAATTTATTGCTCGATTTGATTTTTCGACTGTTGTCTTCCATCTTGCTTACAATTTAGCACAGTGTGCAAGTCTCAAAAACTCATATTTTGGGTTATAAAGTTGAAAAAAATACCAGCAAACATTAAACTCATATCTAACCTTTATCCAGGTTATACTTTCACCAACTAAAAAAGAGCATTTGGACAAATTTTTGGAAGGGTAAAAGCAGTGCCATCTAGTGAGAAGCCAGAATGACAAAAGAACCTGGCGGATCGATCAATCTTTAACAAAAACTGCATTGCTTACCAGAAAATTGTCAGTTGAAGATGGCCAGCCATCTCACTGTCAACTTTCTATAGATGCTATGATGAATCTTCTGGTTCCATCGCGAGTCGATGAAGCATCCAAATCTGTAGATTACACATAATATATGTCGATCTCTTATGCTCAGAGTTAGTTACTTTGTCACTAGCCTGATTTACTGTAGGAAGAATTTTCTGCGCTAGGATAGAGTCATCTTGTGGCGTTGCCTTGAAGAAGATATGATGCTTTACTACGAACCTAACAAAAACGATAAACCTCAGGAGGATCTTGAAAAGTAGCTAAGATGATAAAAGTTGAAGACGGATTAGATTATGTTTACCTTAGAAGCATAAGACCTCAAATCTGTGATAGTGATTTGACAGGAACAGTTTCTAAGGCACGCGCTCCACGTCTCACTGATTATTGGTTTATCTTTTAACAATGAGTTGCACAACAGCCAGTTCTCAGCCAGAACTAGTTGAATATACATTTTGAGAAGATCACAATTCTTATCCTTCAGATTGAAGGAGATTAGAGATCTCAAGATCTGTTCTTCATCATGTACCTGCACGAGTATTTAGGTAACGTATGCCAAAGATTGTTAGCTTCGCAGAAGAAAACACATTTCAAGACCTGGCATGACAATTATATGACGATGACAAACATGATGAGGGGCAGAAAGGATACTCAAATGGTAGTAGTGATAGTAAAAGTACGTCAAAGCTACCTTGTCGTCAAAACATGCTACAAGAAACTGAAAGGCCAGCACACTCCTCAGATGCTTGGAACGAGCATCCAGTCCAGCTACGCTCTCCACAGATCTCAAGCAGTTGACATCAGTAGGAACTCTGAAGAAATGGCTTGTCCCGTCATAGAACTTTAATGCAAGGAGCATTGAAAGAATATAAAACTTCTAAATCTACAGATCCATAGAAACAGGTATCTATAACATAAAGCTCTAAGGAAAAACGGAGATGAATGCATAACAATTAACAATTACTATTACTTAAGATGCAAAAGGGGCAGAACAGAACAATTTCAACTTTGAACATGATTTAAAAATCAGTCACCGGGACAAATAACAACATACCCAGTGTAGTCGCACAGGTGGGGGTCTCTGTGTGTGTGTGTGTGTGTATACAGACCTTACCCCTACCTTTGTGGAGTAGAGAGGTTGTTTCTAATAGACCCTCGACTGAAGAAAATCAATTTTCAAGACAAGTTAGGAAAAAAAAGTGCATGGTGTAAAAAGCTAAGATGAATATAATGAAGAAAGAGAAGTACAAACAGTAAAAAGGGTAAATGTAACCAAAGTTGAAGAAACAACAGTAGTAATATAAAAAAATGCCCCCTCTATAGCAACAGTAAAAATGAGGTTCAAAATGCATCTTTTAAGCTGAAAGGTGTATGTTCCAAGTTTGTATTCATATGCAACTTGTCTGATTTTTCCACTAAATTTATCTCCTCTTTCCACTTCTCTCTCTCTACTAAGTGGGAGAGGAATAAGATCCATCCATGTGCAGAAATAATTGAAGGTCGGAGGCACTAAATTACTTAAGAACACAGTCAAACTAATTGTAGAAATCAATGAAAGATTTTACAAAGAACCTGCAGGTGAGGAATTTTGCTATTTTCTGACAGCTTGAATGGAATGCATCATCACTAAAGAAGCTAATAAGGGAGTGCAAGCAATCCTTCAACACTGAAGATAGGCCAATAAATTGCCGATCTAAGAAGAGATAGATCACTGAGGTAATCAAATCTTCTACCTCCGCTGTTGAGAAAACTGAACGTTTGGTCCTATGAAAAAAACAAAAAAGCAAAGATTGAGACTTAATATAATGCCATGATTCTGGATCAATAAAACCTAAATGATTCTGATCAAAGTAAGTTCCAGAGTAATATTAAACACCGCTCTACATCAAGTATTAATTTTTTCTACTTTCTAACAGTTGACACAGTTAAATGAATGTTTACAATCTTATAAACACAACTAAAGCTCCAAAGTAGAACGGCACATCACATACCTTGCTTGGCAACAAACAGAAACATATTTTATCCAGTATTTGATATTTTGAGGCGGTCCAGCAGAATCAGAATCTAAGAAACAACATAAGTTGTGAGAATTTGTAATACACAAGTAAGAAATATGGCCCTTGTAAATACTGAATAACACTATACTAGTAATGAAATCCCAAGACCCTAAGAAACTATGTATGTCCTTCTTAAAGGTCTAACGCCAAGTTTGTTAATGTTAAAAGACTAACATAAAGACTCTTACTAATTAATAAATTACGTTGCACACTCTTATCCACTATAGAAGCCTTAGCTCCAATTTTATCACATTTCCAGTTTAATCCAAATATTATGGAAATTTAGCAACAAATACGTAAAGAGAATAACTAAAACCTTATTTGAAGAATATGCATGCACAATGATTTGTGCATGATTTAGTACCCTATAGACAAGAAAGACTGACACTGATATACCCTTTCCCCACTGCTCTTTGCCTGTAGTTTTTTGGCAACTTTCTTGCAAGCCAATAATTTATGGTTACTATATAGATGGTCAAGGTGCGCAAAAGATGGCCCGGACACCAAGGTCATCAAAAAAAATATATAGAAGTATGGATGAAGCAAATAAGATATACATAGACTAGAAACTTGATTTGCAGGGGACAATTATTGGTATCAGGAAAAATTAGCCTATGGTGGAATTTGTGTACCTCCATCCACAATTTCCACGCTGGATGAAGATTTGGAAGGGGAATCCAACAGAAAGCCATATACTTCAAGCGCTCGTCTAAGTTCTGAATGGTTCGGCAACCATTTCATCTCAAACTTTACAGTATCAACCTTACAAAGCATGAGGAGAGAAAATAACTTAAGAAATTTGCATCAATAGACAGATGATATATCATTCATTCCGGAGCAGAGATGAAAACCTGATTTTTAGGTAAAAGAATGGAACACCAAAATTCAAATGCTGCTGCTCTCAACTCTTCTTTTGGTGAATATAACACTGAGAGGGCATAATGCAATTGTAACTACAGAATCCCTCAGCATCAATAATTGGAAAGAACTACTACTCACTGAGACTAAATGTCCATGCTCCTATGCACTTTTCAACACGACCATGATCTGTAACCAATTTCAAAAGCCAACCGTTCACAAGCAATCCTTCCAGAAATGCTTCTCCTGCCACAGCATCGTGATGGAACCCCACAGTTAATCCCCAATAAAATTGATTAAATAACTCATTTGAATGTTCTAAGAACTTGTTCTTGAGTTATACCTAGTGCTGGAAAATGGGATGGTCAAGATCAGATATGGGTGGGTTAAAACAAGTTAGGCAAAAACATATAAAATATCTGTCCCAAGCGTATTTACAGAAAAAAACGTACTGAGTGATAGATAATATGGATCCATATGTTCTATTTATATAATTTACAAAATTAAAAATCCACTAACATATTTATATCAAGATCAATGGAATAGTTTGACAAACTATTAATTTTTTTGCAGCACCCAAGGGTGTAGCCTAGTTAGTCAATGAAGTGGATTGAGAACAATGAGGTCTCAAGTTCAAATCCCAAAGGGAACCCCAAAAACACTAGGTGACTTCTTCCCTTCTGTCCAACTCCTAATGGATAGAATTACCCGGTACTGATATTGTATTGGTGGGAGGTAGCAAGTACCCCGTGTAATTAGTCAAGAAACGCAAAAAAAAATCTCTCTTTATAAATAAACTAGTCTTTGGGTACGTGCTTCGCACGTGTATCCCATATCCATTGTCACATGATTTTGTAAAAAGAAAATTATATTATACAATGGAATCACAATGCAAGTATGCATTCATAATTTACTAAAAGTCCAACGAAAATTAGATATTAATACTCTTTTTTCATAAATATCACAATTATAGTAAATATATATATATTTCAGTGGCAGCTTATATAATGAAGAGTGCTCTTTCTTTTTGAATTTGACTAAAAAGTTATTTTTTAAAAGCTACTTTTTTATGCCAATCCAAACGGGCTCTTAGATGGATTTACGTCAAACTAAGAACTATTTAATATCTAATTGGGTATTCAGCTATTTAAACTGAAACAAAATAAAACACACTGGCAAAATACATCACAAAGCTACTAGAATTTGAGTTGTATATATTATTCTGTGTAATTGATTGCAGAAATGAGAGAAAATTCTTAAACCAGGTATGAATCTGCTTTACTTTTACAGTCTGACAAAAGAAAATAATATGTTTTGCTCAAAGGAGCAGAAGCCCCTCCACACCCCTCTCACCAAAACCAAAAATAAAATTGTGCTTTGCACAATTAGTTCAGTAGCAGCAGAGCGGAACTTATGGACTGTAAGCCAGTCATTTTGGGAATTCCGAGTTATCCATTTTGATCGGTGCTTTTATTTTATTTTTACCACAAGTTACACGGCTTGATCCATACTTAATCCAGTTTTAAGAAATCAGTTATCCAACCCATTTCTAGATGGGCAGGTTGGACAGATACTTGGGTATTTTATCCATTTTCCCAGCACTAGTACTTATAGCTCAGATAACAGAGCTAAAATCTGAAGATAGAGCTGTCACTAACAAAGCATAATTGTGACAAATTCAGTAAAAATTGGAAGGAAATAAAAAAGAGGGAGAGGAAGAGATAACACCTTCTTCTGTTTTGATTCCTAACAATGAATTAGCTTCATTCTCCATAAAGGACTGCAAAAGGGCACAACTACTGAGCTGGGGAAAAGCAAGTGTGGGCATAGCTTTCTGCAGTCAGACAGGAAAAGATAAACGTTATAATTCACTCAAACCCAAGATACCATCAGTGTAAAGTGAACGCTAGGCTTGTCTTAGTTCATAGATAAAACCTGGTCCCCAAAAACTTGAAGACCCCATAATGGCATCTGATCATCAGTGCTTATTTCATTCATCTACAAAATGAAACAAAATTCAATGTTGTCAAACATTAGGATCAAATTGAGAACCATACCAACTTGGAAAAAAAAAGAAACAAAAATGCATACCTGTTGTTCGCATTTGTTAACATAGTTATTAAGCGCTGCTTCTCTGGTATTCAAATCATCATCTGACTCATCAGACTTATGGATCTTTGCACGTTTAGATTCCTTCTTAGGTATGTCGCTCTTCACTTGGTAGAATTCACTGAGAAGATCATCTAAGCCGATTACCTTCTTCCTAGAATATTAGTTGAAATAAGAAAACATAAACAGTACTACACTACTAAGACCATTCAATCGGCTGAATAAATAACAATGGGAGATATCAATCAGGTAAAAATATGCATATTCACTTATGTATTCACTACTTTGGGGGGGGGGGGGGGGGGGTCAGAGAATATAATGCTTATGTGCTGAATCCAGTACGATATTTTGACTATTAGAAAGTCTAGAAGCAAGAACTGGCCAATATTTGTTAACAGTGAACTCAGACACCACTCAAATTAACTGAGAAAATGGCTCTAAATGGTAGACATCAGCAACTCTCTCCACTATCTCTACATATTCAAATGGTAATAGTTCTTTTTTATTTTGTATAAGTAATCAAATTGGTATTTTTCGCATAATATAACAAACTAAAGGTGTACTTCAGTCCGAACAGCTTTTGTCTAAATAATAAAAGAGGTCCAGGATAATTTTACAGATCTCCAAACACTAGCACAGAAATTTTGGCTACACGTATATCATTGGTCTGCTTAAGTAAATGATGCCATAAAAAAGTTTGAGGTCATCAGAGCATGTGGTCCATATGATATCCATATATAGGTATCGAAGTGTTTTGAAGAGGTTGGAGCAACATGGCTTACCTAACTGTTTAGGAATGGAAAGATGCCAAGCAACTGAAGAAAATCACCTTGACTTCTATATATCAGAGAATAAAATATTAAAAGGTTCAGGAACCTATCTTGCCTTGAACTTATGAGACATATGATGAAACTTTGGCAAGGAGTGATAAAGTAAACAGTAGTACAGTACAATAAACCAAAAACCTGTATTCTAATTGCATCTAACACCTTATACCTACTTAAGTTGCAGATATAAAAGTAAACTTCATTGGCAGTAGGAAAAACCTTTAGCCTTCCTCTTTACCTAACTTACACCACTATTTTCTTTCCCTTCCCTTTCTCCTTTCTTTATGAGGAGTGTTTAATCTTGTAAATACTCAAAAAAGAATCTCAATCATATCCTAAGTAAATTTCCACAAGTACATGTCGATCCCATCAAGAGTTCCATTAGCATCCTTTAATTAATCAATTATCAACTTCTTTCTTCATTTTTCTTTCTCCACTCCCCCATTTTTCTAGTCTCTAGGCAGAAATTAAACAAGAGGGAAAGCTTTCCACATATACTTATCCATGCCTTTAGCTTACTTTATATGTCTCAGATGTTTCTAGTAAATTCATATTTCCTGGAAATGACACATTAGATTTAAAACATATCTTGATTAATTTCAACCAGTTAGAGGGCTCCCATCATATCTCCAAAAGTAAGTTCTTATCATGAGTAGGGTATGTGGTCTAACTTCCCTCCTCAGGTACCATACGAATCATCCTAATTGTATTTCATTTTCTAGAGTGTAGATATGTAATTATTAACGATTCAACAAAATCAATTCTTCCAGCGTTACTACAGCATGGTAACTGATTGTTGTAAAAGTTTGTCTCAGGATTAAGCACCAATAACAATGGCAGTTGCCATCATAAAAGCACTAACTGACGATAGTGATTCTATATACTATGCTTAAGCTCTCTTAAGGTCATAAGGATAATTCTTACACCTTATCCTCTCACCAAACTGATACAAAACAAACAGCATGGTGGGTATCTCAATTAGAATTTATAACCTTAAGACTTGGTTCAAGTGAGAATTCTAAAATAAATACATAAATACATGATAAAAAAGTTCAATTGTCATACACTAAGAACTTAAACACCACCAAAGTAACTACAACATGGAATGACAAAATTAAAAAATAGTAAAACCTGCAACAACCTATTAAACTACACTGCTATCTTACAAATTTTACCTAGTGCTTATAACTTGAATTTATATTAAAATGTTAGAAAACACTCTGTAAGTCAGGGTAGAACTGAGTGTAGGAAGCGGATACAGAAAACTCCATAGTTTTGGTTACCCCACTCAGCAGCAGATTATGAACACACAACAACTCGCGTTTGATTTCTATCTTCAGGAGCATGAATCAACCACCCTTGACACTAAATTTTTTTTCTCTTTCCATAATGGAGATAGTCGCACGTAATGACAGATCACGGCCATATGGACTTGAAAGAGCAAGTGTTGAAAAGTCGGGACCCATTTGAGAATCTATTCTAGACAACCACCTACCGTCCCTAAATCTATCTTACTCTTCCTTGGTCTTTTAAGTCTAAAGGTTTGATTTGCTTCTCATGTGTGAATTTCTACCGATTCTTCTTTTACACCTTATTTGGATGGTTGTTACACGTTGATGTATCGTATTGCTAGTTTAAATACAATGTTTCTTTTGATTATAACTCAAACTTGATTATATCGTATCGTTTAAATCCGTCATTAGGTAACAACAAAAAAACCCATTTTGTGTAATGACCGATTTGGTAAGATCGCATCGCTACCTTAATATTTTCTTCTTATTTTATCTTTACTTATTATTCAATACTTCTATTTTATCCTTCACGTCTTCACCCATCTTTTCATAGTAGTTTTACCTCGTAGCCTAGTTTCCTCGTAGGTTAATCATTCAAATTAAGGGTGTATGATATTATGTAACAACGGAGAATGATACAATATGTCCAAATGTTGTCTTAATTATTCAAACAATACAATACGATACATACGGGCGGACCCACAGAGAGTACGGGTGCTCAAGCACCCATTGACTCCGACAAAACATTGGTATATGTTTATAGAAAATATTGAAATATTAATATAATCAACTCTTGAGCACCCATCAACCAAAAGGTCTGACGGGTGCTTTGGCTCTCAGATCAAAGTTAACGCTTGCGTTGATGCCCTTGAGTGCGAGGGTTCGAATCCAGGTAAATCCATGTATTTTTTTAATTGGAAAAAAGGCAAACTGAATTTCTTTATACATTTTTACACTTCTTTTTATACCTTTTCACTATTATTTGCTTGCTTCTTTTTCTTTTCGATTTATTGTTTTTTCACATTTCTATTTTCAGCATTTCATTTACTAACTTAACTATAAAAATATTAGTAAGTTTTTAGAAGGAAACCCTTCTTGGAAAGCAACTTTACGTTAAAGAAAGTGAGCGCTCGTAACCCTTTTAAGTCCTAGATGCGCTACTGATGATGCAATACACTATGAAACAATACGTAACAACCATCCAAACAAAGTGTTATTCATCAAAGCTTATCCTAATCTCCGTCAGTGAAAAAATATTAATTTAAAACTCAGTAACTCAAAATGACTAAAAATCTCAAACTCATAAACATCAAATCCCAACTCCAACTGTACTCTAAGGTACTTGAATAAACAATGACATCTCAAGTTCAAATCTCCGAAACATGTCGGTGGTGGAACATTTGTGAGACTTTACAGGTATCCCGTGAAACTAGCCATAACAATAGCCCAGGTGCGCAAAAGTTGACCACGACATCAAAGTTAATTAAAAAAAAATTAAACCACCCATAACTCAAACCCTAGATACCTAACATCTAGTTTTGCATTCTAATAAAAAAAAGCATCGAATTTTGCAATCTAATCAACAGAAAAAACAAAACAAAACAATTGTTGATAAAGAAGAGAGAAAAAAACTCACTTTTTGCGCTTAGTAACAACAGGGCTAACGATGGAGGGTTCTTCAAATTCAAAATCCAGAGGTTCATCCATCTCCGTCATCAACTGAATTGCTTCAACAACAACAAATTAAACACAAATCTAGCAAACAAAAATCTAAAAATAGCTGAAAAACACAGTAATTCTTCTATAATAATACAGATTTTGAACAGAAAAAGAAAGGCTAAAAATGGATTCTTCGGCTTAATTTATAGCCTCGGGTTTGCCCGGGAAAACGAAAAAATGTGGGGGTTTTTTTTCATTTTCATCCTTTCTTTTTTGGATGATTTGCACTTTTGGCTTGCTAATTTTCCATTGTTTGCATTTTTATTTTTCCTCCTTTTGGTAGTGATATTTGAGATTAGTAGGTTTTGAGGATTTTGCTATTTTGGTTAAATTCTATAATAGACAAATGTAGTTGCATCGTTTTAATTCAGGTATTTCAGTGTTATCGGAATAATTAATTAAAATATTTTTGATCGTGCATAAACCTCAAATGCATTAATAGAATGAAAAAATTTTAACTGTCTGTTTATAGAAAGTTTAAAATGTTGGGTCGAAATGAGTCATTAATAATCTATATGGAGGGAGTTTGAAAAAATTATGAATTTTCCAGCCAATTTTCATCGAGAAATTTACCAAAATGATGTTTTTGAAATTAACAAAAGTTGAGTGATTTTATAATTAAAAAAAATAATTCAATAACTTTTTTGCGATAATACTATAATTTAATGATTTTCTGTGAAATCAATTGTACATGCCCTGAGCCTACATCCTGGACGTGGCCGACACTCGAGAACCATTTCTAGTTCTCAAGCGACCTTTAGTCTGATTGACTATTTAGCGGAAGACTTATTCAAATACAAAGAAACTTTAAAAATTAGAATTTAGAACATTCAAACTCAAGTAAATACTTAACTCAACTGTTTGAAAATACTTAAGTGCAATAATAATAATAATAATACTTAGCAAAATATTCTCGAAACATCTCAAACAAAGGGAGATACCGAGAGACTTGTCAACTCTATCTATCTATGAAGACTTTATTAGTAGGATAGAAGTCGGGACAAGACCCACGACAACTCAACAATAACAGAAAAAAATTGTGAAGCGCAAACTGATCTCAACTTTATGTTTGTTGATGATTCTAAACACATGTTTTACATCATCAAAGATGCAGGTCAAATGACATCAATACATTGAATGTATGAGTATGTAATATAACTGAATAGCAAAGAACTGAATGAAGAGACTATAATATATGTAGATATATACTCGACTGAATTTAAATAAATAAGGAAGTGAAATCAGTAAAAGTTAAAAAGAACACTTTCTCATTCTCTGAACTTTAACTTAATAAGTGGTATATAAAAATACATTTAACTCTATTAGGAGATTCTCTAACCAACAACCATCATTATGAGTTAAGTGACAATACAATGTATTGTCTAAGCTGTCAGAATTGTCTTATATCGTGTCGGGATGTAGAACACCTCAATTAAGTGGATCCACTAAATTATGCCCAAAAGTTCCAAGGATTCATCTAAAAAGTATGATCTTGTACCCATGCTAGCAATACATAGTTTATGGGCGTTGTGAGTTATCCGAACTTTCCCTCATATCGGTATTCAATATTACTCCCAATAATATTTACCTCTGCTCAATTTATAAAAACATTACTCTTTCTCTGATTTGAGATAATTGCTCAACTATCTCTCAAAAGAGACAACTGCTCTGAAATATCTCTGAACTCATTTAGAAATCAAAGTTTTTTATTTCTCAATGTAAAAATGATAAATTTGGGAGTCAATAATTCCCCTAAGCGTTATGTGAAATGTCTTATTAAACTTTCCTCAAAACTCCTTTTTACTTTATGAGAAAAAACAATTAAGATAATTATTTGGTTAAAAGATTATCATCAATAACTCAGTGAGTACTTCAAATAATAGGGTTGATGCTGAAAATCATGCATGAATAATCAACTCAACAATCTCAATAAATAATATATAGTAACTCGAAAATTAAGAATAACAACTCGAAAATCAACAACAAACTCATCTATAAAATATCCCAAACTAATAAGATAACGCTAGATTATTTTTTACTAGTAGAAAGTAGATTTAGGGCGTGAAAACGAACTCAATCCATCACCAATGATAGCCTTACATATCTTGGAAGAACAAAATTCTTGGCGAAATCGATGAAATTCAAATAACGATAGAAAACCGTAACTTTTCTCCTCTTGAATCCTTGCTCTAAAATCTTTGAAGTGTTGAAGAACGCAAAATAATGATTTAACACTATTTAGACCTTAATAAGGTGAAAAGGGTCGTGGTTAAGGCTTGGACAGGGCGGGAAAAGATTAGACTTGCCTTCTCAAAATTGGGGAGAAAAAAAACCTTCTACGGGTCGTGGTTTGACCCACAGATTGTATATCTCATTCGCTAATTCTATAATGAGTTTTTAAGGCTCACAAGTCCATTTACGGGTCCAAACGACGGCTCGTAAGTCCGTTTATGGCTCGTCGGTTGGGTCCATAGGATTTGGGTCTCAAAAATTGACCCCCAGTACTCTATCATCGGCTTGACAGAACGGATCGTGGTTCAACCTACGGCCACTTGGTTGGTGTCGTCGTTCACGAACTCAGAAAACCCTGGTTTGACAGTGTTTGGTAAAACAGTCATAATTTTTTACTCCGAACATGAAATGAGAAAAACTTGATGGCATTGGAAACAGGACTCAAAGACTAAGTAGAATCTTATGTCAAAACTTAATCAACATTGAAGATTTCAGATCAACTCTGTGCTAGAAAGTTCTTGTGACCTTAAGTCATATTCAAATCCATTTGAACACCAAAGAAATTACCTTTACACATATGAGTAACTCAAGAAACACCTGTTACAATTTTATAGGCAATTAAAGAATGGTTCAAGCCTTATTTTAGAAACTTTCGAGATATTACATCAACTTGATATTTATTCATTGGTAAAAAATTACAAATCCATTAGGTTGATATGCTCATCAAATTAGTGTTCAGTTGTGTCTAAAACTCTAGATCAAAACTTCTTTCGTTGTAAGTGAATATTTATTTTTATCTACCACTAAGTCATATGAAATTACATATCACATCAAGGACCATCAAAGCTTGCATTAGAATATATAAGATATCTTCATCCTTAATTAGAAATTTTGAATTTGAGCACTGAAATGAAAAGGAAAAGAGAAAAAGAAACTCTTGATAGGATTCTATAGAACACTTTGCTTGATGTAAACACTTAGTACGAATAAGATTTATCTCTTTTCCGCCTTTAATGAACCTTACGTGACGTATATATTCGAATCAGTCCATGACTCCATTCCACGAGACATTGAATGGGAAGCAAAGAAAAAACAAAAAGGAGACATGGCCAAGAATGTGATCTACTACTAGTCTAAAATACTGTCATTTAGTCTGATTATTTTAACTTGTGTGCCACCAGAAAAACAGACAAAACTAGCCTATCTTTCAATTTCTAGCCAACTCTCTAATTCTTAATTCCAAGTTGCACAAAAGCTCACAATTTTTAGTGTTCTTTTTATGTTCAGTTTTCTGCTTAACTAAAACAACAATATACACGGCGTGTGTTTGGTATTTTCTTATGTTTGGTTGGGGCAAAAGTTTTGAAAAATGTTTTTCAAATTAATTCATTTTTTCTCAAAATTAAGAAAAATAACTTCTCTACAAAAATTAAGGAAAACACTTTCCAAAACTCTTCTTCAATTTTAATTTTTTTTTTTGGAAAAAATAACAATTTAAAAAAAATCAATTTTAAAATTTATTTTTTTATTCGATCCCTGACCTCCACTCACCCACCACTGGCCAACTCCCTCCCCCTCAACCCACCCCCTCCCCAAAAAAATAATTTTGCTTTTTAAAAATATTATAAAGTTCAAATTTTTATATTTTCACTCCTACCCCTTACCCCTACCCCACCCCCACCCCTCAAATAAAAGTTGTTTTTAAAAAATATTTTCAATTTCATAAATTATTTTTCACTCTAGTAAAAATAAAATATGTCTCTCAAAAACATTTTTCATTCGTAAATCAAACACTAAAAATTATTTCTGAAAATATTTTCTACTCACCAACCAAACATGAGAAAATAAGTACAAAATCTACTTATTTTTCAGTAAAACATTTTCCTTCATACCAAACACACCCTCACGAATGAGATCTCAGGAGGGTAAGATCTACGCAGACTCACCCCTACCATTATGAAGTAGAAATGTTGTTTCTAATAGACCCTTAGCACAACGACATATTATCAAAACAGGCAGTAATTTTCTAGTTCAACAATTTACTACAAACAGATATTAATTGAGAATTTTCTTTTCATAGGATTAATACATAATTAATGGATGCATAAATGATCAAGAAAACAAAAACTACTTAAATAGGCCAGTGTAAAGTTGTTATTAGTGTATATATCTGCTTATTTATTGTTTTGTTGAAGCCATTTCTGCCTCAGCTTGCTCTCTGAACTTCTTGTATATATCACTTTTATAAAATTTTCTAGTTCTTGCAACCAAAACCAACGAGGCTAGCGCGCCAAAGAAGGCGACACTAGCCAAGATAATAAAAGCCTGTCGATAACATTGGTTCCCAATACATGTCAATTCTTTAACAGATGATCTAGTTAAGCCTTTTCTCGCGAGATCCTTCAATGCCTCTCTATCGTATAGAGGTCCCGTTACCTTCACATTCAATATGTATGAGCCAAGAGGGCTAGCCAGTTGACCACAATTGAACAATGTGGAATAGTACTTCAATCCGAAAAGTTCAGAAATGATTGAGAAGAGTAAAGGCAATTGTGCACCAAATGAGAACCCTATGATCACTGATGCAACGTATACTGATCCGTTGAATGGAAACGCGATGAGAAGCAGTCCAATGCAGGATAACAACAGGACTAATGTCATCATAAGTGTCCTAGGGAATTTGTACTTAACGAGCAACGCTTCAGATACAAATCCTGAGAAAATTCTCCCAAAAAAGTTCCATATACTAAGAAGTGACACAAAGGACTTGATTGTTGTTGTTGGATATCCTAAAGACTCTCCGATCTGTCCTAAGTTATCGACAGCAGTCAAGCTCGTCCCAAGTCCACAGAACGTAGCAACGAATAAAATCAACATATCAGTACTGAGAAGTGCTTGCAATATACTATAATCTTCCCCTCTTTCTGGTTTATTCAAGAAAATGTCATTGAATGACAAACACTTCAAATTGTTAGTATCTTCTTTCTCTACTACTACCACAACTTCTGGAGGATTACGAAAAACACTTAACAACTCTTCTCTAACGAAGACCAAAAGAGGCGTAAACAACAAAGCACAAGCTATAGTAGCAGTAGCAACATAAGCAGCATGAGTAAAACTAACTGCCCTTTCAACCAATGTCATAACCATAAGAAACAATGCGAGCACGATTGCTATAGCCAAACAATAGTTAAAAACTTTCAACTGATTCGGCTGGTTAACGACTCTCATCTCCCGAATGGTATACACAAATATGAGTGATATTGCAGCAGGTAACCAAGCTATAAGCAAAACAAGTGAAGTAGCATCATTTCCATATAGAGCTAAGTATAATTGTGTCAATATAGCACCACTTAATCCAGTAAAACCTTTTAATAACCCAATCATATTTCCTCTGCTCTGAGGGAAGTTTCTAACAGATGTAACCAGAGCACCAGTGTTTGCGAAATTTTGTGAATTAGCACCAATACATATGTACATAGACATAAGCCAAACCTTTGGTTTTTGAATTTTGCCAGCAACAGATAGCCATATCATGAAATAGCCAATGAAATTCATTGATGCACCAACAAGTAAAACAAACCATGTTGGAGTGATTTCAGCAAGTAAACCAGAGAAAACACCAACATTAGCACCAAGATCTTTAAAGAAACCTAAGAGATTAAGTGTGGTTTGGTCATATCCAAGTGAAGATTTTATTTCTTTAGAGTAAGTACCAAATAGATAAGTAGCACCAGCTCCAGCCATTATGAGAAATGAAGCAAAAAGAGAGAACCACCTACCTTGTATAACATGATTGGTGAATTGCAAAATTTCATGGATTTTGCTCATTGGCATCTCTCCCATATCTCTCTCTCTCTTCCTCTATTTTTCTCTAAACAACGAAGCTCTTTTCTCTAAGTACTATATATACACTTATCTTGTGTTTTTTTTTTTTTTTTTTGGTAAATAAGGTTAGTTTGGTCGAATTCACTAGCTTTGATACAGACTCTGTGTTTGTATTAAGAAACAAAGTGTTATTGGAATTAACTCGAATTTGTAAAGTTAAAATCTTGAATCTGATAGGATTATGTATGTGAAATATATATTAGCTCGTGTTGGTTTTGCTAGATCTACGATATTGTTATATTGGACTCAGTAGCTTTGATATAGACTCTGTATTTGTGTTAAGAAACAAAGTGTCCTTAGAATAAACTCGAATTTGTAAACTTAAAATTTTTTGGATCTGACTTGACTATGTGTATGAAATGTATATTAGCTCATGTTGGTTTGGTTAGTTGGGTGGATCTACGATATAGTTTTGTTGGACTCAGTAGCTTTGATATAGACTCTGTATTTGTAGTAAGAAACAAATTGTCCTTGGAATAAACTCGAATTTGTAAACTTAAAATCTGACTTAACTATGTGTGTGAAATATATATTAGTTCATGTTGGTTTAGTTAGTTAGTTGGGTGGATCTATGATATAATTCTGTTGGACTCGGTAATTTTGATATCGACTCTATATTTGTTTTAAGAAACAAAAGTGTCCTTGGAATTAATTCGAATTTGTAAACTTAAAATCTTGAATTGTATGTGTATGAAATTTATATTAGCTAATGTTGGTTTAGTTAGTGAATTGGGTGGATCTCCGATATTGTTTTGTTGGAATGAGTAGCTTTGATATAGACTTTGTATTTGTATTGAGAAATAAATTATCTTAGGAATCAAAACTTAAAACTTAAATCTTGAATTCGACTTTGCGTATAAAATGTGTGCTAACTATTTTAGAAATCACAAATATAAAATCTTGAATCTGACTTTGTATATAACGAAATAGCAGCTTTGACAGAAATTTTATATTTTTCATAATTTTTTTTATTTTAATATTTATAAATTCAAAATTTTAGGATAAGATACAATTAGCACTTGTTAGGTAAGTGAGTGGGGCAGATAGTTGATGGAAAAATCAAAACTAATCAATGACAACTTGAGAGGTCAAAGAAAGATGATTGAGAACAATATAGTAATATAAAAAAAGATTAAGACAAAATAATGACTAAAATAATCAATGAGCCAAATATCTAGAAGATTTTTATTTTTTTTGGCTATATTGAAGAAATGAGTATTAAAAAAATTGAACTTATCCTTTGAGAAAAAAAGAAAATGATTCCTCTTTCTAGTGGTGAAAATGACACTAGTAACTAACTAAATAGGAGATTTAAATATTACTTTGGTGATATTGTTCGAATTCTAAAAAAATGTCACAGTATTTTGCATCTTTTAAAAGTAGAGCATTTTAAAAGATTTGATAAATATATGGAAAAGGGTTTGAAATATTCGAATTTTGATCGAAATTATTGTTACGATATCAAACATTGGAAAGAACCTTTACCCGCCTGCACTATTCAATAGTGTATTTTAAAGGTATATATGTGTCCACGTGGACATATTATGTAATATTTTCTATGTCCACTTGGGCACATATATACCTTTAAAATACACTATTAAATAATTCATGAATAAAAGGTCCTCCATAAAATTTGATATTGTTACAGTAATTTCACCTAAAATTAAAATATTTTTTAAAATTTTTTCCCCATATATAACTGCATTTTTAAAGAATACGAATAACAAAACCTTTGACATGAACTTATTGGGTTATTAATTGTGTTTTCCTTGTTCTCTTTTTAAGTGGAATAATAGGAAAAGAAGTTAATTTTTTGTTCTTTAAATTCTGTTTATTTGTGGTAAAACATTAAAGTTCCATAACTAATATTGGATTTGCTATACAAGTAAATTTTTCCTAGTTCAAATCCATTAATATATGAGTAAAAAAATTGTCACTCTTGATTGACTAATGACATACTAAGCAATTTCCTAATTATTATATACTCAAGTAACAACAATTATCCACACATTCAAAAAATGTTTTTATTTTTGCTATATATAATAAAAAGAGGATATGATTGTATGATTTGTGATTATCCACTACATGAAAGGAATTTGATATAACTAAATAGAAATTGTGACGGATATAGAATTTTCATTAAAAAATATATATTAAAAAAAGAGATAATTATATATAATAGCAAATTAATAACCTAAAATAAATGGAGTAACTATTGTTTGATTTAATTGTGCCTCATAGCAAACGTTTGCCAACGTTTACCAGTCGCCTCTCTCCCAAAACTCTCGTTCGTCACTCTCTCATTCTCGCTCGCCACTCTTCCTCTGCTCGCCTCTCTCGCTTTATACAACAGAAATGAATAAATTGTGTTTCTGTTTTGTATAAAACGAGAGAAAATTGCATATGCACATGCAAAAACATATATATTCATGCTATACGCTTAATTATACAATTTACAAACATTTTACTTTGATTCAATTGTATACAAATGCAAATTTTATACAACTATTGCAACGAAAGGGCCAACGAATTATACAATTGCAGTTAAATACAATTTTTTCTCGCTTTATACAACAGAAGTGTATAAATTGTGTTTCTGTTTTTGTATAAAGCGAGAGAAAAACATATATCTTCTTTCTATACACTTATAATTATACAATATACAAACATTTTACTTCGATTCAATTGTATGCAAAGCAAATTTTATACACATATTGCAGCGAAATAGGCTAACGAATTATACAATTGCGCATTACATAATTGCAGTGAAATAGGCCAGCGAATTATACAATTTAGGTCAGCGAATCATACAATTGTATATGTATAGCGAGACCAGCAAATTATACAATTTAGGCCAGCGAATTATACAATTGTATATGTATAGCGAATTATACAGTTACATGTTTGTTATGGAGCGCAATTATGCAAACTTTGCTGTAACATACAAATATAAATTTTTTATTTGCTATATGTGAAAGTTGCCCATAAAAAATTGGGAAGATTCAATACTATATTTATATGTATAATTATAAAAACTAACTATATATCTATTTATATATTAAGTGGAAGTAAAAACCTCCCTAGTGAATCCTAATATCGATAAGTATGACCTTTTTTCAAAACATCATTAAGTATGTAATTTTTGATAATTTATTTAATATAGATAAATATCATTTTTAAAGGTCAACGAAATGATGGTATAAGTCCTATCATCTCTATATATCTTTCTTCTATAAGCCGATCTAAGAGATTGTCAAAATATTCGTTCAAATTTAATTAAAAAAATATTATATTCAATATATGATATGATTTATTTATATATATAGATATATATTTACTAATTTATATATTTTTAATTTTTTAAATAAAAATTCAACTTGAATATTATTGGCATTTAGAAATAGTCAAAAGTTGCAAGTGAAATAGGTCACATGATACATAAAATTTTCAAATGTGAATAGTGAAGGCAATAATGACTAATGAGACTTGTTGACAAAATATCTAAACCCCACTTACCATAAACATTCATGTGATACATATAATATATATAAAAATCCACTATAGAATATTTAATCCATTTTCTCATGACTATTTATTTTTACTAAATAAATAGTAGGTATATCTCATGAATATCTTATGCTGACGTAATAAAATATTTGTTCTTCACATGTGAGGTTTAGTGGACTTGTATATTTATGATATACAAATATGTTAATTAGAGATGATTATCTGATTATTGATAAAATTAAGATATTTATATAATCGAAAAGGTGGGGTTTAAAAATTTCTTGAAGTTTAGTGCCCAATTAATCGTTCTTTGATTTCGAATCTTTATACGTTCAAAACTAAAAGAATGATTCATATGGTTCAAGCCTTTATAAATTCGTCTATGTTTAAAAAAGAATGATTTTTTTTGGCAATAATTTAACATTAACTTTTTATATTGCGTATTTAAGGTCATAAGATTAAAGGACATTTGATATATTTGACATAACTTTTATTTAGAACACAAGAATAAAAAGTCTTTTTTCTTTTCTTAAATTCTGTTCCAAGTCAAATTAAGCCATATTTTTCTAAGGATAATGCACAAGTACCTCCTCAACCTATGCCCGAAATCTCAGAGACACACTTATACTATACTAAGGTCTTATTACCCCCTGAATTTATTTTATAAATAATTTTCTAGTCCTTTTCGACCTACGTAACACTGTCTTATGGGTCCAGCGCGTGTTGACATTTTTCTCCAAATTAGTGCCACGTTAGAAGAGGTAGAAAAGTTTTTATAAAATAAGTTCAGTGGGGCCAATGAGACCATAGAGTATAGTATAAGTGTGTCTCTAGAAATTTAATAGGTTAGGGTACTTATGCATTTTCCCTATTTTTTAAACGGATGGAGTATTATTTTATTTGTATATTAAAGTGTGGCCATTTTCATATTACTTTATAAACGGTGGCTAAAAATTTAAAGCAAACCCAAAAACTGGCCATCTCACTTAATTTGGAAAAATTACCGAAATATACGTCTTATGTTTCCCTTATTTTTCAATATCCTCTTTTATTTCTAAAAATCTCTAAAATTCCTTATTTCTCTCTTAATGTATCAGAGGTATATATCAATATATCCGGGCTACATATTAATGTATCAGAGCTACATATTATGTATCCGATTTATTTTATAATGCATCCGAGCTACATATTATGTATTCAGTTTATATTATAATGTATGCGAAATACTCTTTAATGTATCCGAGCTACATATTATGTATCAGATTTGTGTTAATTTTAAGAGACTAATGTAATTACAAACTAAAGGAATATATTGTAATTTCATATTAAAACGACGTGATTCCTAAAATTTATACACTTAATTTTCACACATTTCTGCTTGATTTTGGGCTTAAGGGCCATAGAAATTCTTCAGAATTACCTTTGGGCTTTTAATTAAATTTAGAAAATGGCTTTTCATTACATTTAGAAAATAAGTTTTAGTTTAGATTATGGATGAGTTGGTGTGTTTGTATAAAAGAAGAAAATAAGAAAGGTCAATTAAAGAAACTTGTTCACACTAATTTTATTAGAGAAATTATTTTTCTTATTTTTAAGAAATATGTTTAACCTAGAAAAATTTAAATTAACCAACACGAAAAAATATTTCTTTTGTACCAAACACTCATGCAATTACTACACACATTTTGGGTGAAAAAAAATATAAATTTGCATTTAGATGAAAATTCATGCATTTAATTGCAAAATTTTTCCTTTAAACAAGTTGGCCTTAATTTTTATCTTAGAACTTGAATTTATGTATAGCTTACATATGTTTTTCAATAGTATGTGACATACTAATAGAATATTATGATACGAAAGTATAAACTTATATCCTTTATCTCGAAGAACAAAGATTAAAGATGCAAAAGACACAAATTCATGGGGTATTTTTGGCCAAAACATGAAAAATGACTTTCAACATTTTCTTGAAATAATAGTGAGGTCCAAGAAACAAATAGTGATGGTCCACTTTAAGTAGTTTGGGATTGTTATACTACTCACTAATATTTTTTTAAAATTTTAATATATAATCAGTGTCGATATAATATACATTTATTTAATCGATATATATATATATATTTCCCACTATCCCATAACATTGTGGTGCAATTCGCTATTTTAAATTTCTAGAAACACAAAATTGCTCTAAGAGTCTTTCAAATGTATATTTTCAATTCAAGAAATATTTGGAAAAGATATATATAATTTTTCCAAGTCAATCTAACACTATAAATGTACTATAAATGTTGAAATATGGAACTTAGTGTTGACACCCAATTTTTGACCCGCGCCGGTATGATTTAATTAGCGAGCTTCATGAGTTTTCCAAATCACTTAAATTAATTAGTTTTATAATTTTGCGAAATATAACGATATAATGTTTACATAGTTGTGTATATAACCGGTATATCTTGTGTATATTCGAAACCAACCCAATTCAAGCCCATTTACCCTTTTCAGCCCCAACATTAACTCCCAGGCCCAACACCTCTCTAATCCAACCCAACTCATACTTTAACACCCAACCCGACCCAACACTTGACCCGTCCAGCCCAAATCCCCCTCCTTCCCCTTTCCTTCTCCCCCTTTACCCCACGCGTTCCCCAAAAACAGAAACCCAGAAATCAAATTCCCCTCCCTCACGTTCTCCCCCTCTCTCCCCACGCTCCCTCACGTTCTCTCGCTCTCTCCCTCAAACCCCCACGCTCTCTCCCAATTCCCAAACAGCAGAAACTCACGCGACCCCTTCATCCCCAGACGCAATCTCCCAGAAACCTCCCTCAAACGCCCGCGTCTCTCCTCCTCTCTCCCCTCCTCTCTCCATTGCGCGTGAGCAGGGCGTTGCGACAGCCCTGCAACCCTGTTCTCGCAGCAACGTCCCTGCAGTGCGCTAGACGATAGAATCGTCCTTGGCATCGTGGGATTGAGCCACGTCGCTTGCCAAGGACGAAAAAATCATATCGATCGTCCACCTCACCTCCCAATCGTTGGGAATTTGGCATCTAAAAGGGCATACTCCTCAGCTTTGGGTAGGAATTCGAATTTCAAATTCGAATGGGCCTAAAATCGTTCCCTCCAGCCCTCTCCCTCGAGACCCTAGTTGCTCTTCCTATTTAAACTCGGTTTTGCTTCAGAATTTAGGGTTAGCAATTGGGGGGAGGGAATTTTGAAAAAAAATAAAAAAAATATATATTTTGTTCTCGTCTGTGGAAGAAGAACAGCAATGAGACTTTTGGGTTGGAATTTGGAGTTTTGGGGGTTAGTTTTCTTTTGGGTCGGACAATTGAGTTGGATAAATTTTGGAGAGTTCTATAGAAGGGTTGGAGCTTTGGTTGGAATTTTTTTTTTGAAATTTCTTGGGTTAAAAATTGGGAAATTCTGGAAAAGAAACTTGAGCTATTCTGTTTATTGCGAGTTTTTTTGGAAACACTTTGGTTTCTCTACTGTTGGCTTCAGAAGAACTAAGGAAGCCAGATAAATTTTAGAGGGTGGAAGTTCGTTCGTGATCGAGTGGTGTGACGAAGAAGTGCTCGCTCGTCGACGTCCTATTCGCTGCTCCTCGACAGGTAAACACCCTTCCATGTAATTTCCTTCTCTCCTTGGTTTCGATGTGATGGGTCGAGGGCGGAGAACTTTCCTGTTATACGTCTTTGGGATTGTTCGTCAGTGTTGGAATGACCTTAATGCATATGTTTGTTGGAGTCTGCTTATTTGTTTTATTCGTTTGTATGACTTATGTGTTCTTGTCTGGTTTATTTGAGCGAATACGTTATTTGGCTGTAGTTTGAAGGTCCGCTGATTTTTGAGAAAAAATGATTCTGCTCTTTTCTTCTTGTCGAGCGTGGCTCTTTTATCTCATATAGTTGAGTTTTGAATTGGTGCTGAACATTTGATGTCTCATCTATTATCCTTTCACCTCAAGTTGAAAGAATAAAGTGAGATGTTTAAATTTGGAATTTTCCTATGACACAACATTACTCTTGTATGTTTGTGGAACGCGAATGAGGTTTTTTCTCCTCCTCCAACAGCTTGTGATGGACAGTTTAACTACGAATTTGTTTTAAGGTCAAGCATAGTTTCTGGTTTGTTGCTGCTCGCTTGTCGTTGTAATGAGCTTGCTTGTTCTATCATGCCCGTGTCTTTCTTATTTCACTGTCTCATGCCTTTGCGAAGATCCATTCGCGGTAGATGCATTTATACTTATCTAAGAAATTTCAAGTATCATATCCATGATTTGAATATCTTGTTAAAATCCATCTCAGATGTTGTATTCCTATGCGAAAATACATAGATAGGGCTGAATTTTGTTTACGTATTTTGTTTCGTTTTGTTTCACTTTATTAAATTCGCAAATCAGCGTGTATTTGGTCTGTGAACTTGGGATTTGGCTTGGCATAATGATCTCTTTTTTCTCTTCTCTCCACTGTGTTTCAAGACGATGTTAAGAGTGGCATGTGATCATTTTTGGTTATCTTAATCTTGCTGTCCATGATTCTTTGCTAGTCTAAATTTCAAACTCTTACAATCATTTTGGGTGATTACTGCCGTACTTACGTCTACTGAACATGACATGCCATAAATGCATACTTATGATATGTGTATTGTTTGTTACCTTTCTTTCTCTTTTGTGAAATTTTTGTAAGCTTGTTTCATAGTTACTTTCAAAAATCATTTTGCTCTAGGTTAACTCAAATCCCTAAAGGGATGTATGTTTCTTTCTTATTCTCTGTTTCACTCAAAGATTATTTTGCTCAAAGATTCGTTTGATTATTTTATCATCTCGTATGCTAATCCACTGTCATTTTATTGCATGTGAAATTATTTGTGAGTCCCCCATGGACTTGGTTCCCATCCCACACATCCTTGTTGAGTCGTAAAGGTTCAAAATTTTATCGAGTCAAGGCACACATGCGAGAATTAAAGTTCCATGAAGATCGAAGGAACTCAAAGAAGGCGAAATTGGATTTTTATTGTAACGACCTGTTTAGTCGTTTTGAGCAGCAGACTTTGATTTTGGAAAAACTGGCAAGACAACGGGCCCCACGACGGTCCGTCGTGTATCTCGTTTCAAAACACTTAGAAAATCTGAAAATTTGGGTACTGAAATCGACTCTCTGAACTTCGTAACGAAATGGCAGGACGGACCGTCACAGGTGTGACGGACCGTCACAGAGCCTTCAGTGGAAATCCACTCTCTGGACCTTGCGACGACCTGCAGGACGGACCGTCGCAGCACGACGGGCCATCGCAGGTTGCGCAATCCCAGTCTGGGTCGGATTTCTTTACACGTTTTAAGGGACGTTTTGGACTATTCCTACTTTAATTATAAAGTTAGTGGGTTAATGTTAATAAGTCTAATTACTTGGGGGTTAAAAGAGGTAACCTTAAGTTAATTAGTGGGTTATTATTGCCATTTTTTATTCTTAATTATATGCTAATTAGGGTAAAGGAAAGAGGGTGTGAATAAAGAAAATAGAAAGAACAAGAGAGAGAGAGAGGATCGATCGAACGAGGAAGAGAGAAAACACAAGCTTCGGGGAATTTGCTTGCTTGATCACTAATCTTCGGTGGAGGTAGGTTATGGTTTTCATGCTATTCGTAGTAAACTCTTAATAGCGAATGATATGTGTTAGTAGTATTGTAAACCCTTCTATATGCTTAATTGTATGCTTGCATGAATGATGTGATTATATAATAATGAATAAATAAGCATGATGAAGCTGTTGAATCCCAAATCTTGAAAAGAAACCCTAATCTACTTTGTTAATGATGATGCCTTGGTATAAAAGAAGGCTTGATGAATGAAAATGGTGAGATTAGGGGATCGGGTGCCACGTTCCGGTACCAGGATAGAGATAGAGGATCGGGTGCCACGTTCCGGTACCAGGATAGAATGAGGATCGGAGTGTCACGTTCCGACACTAGGATAGTATATGGATCGGGTGCCACGTTCCGGTACCAGGAAGAATGAGGATCGGAGTGTCACGTTCCGACACTAGGATAGTATATGGATCGGGTGCCACGTTCCGGTACCAGGATAGAATGAGGATCGGAGTGTCACGTTCCGACACCAGGATAGTATATGAATCGGGTGCCACGTTCCGGTACCAAGATAGAATGAGGATCGGAGTGTCACGTTCCGACACCAGGATAGTATATGGATCGGAGTGTCACGTACCGACACGAGGGGAATAAATATAATGAATCTTGCAAGATGCTAATATACTCAATTTAATGAATCTAATTCCCAAATGAGTATGGTATTGAGGCTTGAGTCCTCATGTGTGAACTTGACGGTAATTGTAAATGATATAGTACTTGTTGTTGCTACATGTTGAGTATTATAGTTGATTTTATGATATTGATGTTATGCCTTGTATTTTTTTTTATACGTAGTGCGCATCGTGATCTAGAAGACGTAAAGAAATATTAGGCAAGGATGTTATTTCCAAATGTGATATTAAGTATGAGTTGGCTAATGTAAGTGCCATTAACTTTAAGTGAGGGATTAATTAGTGGCTAATTTGGATTGATTTAATCCAATGGGCCCCACCACTCAAGGCAAAAATTAAAAAGGGATCAGATTGTGGGCTGGCCTTAGTGGACAGGTGTAGAGGGGGGCTGCCTCCACTTCATACTATTAAATGAGGTGGAGAAATCCACTCCATGCTATATAAAGTGGTGACATGCATTGCTGCATATCATCTTCTTCTTCACCACTTGTCTTAGGCAGCCATGGAAATGGAGAAACCAACCCTGCAACTCTTGGCCAGCAGCTGCAAATAATTTGGTTAGTAATCTCCTTGTTTGGTGTGTTAATTCTTTAGAATACCCTTGTTAATTATCCATTAATTTTAAGAAGGGGGCGTGACCAGTAGCTTAGGAAGTTTGTTTTAGTTATTGAATGTGCTAAGTATGAATGGAAACCATAATCGGATTATTAGTGGTGTCGTGTTGGTGCTTGGGCTGTTTTGATTAAAGAAAACTGCAGGGAAATTCTGTTTTGGCATTATGTGTATGTTTGAATGTGATTATGAGTATATACTCTAAAGGATGAATACGATAAGGTAGATGTGTTGCGAATTATAAAACGAGTTATCGCTCGGTGTGTCGTTGCTTCGCTGCTATAGTTGCCGAGACGGAACTGTTTTGGGGAGGGGGCTGTTTAATATGATTCTTTGGGTTATATGTGTTATTGGTATTGCTGTGGATAATTTGGATTGTTGTCGGATTGGGACGAAGTAAGGAAAATAGGGGAGGTGCTGCCGAATTTTCGTTAGATTATTAGCTAGCTTACGAGAAAGTAAAGCACGATGTTTATCTAATTGCGGCACGATTGTTGCTTGTTATAGATTAATAGCTTGAGCAGTAAATATTGGACGTGCGGCTCGATTATACGGTGTGTAACGCTGTCCCTTCTTTCTTTGCTTGGCATGACTTTTAAAAATAAGCGAATAATGGACAAATTTGATACTTACCTCTAAAGCGTCTAGGTGATGTATATTCTTGCTTCCACAATTATTCTTCTATATATCGGCTATGTCTAAGGCTATGATGATCTCTAATATCTATGGTAATGCTTCTTAGAGTCATTGAGATTTTACGTTTCCATATCGTATTAAAGGTTCATAATCTTGATAAAACATTAATCTTTGGTAATACTCCTTGCTGGTTCACGTTGATTGTTCTATTGAGTTATAAGAAATGATTTTAATTGCATATGGTTGCTCATAATATTCTGCTCGTGCATAGAGTCATTTATCATTTCACCGAGTCCCGGGCTGGGTAATGTTCATGCGGAGTTTCTTGCATATGTCACCGAGTTCCTCACTAGAGGGCCGGGTATGTATATTATATATATGATTGGTGATGAGGATGGTTATGATGATGATGATGACGGAGATGACGTGATGATTATTTTGCCGAGCCCCTTACTAGGGAAGCTGGGCACCTTAAATGTTAAATATATGCATGATTTTCACTTAAAAGGTATATGTGTAGCGATATTTTGTTTCGACTTGCCATATTGGTATCCTGTCATCTTTACCTTATGCTTTACATACTCAGTACATTGTCCGTACTGACCCCCTTTCCTCGGGGGGCTGCGTTTCATGCCCGCAGGTGTAGACGCGCAGTTCGGTGATCCTCCCGCCTAGGATATCTACTCTGCTGATTGGGAGAGCTCCACTGTTCCGGAGCCCAGTCGTTTTGGTACATAACTTTTGTGTAGTCTTTTGCTCGTCTATGGGTATGGCGGGGCCCTGTCCCGTCGAGTTTCACTAATGTACTCTTAGAGGTCTGTGGACATTATGTGGGTTGTATATATATGTTTTGGATAATGGTCTGGACATGGTTTGTTTGGGATGTCCGCTTGTACAGGGGCAGCCTTGTCGGCTGCGTACATCATTGTGTATTGTGTAGTGGCAGCCTTGTCGGCATACGTATGTTATTATGCTTTGAATAGTGGCGGCCTTGTCGGCTCGCGTATGCTGTTATGGTTGAATGGTTATGACTCCTTATGAGACAGGTCCTCTTATATATATATGACGTTGGGGTTGGCTTGATTTGATTAAATTCCATATTGTCTTAGTTTCAGTTGGTCATACTTAGCAGGTTTGTATGTGGGTGTCCAAAATGGGCACTAATCACTGCCTATCGGGTTGGGTCGTGACAATTGCTTAATATATATTGTTTTCTATTTCGAGTTGGCCAATGATATCTACTCAGTACCCGTGTTTTGTACTGACCCCTACTTTTATTGTTTTCTTCTTGTTATTTGTGGAGTGCAGCAAACGTGCCGTCATCTTCGACTCAACAGTAACTCTAGCCAGTCTTCATTACTCCGGATATCAGGGTGAGCTAATGCTTCTAGCTTGGACTGGATCTTCCTCTTCATGTCTTGATGCCTTGAAGTTCCGGCATGGACTAGCTTTTACGTATTTTTAGCTTCTTAGAAACTCTTAGATTTAGTAATTTGATCATAGTTGTTCTTGTGATGATGACTTCCAGATTTTGGGAAATAATAGTTATTGAATTGGTTTTTATTAATGAGTTTAAGTCTTCCGCATTACTTTATGTTGATATTACATTGAAATGTTAAGGTTTAGATTGGTTGGTTCGCTCACATAGGAGGGTAAGTGTGGGTGCCAGTCGCGGCCCGATTTGGGTCGTGACATTTATTTACTTTCTTATATATTTATCTGTAATGGGCATAAGCCCTTGTCCCTTTTATTTTCTTTTCTTGTAATTATTTTATATGTTTAGATTAGGACAGGTGGAAAAGGAGTTGAACCCAAAAGCAAGTGGGTCCGAGTTTTGGTCAAGGCGAACAGAACCCGAAAACTTGGACCCAAATCTCTCTCTCTCTCTCTCTCTCTCTCTTTATTACTTGTTAGTGCGTTTGTTTAAATTATCGTTATTTTTAGGATTAGAAACTCCAAACCCCTTCGAACGCCTTTTACTTTATCTAACTTAAAACTAAAATTGAAGCGTTAAAATGATAGATGTTTAAATTTTGAATGTTGCTTAGAATTAAGTTTAAAAGGTTTAACTTTAATGGAGTCTCAAAACGATGAATATTTCAAGATTCGTGAAGCTTTGTTAAATAAAAATCTTAAGAAATTTAACTTCATAAATTCACAATTCTTTAAAACAAAAATAGTCAAATAAGTTAATCGTCGGAAAACCGTAAGTTAGCGGAGTGTCTTAGGTGCCTTACACCTTCCTAAGACGCTAATAGGAATTCCGAACCCTCTAAAGTATTTTCAAAACAAATTTTTCTGTTTAAGTTGTTTTGGAAATAAGTTTTCTTGATTTTTCTTAAAAAAATTAAGTGGCGACTCCTAAAAAGCAAAATACCCTTAAAATAAAACAAACTCTTTTCGAAATTATTTTTCGATAAAACAGAAATGGCGACTCCGCTGGGGAGCTTGGAGGATTCTAACCTTAAAGACTAACTCTATTTGACTATTTGTATTAACTGTTTATTTGTTTAAGTTCTAAATTTTTCTAGAAACTGCATTCTCATGACATATTTCCGATATATATATATAGTATATTAAAGGACGGTTTGCGGAATCGCAGCCGGACTTTTTTATACTCACCCTGTTTCGAAATTAGCGGCAATTTATTGGTTCGTTAGGCGTCCAATGGTTGTCGCGAGTTTCAGCCTAAATTGTCCGTTTGGGTCCCCGGTCCTTTCAAAAACCACTCTTAGTCAACTAGCGTAGAGCCAAGCCAAATTCCGATTGTAGGAGCATTTGAACTAAGACGACCCGACACCCAAGGAGTGTTGGGCCCATTAGAAGACCGCCTTGAGTCCAAAACGGCCATGACCTAAATGGACGTTCATACTTACGTTTTTCAATTTGAAGGACGTATACATCTTTCAAATCGCTAGGCTCACCCTTGGCACAAAAGGATCACATATCTGTTTAGAACGCGCAATATTTGTTTATATGCTTATGTGTTTACACCTATATGTGATATCTTGTATTATTTACCACCTCCAGGCACTAACATATTGGTCTTTTGAGTTTTTCTTTGACAGGTATTTAAAACTGATCTGTGTTGGTAGGTTGGTTGATCATTCGTATTTCACAAGGTCTAAGACCCAAAGATTCCTTTTCCGATAAAAAAAAAGGAAAAGACAACAATGGGGGATAACAATGATGAGATCGACATGAATGATGTTTTCATGGCTCAACCCGCCGCCGCTGATAAAAATGAATTGATGCAACAGTTGCCGAAATGAGGGTCGAAATGCAAAGAATGCAAGATGTGTCTAATCCAATTTCATCCTTCAACCCTCCAAGAGATGGATGACCTCCACTCCACTTTTCTCCACCAAGCACTGAACAGGTTCAGAACATTCTCTCTAATCCCACTGAAAATCCTCCAACCATTGACTCAACTATCCCCAATCCCCGTCACGCCACCGCATCATGTCAAGCACCACATCCTCCTCAAAATACCAACCTTCAAATCCTTCAACTCATTCAAAACCAAAATACGAACAATGCTCAAACCTTCACCCATCTTCAAAACCAAAATTCCGATCCTCAAACTTTCCTCCAAAATTATCAAGCCACTCAAAATACCTAGAATCCCTCCATTGTTCCAACCATACCTCAAAAGACTACTTTCCAAATCCCAATTCCAAATGAACCTTATGCAACCGTTTTGAGCTTGATCACTGTAAGGAACAGGAGAGAGAGTGGAGGTCAAAAGAAGAGGTACTCAAGGTGAATATGAAAAAAGAGATCAGGAAAGCCATGGAGGAGTTGCACTATATTTCCGAAGTCGATGGATTTAGCTATAAGGATTTATGCATCCATCCGAATCTCGACCTTCTAGAAGGGTTTAAAGTGCCAAAGTTTGTCACTTTTAACGGAACAGGAAATCCTCTAGCACATCTGAAAGTTTATTGTGATCAACTCGTGGGAGTTGGCAAAAACGAAGCATTATTGATGCGTCTATTTGGTCGAAGTCTCAGTGGAGAAGCTCTGGAGTGGCTTGCATCACAGGAGCTGAAACAATGGAAAAGTTGGAATGCACTCGCAAAAGATTTCACAGAAAGATTTGGACATAACATTGAAGATGCCCCAGATCGCTACTACTTAAAGAAGATCAAACAGAAGTCTACAGAAAATTATCGAGAGTACGCTTTTTGTTGGAGAAAAGAGGCCGCAAGAGTTCAACCTCCAATGTCCGAACGTGAGATCACTGAAATGTTCATTCGTACTCAAGATCCTGAGTACTATGAAAGAATGTTGTGTATGATGGGACAAAAGTTTGTCGAGATTGTCAAAGTGAGGGAAGCTTTGGAAGATGGTTTCAAGACTGGAAAGCTCACCAAACTTACTGCATTACGATCTAATGGAAAATCTGCCAGAATTACTGATGTGGATAAATCAAAAGGAAAGGTGGAGGAGGTAAGCATGATCACGGCTACCCATATGAGGTCAGCTGCTCAAAGGAAACATCAAAACCATGATTTCAATCAGGAAAATTTCCTCGCCCAAAATTCAGAAAGGCTCCTAAAGTATTTACACCATTAAGGGAATCTCAAACTCAACTTTATGAAAGGTTGAAAGCAATGGGTATGCTCTATCCTATAGAAGGAAGACCAGCCAATCCTTTGGGAAAATTTTACAAAGCTGACCACAGGTGTGCTTATCATTCAGGAGCCATTGGACACGACACAGAGAATTGTTCAACTCTGAAGCACAAGATACAAAACATGATCAACAACAACTTGATCGACATTGAGGAAACCCCCTGAATGGATGACATATTGGATACTCAAGAGTGAGTACAAGACATTTCTGAATTGATTCGTTTGAAGATATTCATCATCAAAGATCGAGAAGAAGAATACCCAACATTGCCAAATTTCGCATATGAAGTTTTGTTACCTTTCTTTTGAAAATGTATCGTACATTTCTCGTTTGAACTACGTTCGACCTGAATTCTCAAGAATGAGATACGTAGGCGACCTATGTCGGTCTCGGTCGTTTCATTATCAAAACTTCCTATTTTGGTTAATTCCTGAGGGGGAAACTACGTTTGACCTGATTCCTGCTCCAATGGGATACGTAGGCGCCGCAACGGCTCGGTCATATATCTAGTAAAATTTCCATTTCCCTTCATAATGGAAACTGGGACAGAATTTTTGAGAGGATCTCAAAAATTCATTTAAAGTTGGACTTCTTTAACATGTCAAAACAGAAGACCAAAATTCGACGGAGTTAGCCTTGGATGGATCTCAAAAATTACGACAATCTAGTTTGCAACTGGGACAGAATCTTTGAGATGATCTCAAAAATTCCACGAATGTCATGTGCTACTTATTGAAGTAAACTGGGACAAAATTTTGAGGAGGGGCCTCAAGGTTCAAGAATGAGCAACCTCAGAATCAACAGAGCAGTCATGAGAGTTCTTATATATTTTAGACCGGGACAATTTTGAGGGGGGTCCTCAAAAAATCCCATCAAATATGTCATATAAAGGACGGGCGAGCGTGTGAGCCAACTGCAAGAAGGAGCATGGAGACAAGACCAACACAAATTAGTCTTTCAAACTAAGAATTTTTCTTTGAATGTAGGAACATAGAAGTCACGAAAATGACTATATAAAGCTGTCAAGAATGACAAAGGGCGTCACTTGCACCCATCGTGGACTCATCAGCGAAACCTAAAAAATCTTCCATCTCATTTTATCTCTACTTCTTTATATTGCCTCGAGTGATAAACAAGTTTCTTTTTATCTTGAAGGAATATTGAGGCCGAACACTGATAGATTCTTTCAAAGTTGCAGGAAACAAGGTGCAGGAGGTTTGCTAGTTATGAGTCATGATCAAAGTTATCGTTGGACTCATCATAGCTTAATCTGAATAAGCCAAATGACTCAATCTAGTTCCTCAATTTTACTTTTATTCTTTACTTCATCATCAATACTAATGTTTGGTGTCGAGCTTTGCAGGTGATAGTATTGATAAAGTCAAAGTCGTACATTAAAGCGACATCAAATTTGAAGATGATCAAAGTGACACTAACTTAGAAGTGTTGCAAGGGTTTGCCGAGTCCATCACATCAGAAAGATGATGGTGACCACAATATCTCCTTGACAGTCAAATTATCGAATTGTTACAAGTTTTCGATAAATGATTAGAAATGACTGCAACAAACTCAAATTCTGCTGAGTTTGTCAAAGAAGACGAGAGAGTCTTTATTTTTTCATGTGAATGAATCAAGTCAATTTAGTTTTTTTAGTATGTTTGTCGCGTAGTAATTTCGGCGTACTTTGTTTCTTGAATATGTCAGAGTCATAATTCTTATTTGTTGGGTATCCACCCCATAAGTGGATTATGTGTTTTGATTGGCCAATCAAAGACTTTAGCATATAGTTTGTTGGGCGATCCACCCCATAAGTGGTTCGTATATATGCTTTTCCATTTTAGGTTTCTATTTTTGAATCAGATGGAATATTATCGAGCATCCACCTCGTTATAGTTGGAATATTATCGAGCCATCCACCTCGTTACAGTTGGAATATTATCGAGCATCCACCTCGTTACAGTTGGAATATTATCGAGCCATCCACCTCGTTATAGTTGGAATATTATCGAGCATCCACCTCGTTACAGTTGGAATATTATCGAGCATCCACCTCGTTACAGTTGGAATATTATCGAGCATCCACCTCGTTACAGTTGAAATATTATCGAGCCATCCACCTCGTTACAGTTGAAATATTATCGAGCATCCACCTCGTTACAGTTGGAATATTATCGAGCATCCACCTCGTTACAGTTGGAATATTATCGAGCCATCCACCTCGTTACAGTTGGAATATTATCGAGCCATCCACCTCGTTATAGTTGGAATATTATCGAGCATCCACCTTGTTACAGTTGGAATATTATCGAGCCATCCACCTCGTTACAGTTGGAATATTATCGAGCATCCACCTCGTTACAGTTGGACTATTATCGAGCATCCACCTCGTTACAGTTGGGCTATTATCGAGCATCCACCTCGTTACAGTTGGATAATTATTGAGCTAGCTAGCTCGTTATAGAGAACTCCAAAGAGGAGAAAACTATCCCCAAAATCAGTAATTTTACTGAGAACAGGAAGCATTTTATATCGCTTATGTCGAAAAGTTGTGAATGTGTTTGTTTATTTCAAGCCATTCCCCAACAATATGAAATTTGCGAAAGTGTCTGGCCAGATTCAAAGGTGAATCAAACAGGAATCTTAGCAAATATTTCGCGATTTATGTAGAGGACGCTATTTGCATTACGTTATCAAAACAAGATAATTATTGTCAATCAAGACGATGCATTACCCCAGAAGAGATAGTTATTTTATTACTATTTGGTATTATCGATCAAGTCGATATATTATTTGGAGGTCGTTTTGCCGTTTTTAGCAACACAGACGATATAAATATCCATGCATCGCGGAGAATCATGCATTGCGGAAATCATGCATAGCAAGAAGTCATGCATCGGAAAAATCATGCATTGCGGAAAATCATGCATTGCGACTTTGAAATTTATGCACGACGAGAAGACTTCATGACTCGTCAAATTTATATATCGCGAGAAGGCTTTATACCTCGTTGGAATTTATACATCGCGAGAAGAATTTATACCTCGCTGAAATTTGTGCATCACGAGAAGAATCCATGCCTCGTTGAAATTTTGCAATCGCGAGAAGATTTCATGCCTCATTGAAAGTTATGCATTGCGAGAGGATTTCATACCTCGCAGGAATTTACGTATCGCGGAAAGATATTCATGCCCCGCAAGAGGACATACATGGATAAAGAAAGGGAAATCGTGTATCCCAAGAGCAATATTTATCCATCGGCCTCAACTGCATCCTTTATTTTTGAAAAAAAAAGAAAATAAACATCAAGGAGAGCATCGAAGAAAGATAACGACAAAAGAGACATCAATATCGCATCAGAGTTTATTTATTTATTTTAGCATCAAATGAAGAGTACATTGAAGATTATATTGCAAAACACAAGGCATAAGCTTTATTTGCTGGACGTCAGACCGATCGAGTCGACGTCGAATATTGAGGAGAGCAATAAAGTGTCGACCTGGTAAAAAGACATTGTCTCCCATCCTAATTGTATTTTAAGCTGACGAGTTTTTTTCTCAGTATTTATCAAGAGCATCCAAAAGGATGAATTCTCCAAAAACCACAGGTGCAGACGACATCAAAAAGGATGCAGCACAACGTGAAACTTTTTCTTAGCAGCGAACTGGGACACAGTCCAAAGAGGAATGTCAAACTCTTAGGACGCGAGCAGAGGAGCGACTTCCACCACAATCAAACCACCCCTCTCGAAACATACGGGTTTTTCTTTAGTTCTGTCGGTTTCAGTCTCGCATCTGGAAGTTTCGATTTATCGGAAGCAAGTTTCCAATCTGAGTGACAATGCGCCAAGAGTTTTGGAAATTATGTCTGTGTAAGTTCTCAATTATGGGTGTGGAACGCGTCACATTTATGGCTAAGAGGTTACAAGCTTCTTTTCATACTCGTTTAACTTGTCACTCGTCCAAAACCGAAGGTTATCTAGCATAATAGATTTCCTTTTCCCACCGATTGAGTCGAACTACACACAGCCTGATTCTGACGGTTTACGGATATGTAGGCGGATTCAATGTTAAAAACTCGGTTGTATCCCAACATTCGCCCTCGAATTCTATTCTCGAGCGTTTCGACACCTTCATAATTCGGTATCGAGGTGGCTTTTGTTTCTTTCAAAAATCACGCGATAAATCAAGCTTATCGAACTACAAGTGGCCTGAATTCTCATATAGCCTGAGATATGTAGGAACCCCATTTGCAAGGGTTCGGCCATAATTCCTGAACTCTTTTTCAAATCCTTCTTTTAAAGGGTGAATGGAGTTGGTCAAAATTGGTTCGGTCAATTTCATTTTCCTCGAGTTGCTTGCATCAACCCAAGTAAAATGAGGGACAGTTGTTGACACCCAATTTTTGACCCGCGTCGGTATGATTTAATTAGCGAGCTTCATGAGTTTTCCAAATCACTTAAATTAATTAGTTTTATAATTTTGTAAAATATAACGATATAATGTTTACATAGTTGTGTATATAACCGGTATATCTTGTGTATATTCGAAACCAACCCAATTCAAGCCCATTTACCCTTTTCAGCCCCAACATTAACTCCCAGGCCCAACACCTCTCTAATCCAACCCAACTCATACTTTAACACCCAACCCGACCCAACACTTGACCCGTCCAGCCCAAATCCCCCTCCTTCCCCTTTCCTTCTTCCCTTTTCCCCCACGCGTTCCCCAAAAACAGAAACCCAGAAATCAAATTCCCCTCCCTCACGTTCTCCCCCTCTCTCCCCACGCTCCCTCACGTTCTCTCGCTCTCTCCCTCAAACCCACACGCTCTCTCCCAATTCCCAAACAGCAGAAACTCACGCGACCCCTTCACCCCCAGATGCAATATCCCAAAAACCTCCCTCAAACGCCCGCGTCTCCCCCACGCTCTCTCCTCCTCTCTCCCCTCCTCTCTCCATTGCGCGTGAGCAGGGCATTGCGACAGCCCTACAACCCTGTTCTCGCAGCAACGTCCCTGCAGTGTGCTAGACGATAGAATCGTCCTTGGCATCGTCGGATTGAGCCACATCGCTTGCCAAGGACGAAGAACTCATATCGATCGTCCACCTCACCTCCCAATCGTTGGGAATTTGGCATTTAAAAGGGCATATTCCTCAGCTTTGGGTAGGAATTCGAATTTCAAATTTGAATGGGCCTAAAATCGTTCCCTCCAGCCCTCTCTCTCGAGACCCTAGTTGCTCTTCCTATTTAAACTCGGTTTTGCTTCAGAATTTAGGGTTAGCAATTGGGGGGAGGGAATTTTGAAAAATATATATATATATTTTGTTCTCGTCTGTGGAAGAAGAACAACAGTGAGACTTTTGGGTTGGAATTTGGAGTTTTGGGGGTTAGTTTTCTTTTGGGTCGGACGATTGAGTTGGAATTTTTGTCAAAAAAATTGTTGGTTCTGTATGTTCTGAGTTAGAAATTTGGAGGTTGGAGGTTTTTGAGTTGGAAAAATTTTGGAGAGTTCTATCGAAGGGTTGGAGCTTTGGTTGGAATTCTTTTTTTGAAATTTCTTGGGTTAAAAATTGGGAAATTCTGGAAAAGAAACTTGAGCTATTCTGTTTATTGCGGGTTTTTTTGGAAACACTTTGGTTTCTCTACTGTTGGCTTCAGAAGAACTAAGGAAGCCGAATAAATTTTAGAGGGTGGAAGTTCGTTCGTGATCGAGTGGTGTGACGAAGAAGTGCTCGCTCGTCGACGTCCCATTCGCTGCTCCTCGACAGGTAAACACCCTTCCATGTAATTTCCTTCTCTCCTTGGTTTCGATGTGATGGGTCGAGGGCGTAGAACTTTCCTGTTATACGTCTTTGGGATTGTTCGTTAGTGTTGGAATGACCTTAATGCATATGTTTGTTGGAGTCTGCTTATCTGTTTTATTCGTTTGTATGACTTATGTGTTCTTGTCTGGTTTATTTGAGCGAATACGTTATTTGACTGTAGTTTGGAGGTCCGCTGATTTTTGAGAAAAAATGATTCTGCTCTCTTCTTCTTGTCGAGTGTGGCTCTTTTATCTCATATAGTTGAGTTTTGAATTGGCGCTGAACATTTGATGTCTCATCTATTATCCTTTCACCTCAAGTTGAAAGAATAAGTGAGATGTTTAAATTTGGAATTTTCCCATGACACAACATTACTCTTGTATGTTTGTGGAACGCGAATGAGGTTCTTTCTCCTCCTCCAACAGCTTGTGATGGACAGTTTAACTACGAATTTGTTTTAAGGTCAAACATAGTTTCTGGTTTGTTGCTGCTCGCTTGTCGTTGTAATGAGCTTGCTTGTTCTATCATGCCTGTGTCTTTCTTATTTCACTATCTCATGCCTTTGCGAAGATCCATTCGCGGTAGATGCATTTATACTTATCTAAGAAATTTCAAGTATCATATCCATGATTTGAATATCTTGTTAAAATCCATCTCAGATGTTGTATTCCTATGCGAAAATACATAGATAGGGCTGAATTTTGTTTACGTACTTTGTTTTGTTTTGTTTCGCTTTATTAAATTCGCAAATCAGCGTGTATTTGGTCTGTGAACTTGGGATTTGGCTTGGCATAATGATCTCTTTTTTCTCTTCTCTCCACTGTGTTTCAAGACGATGTTAAGAGTGACATGTGATCATTTTTTGTTTTCTTAATCTTGCTGTCCATGATTCTTTGCTAGTCTAAATTTCAAACTCTTACAATCATTTTGGGTGATTACTGCCGTACTTACGTCTACTGAACATGACATGCCATAAATGCATACTTATGATATGTGTATTGTTTGTTACCTTTCTTTCTCTTTTGTGAAATTTTTGTAAGCTTGTTTCATAGTTACTTTCAAAAATCATTTTGCTCTAGGTTAACTCAAATCCCTAAAGGGATGTATGTTTCTTTCTTATTCTCTGTTTCGCTCAAAGATTATTTTGCTCAAAGATTCATTTGATTATTTTATCATCTCGTATGCTAATCCACTGTCATTTTATTGCATGTAAAATTATTTGTGAGTCCCCCATGGACTTGGTTCCCATCCCACACATCCTTGTTGAGCCGTAAAGGTTCAAAATTTTATCGAGTCAAGGCACACATGCGAGAATTAAAGTTCCATGAAGATCGAAGGAACTCAAAGAAGGCGAAATTGGATTTTTATTTACTTTCTTGTATATTTATCTGTATTGGGCATAAGCCCTTGTCCCTTTTATTTTATTTTCTTGTAATTATTTTATATGTTTAGATTAGGACAGGTGGAAAAGGAGTTGAACCCAAAAGCAAGTGGGTCCGAGTTTCGGTCAAGGCGAACAGAACCCGAAAACTTAGACCCAAATCTCTCTCTCTCTCTCTCTCTTTATTACTTGTTAGTGCGTTTGTTTAAATTATCGTTATTTTTAGGATTAGAAACTCCAAACCCCTTCGAACGCCTTTTGCTTTATCTAACTTAAAACTAAAATTGAAGCGTTAAAATGATAGAGGTTTAAATTTTGAAAGTTGCTTAGAATTAAGTTTAAAAGGTTTAACTTTAATGGAGTCTCAAAACGATGAATATTTCAAGATTCGTGAAGCTTTGTTAAATAAAAATCTTAAGAAACTTAACTTCATAAATTCACAATTCTTTAAAACAAAAATAGTCAAATAAGTTAATCGTCGGAAAACCGTAAGTTAGCGGAGTGTCTTAGGTGCCTTACACCTTCCTAAGACGCTAATAGGAATCCCGCACCCTCTAAAGTATTTTCAAAACAAATTTTTCTGTTTAAGTTGTTTTGGAAATAAGTTTTCTTGATTTTTCTTAAAAAAATTAAGTGGCGACTCCTAAAAAGCAAAATATCCTTAAAATAAAACAAAGTCTTTTCGAAATCATTTTTCGATAAAACACTTAGATTAATAGTTTTTTCTTTATAAAAGTATCACATCAAGACATATTTATGCATATTATTTCTACTCCAGATGATGTGATGTAAATTTATTTTTTTTCAAATGTGAAGCTCCCAATTTATATTATTTTAACAAAATAATAATCTGAAAATAAAGAAGAATATCACAAAGAAAATGATGATCATGTTGCTACATATGAAAAAATGTCATGTTTTCTAAATTGAATTTGTTGTGTGACTATATAAAAGTGATTGAATGATCGATAGAGTAATTCGGATGAACAAGACGCAAATAACAAATTTGGTAATCAAACGATGAAATGAAGATAAAAATAGAGAAATATAAAAACAGAGAAATGTAATGTATTCGATTATTGGAAGCATAAAATATGAAAAAAGAATTTATTTATTTTTAGTCAAAATTGGAATTCAATACCTTTTATTGACTTAAGAAAACACAATACCATACATATTTTAAATATAACAGCGAATAACTTAAATTTTTGTTGGGAAAAAGGATAAATATCTCTCCGAACTACCGTAAATGGTATGCAGATACATTCTGTCATTCTTTTGGGACATTGGTATCCCTATCCCCATAAATTAGAGCATATATGCCGTTCACTCTAACGAAAGGGCAGGGGCACCAATGTCCCCAAAGTATGATGACAGAGGTACCAATGTCCCAAAAGTATGACGGCAGGGGCACTAATGTTCCAAAAGTATGACGAAGTGTATTTGCATTACCATTTACAATAGTTTGGGATATATCTGTACTTTTCCCTTTTTGTATAACAAGTTCATCAAAATTTGTTATACAATTTTACATGTTTTTCACTCTACATATATTTTTCATTAGCTATTAACAAGGGTCCAAACCAGATGTTTAAGTGCTTCAAGTTAGCAAAGAAGTAAATATGTAAGAACCATTAGCAAATCTTTATAAGTATAGATATAACATTGTTTGACGAGTTCACATTTTAATCTGTATACTCCTGCTAATATTTTCAATGATATTTAACTTGTTTTTCTTTTGATATTAGAACGAAAATTATTAAGTCAATAATTAATTTAATACAAGTATCATAAATGTGATTACACAATTCAAAACATATCATTAGTTGTTTCCATTAAAGAAGACAACACTAAATGCAAAAATATTCTCTTACTAATAATTCATCACATGGCTTTCCTCTTTTAAGTTTTGAGTTTTCTTTTGTTATGTAGAGGTAGCATTACATGTGCTAACACAGCTCACACTCCACATCCAGTAGGGTCTCTATATACACTGTCATATGCTCAATTATATGTCTCAAAGCTAAAGGATTACTACTTTTAATTTTTCTACCGCTTGATGTTTGATATTCATTTTAAAGTGGATCGATCATGTTTGAACAAAACGAAATATTTGATATTCATTTTAAGTTGGATTGATCATGTTCGAATAAAATGAAATATTTGATATTCATTTTAAGTCGGATCGATCATGTTCGAACAAAACGAAACATATTGTCAATGAATAAGAGTATATCTTTCTTATTAACATCGCGAAAATGTTCTGACATAATTAGGACAGTTAAACCAACTCTTCTATGTTTTACATAAATTAAGATGAATCAAATTTGTGTCGTGTAAAACCTATGAAAGTGGAAACGAATTCATATAAAGATATTTTGTTATTTCAGAACTCAAACTCAAAATTTAGGATTACAGATGGAGAAATTCAGTCTATTTCATCTGATTATATTTGTATTTTGTAAGACTTGTAAAAGGAAAAAAATAATCTCTTTGCTTGAATTCTTTTTCAATCTCGAAAATTTAAAATCAAAATTATCAATTAAAGATGAAAGAATCTTATCCGTAACGTAGTAGCTCATTATGATGTACTGTTATTGATTTAACATGAAGGGAAGGGAATCTACAAACCTTTCAATTGTCATATGGCTTTATGATGACTTTTCATATGTACATAAAGGTCCCATTTCAATTTATGAGTTCCTCATGTTTCTATCTTTTTTCTTTTTTGGATAAGCCAAATCAATTAAATTGTGTAGGTGATCAAATCCAATAATGTTATAAATTTATTTGTAATGCACAAAATTAATTTGTCCAAAAGTGAATTTTTTATCATCAAGAAGTGTTGTAGGGTAGAATTCTTCTACTAATTATGGATTAAAGGTTTTGAGTTATAATTTTGTAAATTAAAAAAAAAAACTGAGAAATATTTTCTCTTTTAATAGGTTTTACTCAATATAAATTTGAATTAGTTAAGATTAAATTTGTTGAGAAACAAAAGAATAGTTCTTTAAAGTTTATAATTCCTTTGGAAGTCTTTTCTCTACTACTTCTACCTATAGCACGATTAAGATTCCTTTAATTTTAACTAAACATCTTGAGTTCAGGTCGTCAAGAGAATAAAAAATATTTCAGTGATAAAGGTTGTATATTCTTTGATAAATCTATTCAATATGAATCCAAATTAGTGAGTCCTAGTTGACTTTAGAAAATCAAAAAGAAAAAATGAAGTCTCTTAAGATATTTTTGGCCTCTAAAAAATTAGAAAGGCATCACATTTAAAGTTTAAACGTCTCAATTCAATATAAATTGACCCGTAAATATACATGAAATTGATCCGTGTAACTCACACACACAAAAAAAAAAGTTGGTCAATTGATTTATCCATTGATTAATATAATCAACAAGGTGATTACTCAATAATCAAAGTATAATATATATGATGATTACTAATATGATCAGAGTAATTATGTAGCACATCACCTAGGGCCTTGATGGGTTCATGATTTTGATTTGAACCTAAAAAAAAGTGTATATAATATGGTCCAGCAATCTGAAAAAGGGCAAAATGTGAGTTGAAATGAGTAGGGCACATCAATGTTTTTAGGTTATTGTGCTTGTAGGGTATATATTTTGGACCTTGGTATATAATATATAGTTTAAATTTGTCATTAAGTGTGGACCATTCCTTTTAGTATATTTTTTTTCTTGCTTAGAAGCAACATTTCTTTTCTCTTCACTTTCTTAGTTTCCAAGAAAAAGCATGAATAATAATGTGAACTAAGCCACGATAATTAGTAGCGGAGTCAGAATTCGTATCATTAAATAAAAAATAAAAAATACATTCAAAGAAAAGGTAAAAAGAGATTGAACATATTCATTTTTATTGATGTGTTTCCAATTAATTGTTTTTTACTTAAGTTGTGAGGTCAAAATTACTATTTTTTTAAAAAAAATTGAAGTTTTTATTAATGAATTAACTTATGTACCATATTTTACTTATTTGATAGTACAGCAATTTTGACTTCTCTATTTAGTGATTCTTCTATGAATTATTAATATATCAATTATGAAATATAAGTTGAAAAAGTATTAAAACTATCTTTTATAGTGTCATTATTTTTTTGGATAAGTTGAGAAGTGATGTACACATACCATATTAAATTTTACTACTACTTTGTACAATGCTATTGAATTTATTTAATTGACAACTACCTAATTTTTCAGAATTTCCACTCTTATATTGATGATGCATCTTACTTTTTTGGTTTTGAAGTACAATTGGTTTTCAAATATAATAATTTTGGCATGTAGTTTGTTAGGACAAAATTAAATTCCAAAATCCAATTCTTTTCATATATATATATATATATATAATCACTTGTCGGGCTTCACTTATGAAATTACGGTAAATATAATATTGCTATATATATATATATATATATATATATATATATAATCACTTGTCGGGCTTCAGTTATGAAATTACGGTAAATATAATATTGCTACATTAGTTCTGCTTCGTTTTAATGTGTGAATTAAATTATTTATCTTCCTTCTCTCGTCACTTACGAGTCTATGTAAATCAAGAATTCACTTTATTCGTTATCAATGCAATCGGCATTAATTTGTGATTCAATTCAATTCAGCTCAACTCAATTTTTGTTTGAATTTATTTTCTTTTTTTTTAACTAATGAATAAATCTCTTTATTTCTTTTGCAAAAAAATAAAAAGATGTTAAAAACACACACGGCACACACAAATAAATTATATCAATATTCTTGTATGATTAGTTTGCTACATGATTATGTATCATCAATATTAATATAGCTCAAATACTCAAACGGTTAATAATTATGGTGAGATAATAATATCTCTTCATTTTTAATCAGAAATTTAGACTTTGAATTTCAAATTTGAAAAAATAAATCTATTAATCAAAAATATTTTTTAAAATAAACTTTAATATAATGAGATTAAAATTGTCGAGGCCTTAATGTAGATATAAAGCATAGACGCATAACTACGTATTTTTTATAGAAATATTAATGACTGATTCAAAACGACTTAAAATGTTCATGACTGAATTTATTAAGATTAGTTGACATAACTACTTTTCATATATCCCTAAACATATGGTAACTTACCTAGGCTACTACTTTCTAGCAACTAATCAAATTAATTAATATTAATTAATTAAATAGTAGAAGTTATGGACCAAATCTACTTTAGAAGTTTCCTTAATCTCTAAGTGAATAAATGAAAGAGACATGGCTTTAACTAAGATAACAAATATATATTAATTAAATTTAAAGTTTAGTTACGTCACGTATATTACCTAATTCCAATTGTTTATTGTATTTGTTAGGCACTAATTAAATTAAAAATAAGTAAATAATGACAATGGATTGATAAGTACTTGTATACATATTTTTCAATTAGAAGATTAGAATTTTAATTCCGTGAAATTACTTATAATGCACAATTAGCGTAATTTTATTAATTATTTTAAAGGATAATGCATATCCTTGTTCCAATTATTAATCATTATATTTCCCACTATAATCATTCCATTTTTTCATTTAATAAGATTGGAGAAACTAATGATTAGAGATAGCAATAATTCGAATTTACCCATTATAGAATTTATTTTAAAAATTCAAAAAATATTTGGTATCAAAACTTCGTTTTATAAAATTTAAATGTAAAATTTCTTTTTATTTCAGCGTATTATTCGTAGTGACACCTGTTTCTCCATTTTTTTGCGCGCTTTATCGGTATTTTTAACTATTTAATATTTAAAATTATTTTTTATCTTATGTAAAACTCGTAAAAGAGCAAAATACTAACTATAAAAAGTTTCTATACCTTTATAATGAATGAGTTTAAACGCGAAATTAATCTCTAACTAAAAGTGAAACAATTTTATCTATGTTATTACCTCCGTCCCATATTATAAGTCACATATCATGTTTTCAGAGTCAAACAATTTAAGTTTAATGGAAAAATTACGCATGAAATTTTAAATTTTTTTGGCATGAAATTTTTATATTTGTAAACTACGTAAAAAGCATTATGAATCACATTCAAAATGTTTAGAAATATATGAAAAAATTTACGATAAATATAAACTTAATTGACTCTTGAAATCCGAAAAGTAACATATAAAACAGGACAGGGGGAGTAGTATTATTTCAATGGAAACGTGACAAACACACCATACATTAAATTTTACGTTGAACAATAACGCTAATGAATTTATTATCAAATTAATTATCTGCCTAATTTTTCTATACTTCAACTCTTATATTTATGAGCATTTTACTTTTCTTGTTGTACATGTATGATATTTATTAAACCTATATATTGTTAGCTCAGTTATTATAAAAATTTATAAACTTCGAATCTTAGATCGATCTTGGTTATTTAAAGTAATAATATATAAATATATCCTTTAATTTGGCTTTAACTGAAATATATGTCCTTTAAATTTTTATGTGCATAAGGTTGACACTTAAACTTGCGTAGAATTAAATAAGTCGACACACGTATCGTAATATATATATAAGACGTTGTGTAAGACCAGCTGAAATCAAGTTAAAAAATATATTTATATATTGTGTCTTATTTAAATATCGGATTTTGTTCTTCCATTGCTATACGGGCTACCACTCTACTACCGCCTAAAGAAAAGATTAAGAAAGTACAAAGAAAAAAATTATACACTATAATATTATCAATTAACTATTCAATTATTTACCGATTAAAAATAATTTTATCGTTATTCCAAAATATTGTTTCAAAATACGTAAAAGAATAAGAAGGGTGGCGTAGGAGACAAATATGGAGGCCAAAAAGGTTCGAAAAATTTGTCTTAAAAACAGTGTTACTTTGGTTGGGACTAAAAAAATTACCTTTTGGTCAGTATTCTTGTTTTATTTCATTCTACAACCCGTGACCAAGAAAATAACAAAAAATAATACTTTATGTTTGAGTATAATTTAAGAAAAAATAAATATTTTTTAAAAAATTCTCTATCAACCTCATTATCTTATTCAAGACTCGATTCCCGATCTCAATAAGTTACTTGGAGCTCGACCCTGATCTCAACCCTAAACTAGACTTCCAAGCTCGATTAGAGATTCGACTCCTAATTCGGACACAATCTCAACCTAAACTCAGAGTCTAACCCTAATCGTAAATTCGAAATCCAACTCTCGACTTAGAATTTGACTTCGACTTGACCAAGGATCCAATTCGCTACCCTCCAACCTCGAACCTGACTGTCGACTGTTGACCCTGATTTGGGACTCGACTACCTGAATCCCTATCCTAATCCCCACCCGATCCCAACTCGACCTCAACTTCGGATCCCGGTTCAGAGTCTAAACTCCAATCTCAATTCAGGATCAAAGGTCAAGGTTAGGTTTCAAGTTAGCATCGAGTCCTAATCATGGCTAGAATCTATCGTAGAGTCCTGAATTAAAGGTTAGGTCATCGAGGTTCAAAGCTCTTAGGCAGGGTTGAGTTCAAGACCGGGTCTCCAATCAAAGTCAAGGTCATAATTGTGTCGTTCGTATGAAGTCATTCGTATAACAATAGAAATTTATATAAACAACTTTTATAACGATTATAAGAACGTATATTGTTCACTACTTTTTGGACTATATTGAACTTACCTTGAAATAGAAAGGATTATTTTTGTAATATTATAACCCGTGACCAGTTTGAATAATTTAATAGTAGTACAACTTCACTGTCTTTTCTAACGTTTCTACATTACATTAATTAAATTTAAAAAATACAAAACATTAAAGTTTCTGACACATCCCCGCTGTCTCCTTGCTGGTCCACTTTATGTTTTCTCGAGTAAAAATAAAATATGACTTACCTGTTATCGTTATCGAGTTCGTATATTAGTAAGACTGTTTTTGATAGACTCTCGATAATTTTTAAAATTGTGTTTTGTAAAAGAAGAAAACAAAGGAATTGTACAGCAAAGCAATAAGCATCCTGACTCTTCTTATTTCTCTCCAAATTAATAAAATAATATTCCTTTTCACATGTACAACAATAACAAGCTCCTGTCCAACCCATCCCGCTTCATCATCCAATCACACCTCAACAACTCAGCACACCGAGACCTCGCTTACTATCCTCATCACTCGATAATAAGACTCGATAATAAAGTGAAAGTTCAGATAGTCGATTGATCTATCTCCGCGTATACATTGTCTAGCTGTTGTTTTTTCTTAGCTGGCACTGGAATCTATTTAACCAAATAACCACGTGTCATGATCTCATTCGTTCGATACTCTTGACCTATGGTGGGACCTACTTAATTTCTCCGTCAAGGCATGCAGAACCTGCCACGTGGCGTCACCCTCCACCGTCCGATCATGAAAAAGTAGGGCCCTTGAAATTCTTGGGTCCCACAGCTTCTGTTGTATTGTACTCAGATTGGTTGCTGCCACGTTCTCGAGAATCGTGCCGAGTTTTCCGACGTCTTTCTCCGCCACCGTGACGGATATTTCCGACCACGGCACGGCGGAGGAAAACGGAAGATCAATGCCATCGGCGATAATTACCGGCACGCAGCCTAAAACAACTGATTCAACTAATCTCGGACTCCACGGTGCCCATCCTAATGGACATAAACAAAACGTTGATCGTAAAATCTCCGATTGATAACCGATAAACCGATTACGTTTTAGGTAAAATCTCCGATCGCTACCGTATTTTTTCAATATAACAGTACGGACTTTCCTGCAAAAGGAAAAAAAAAACGTAAAGGTCATTTTCGTCTTTTCAGTAAAAATTTTCGAGAATTAAACGATTTAAGTATAACAAAAACTTACTTGCTGTAAAAACGTCCGCTGACATTTTTTGGGTGAACTTCCATTTTACCCCTGAAAAACGCGAAAATATCACGGCGGCCATTAACGTCCGACGTAGCTAGTGTTTTCCGTACACTTTCCGGCGAAATATACGGCGGAATCACTATATGCTCTGCTTTTTGACATGGATGATCGTATTTAACACCAAATGTTTGTAAAATAATCGATTTTCTCAAAAACTCCGGTACTCCATCTGCCATAGCTACATCTTCCTGTAATTAAAATCACATAAGACATTCAAAACTCTGTCGATTTGTTTCAAAAATTGAAGTAAAAAAAAGAAATTCAATGTTTTCTGAACTTACTAATGTGTGAAAACAAGACCCAAAATCATGAGAAGCAACGAAGATATGGTCAGAGCCTGAACTTCGATTCCAAAAATTAAATTCCGATGATATGAGTTTAATAGCTGAAGAAATTAAAGAACGAGCATGTCCAATAGCAGGGAATCCATTAACAGTGCTGAAATTACACGATACGTAAACAGGGACGAAGAAAAAATCAGCTTCATATGGATTTAGTGTTCGAACATCGCTGTTTAACAGAGCTTTATGTATGGCTACTTCTGATGCAAATAAATGATTACTACATCTTTCATTTGATAACCAATCGATATTGTATTTACTCGGCAAATCGTAAACGTAAATCTTCAATCCATTCAACGAATCTGAAAAGAAAAAAAAAATCACAATAAGAATGAGATAAATGTAAGCAATAATAATAAATTGATAAAATTAAGATGTTTTACCTCGATGGTGTTGAGTTTCAGGGTATTCAATAAGAGCACGAGAAGCTTTAGAATATTGAGGAACGGTAGTTTTAGAAATGGTATTAGGTTTATGATTGAATAGAAACGAAGCAAAAAAATAAAAAGAAAGTGAAAACCAAAGAACCCATTTGAAATATCTGTAACAAAACAATCCTCTGTTTCTACTTCCGCCATTGTTGTGATTTAAAAGCTTCATTCTTACATAAAAACCTCTGTTTTTGCTCTGTTTTTTGGGTTCTATCATCTTCTTAAAACCCCAAAGAAGATGAAATGGGGTTTTCGTTTGTTGGTGAAAAAATAACAAAGAAACAGGGGATGGATGAATGATAAAGACTTGTGTTTGTTAAGATTTCGTTTTAACACCTAATTTTTTGCTGATTCTTCAAGAAAATACTAATTTTGTAATGGGGTTTGGTTGAGTTTTGTTTTCCCAATGTAAAATAATCATGAAGGTCATGGAGTTTGCAGAGATGAGAGAGAAAATTAGGAGAGAGAGAGAAAGTGTTACAGAAAGGTCACATTGTATTGTAAATGGAGCAGAATGAATAGCGGCATTGTTCATGGTTTCGAAGGTGGTTATTTTAACATGTTTTAAAAAAATCGACGGTATATTAAAAATAATATTTTTATTTATAAAGATAGAGATAAAATCTAAACATAACGAATGTATCTAGTTCGTTTAAAATATATAACGTAATAAAAATAGCATAAAGTGTGTGTCTGTTATTCTTTTCGGTTTTTATTCGAGGAACTTTATCGGGATATGTTAGTGTAATTGTTGTTATACATCACATATTTTTAAAATTTTACTTATAAAATTATATTAGGTATGTTATTATTGTTGTTATCGTTATATTTTGAGTTCAAGTTTTGTTAGAATTATTTTTGAAAATGAGTGATTTACTTTACCCATTAGATTTAAACTTTTTCAGTGTGTAAGAGAGTTACTAAGTACTAAATTAATACGGTTTTTATTTAACCTCAAATTTAAATAAATTAAGACTTGAATAAATAATGAATGGTCCTAATAAGAGAGTTATATTTTGATAGGAAAAACAACTTATTCATTAATGTTAAATTTTCTAATACGAAAATAATTAACTTCTCATTGACTAGATGAAAGGTCAAATACTTTGTTTTTAAAATGGAGTTATTTATGATCTCGTTAATTTTACTATTTTTATAAAGTTTGGAATTAATGCTAAATTTTTCATAAAATTATATTTTATATAGTTGGACGGTGAGATTTAGATTTGTGTAAATGTGAAATGTTTTGACAGATGAAAGGATGGTTTGGTTGAGTATATTAAGAAAAATAATGTATGCATTAATCTTGTATAATATAATAGTTTCAAATTTCAATGTATGCATTAACTCAATTATTGTTTAATATCTTTTTTTAATCTTTTACACCATAAAGATATTTTTATAAATAATTTTTTTAATGTCATGCATTCTATTTTTAATGCATCAAATCAAATAAAGCATAAAAATAATTTATGTATACTTAATACAAGTATAATTAATAAAAACCTTTTACTAAACATAGTAAAACTATTAGTACAACGATTTATATGAATAACATGTCCTTTTATATGATAATCAAACGATCTTGTACTGTTAATACAATCACTACTAATACACTCTATTTAAACGATTTCATAATTCTTCAATGATGTACGAATTTGATTTGATTTGATATTTTAAATTTTAAATTATCTATTTATTTTATAAATGAATTATATCTCAAAATACAAATTCATGAATTAATTCCAATAATTTTTACTTCGAATATTCCTACATTCTAATGTGGTCAAAATTGTCAACTTGTTTCCTCGTGCATTTTCACATAATGATATAAAGTGTGTGAAAATGTTATGTAAACCTTTTTATTCAAAGTCTAAATTTAAGGGCTTTGAAAAATTATTCGTCATATTTTCTAAATTTTAGTTAAAGTCTAGTTCTAAGTCGTATTTTCTAAAAGAAAGAAAAAACTTCTAAAATGTGCTCAATTTATATCAACAATCAACGTGAATAATTCATTTTATTATGAAAAGTGATTTAATTAATTCAAAAATGTGATGTAGTCGTTAATAAAATTAATTACTCATATTCAAATTCCAGAAACAAAAATATTATGTGAAGTCCTTTTATTTGTTTTAAATATTGATGAATAGAGACAGAATTATCTAATGAAAGTAATTAACTTTTTATAAAATTAATCAAAATACACGTAAAAATAATATTAACACTACAATATGTGAAAAGTATGTATGATGTTGTCAACAATTCAAGAAATTAATTATTTATTTATGATTATATCTTCTTGATATATTATTATGCGTTTAGTTTTGAAGTACTTACTTTTTATACAAATAAATAAAATAGCCATAATAAGGTTTTTGTATATATATTTTTCAACATCAAAGTTAAAACAAATAAATACCAATTAATACATTTGTTACTTATTTTTTAAGGCAAGTACTATTAAATACTACTTACTTCACCTCATTTAAACATACTTATGAAGCTAGGTTTGGGATAATTACTTTCCTCATTCGATATTTGATATAAATTAAAATTTTTAATTGTATCGCTCAAGTTACATTAAAAAAGTATTTTTTTATCAAAATTTATTTTTAAACTTAAGATTTAAATTCAAAATTTATTATTTAAAATAATAGAACTTTTTATCAATCATACCACAACTCAAAGCTTACTTATAAAATCTAGCAATTTTCTGTAGTGTGTGAAAAAGGGGTACATCTGAAAAGTGATTTATTTAAGAGACAAACAAGTCAGTTTTTAAAAATATTTTTTTAATTTTATATTTAAAATATTGTACTTAAAAAGTAGATATAATTCCATACCCAGAGACAGTGCACATGAGAAGAGAGGGCGACGATCAACTATAATTACGGTTAGAATCGTAAATATTCTTTCATTTTTATTTAAAGATCTTAAATTTGAATTTTTTTAAATATAAAATCATATTTATTAGAATGTATTTTATTTTTAATATGAAATTTATCATCGTAAATTTATGGTTTAAATTTTAATTTTTAGGCGTATTTGTTGTTGTCTTTATAGGTTGTCCAGAATTAGTGGTATTCTTCATACTACAAAAGTTATTTTTGATAAATATATTTTTCGTCAAAAGAAGAAATATGGCATTATACACTTATTGAGACATTTTATGAGAAAAAAATTCAATGAAATAATAGAATTATACCCGCACTATTCATTAAAAAAAATTAAAAAGATATCCGTACTGTTGATTTGTCAATAAAATAATTAAATTTCTTCAAGTTTTACTTATGATTGATTTATTTTTCATATGTTTAACAAATTATAATTTCTATAACAAGAAATTCAGTTACCAACAATAGAATTATTTTTTTTAAAAAAAACAAAGAGGTTCATTTATTTTTTTTTTATAAAATTGAATTGCATTCTATCAAACATTTAAATCATAGCAACACTTAGATCTCAAAAACATTACACTTCTAAATAACAATTATTGCCTAATTCTCATTAACATAATTATTATCACCTAATATTGTTTTAACAAATAAGCAAATTATTATTATTTTCTTGCTTTTAGTTTAGGCTAACAACATTCTAAAATACTTTTGATACTCATATTATAAACTTCCCAAGTAAACTAAAGATAGAAAGTTCAAGACCAAAAGGCAATAAGTCTAACTTACTCCATCTCTATACAAAATTTGAAAATTTTAGGAAGGATAACACTAAGTTTAATAATTGCAAAAAAAAAAAAAAAGTTGCATTAGTAAGATTCTACTCATAATATCGTATTATATGAGTATTATTTCATCTTTTATCATGTATAAAATATAATATATTAATTTTATCGTAATGTATATTTGCTTTAGTTTTGTGCATTTAAATTATAAATCAAACAACATGATATTACTGATGTAGAATTAAAAATACATAAAATAATTTAGCTCCTAATTAGTTGTCAGATCACCGATAATTAAGTATAGAGGTATTGTTAAAGAAAATATTCGTATCTTTTTTTTTCTTCTTCTTTCTTTTTTGTTTCAATTTTATTCCTTGTCACGATAATGTTCTAAACAGCATCAATAAATTCTCTCTATTATAAAGAATAACTTTTAAGTTAATTAAAAAAGTTTATCTTTGATTAATTAAAGTTTGAAGTGATAGTGGTATCAAGAATAATTTAATTTAGGTACCTAAAAGTCGTAAAAGCATAAATAATCAAAGAAAAAGCCAATGTTTTAAATAAATCTCTTGTAATATTATATGCATAACAAAGTTTTATATCGTAAAAAATATATGTTCAATATTAAAAAATTTTAAATTCAAACTCATGAATTCATCCAAATTTATTGTTGCATATATTAATAAAAAAACAATTCAATAAAAATACAAATTAATAAATTCTAATATACATTAATCAGATCAGTAAATTTTAAACTAGCCGATAAAAATAAATTAAGAAAAGTTAGCTTCTTTTATGGCATCCAAAAATTGAATGGTTATGGACTTATAGTGGAAAATAATATGATTAATTATTTATTGGAAAGAGTCATTGAAGGACGGTGAATTGTTTTGGATAAACATTATCCTTTAAAATTAATTAATTGCGTCTAATGGACTCAAATAAATGAATTGAAAATGGACAACGACAATTAATTGTCCATTTGTGTATAATTAAATTATGATCAACTACTAATATATACATGATGCCAAACAAATTAATCAAATTAAAATTAATATTCAATAGATTATTTATCATCAATCAACATTCATAAGACCCTAAAACATATACTTCTTCACAGATATGCCTACTTCATGTCGAAAATATTTAAATATGAATACGAGACTAAACGTAAATATATTTTATTAATGTGTCGATTTCATATCGAGGATATTTCAATATTAATTATAAGAGCCAAATATCTTTTCATTGACGTGCTTACTTCATGCTTCAAGTATCTTTTTATGTTTCAAACATCTTTATTGATGCATCTGCTTTATATTGTGAGTTTTTTTAAAAAAATTATTACTTTGCTTTCAAAATATTTTTTGGTTAATAATTTAGTTTCATGTCATTAAAAAAAATGTCTAATAAGTGAAATTCAACATTAATATGTATCTAATATTAGAATTTTTTTTTAATTGACTAAAAAATTGAATATATGTGATGTAATTAAACTTCAAATTGGTAAATATATTATTGATAATATTAGATATCTTAATGAAAGTCTCTTTCGTGCATTCACTTATAGACTAAGGAAAACTAATAAAGTAGATTTGGTCCACAACCTTTTACATTTTATTAAATTAAATTTTATAACCTAAGATAAGTTACAATCTTTTGATTTTTTTTTATTGCCCTTAACCAAACACGTCTTGCAATTCTAGTTTAAATATCAAAAGTAGTGCTAGCTGTTAACTAATTTTATTTAAAAATTTACATGACCACACTAATAACCTATGATAGTATATTAAATTAATTAATTTAAGATATAAAAATTTATACCTTAAATAAGAGTTTGTTATCTTCAAATAATTTTGGTTATTACAATTACAATAACGATATATCTGGAGGAAGATGATTTGTACACAACTTTATCTCTATCGTGTGAATCTTAGAGAGACTATTTTCGATAGACCTCGACTCAAGTAAACTATATAAAAATCAAATATGAAAAATAAAAATAGATTATAAAAACTAGAACGACTACTGACTAACCTTTTATCATAATCCTCGATTTTTGTTATTCAATTATTGATAACGTCTTTTACAACTTTGTAATAATACTTATAATAATATGTGTTGTTTTAACAAGTTCCGACCTTAGCTCAGTTGGTAGAGCGGAGGACTGTAGTTGTTGCTGTTATCCTTAGGTCGCTGGTTCGAATCCGGCAGGTCGGATTAATTTTTTTTATTTTTTATTTTAAAAGTAAATGCTTGATGTTAATTTATTAATCCAAAAAATCAATTTTTCTTCAATTTTATTTTATTTTAGGAAAAAAAAATTCATTTAACTATATTTATCAAGTTTATAATTTTGAGGCAAACGTGAAGGTAAAGATTGATACACAAGTTATACCTTAGGAGATGGAGAAGTTTAATTGATGTCACACATTGTATTAGTGGTGTGTATCGGTTGGTTCAGTTTTATGTATTATTGGTTCGGTGTATCAAGTTTTAAATATGCTAAACCAATAACATATTTATTATCGATTTTCGAGTTATAGGTATTAACTGTTTAGTTTTCCCAATAAGAGAAAATGTTTCATAAAATGAATGTATAACTTCTCACTTCTATAACAATTTGACACGATACAGTGAGACAAGCAAATCAACTGTAAATGCTTTCATAAAGTGAAAGTCATTTGCTTTTTTCTGAATGTCATATAACCGAGTAATTGGCAAAGCAGTCCACCACCGAACTAATCGTGGTTAATAAATAAAGACTAATGAGAGCAAAATAGGGTTATGCAAGTTATGATTATTGTTCAAGATTGTACTTCTCATCCCTTTGTTTGGTTGTTCTCTCTATTGTTTGGTTATTGAGTTGAGACAAACAACTATAACCAATTTATCGTTTGTTAGGGGCAACTTGGAAAACACAAAGTGATAACGTATCAAGATTGTGACCCACAAATTCTCTCTCTAAACAAAACTCTCAAAGCGAATGCTGATTAAGTTAGAAGGAACATGTCTCTTACAGAGTCCTAAACCTTTTCCTACCGATTAGTCAATTCAAAATCTTTTCCTAAAAAGAATACCTATTTAATGTTTAAAAAATTAGGACAAATAAAACCCAAACAATTTCCTGTGCATAATTTTTCTTCTGTGTGTTTCTGATATGTTTGAACTACTGAAAATGTTAAATAGCATGTTTTTTAATAATAAAAAAATGCTCTTTAACATTATGACATATAATTCGAAACTTGGTGGATAATGAGTTCCAAAGAGTGCATCACTTTTGCCAAGATTTGGATGCTTCATCGATGAGCGATTTGTGAAGATAATATTTCTTGACAATTGAACGCTTATGTTGTTATTGTTATAGGACTCGTTGTTTGTCTACACCTCGATTATTTTATTGGATACTTAATATCTCCATAATGTAGAAGAATATTAAGAATGTTGTGTCCCACTCAGTATTTCAATATTCGTTTTAGAGTTTTGTCTATTTGAATGGTACATTGTAATGTCATTTTTCAAAGCTCGAAAATGTGTCTACTTATTTAATCTTAAATAAGTTCAAATGTCTATTTAGATACTAGTTCAGGCTAAATTTAAATGATACAATTATGTTTTATGCCTTTTAAATCTTTGCTAAAAGACTAAAAGAGGCTTCACATATTTTCCCCTTTGTTATAGACTTTAGTGGTTTGCAACACAAGCTGAGAATAGTAGACAATATGAAGGTAAGTTACTCATGGAGATTCAAGCAACAATTACGTACGAAGTTCGGAGAGGGTGGTGTATATGCAACCTCCATAGACCCTCGACTCAAGTAGAACATATCATATATGAAAAGGATATACAAACGAGATTCAAGAATATGGGAGTAAAATCTCTTTCCATTTCTTCCGAGTCTGTTGATGCTGAAGCGGATTTCACTTCAACGAGTAATTATACAAGAGAGTTAACACAGCAACAACATCAACATATCAAACCAGACTCAAAAAAACCGGTTCTGCAAGTAAAGGAAGAGAGGCACAATTCCCATTTTCTTTCTAGTTTCGTATGGTTTCGAGGATATAACAGAAAAAATCACATATATATATATACATGATGATCTCGAACTCGGGGTGAGGGTAAAATGTATGAATAGAATAGCTTGTGTTGCTTAGCTCATTTATCTGAGCAACACTAAGAATTTAAAGAAAAAAAGACATTGCCAGTAATAATAATGTTATTTGACTTGTTTAATGGTATTTGAACTCACTGTTTGTCTCCAGATAGCTTTCTAATAGTCCATTTGAACAATCTTGCTAACCAATACTTCAATGCTATCACCAAGGCAAACATACCATAGCAAGGGAGATGAACCACACCAACCATCAAGTACCTACAATTACACATGAGGCAAAACGATAAGCTTATGATCGTTTATTTGCACTCAATGAAGGTTTTAATCTTAATCATACGGATCTCAGTAGTTGCAGTTAATGAAGGTTTTAAGCTTAACTAGTTGATGGAAGACATTTCAGTAGATGTAAACTTTGTATATATGAGAGTAATTGGACACATACACTAAGGGGGCATATTTGTATGAAATATCCAGGAAGGGATAAGGCCACCTGTTGCAACAAGAGTTAACTCTAATTAGTAACAGTATAAGCCTAGATGACTCTTACTTTCTGAAAAAACGATGACGAAAAGCATGGCATAAGCAAACATTACCACTTTGAGACACACATATGGACGAGCCACTGGAATGAGACAAATGTGCATGTATAAAGAACAAAATATGCAAATCTGAAGAAAGGGAACCGCTGGAAGGAAGCAAGAAAGTATGTTAGCCACAGTTTGGGCATGGGATACGTTTATAGCTTAAGCCAGTTGTGAATGCAAACTTACTAGAGAATTCAGAATCACATCGCCAAGCAGGGTAATAGCATTGATAGAATGCATACCAATAACTAGCTGCATAGATCGGAAGAAAATCAACTTGTGATAAAAACATGTTAAACATCATTTGAACTATGTGCAAAGCAGAAATAAATACTAATCATGGTCTCTACACATACGTGCGGATGTCACTGCTCAACTTTTCACTAGATTAGAGAAGCCTTTCCATGTTGACAAGTTACACAATTAATGATGAAGGAATCCAGGTAAAATTGTTCTTTCAAATCATCGTGTGCAGTGGAATTATCGATACAAGAACAGTCCAGTGAATTTTTCATGTAAATTATAAATCTGGTAGATTATACATCTTTTGCCTAAATTTCAGAACTCGGCACAGTTAATAGTAGCGAATGCATAGGTAAACAATGGTGAAGTTGAAGTACTTCCATCTTCTAAGAGGATTTAGTATATTACAACCGTGAATTTTCTGCTGTTCAAGTTTTCAGTACCCATGCATATTGAAATATGTCAGAAACTAAAGCAAAGGCGAGGAGGGTGAGAACAACCACACAATCAAGAAAGTAAAAGTGATACTTGATTGTAAAAGAAATTGCCAAATTTTAAACCAGAGGTGAGTCGTTAATGACCTCAAAATTGAAAAAGTTGAGTAGCAAAGCATAACTGAACAACACTCTGGACTTAGCACTACAGTGCATGACCAGGCTGTATTGCATAATAAATACTCACTCCGTTTCAATTTGTTTGTCAAGTTTTGCCTTGGCATGGAGTTTAAGAAAGTAAAGAAGACTTTTGAACTTTGTGGTCTTAAACTAAACTAAAGATATGTACAATGTACCAAAATACCTTTTAATCTTGTGGTCTTAAACATGACATGTGGAAAGTTGGAAACAAAGAGTTGCCAAAAAAGGGAAGAGACGTTCCCTTTTAAATAGACAAAAGAAAAGTAAGATAAACAAATTGTAACAGAGGGGAGTACACAGAAGCCACAAATTGAAGAAAAATGTAAAAGGGAAATAGAGTCAAGCCAGTTAACTATAATGAAATAAGACTCAACTAAGGGAACTACAGTTCTTAGAACTTACAAATTGCAATCCGGAACCACTGGGCAAGAAAAACGGGTAGATAAGAAGCCAATAAACGCAATCCGTAAGCACCACGGCACCAGCACAGACCTAAAAGTTTTGAACAAAATCAAAATAAAAGTAAATCAGCCAAGTTAATGTCCTTGAACCTCTTTGAAGGGTGCAGCTTCCCTTCCAGATAGCAACTTAAACTAGGAAAAAGAGGATCATAACGAGACATGAGAAGTGATGTAAAAACGACTCATAAAACCGGATCAACCAGTAACAAATACAAAGTCGCATTTCTACTAGAGGCCTAAGACATGTTAATAGAGTTAATTAGATTGAAAAATATTAAATTCAATATCTATAAGAAATGAGGAAATGGCCATAATAGGTTAAATATGCCATAAATGAGTATAAGGAAAGCAAGATATGAAAAATAAAATTAAATGTTCTGATTTACTCCATAATCAGAAAAATATAAAAACAAATGTGAGTGAATCTTGAGAGAACATGCCTGAAAAATTATCTGAAAGAGATAGCCCAAATAACCTGCCGGTTCTCTATCATCAATTTCCTCAACGGAACTCAAATCCTTGGATATGCCAGGTAAACTTGCATTCTTCTCAAGAGTTGGAGAATCGTTTCTCTCTTCATCAACGCAACAAACTTTTGCACTATTAACACCCTTTCGATATTGGATACAGCCATAGATGGAGAGCGAAGACCCTAGCTACAGAATTTCGTTGAGAACATAACCAAATTAAAAAAACAAGGGAAATTTGAAACTAAATATGCAAGGGGTAGAGATGATAATGTTGTAATGAGAGAATATTCCCAGAGCTATTTAGCAAGGGGGATAGTTACTATGCTTTGGATGAGGAAAAAACATTTTCATTTTGTATATGTATCTATATGAAAAATAACAACTAGAGGGCAGATCTCAAGATATTTACATCCTACAGATCATATGTTGAAATGAATGGTAAACCTGGTTTAATTGCTGAGTAACATACCCCAAAATAGATAGTGACCAAAGAGAATGTCCACCTGTCCAGTACAAAAAGAATTATCAAAAGCAAAATATAAGACGAAGTATCATGCTATGAGCAAGTAAAATTGTATATGAACGTGTAAAACTGAAATTCATTAAACACAATTCTCTTAAATTTTGAAAGCTTCAAGAGATAATTAGGCTTCTAGTATAGCTCTATCAAGGGGAAACTTGATCGATAAGACATCCATCCTTTAGAAGCTAAGGATTTTAAATAATCATGAATGAGCATCAAATAATAAAAGAAAAAGCTAAAAAGGTAGCAATGGCATGACCATTAAAGTGCACACATTTATTCCGACTTTTAAGATAAACCTGAACTTGATCAGGGATTGAAGTAGTACTCCATTAGGGAAGGATAACCCACAGAATTCAGAGATATTAACAAAGATACAAGTTAGCAAGAGCGCCCCGAAACAGAATCAAGCCTAGAAGAAATATGGAGGAAGTAATAAGGAGATGGCCTTACTGAGTATAGAAAAAGAATATATCTGAACTATTCATATAAGCATCTGAGGAGAGCATTGACAGAAGAAAAGTGAAAGCAATTAGCCTGTAAGCAAGCAGCCAAGCAGGATGGATTGATTTGTGACATGTGGTCCAAGCTTCGTCTTTGTACAAGAACCCAACCTTTTTTTCCTTAATATCTCTTTCCTTGATTCCCAACTTTGGCGAACCTTCATACTTCCATATTATGAGTGCTGCAATTCCTACAAGTACGATGACCCCCAAACCCAAGAATAAGAAATTCCACGTCAACCAATAACTTGCGGTGGCTGTTCTCATGACTGGCCACTAAGTATGTTTAGAACATCCTGTTAAGAAGCTCATTGTAAGCATTAATCGTTCAAAGCTTGAGTTTATATTTTTTTTTTCTGAAAGGTGGACCAACCTACAGCTAGCAAGAATTCAAGAACTTTAGACTCTATGTGATATCTCAAATTGAAAAATGGTACTCCCTCCGTTTCTCAAAGAATGACCTAGTTTCACTTGGCACGGAGTTTAAGAAAATAAAGAAGATTTTTGATCATGTGGTTCTAAATTAAAGTTATGTCAAATGTACAAAATTGCCCTTTAATCTTGTGGCCTTAAACATGCCACGTGGAAAGTTATTACCAAAAAAAGAAAGAGGTCATTCTTTTTGAAACATACTAAAAAGGAAAGAAGGTCATTCTTTTTGAAACGAAGGGAGTATTTTTTTTTATGGAAGATTACTTTTTCCTTTTCCATATCCTGCAGAACTAGAAGAAAAAATTGATCACCAACCTCTTTTAAAGGCTCCTTTACAATTTACAAAAAGGAGTCAAAACAGTCTAAGCTTTAGTATAAAGTGAAATCTACCAGAAGTTCGTTACAAACTTAGGAATGATTTTGGTTTATAACTCACTATGAAATCCTCGATGTCAGAGCCAAAAATACTATACAAGAGATTCAATAAAAATGCAAGAACATACAACAGGACTAGAAAGTATGACCTGAAACAATTCTTGAACCAACTTAACCACTAAACTAGAAGCTTCCTTATGTTAAGAGGATTCAACAGCACACACATATATCTTATTGAGACAAAAAAACACACATATTATACACAAAACGGTTTAGCTTTATCCTATTTTTACAGTAAAATTTTCCAACAAATTGAACCCTCGTCATTACATGTACCTTCACCCCTGATATCCATAAGGTACTGAGCTAAAACGAAAAATTCAAGATGCAGATGCAGGACCCTAGAACAGAATAAAAAGCAAGGATGGAAGTTCCTTAACGCAGATTGTAGGCCAGATTGCTATACTATCATAAAAAGGACATTAACACTGTTAAAACAAACCAGAAAACAATATCAAGAGGGAAACAAGATAAGCATGGCAAAATACATTGTCACCGCGTAGGTGTCAGGTTAAGAGTAGGAGGGAGAGTTTTGAATTCAAGAAAAGAAAAAGAAAAGCATTGCCCAATACGCTACTGATGGGGTTTGAAAGTTAGACCTCAACCGTGGAAGGCAGAGAGCGAGCTCACTGGGTGAGCTAAGCCTTCCATTCCATCTGTCCTTCTCCATATAAAAATCTTTTCATTTTGGAAACCTATTTTTCGTTACAACTTTTAAAAATTAATTCAAAAAAATCACTAAAATATTCTCAAACTTATTTTTGATAAGATGTAACAATATCAAATTAACTTTTCAATCATTACTTTGTTGAAACTTTTTACTAGGTAAGTTCTAAGTTATCATTTTGATTATCATTATAGGTTTATTTAGCTTATCAAGCTAAACCTCTGTTTGAGTGGTAGGTCGAGGCCAACTCTTCACAGACTCTATCTTCTGAAAATCCACCATGATGCCTGCACTAGACACCACATATCCGTAGACACTCATACTACCATATAAAAGTTTGGTTCAAAAGTCGACTTATAAATGCATCTACAGGTACTTTTGGCAAATTCAGATTCCGAGATTGTGGGCCAATATAAATACTTTAACATAAACCTTAAAAGATACTTCAAAAGGAAATTTGGAATAAACTCACATAACCAACCACCAACTAAAATTGACTACAATTTTTTAAATGTTGTGTCAATTCTGAGAATATTTTCTTGACTCTCATATCAACAACACCAACATACCCCGCCCCGCGTAACCCCACAAGTGGAACCGAGGAGCATAGAATGTACGTCGACCTTACTCTTGTGAAGCTATATTCCTTTCAATAGGTAAATAAAATACACAAGCACAAAGCAAACACCCAAACACAAAATTGACTATTTACACAAGCAATAAAATATACCCAGAAAAAATCTTGATGAATCAATCAAAAAAATCTAATCTTTTTTACAATTATTTTGTTCTGAGCTGCACCTAAGAAGCGTCTAGGATCAAAAAGAGGTGAAACCCAGAAACCAAAATTGGAGGTATAACAAGAACCCACACACAAAAAAAGATAGTCTTAAAACCTAATGCTATCAAAAAAAAAGAAAGAGAGATTTCTGCTCTATGTTTCTCTGTTCAAATTATACTAGGGATAAAACAAGAAAGGAAACAAAGAGAAACATGTAAACTTTAAGGTAATTCACATTGTACCTTATTGGCCTGAAGATGTGAAATAATGGTTTGATTAAATGAAAGGGATTTGTTTCCATTTTGGTTCCCCCCCTTTGTTGCACCAAAGGCCCTTCCTTGTTTCTCTTGTGTGTTTGTTCTATATGAGGGAAGGACCTTTTTTCCCTCTAAACCATTCAACTATGCTTAAGAATATTAGTCAAGAAATTTGACTATGATGGGAATTGGATATTGTTTGGGGGGTGGGGTGGGTTTACGGTGTTACGATAAATTGCTCGATTCTTTTTTGTGGAATAACTAACATCGAGATTATTCTAAAGCTATTTTAAGAAAGACATGAATGAAATTAAAAGTTAAAATTTATCTCAATTTAAGCCAACTGCATATTTTATTGAGATTTTTTTTGAATTAGCTATAGTTTAGAGCATATAACTTGTTGTATCGGGTTATATCACGTTGGTGTCAACAAAAGAGTTGTATTCAGAAGCGTATATTAGTAATTTAGAAGCGGGTATTAGTTAATATCGCACACTAATATTAACGGTGAAAGAGTTGTATCCACAGAACGGATATTAATTATATACCGCAAATTGATATTATGTTAACTGAAAAGGCACGAACGAATTGTATCGATGTGCGTGTATATTGTGTACTTGCTACCAAAATTCCATAATATAGCTAAATTTTCTTTTAACTTTTTGAAACTATAGTCATTTATAGTCCTACCATTATATAATTTATGAATTATAAACTCACTTCGCATATTATGAATTTCTTTTATCATGGTGATATCTGTGTGTCAATTAATGCACACCTGAAATCTTTTGTCATTTTTATTTTTACTGCAATTTCAATCATAATCTCATGAAAATCGTCGATTTTTCTCCTTAATCGCTAAGCTACATTCTTGAGTGCACATGGCTCTATATATTTAACATGAATGCAATTGAACTTTTTTTTTTTTCAACTTGTTTACATTATACAACTATACAGATAAATATCAAAATAAACAGAAAAAAAAAGTTAAATAAGACTTCCTATTTAGGTTACATTATTTCCTTACAACTTATTTACTCATCATCACTGAACTCCTTTACTATTAAGTCAACTGGTAATAATCCTTTAGGAACTGTTGACTCTAATGCTTCAAATGAGGTGTTAATGTAATATTTATCTTCATGATCACCATCACTGATCTCATCGTCGCTGTCATTGTCATCATCGGAACTGCCTCTCCACATCGATCCTGACTGTTCAGGGACGCGTTTACTGGATAAAACCAGAGCAGGATATGTGTGCTCTATGGCCTGTGAAATGCTAGCGAATTCCTCCACCTTGTTCAAGAGATCATCAGGTTTTAGATCAATGTCGTCTAGCAATAATGCCTTGCCTGAATCAATAGCATTCTTCCACAGGGACATCATTTTAGGGCTTGTGCGCCGTGTTCTCAAGTGTGTGTTGGAATAATCTTTGGCAGTGCCTGCATTTCGGATTAAAACAAAAACATATAAATACTATAGCTTGTCGAATTGGTTTAGTCTGCAAGAAAGAGGACGGTCTAAAGTTCGGTAATTTTGAATGTAATATAAGTATAGTTTATCTATTGCACAAAGGGAAACATTAGGCAATATAGACACAAGTGATCATTAGATTCCATGGCCAAAACCTGGCAGCATCTCATATCTTTTTCTTTTGTTTTGCAACTCTTGATGAGAGGCAACAAGAATAGGCAAAAGAAATATAATCATATTCCGCATTTGAGATGTATGACATGTAGGATGTCTGTTGTCTTAAATGAGATTAAACAACTATCAGCGCATGGCAAGTTGCTCAGGTTGCATGCATAAGTTGACTCAAAGTAAGCACACATGTTTCGCACAAGCAAATTTTCTCCCGTTTACAGAGCTAGAGAGGACCAAATTCCAATTTGTTTCCCATCTAAGAGAGCAAGAAGCAGTGAAAAGACAAGAAAAACAAAGTTACTGCAAGAAAAAATTGAAGTGGCCTAGTAGACCGACCTCCTGGATTTGCCAGTATTTCATGCATACCTGAGCGTCCTGAAGTATTTATTTCATCTGCAACAGCATCAATTCTGGAGGACACAGCCGAAGGGCCATTTCCGTACATAGGTTTCCAGTCTTTTCCTCTCCACATCAATATCTGTTCATCATCGAATGACAATAGCACACAAGGAACCAATTCCTGTCATTGAAACAAAAAATTAGCGTAGACCTTGTGTAAGAGAAGTTGAACAGTTCAAGTATGCCCAAATGTGGATATCAAACATGTAACTAATTTTTGTTATGCTTCGAGACAAGAAAATCGCTAATCTCTAATTTACTAGAAATTGCTCATCTTAATCAGAGTATTGAGAGGCTACAAGGTGTTGTGTGATTGGCGGCTAGGCGTTTCTGAACTGGAAGTCATGCCCAAACACAGCGCAAGCTCCTATCCAACTAATCTTGCTACTTGTCTTGGCAATATAATTATGAAACCTCCGAAGGGTTGTTAAAGTAGCGCAACAATGTGTAAGAGAGATCTTAAGGAAATATTTTACTGATTCATTGCTCAAGATGCATATGCTGAGACCTAATTGACAGAAGCCAAAGTTATGCAGGGAACTAGACTGCAATATAAGAATCAAGCAATTGTTATAATTAAAGAATAAAAAGAACAATAAGTAAAACCTTTAACTTAGCTCCTAGCTTCTTATAATCACTTGCATGCATACCCCGGCAATCAATCTTCACCAATGGACAAGCTTCAAAGGCACTTCTCACGTCTCTCACTAGCGTAAGGTAGACTCCGTTTTTCGCTGCAGAGGAAGATACGCAAGTTCTTCAAAACTAATGAGAACACAAGAAAGTGCAATTGGAGTTTAATGTTCTACATATATACAAAGGTGAAAACTTTACCACTAGCTGGAAAGCACAGAAACAGATGATAACCACAGACAATGCACATGAAGTCGTTTTAAAAAGAAAAATAGAAAAGAGAAACAGCACATTGAACATTCCTAGTTAAACAGACAGGTCACAGATGAAATTGGAGGACCTTGTGTTTTACTTTGTTTATATAACAAAAACATGTATCATTTAGATTTTGAAAATCCACCTACAGAGTGTTTCTACTTTCTAGGTTCTTGTTAAAGAATGACAAAAGTCCCACATCGGTGGTTGAGATGGATGGACTCCTTATAAGGCTTGGGCAGTCCTCCCTTTGAGCTAGCTTTTCGGGTGTGAGTTAGACCTAAGACCTAATTTCACAGTTCTCAGATTGGAAAATAAGATTTAAGTTTCGGAATCTATTCAATTGCTGAAAAAACAAAAGCTTTATAAAACTCTCTCAAGCAACCACAATTAGCTAGTAGTCAGGAACTAAGAAGCAAAAGGAGCTGGATAAAGATGTTTCAACATGTTCAGATGTTCTGCCATCAGTTGCGTGTGACCAAAAATATTGCACATATGTTACTGTATATAACCTCATTTACATGCAATACCCAAATCAGAGACTGAGCTCAAATGTAAAATTAGCTAAAAGCATATAAGATCAAGTACCCAATTTACAGATAGGGGGTAGCTTCTTTCCCTTGATTCGTAACTCATCAGCCTCTTCTTTGGTCAGTCCTTCTGGTGCTTCCTGTATAAGTTTTGGGTAAACTGGTGTAGCTGGTTTCCATAACATCAGTGGGTACTTTGGACGTGTATGCTGGTCATAGTACCTTCCCCGAAAGAGATAAACTACACCACCCACTCTATGTATGATCTTTCCGCCAGTCTTCTCCTAATAATGTTGAACATGTAGATCAGTAGATGGCAAGACGTAAAATGTTTTAGAATATATAACAAAATTTAATCAAAGAACAAAAATAACGAAACAATTCAACAACGTTCAATCAAAAGATAACCTCGAGACATTGGCATAGGTTGTTCATATCAACAGTAGGGACTCCTAAGCATCGAACTTTACAAACAGGATTCCTCCTCCAGTGAGTATGTATTAACTCTAACATGTTATGTACCAATCCATCCCGACCTATGAAATTCAAAGCTTCAATTAAAAATTCAAAAGTGCAAGCTCCCAAGCTCAAAAATTTGAGAGAAAAAACTAAGTACCAAATGCACGGGAAAATGGAGAAAATTTGTTCTGAACTCCTAACCTAAAATAAGATGCCATCAACAATATATAATCAACCCGCCAAAAGAGGGGGGTGGGTGGGGGGTAGAGAACACTTTGCCTAAAAATTGGCTCAACGTTCCACAGTACTTTGACAGTTTTGAGTTGGTTTTGCAACAGCAATCAATCAATTATCTACTATGTCACAATCCCGAATCAATTTTGAGTCAGCTATGCAAGTAAACCATTAATCAACCTTAGGTACTCCAGTCCTTGTAAGGCAGGGGGAATAGAGGACACGCAATAAATCGAGATGAACGAGGCTGAAACTTGCAATGAGCTAGCGTTATCGAGCTAGCTCAATAACATGTCATTTGGTTAACAACATAAACAGAATCAATCCTAGCATAACATTCCACATTAATAATACTCACACAAGTTACACGGAATTTATGCATTATTTTATGCGAGATTAGAATGTAGAATAGTTACACGTGTATTAGAAATAACTGGATGATATTTTCTAAAAATAAGAAGTTCCAGTAAAACAGACAATCTTTGCATAACAATTCATGAAGTATTACTCGCTGCATAATATTCCTACATATTACTGACACATAATAATTACTAGTCTAGTGAACTAAACAATTGATTAGTAAAGAATCCCTATATTATAATCTTTGAAGAACTAGTCTGTGAACTAAACAATTCATATAGAGAGAGTCATTCAGCAACAAATACAGAAGCTAGTTCAACAAGAACAACAACATAGCCAATGAAATCCCATGAGTGGGGTATGGAGAGGGTAGTGTGTATGCATACCTTACCCTATCTTCGGAGGTAGAGAGCTTATTTTGTTTCTTTTAGACCCTCGGTTCGACCACAAATATACAGTGTAATCCCACAAAGTGGGGTATGGGGAGGGGTAGAGTGTAAGCACTATCTTGGAAGGCATAGAGGTTGTTTAGACCCTTAGCACAAGGTAAAGAAACAATCCAAGCAGTAAAAAGAAAAAGCAAATAACGGAAATGAAGAAGCCAAGGCAAAATACTATTGACGGACTCACAAATCATCCTGAACAGTAATTCAAAACAACATAATACAATAATTAAAGTACAAAAAACAACGTATAGTAACCAAACTCAGTCTCAAACAAGAAACTACAAGAGTAATAGTGCGACTAATGGTACGGAAGGATAAGTGAGACAACGCTTAACTATCTAACTAACCTTCTGCCCTCTGTTCAAGTAGAACAAATACAGAACAAGTGCAATCCCTAAAAGTCCAAAATAAACTTACCAATGTTAACCTGTCGATTACTAGCTATACAATGTTTCAAAAGCTCTTGAATTTCCATCTTTGTCAATGGAGCACCCAACACCTTCTTTGGCTTTCCTTCAAACACCCCCAGCTCATACGCCCTCAACATTTCATAGCGCTTACCCCCATCATCATCACTCTGCATTTGAGGATACAATGGCTCAAAAAGCTTAATATTTCTCTTAGCTTTCTTCATGGGTGCTTTCCCTGTCCACGGTCTAGGCATAGTCGGAGGAGCAAAAGGTAAAAAAGCCGGTTCACGAATAGCCAACGGTTTTGCTTTCGGAGTTTCAGAGTAACTGAACTGGAAATCAAAAGGGGCACCAGGGAGACGATATGAAACGCCGGAATCTTTAACGACGACGGAACGGTCGCCGTCTTCGGTGATTACTTGACCCGGTTTAACCGGTTTGTGGTATTTGGAGTTGTGATGGTGGGTTTTGAAAGCTGGAACCGGGTCTTTTTCCGGTTTTGAGGAATTGGGGTTTTTCTTCTTCGGGTATTTGGGTATGGGGATGGGTGGTTGAGGTGGTGGGGTTGAGTTGGGGTTGTGGGTAGGGGGTGGGGTAGTGGGAAGATTAGAGAAAAGATTGGGTTTTGGTAGTGACATTGCTAGAATTGTCATTGTATGAGCAAAGTACAAAGCTTTGTTGTTCAATGGGGGTGGGTGGTGGTGAAGAAGATGGAAGTAGCAAAGTGTTTTCTGGTTTTTTTGTGTTGCAAAGATGAGAGAGGGAAGGAAGATGATGAGCAAATCTTTTTGGTAGAGGAGATTTTTTGAGAAAAGAACAAAATGGTCCTCAAGGTTTAGAGTTGTTTTACTTTGGTTCTTCGTCTTTTCAAAACCGAACCGAAACCGATAAAAAAGTTATTGGTTTATAGTATTGGATTATTGGTTTAGTGGTTTTAATAACGGTTTTAATTTTTTTTGTTATTGGGTTATCGGCTCTTAACGGTTTAAAGTTTTTCTTAACGGATTAACCGATAACCCGATTATAAATTAAATATTTATATTTATACCATTTTGTATATAAAGTCCTCGACCTAGAGTTTAATTTCCTACTTTGATTTTTGGTTGTCTCAAACACTTGATTATTCTACGATGTAAAAGTGTTTGCTTTTGAGCAAGATGTAACTTGTGAACTCAAGTGCATGGTTTATTTGGTTTGTCACCTTGTTTCTAAGTGATTTTCAATATTTTTTCTTTTGGGTCAAATCTTAACGGTTAAACCGATAACAATCTAAAAACGATAAACCAATAACCGATAAGCTAATATCTTAATGGTTCTATAACGGTTAGCATCACTACAAACCGATAACCAATAAGCCAATCCGATGAACTTCAAAATCGAACCGAACCGGCCGATACACAGCCCTATTCATCTCTATCATCCCACACTCATTCTCGTCTCTCGTAATATTTATAAAAATATTTTTAGGATAATATTTTTTATATACGTACTCCACGTAAGAATTTGTACATCTAGGAGATACAAGAAACTGAAATAAGGATGTTGAGATGGTTGTGTATATTAGGAGAGGTAAGATGAAGAACAAATATATATATATATATATATATATATATATATATATATAGGTGAGATTGAGATGGTTGGAACATGTGAAGAGAAGATGCACGAATACTCTACTGAAGAGATACAAAAGGTTGGCTATGGAGAATTTTAAGATAGGTAAAATAGATCGAAAAGTATTGAGTGAGATGATTGGAGAGGACTTGACACACATATGACTTACTGGGGATATGATTCTAGATTGAAGGATATGAGTGACGAGAATTGAGGTGGAAGTTTAGTAGATAGTCGAGCGTTATTTAATTATTTTTCCAAACGGTAGTACTATTAGTAAATATTCTTGGATCTTACTAGTATTTTTTGTTATTTTAATGGGAGAAAATTTTTTCACCTCCATTTTACTTTGATATCAAATTCTCCTTCAACTTTGAACAATAATAAATTCCTCCTTTTATCCTAATTATGTCTTTAAAATGTTTATTATACTCTTTTATTATGAATTTTTTACTTCTTTATAAATAATGATATTCTATTTTTTCCTAAATTCATGTAAAAAAAAATTCATATAAGCATAAACATTATCGTTTGAATCAAAAAGTGAAATATACTAGTTAAATATATAAGTTAATGATATTCGATATTAAAGTAAAATAGCATAATGGGAAAATTAATTTCATTAATAATAATCACAACTCTAATATTTATTTACGCAAGTGAAAGAGAATTACAAATATATTTTTATGTAGGAAATACAAAATAATTAATTTAATTAATCTATTTTTTAGAAATTGTATTTATTTAGAGTTTAAACTATAAGTTATGTAGTGATCCATTAATGTCAATTAAAACTTGTCTACTTATATAGATAATAGAGAATGCTTTTGTAATTTATATTTACTAGTGAACTTAGCCACGCTTCGCGCGATCAAAAGTTGCTCGTTAAATTTGTTAAATAATTAATTTTTTGAATAGTTGATTACTAAATATATTTCTAAAGATTCTTTATAGTCTTTAATCCAAATATATCAAATTTTAAGTCTTAATTAAGTTTATTATTAATACTTAAATTTTATATCTTTTGTAATTTGAAATTGCTTAAGAATTTTTGAAATTATGAAAAAAAATCTTAAATTTATTCTCTTTATTTTAATAAGAAAAATAAATTTAATGTAATAAGTTGAACTCTTTATGAAATTTAAATTTAATTTAATAATATAATAAGCTTAATGTAATTTTTTTTTCTAATATCTATTTTTTTCCTTCAAAAGTTATTTTTCTTTTCTTTAGTAATGAATTTTTTTCCCCATCTTTTACTAATCTTAGATTATGAAATGTTTGTAAATCATTTTCTATCTTGACTAATTTTACTACGATTATAATATACTGCCTATTATTTATATAAAAATGAATAGATTGAAAGATAAATAGTCTCTATTAGACAAATAATATAAAGTATTTAAATAAATTAAACTCAAACTATATATATGTATTAACTAAAATACAACTTTAAACTTACCTATATTTTAGTTACTATTTCTAAATTATCCTAAAAGGTAAACATAAATAAAATTGTGAAATTTCCTAATCCTCAAAATTGATTTCATTATTCAAAATAAAATATATACAATGTTGAAACCATAAAAAAATCTTGAAAGATAATGAACAAAACAATTCAAATCTTCAAAGTTAAAATTAATATACCTGAAATTTCAATAATATTATTTAGTATAAAAATAAATTATAATTAGATAAATTAATCAAAGAATCCTTGTTGGAGTACCAAAGAAAATTAAAATAAATTAAAATTAAACAAATAAACAAAATAATCTTTATAGGAATACCAAAGAAAATTATCCTAGCCTCTAATTATTCAATTTGTACACACTCTCAAAGTTCAGTACACCATTTGAAGATTGATGGACATAAACATTAATTTAGGGTTTTTTTTCCTTGCGAGTTTTATGAAAGTTAAACTTAAATACCTAAATATTGTCATATGTTCATCTTGTCTTCCATTATAAACAATAAAGATTATTTTTTAAAAAATATGCGCAAAATAATAAGTACACTAAAATCATCAATAATGAAGAAAAAAACAATAAAAAAAAGAACAAAAAAAATATTGTAAATAAAAGACATTAAACAAACTGAAATAAAAAAAGTAACATGAGTGAAATATTGTAATCATCAAAATTGAATTTGAATTCACAAAATTGTCATATACTCGTCTACTCGTCCACACTGTTAAGTGTTAACAATAGAAGTTAGTCACAGAATCTATATATAAAAAATTAGACATAATCAAAGTGATGTACCTTGATAACACAAATTAGATATTGCTCTCATTGAATTTGAATTCCCAAAATTGTCAAATGCTCATCTTATCTTCCACATTGTAAAAGTTAGTAACAAATAAACTATATATTATAAAATTAGACATAACTAAAGTGATGTACTTTAGTATAAATATCATGAAGAATGGAAAAAAAAAAAATTCTTGCATTGGTGAAGATGACACGATTTTAGTATTTATAGTAATCCATAAACTTTTAACTATTGAATAAACAAATTAAAAGAGTAATGGAGTAATCAATACCTACAATTGTAACTTATATTGGTCATTAGTGTCTTAATTATAATTTAGTAATACTTTTAAGAAGGAATACAGAAAGGTTTAAATATTTAAAGGGATAAACTGTAACGTATATATATCTAAAATAATAAAGGAATTAATGGAGGAATTCAAAGAGAAATGATCAATAGAGGATATTTATTTAATTTAACTAATATATCAAGATAAGAATAAGAGAAAAAGATCTTTAAAAAAAGATAAAAATATATAAATTCTAATGCTAGCCTATGAGGGCTGCCACATCAGCACTTTCATATTCAGATTTATATATATATAGATTCGTGAAAAAATCGCGTTTACGCAGTTATACGAAATATTCATAAGATATAATATATAATATTTATATTTAAATTAGTATTGAGAAAATAAGATAATATTGATATTTTTTTTCATCTGCAACATAATAAATTGTTTAAATTTTTAAAACACACAAAATATAATATATTTTTTTACATATTTTTAAGTACAAACTAAATTGAATAAGAGGTAATATGTTGAAATAACAATATATTGTATTACGTTGAAGATATTTTATATGTTTAAATTTCCTGTATCTTTTGTAGAGTTACTACACAAATGTTGATATCGTAAAAACACTTTTAAATTTTTGTTATGTCTTTGTTATTATATTTGTTTATTATAATAGAGCAAATTAAATATTATAAGAATATGAAAAATGCAACATACAAAAGTTATGAATAATATTTAAGATTAGAAGTTACAAGTAGATAAAGAGACATGAGCTATAAATAATTCAAATTTACAATTTTATTACATTAAATGAATAAATAATTATGCGTTGATTGACAAGGTACTTGTTAGTTTTGTGAGGTAAGGTGAGCTATACATTAACAGTAAGGATATTTTTAACCCCAAAATCAAACGGAAAATATTTGATCCATTTCCAATAGTTCATAAGTATATTTCACTCTTTTCCCTAGATGCTAATCTTGGATATGAAAATTCCCTAGTAGGGAGAGCGCTTCACTCAGAATAAAATCATACGTGAAACAGATCCAAGATAATCAGAATCTAATATGGATATATAAGAAAGTTCAGGCGTTGTCTGGGCCCAACAAGGATAAAGTTATTTTAATATTATATATTATGTATTTTTGAAAATTAGTATAGATTGTTATTAATATATTTTGCTCATAAGTGAGATAGCATAGAAAATTTAAATAATTAGAAACTACACGAAAAGTATATAAATTATAATTTTTTACATATTATTATGTCGAAAAAATATATCATAAAATATTAATTAAAATTCTTATAATTTATATTTTTTAAAAAAAAAAATCACGACAAATATAAATAAACGGAGAGAGTATGTGATAAAACTTAAAATTGGCAACAGAACTGTCGCAAGTGAAATAGGCCCGTTAGAAAATAAATGCGGAAAACTTACCTTTATGTGTTCAATGACCATTGGAACGGGCCATAAATGAATATAAAACTCAAGTAAATGTTGACGAAGAGGTGCTTTCTTATTCACATTTCTTATATGATAATAAAAACGAAAAGTTATATATAATAGTAAATTAATAACCTAAAATAAATGGAGTAGCTAGGGTTTGATTTAATTGTGTTCCATAACAAATGTCTGCAAAAAATTGTCAGACGCCTCTCTCTCAAATATCTCGCTCGCCACTCTCCTCCAATCTCTCGCTCAATTCCTCACTTTTTATACAAACACAAGTGTATAAAAATTGTTTCTATTGTATAAAACAGAGAAAATTGTATACATACATATATTTTTGTTCCCCTCTCTCCCTTCTTCCAGATTTCGCTCGCCACTCTCCCAAATCTCACTCGCCACCCTCGTCTTTCTCACTTATACAAACAGAAGCGAAATGTATAAATTGCGTTTCTGTTTGTATAAAGCGTGAGAAAATTGTGTATATACATGCAAGTACATTTATTTTCGTCCTATACACTTATGATTATACAATAAAAATATTCCTCTCCTCAGTTTCTTTTGTCTTTCTCTCTATCTCATTTTATACAATTTTAAAATTTATCTATTTTTTCTCTTTCTCGTTTTATGCAATTCGATTCAATTGTATATTCCTTGTCAAGTCTCTTTTGTCTTTCTCATTTCATACAAATTCAAATTGTATATAATCATTTTATACACTTATTATAATACAATTCGTTTTATACATTTCGTTCTTATACAATTCTCTGTCCAATTGTCTTTCTCTTTCTTGTTTTATACAATTTGCTTTAATTATATATGTATAGCGAATTATACAGTTTTTATGTTTGTTATGGAACGCAATTATGCAAATTTTGCTATATAGCATATAATTATAAATTTTTTATTTTTATATGTTAAAGTTGCCCCAATAAAAATATATAAAATAAAATAATTTTCTAGTTTAGCACGAGTAAACTGACAAGATTGAGAATTTTGAGTATTGGATTATTCCACCGAATTGACAGACATGCGAGTCTTGCCTCATAACGAGAGAATCCGTGTAAAAAACCATCTCGTGATTTTTTTTTTATATTTATATATATTATTATTTATAATTATATAATATTTTATATATATATATATATATATATATATATATATATTTAAAATATATAATTAAATCATGCGATATTTTTCAAAGTTTAGTATCATATTCCACTCTTTGAACTAAATTTTATTTTAATTAATCAATTCAACTTTAACCAAAGTTATTAAATTAGACATACTACACGAGTAAACTGACAAGATTGAGAATAATGACAATTCCATAGAATCCGACAAAAATTAAACAAACCTCATCTCGTGATTATTTAAAAAAAAAAAAGAAATTATATTATTTATATAATTAAAAAAAATCTTTTTTCTTAATATTATCACTTGTAAGTTGTATGTATATATATCGGTGATATATTTTGAAATAACAAATACTATATTTTTGTATTAAAAAAGTTACATTTTTACATTATTTAAATAATAATAATTTAATTTTAAATATTTATTTTACCGTTTTTATTATTATTTATCTATTAAATAATTAAATTATATCCGAAAAAGTAATATCTATTTATTATGGGTCCATCATAAGAAGTACTTCCTCGTTATTATTGCTCCTTCTCTGTTTTTCTTAAAAAAAAAGCTTAGAAGTGTGAGGATTGTTACAGCTATGGAGATTTCGAATTTGAGAAAATTAATTCTAATGCTTCTATTTCTCAGCTCATTTCAACTGTGTAAAGCATTTGGAGGAGTTGTTAATCCGCTAGCGAAGTTGAGATTCGACGGAAAAAATGGTGAGTTTAGGATTTTGCAGGTGGCGGATATGCACTACGGAGATGGAAAAACGACGCCGTGTGAAGATGTGTTGCCGAAGCAGATGTCTTCGTGTTCCGATCTCAATACTACGGATTTCATTTTCAGGATGATTCACGCCGAGAAACCTCATCTCATCGTGTTCACCGGTAAACACACACTCTCTCGCGCGCGCGCGCTCTGTCTCTTCGATTTTTGTAGTTGATGTTCATACCTTGCGTTGTGTTTGGTTGTTGATGCACTTGTACGAGTTTTTTTTTCATGATAGACCTGATTTGTACTGCATAGATCATTTGTTAAAAGTAATTTTCGAAAAGGTACTCAGACTGAGAATTGGATGTAGTCTAGTGGTTGATGAAGTGGTTGAGAGTGATGAGGTACATGTTGTGCCTATTGCTGGTGGGAGGTGAATTAGTCTAGGCGTCCAAAAGCTGGCATGGACACCGTAGTCATTTAAAAAAAGTACTCCAGCTGAGCATCCAAAATAAGTAAGGTTTCTCGAGAGGTGCTGATTTTTTGAGCTTCTCGAAGACACTTGTTTGTTTTCTAAAAGCTTTGTCAAACGCCTTGATTTGCTGAAACATATGTTTGTAAAAGAAACTTCACTTTTGGCTTCTCAGAAGCTTGGCCAAACAGGCTAGACTGATTATTGTCATTAAGTGTTATTGGCTTTGCTCACGAAATGGAGTGAGTGTGAATATTTACACTTATCTCGAATTTTGATGTTGTTTGAGTTCGGTTATTGTCAGTAAGTTTGTAAAATTTCTGAACTAGATGCATTTAAATTGATTAATTACGTATTTGTTTTGAGTAACTGCAAGGGATTGAAGTGCATTTTGAGCTGTTTCGCAGAAACAGATTGAACTCAAAAGTCAAAGAACTCAAACAGAAGAACAATTATCAATTTGAATTCTTTCTGAAATCTAAGTACTTAAAAGTATCCTCTTAATAGCAGCTCAATAATATTACATCAAAATTTCGTCCCTAAGCTTTGCCCTTTACTGACTGTGTTTGAACCTTCCCTTTTATTAAACCAATTTAACCATGGCAGGGGACAACATATTTGGATCTGATGCTACAGATCCTGTAAATTCCATGGATGCTGCTTTTGCTCCTGCAATATCTTCAAACATACCATGGGCTGCAGTACTAGGAAATCATGACCAGGAATCTACACTCTCAAGGGAAGGCGTGATGAAACATATCATTGGCATGAAAAGTACTTTATCTCAATTGAATCCTCCCGACGTTCCTGATATTGATGGTTTTGGGAATTATAATCTGGAAGTCCATGGGACTGAGGGTTCCGAGCTGACTAATAAGTCCGTTCTCAATCTGTATTTCCTTGACAGTGGAGATTACTCTACTGTTCCATCCATCCCTGGTTATGGTTGGATTAAACCCTCTCAACAGTTCTGGTTTCAACGCACCTCTAGGAAGCTTAAGGTGCCACATTTACTGTTTTGGTGCTATTATATTAATCGATTGTCTCTTCTTGCTCAAAAAATATATATTAGTCACTGTATCTCTTAACTTGTGAGCATTGACACTAACTCAATTAATCTTTCAAATGCAGAAAACTTACCTGCACGATTCAAATGCTAGGAAGGCTCCTGCTCCAGGACTTGCTTACTTTCATATTCCACTTCCTGAATATGCAAGTTTTGACTCATCAAACTTCACAGGGGTTAGACAAGAAGGCATAAGCTCTGCTTCAATAAATTCAGGTTTCTTCACCACTATGGTGGAAAGTGGTGATGTAAAGGCAGCATTTGCTGGCCATGATCACATAAATGATTTTTGTGGCAAGTTGATGGACATAAATCTTTGCTATGCTGGAGGATTTGGATATCACGCTTATGGGAAGGCTGGATGGTCAAGGAGGGCAAGGATGGTAGTAGCATCTTTGGAAAAAACAGGGAAAGGAGGGTGGGGAGATGTCAAATCTATTAAAACATGGAAGCGACTTGATGATGAACATCTTACAACCATCGATACTCAGGTTCTTTGGAGCAAGAGGTCTGCCGGTAAGGTTCTGAGAATGTAACTTCTCATCTCAGGCTTTGGGCTGTCCCAAGTAATATTATAATTCTAATGTTACTTTTCAGTTAATTTAGTTGGATCGATTCGTAAAACTGTTTGGTACTGGTGTTCAGTCAGTGTGTGCTGATATTCTCTATTGCTCTTTCATATGAGCTATGTTCTAAATGCAAACTGAGCATTAGATCTTTTAGTATGCTGCATGTGGTTTAGTGAAGAAATTGTGTTCAATAAACATTGTATATGCTCCTCAGCACCCTTACGTCACTTTAAGGACCGACTCTATGTATATAACTATGAAAGTAACTAAGTATCTGCATATGCTCTTGTCGACTATCTGTATTTTTCGTTTTCCAAACTGATACATAGAGGTATGTTACTCAGTAGCTATCAAAGGATTAAAGAGTAGAAATTCATTCAAGTACTTAGTTTAAATTAACCATGTGACCTTGTGGCATTCAAGCATGTTCTATTTGTTTTTTTAATGTGAGAGGAGGAGGCAGCATCTGCATGATTGGTGTATTTGGTTTTCCTTGGAAAAGCTTCTTGTTTTAGTAGGAGCTGCTATTATATATGTTGTCTATCATCTTCAGTACATAGAAATCTCTATCAGATTTTAACTTTTTCCACAATAAATTTAAAATATTAACTGTTAGATATAGTCTGATTAACACAAAAGATTGAGTTTGCTATACAGGAAACCAACGCCCCTAGTTTGCAAAATGATTTGTTTTATACTGCAAACTTTTGAGCCCATCTTTAGTTTCTTAAAGTGAAATGACTAAACTTTTCCATTCTTTCTTCAGAGGACTACTATTTTAGCTTCTAGATTAGTCAAAAAACGGAAGTATCTTAATGTGTTAGTATGTTTAGAGGTTGTTTAGTTTGTAAACTAGTTATGTAGGTATTATAATGCAAGAATTGCTTATACAGTGATATAATCATGTAGGAATTGTTACATGATGAAGAATAATGAAGGTGTTGTTATGTGGAGCAGTGCTTTGTTTATCTTTAGACTTTAGTTACTCTTTTGCATACATTTGCTAATACGTAAAATCCCCCATATGTTGTGTTGGTTTTGACGATAGCAGATTTAGTAAGTCCAGTGAATGTTGTATTACGTTATGTTTGTTAACGTGTATGGATTTTCTTTCGACAGGTGCTCGTAGAAAAAAGCCTATCGGTCACCACTAAAGAATTTTATTACTGAAGCATGATCACAAATTGGTAGCAGAAGCCTATTCTTCAACTTGCATCTACTGGAAAGGTTTATACTTGTTGTATGGGTTATTTACTTAGGGTCAAAAGTTAATGTGTAATGTTAAAGGTGATGTAGGAGCAAGCAATATATATGTAGGTCACATTCAGAGAATGAGATAAGGACCCACTTATGTAGTAAAGAAAGATTGATATAGTTCGAAACTCGCCTCTCTACTTCCTCAAGTAGGGCAAGGTACGTGTACACTTTATCCTCCCGAGATTTATTGTTGTTGTATGTTTGCTGTTGTACTAGAAAAACGTGAACTATTCTGTTGTACCGATGTTGTGCCTTTCTCATATTTTTTTTCCATATGATTATTCTATTTGAGACATATGGTATTGTAAGTTCCATTTGACTTCCAACTGAGTCATATAGTCGAGCAGCAGTGCAACTTCTAGTAGCTACCGAGCATAGAGTTAGCTTTTGGCTCTACGCTTTCACATCAACAACATACTAGAGAGGGTGGTATGTACGTAGACCTTACCCCCTAACTTGGGAGGTAGAGAGATTGATTCCGATAGCTCTTACATCAGCAACCTTAAATTAAGTAATTAATCATCTTGTTACTAAAGGTTACACATACAACTTTTATGAAGTTGAGAACAAAGACTAAAACCCATCTTTCTACTTTAATAGATTACTATAAGAGATAGTCCATTACAAAAAAAGCAGTTAATTAGAAAAGATCAAAACTTTTATAGTGAACTTCAGCCTCAGATAGTTGGTATTCTTCTTTAACATGGTTTGGGTACAAAGACCTTGAAATCCCAGCAGCAGAAACATCCAACATTATCACAGGAAAAATCTCCGTCGACTTGTATCCATCTCCGGCTGAAACAAAACAGGATGGATCAGAGAATTTATCACCAATGACAAACAAGTTCAGAATCCATTTAAAGTATGGAAAAGCATAAGCTCAGTTGAAAAGTATATACAAACGACATCTTTTTTTCACATGAATTACCTTGTGAACCCATTCATATTCCCCACCCTTAGTATCAAAAGTACCATGCTGGAGACTGATTAATTTGAGAGTAAATCGAGGCCCACACTCCTGTAAGTCGGAAAACACCAAAAAGTCAAGCTGGCATGCACAAAAAAACAACAGCTATGGGCACCATCGAAACTATTTTCATTCATCCAAAATGTAACTGATTGATTACTAGGGACAAATATAATGACAGCTCTCGTAGATAGGAAGGACAAAACGAAGACAAAATAAGAGATGAAATTAGTTCACACCCTCACCCCAAATGGAAAGAAAAAACATGAGATTTTGTCTTGGGATTCTACTGGTAGCTAATTGCAAAGCTGTTTCACGGATATTCAATTGTGGTTCCAAGTTAATTGTATCTGTTTCACTTCGATTCAGCAACTAGAAATCCTTCTTGTTGGATCAAAGCTTTAATAGGCTGTGTATAGGTCTTTAGCTGCACAAGCTATGAGTAGACATACTAATGCAAAAGGTGAACAATTTTGTGCCCATGCAAATTTCTTTGAGCTGTGTTGTTTTCCACTCCCATTAAGTTTTTTCATTTAGAGCTGAATTTTTCTCAGAGGTTCCAGATAGACAACTAGGCTTGTCTAACAACAGCAGAAATTCAGTATTACATGAAAATAGTTTTGTTCCTTCCTTTCCAATCCAACATCAAAGAGTTATCCTCCCTTAACTAGCAACAACCCCATAAGACGCAACCCGCTTCATTCAAGGGTTTGAAAAGACTCTTAAATATCTTGAAAATAACCCTGTATTCCTAAAATCAATGCAGTAGAATCAGAACCACAAACCTGCAGACGGGCAATTGTCCTTTCTTGTGGGTTCTTCTCATCCTTGCTTTTTTTACCTTTTGATTCTTTCTGTTTGCTCTCTTTGGTTTCAAAAATGTAGCTTCACAAAAGCGAACAAGTACATCAGCAGAACATGTTAGTAAGAGTCCTACTATTCAAATTTAGAAACAGAAGCGGAAAACACAAGGTTTAATGAGGGCATACCGATGATGGCGAAAAAATATGAAATCACGCTGGTTGTGGAAGGTCACAACTCGACGTCCACGAAATTCGGGATCTTGTGGAAAAAGTGACTGTATCATCCTGCATGAACAAAATCAGCAGACATTTATTATCTTAGATAATCACTTGTAACATAAGTTTCTCAAAGAGGAGCTATAAGTTAAAGATAGATTTTCATCTTATTTCTATCTCTCCATCAGTAAATGGTGTCAACTTTTATTAATGTATAAAATGTCTCAGATACTTGGTCGCTGGAAATAATTACAAGAATTACAGTAATCCAGCAAAATCATAGTGGCTCTACCTCCCAACTCGATGACCCAAACGTGTTGTGAAGTTGGTCAAAACCAGCTCAGGCTTGTGACTAGTTGGCTTTCCATGATTCTGCAAGCAAAAAAGGAGTCGTTACTTGAATATCTACTATTCATATTAACCTCATTGATTGATTGCTTTAACTTACAACATCTTATGCTGAGTTATACATAGATACACACAGCAGCATTAGCATTAGAACCATTATGAAAAAGGAATTTTCTGAATGGTGGTTAACTTGCAATAAATTAGGCTTCTCTCTCCAAGAAGAGAACGCACAGCTTTCACCTTCTCAAGTGGACTCCTTTTAAAAATAATCCCAGACAGACTTTTTCACTTTTGCTAAAATGAGCATGTCTAGTATCAAAAAAATAAAATGAGCATGTCCTAGTGATTCCGCTGACACTAAAGTATGTTTTTCCATCCTTCTCCACTTAAGTACCAGGCTTGGTTAGAATTGGCGTGCGACTTGAACTTCTGACCTAAGTCACAACTCACAAGTCACTCAACCTTCGTCACTTGAACCAAGTCATGAAAGCTATTAGTTGAGGTCATATTTTAGTCCATTATCCTCGAGGTTCAAAGGCTGCAGATGGTCCTAAGCGTTGGCCCCAAGGAAAGAATATATATTCTCAATTAATTTATATTCACCTATATAAATATTTCTCTACTGTTGTGTTATATCTTTCACAAATTCAGCATTCATTTCAAGATACCATAGGTCTTTGTAGACAACTTTCTTCCGTTTAAGTTTAGGTCCATCTCTTCTATTTTATCACCTTCACTTACTGTGGTGTATCTGGTGTCAACGCAGCACATGACCAAATCATCTCAAAACGATTTTCTTTCATCGTATCCTCAATGTGTGCTGTTTGCACTTTGTGGCGAATGTGATCATTTTTTATCTTATATAATCTCGTATGTCGGTACATCCATCTTAGCATTCACATCTCAATTTTAGCAGCCTAACCTTCACTCCCTTGTTGGAACACATCAACATTTCACTGATTTTCAATTAATTTGAAATGTAGGGAGTAGCACTTAATCTTGTCCTGCATAATACAACTTCTTGATACCTGATTGATTATCATAGTACAAAGACAGCATGACATACGTGCAAATCACTCACAAAAAATGTAGAGGAAAACCAAACTAATTGTTAATATGGCACGAGGCAATGCAATAGGATGAAATTTCCACAAAAAAGTCAGACACAACATCATCTATTTGAAAACATTAGTAATTTCTAAGAGAACCAAATAACTTCGACTGTTGATTTAATTCATACAACTCAGCTGACTTCAAGACAAGCTCATTCTCATTTGATTCTTTTTGCAGGAATTAATAAAACTGTAATGTTTAGTGTAAAATGCATCAACCAGAAGCAATTAGACAACAGCATAAGTTGTAAGTTCCCTTACTACGTTCCTTTTCTTTCCCTGCATTTTTTCAGTGAAGGTGGGGGAGAAAGATCTATTTAGAAGGAGAACTATCGAACCTTGATATCCTTCCGTAGCATGAGCTTTGAGAGCTTGAAATGAGCAGTAGGTCCATCAGGTAAACCAATGACAAGAAGAGCATCTAAAGAAAGAAAATGAAAAAAATGATCAAGCTGGCAATTCAGACCAACAAAGAAACTGGAAAGGTGAATGAATGCAAGAACACAATCCATAGCTATTTTTAGAGGAATCAAAAAAAGCTATGTGTTCAAGAATATGACCTGGCTCACGGCGATTGGTGTGGACTACAATAACAGAAGTAAATTCCTTCTCATTTGCATATTGGACGATCTGCAAAAGTTAGAAAAGCAATGAACATTTCGAACTAGTACAATGGAAAAACTCCTTGAATTTGAATAATATGAGGGCATTCATTCATATCACCAAGAAACATAAAAGGAATGAGAAAAGAGAAGGCAAGAAAGAACCTTTTTCAGGTCATATGTTCCTCGTTTATAGTAATGAGCATTAGGAATCACAGAAATAAGATCGGAAATAAATGCTGGTCCTCTCTGAAGAATGGAATAACGAAATTATTTGTGGAATTAAATTCAAAGTCAACAATAATCAAAGCAATAGGGAAGCACAAATTATACAAGCTTACTGTAGAGTTATAACGGGATGTTGTAATCAATATTTTTGGACTACGCTCGTTCTTCAGAACTGCACTAAACTCATCAACATCGTTGCCAGCAAATAGCTTCAAACACAAATCAGGAGGAACACCAGAATATTTAATGGCCAAACCTCCAGTGATAAAACTACATATATTTCACTATTAACTTGAAGAATCAAACAAGAATAATCGAAAACCTCTTCATCATCAGGTAAACAGACAGTCTCATCTGATTCCCTTGTATTCTCAATCGTACGGGGTACCATCTTCGCTGGAGGCTGTTCACAAAAAGAGCATCGACCCGTTAAGCAGTTTGGAAAAAGGAACTAAAATGCTCAATCAGACAATCAACAATCAAAAACCTTAAACCCTAAGAACTGGATATTGGAAATTTAGGCAGCCAGTTCACAAAAATATCATTCACCCATTAACTAAATACCCTTAACAAACAATCCCAAAATGTTCAACTGCATAATCAATAATCAAAACATTACACCCTAAGAACCAAATATTTTCAAATTTTAGACGTGACGGCAAAAAACAACATCCACCCATTAATTAATTCCCATGATAGTCTGGAACTGGGTTTGTACCATTCTCCATGGGATATGCATGAGCAATGTTATGGGGAGACTCTTTAGTATCATGAATACTTTATGGGCCAAATGACTGAGTTGCTTAACAGGTAAGATTTTTAACTTTTTGCTCTGCGGTTTGGTTTTTAATTGATAGGCAGTAAAGCATTTGTTTAGTTCCCGTTTGCATCAGTTATCGTGTTATTTGTTGTCGCTACTTGTTCTCTTCTTAATTGTTTTCAACATGGTTTCTTTGCTACTGTATTTGCTCCACATACTTAAACTTACGTTCTGAAGGTAAGATAGGAGTAGGGCTGCATCACCTTCCCAGACTCCATGGACTCCCCATAGTCAAGCGAGCTGGATGACCAGAAAGATTACGGGCGGACAAATATAGTTGATCAAATGCAACAAAGAGATAACAGGAAGGGGAGCTTGATCAGACAAAATATACTTATTTCTGTAGTGGACCAACCCAGAATAGGATGGAAATGCCTTGTGTTCAAAATGGAGCCAGACCTAAAGCGTGCTTTATTATGTGGCTCATGCTGCATAGGAAGTTGGCAACAACAGATAGACTAACTAAATGGGGTCTGGATGTACCTAAAATATGTGTATTTTGCCAGAGTAAGGAAGAATCTATTGAGCACTTATTTGTGCAACGCCCATTCTCCATATACCTGTGGAACAAATTGCTTATGTGGATCCAGCAGCACGCCTTTCCATTTTCAGATTGGGCCCATTCTCTACAAGGGAGTATTCAACATGGGAAAGGGAATTCGCAGCAAGCTCAAATCTTTAAAAAATATTTTGGCCAAATGTGTGTATGGGCTGTATATTAAAAGGAACAATAGAGTATTTGTGAATAAGAGTAGACATGTCGAAAGTATGGCCAAAGAGTTAGCCTACATAACTATTGTTAGATCCCAACCTAGCATTAGAAAAGTTTTACTTAGCTATAAGTACTGAGCAATAGAGACATGTTAGAGCTCTAGTACACTGTGTGATCCATCTAAGAACCAAGCATGCTGTGTTGGCAGCTTGAATTGCAATGATTTGCTACTGGTAATTAAATACAACCATATGTTGTTGTTATTTGTTAAACAATCCAAAACATCATCTAACCATTAATTAAGTAGCATTAAGAAACAATCCCACAATGCCCAACCTCACAATCAAGAATCAAAACACTACACCCTAAGAACCAGATATTTTTTAAATTTGAACAAAAAACACATCGACCCATCAATCAATTCCCACAAATAAACAACCCCATTATGTCAATTCACAAAATCAACCCTAAACCCCAAATCCGTAAAAATTGTAAATTTCAGTAGACGCTTTACCTCCTCCCCTAGCTCAAGTGCTTTTTTCTCAGCAGCTTCACGAGCTTTAACCTTCTTCCTCTTCTCAACCTTCTTCTGCTGCTTCAACTTAGCATGTACAGCTGCTCTTTTCTCCTTGTTCTTAATCATTGAAGGCCGCATACTTTCTCTTCCCTCCTGCTTCTCTTTCACCCTTCTCTCTTTCATCGGCCTCTCTTCTTCGTCTTCCCCGCCACCATCTTCGCTCAAGTTCCGTTTTCTCCCCATAGAAAGTGTAGTGCAGAGGATGTCGGCGGCGGAGCTAATGGAGAAGAGCAAAATGGAAGAAGGTTTTGTAGTGAAGCTAAACGGCGGCTTCTCTTGTTACTCTCTCTAATTAGCTTCGTTTTATGTTTAGTATAAGCACATATTAGCTTAATTAATGGGAAAATAATGTTTTTAAATAAAATTTAAAACTCTTGCAAATTTTCAATTGCAAAAGTTGAAAAAATGTAGCTATTAGTGATGGCTTTATAAATGAAAATTAACGTTGCATAAATTATTTTTTACAAAAAAAAAGATATTGCAAAAAAGGATTAGCTTTAAATCCGTCGTTTACTATTTTAAATTTGTGTGATTTATCACATATTTAAATTGTATAAGTAGTTACTTATGTTTGCATTAATTAATATAGTATGTTATTGTACTTGCCACTTGTTAGGGAGTGATTCGTCCCCAAATCTTACTTGACCGTGAAATTTTTTATTTACTGAGCTGTTATTTTAATAAGTAGGGGTTCGGTTTTGCGATATCATATGTGAGATAGAATTTGCGTTTGGACATGCAATTTTACGCTGATTCTATATCATGAGATGTGATTCCATTTTTTTTAATGACTATGATATATAAATTGCATTTCATGATTTGAGATATTTTTTTTGTACAAAAATTGACTCATAAGTTTATATTTTGTTAAAACAACCTCACAATCATATTTACGAACCATTTATATCATATGTAAATAAAATTTACAATCACAATATAATATCATAAATTTTTTAAATTTATTATTCTTATCGATATAAAATTTAATATTCTCACCAACATGTAGTCATTTAGCTCACACCAACCGATTGTTGAGTAATAAATTTGTTCTCTTCATTTACTCCAACACCTAATTTATTACTTCTACCTTTTGTGGTCAATACAACTCAAAGTAACAATGTTAGTTCATCTTCTCGGTCACATGATCGAGAAATACAAGTTCAACATAAGAAAATTGTTCGTACTATATGAGAGGATTATATATTTATATTAAAGACTAGTATACTACAGTTTATGTTCAATATTTTTTTATTGAATTAAAGTTCAATGAAATAGTTACTTAAGTAGAGGATAAATAGCTTGTACATAATAATTTATTATGCTATTTTATAAATTTTTGTTTATTTGGTATGATTGAAAAAACAACTGAGACTATTTTAATAATTTTATGATGAGATTCTTATGTTTATAAGAAAATATATAGCACAAAAATTTTATATCGCATATCCAAACAAGATATCAATTTCATCTCATAATTTCAAATTATGGTATCATGATACCATATCGCAGACGGTTCCTAAATTTACTTGATTAAAATAAGGATAAATTGTACATAATGTCAAACTAATAAATTAAATTAAATGCTATAACCACAGTATAATTTAATTGTATCATGTAACAAATTGTTTGCCAGTCGTCGGTCTCCCTTAAACTCTCACTCGCCGCTCTCTCTCACTTTTGTACAAACATCAGTGTGCATATATACATATATTTTCGTTCCTCTCTCTCCCCTCTCCCAGATCTCGCTCACCCCTCTCCCAGATCTCCCTCGCCACCCTTGCCTCTATCGCTAATACAAACAGAAACGAAATGTATAAATTCCGTTCCTGTTTGTATAAAGTGAGAGAAAATTTATGTACACTTGCAAATACATATATTTTCGTTCTATAAACTTAAAATTATACAATACAAATATTCCTTTACCCAATTTTCTTTTGTCTTTCTCTCTTTCTCGTTTTATGCATACACAAATTGTACAATTGATTTGTATACATTTGTTTTCTTTTGTATATGTATAGTGAATTATACAATTGATTTCTTTGTATGTGTATAGTGAATTATACATATTCATGTTTGCTATAGAGCGCAATTATACAAACTTTATTATAATGTAGAACTATAAATTTTATATTTGCTATTCGTGAAAGTTGCTCATAAAACAATCATCGCCCTCAAAGTAACAAAAATACTATATATGGTACACTTACACTAAGCATTATCATATGAAAGTGATGGGCTTTGTCAAGTCCATATATATATATATATATATTTGGCCCAAAACTTACCTTATTCATCAAAGCATACACTTTTAATTTGTGTGAATTAAAGTTTTAAAAAGTAGTCCTTTTCAAGAATGATGGTCTCTTCATATACCAACACTAGTAACAATATTATACTATTCACAATTTTTGGTTATGGATTTCATTTTCAAAATTGTCAATTCCACAATTTGTGTGGTTGCACCTTGCTCTATCATCTTTTATCACTAGCAAAAATACCCTAAATGCAACATCCCATCTCACCTAGCATAATTGTATGCATTATTCTAAAGTCGACTTTATATGGTTTGAAAAAATAAAGAGTAAGTTAACCTATGTTATTTATTAAGTTAGATATAAATATTGAGTACAAATAGATTTTATTGTTGAGTGATTAGGTGTTACAGTATCACATGATTAAACTATAAATATTGTTACTCTACTGAAACTTGGAAAGCTTTTCTTCTTTATAATTATGTGACAAAACTAGTTAATGATGGTATGAAATGTACGAAATTTCTTTAGTGTTAACTAGAAATTTTGAGTTTTATACTAATGAAAAAATTACAAGTAAAGAATACGTCCTATTTATAAATTTTACATAAATAATATTCGAGGAAGCCCTTCTTCATGCTCCGCACATATCAAATCAAATAATACGAGAAGGTGGACATCCAAAAAAGAAATTTACTAGTATTATATTTAATTTCCTTCTTCTTTTTTTTTTTGTCAAATAATTGATGGATTTTTGTTCTTTTCAATTAATATAATAATATATGATTGACAGTGGAAAGAAAAAATGAGGAAAAAAATACTAATGAAAAGATTGAATGTAATGGATAATTTTATAATTTATGCTTATTGTACTAATATTGGCATTTTGCAGTGTAATTTGAAAAGAACACATCTTTTCACTCTTTTAATTATGATCCACGTTTCATTTTTTAATTGGAAGTATTATTAATTATTATAAACCTATAAAAAATATTCGCAAAATATTACTTAATAATTTTATTGTGCTTCTAATTTTTAATAATTGTGTGAGAGAAGTATTGAAAACATATTTAAACTAGGTGTGAATTATTCGTTTTATTTTTAAATTATTGGTAGCCTTAAAAATATCAATTTATTTATCTAATTGAACTTAAATACAACTCCGATCTTGCAACATGAGTGAAATACACTCCTAAATTTTCAAGTTTAGGAGTGTTTTCAACACTTATCTCGATCTTTTATTGAAAGCTTATGCTCCTACAAGAGTTTGAAATTTCTTGAATGTCCTGTGGCAGATTGGGGTAATCGAGAGTGTATCTAAGTTTAGTTAGTCAAGTAAAAGAGTGTTCTTAAGGCTGTCAATAATTTAGTTATGAAAGTTGAAACTAATAAAACAAGTTCAGGAATATTTTCAATACCTCTCTCTAATTATTTTTATTTAATATGCGTGAATTAGCATAATATTTAGAATGTGCAAATTAGCTTCTATTTTATGTATAGTAGGAGCAAATTAGCTACATTTTTATGTTTAGTAGATGCTAATTAGCTTCATTTATGTTTAACTAGCACATATAAGCTTAATTAATAGGAAAATAACGTTAAATATTAGAAATTCTTAAATTATCTCTTCTCTCTCTCTCTTTTTTTTAAAAAGAAATATACCAACTTCTTTGCATGAAAAAATTGTAAAAATAACAATACATATTTTCTTATATATACAATAGTCATTGTAATGGAAGTTTTAAAGTCTATAGGTAAAATTTCACGGCATTCGTGAAGTTTCAGATGTGAAATTATAAGCTCTGCATTAATGACTAAGTTTCAATTGCAAAGGTTGAATAAGTAGCTATTTATGAATTTTATATCTTCAATATCATTAAGTAATGATTAACTTTAACTAAATCCATTCTTCACAATTTTAAATCTGTGTAATCAATAATTCACATATTTGACTTGCGTGAGCAATCACTTATGTTTGCATTAAAGTAGACTGTATATCTCGCAACGGCTACCCGTTAGGGTGCCACCCTTCTCCAAATCTTACGTAAACATATATTCTATACATCGAGATGTCTTTTTAATAAGTTTACATGATTAAAACAATCATGCCCTCAAAGTAACAAAAAGTACAAATATGGTACACTTACACACACTAAGCATAAGAAAATGATGGGCTTTGTCAAGTCCATATATATATATATTTGGGCCCAAAACATACCTTATTCATCAAAGTGTACACTTTTGATTTGTGTGAATAAAAGTTTTAAAAAATAGTCCTTTTCAAGAATGACGGTCTCTTCATATACCAACACTAGCAACAATAATATACTATCCACAATTTTTGGTTATGGATTTCATTTTCACAATTTGTGTGGTTACACGTTGCTAATATCATCTTTATCACTAGTAAACAACATATACTAAATGCAACATCCCATCCAATGTTTTAAAAAATGTTTTTCGAGCGAGCTCTAGGGCGAGTCTGAGGCGGGGCGTATCAGAATAGTTCTGGGATATAAATTAAAAACGTAGATTCATAAAGCATAAGTTCTAAAATTTGAAGTATAGTAAGCCCTAAACATAAAACGTAAGTTCTAAGCGTAAAAACGTATGTCCGGATCAAATTTCTTTAAATCATATTTTTATTATTGGTTTAATGATATTTCTCAAATAATAATTATAATACTTTTTTCTTTATTATTGATTGTTAATATTTATGTCAAATAAAAATCAAAAATCTACTTTTGTTTATTTTATTAGTAATAAAACTATAAATTTTAATATACATGAGACTACACTCCGTACAACCATGCGACTTACGCCCCATGTCTCGAGACTTACGTCTCGCCATACACTGTATAAAATGTCTCACCTCATGCCCCCGCCTTTTAAAACACTGATCCCATCTCACCTAGCATAATTGCATGCATTATTCTAAAGTCTACTTTAATTTGAACAGAAAAAAAGGCAAATTTAAAATGTAAAATTAGTCAAGACATTATCTTGGAATTTTAGAGTTTATGAGGATGGAATAAGTAAGACATCTCTCAAGACAAAATTTGCACAAAGTTTTCAGCTTTCACTTCTTATAATAAAGCTCATCTTCAGTTTCATTTTGATCGTTACTTTATAAATTTACGATTAAAGTTGATTATTTTCAAGTACATTTTTTGATATTAGAGAGATAGTTCTTATTAATATTGCTCAATTTTAAAAAAGTAACTAATGAATGGAAATAACTTTGTAACTACATTTTGTATTTTTTTTTAATAAACATGAAAAAAGCTAAAACGACAGTTAAAATAGGACGAACAAAATATATAGAAAAATGAAAAAGATGAACTCACTCAAGAGATTTTCTTTTGGCTAATATAATATATATATATTTTTTTCTTCAACAATCACAAATAAAGAAACAAATACACACTTTGATCAAATAAAAATTACAATTAAAAGCAATTCATGAGAAAATAGGGCAAGATATATCTTCTATAATTCTTCAATATTCTTGACTCTTTTTTTTCTCCCATGAAACTTAAATCAAACATTTTTAATACATTTATATAAATTTCAATCAAAAAAAAAAAGGAACACCTTGGACGCTTCAACAACTTTTTGCAACAATTAATGGCAAATGGGACCATCTCAAGGCTACTTTTTTTCCCCCTTATATTCAAACGATAAATTCGATACAATTTAATATTTTTTTTATTTTACGATCGTTCACACACTAACACTCAGGTGTGTGAGTATGGTCCCTCCTAGGATCCCTACAATAATCGTACACCTTATAGTTCCTATGCACCCACAACATAGCCTCTATCTGTTGTCGACTCAACCCTCCACCCCCCGAAGGAGAGCTAGAAGGCGCTCGACGACAAGAGGGACTCTCGTAGGCCGCGCAACCTTCAACCTTGAAATTATTACTATATTTTCCGATAAAAGGTTGGTATCGATAATCCGCTTTAATTCGTCCTTCCTCCGTTGCCCAAGATGATGCATCCCAAATTGAACCATAGACATACATAGGTCTTTGTGGAAATGTTGCATCATTTTTTTTAGGGTATCTTCTAATAGGGACATCATCGACAAAAAATCTACAAAGTCATATTCAAATAAATAAATAATAATAATAATAATAGCAAAGACACACAAGAGGAAAAAAAAAAACAAAAAACAAAAAGTAGTAGTAGAGTAGTTGTTATTGTTGTTTTTGGACATGGGGTCATATTGGTTACATTTATGAAAAATAATGCTTTTTGACAAAAATAGCATAATTATATCATGACCCCATGGTTGTGACATTTTTAAAATTTATATTTAGAATTAAATATACAAATTTTTACACCGTCAAAATCACTTATGAATTAATCACAAATTTCTATATTGGTATTAACATATAATATAAAAAAGTGAGTGATCTTCTGTAGAACTAAAATAGCTTTTACACTCATATTTTGGACATGTTATTTTCACATTTCTAATCGATCAATAAAAACAAATTCAATTAATTGTTAGAATTTAAAATCTAAAACATTGTTATGTAGTTTTTTTTTACAAATTTGAATTTCGTATAACGCTGTCATGAATTTCAATAATTATTAAAATATTTTAAATTGTTTTACTGCTTAAGTTTGAAATTCGTAACACTATCAACGTATCTGTACGTTAAAAAATTTCTACTTTTGAACATATTTTTTTAACACTAAACTATTTATGAAAAAGACTAAAAAAAATAGACCATAAGCAAAAAAAAAAAAGAAGTTTTTTTAAAAAATATACTAACATGATCTCATTGGGGTCCCAAAGGATTGCATAATTGTGATAATCTTTTGTTGGATCAAACCAAAGATGAAATTTCATTTCTCTTCCAATAATATTTCCATCTCCACTTCCTCTTATATACACATTTGTTTGTAAAGTATATGGCTTGTTTGGTGTTGTTCCAAGAAATTCAATATCAATTTCATCATGGTTCCCCGGATAATCTTGATTATTTGAAAGCTACAAAATAAATATTAATAATATATCAATAAAACTAAAAATGTTTTTTTTTGTAATAATAAATCAAATTAAATTAAATACTCACATAAAAAGAAGTAATAATTCCAGCAGTAAAACCAGGTTGTAGCTTAATACTACTCCCAAAATAACCGGAACGATAATTCTTTAGAGATTTAAAACCACTTCCTCCTGCATTCAAATACATAGAATAAATTAAAAAAGAAAAACAAATGTGTAATAAAGAAAAGTGAAAAAATGTAACCAATGTGATACGACTATGCAAATTGATACAAACATCACAATTACATAAATAAATAAAAAAGTATCTATAATAGCATTAATTGATAATAAAGACGGAGTAAGAGAGAAAGCTACAAATTTATATTTTAGAATAAAAATTCTCACTCCACCTTTAATTGATATCATAATTATATGTTATTATCACAACTGATAACAATATAACATCAATGTATACACATTAATTCCTTCGAGAATTCTAAGCAAGCAACTACATAGGGCTCGGGTTGATAGTAGCCATGATAGTAATGTCTTAGAGCATATCTATCGATTTTGAGGGACGTTAAACGTACTTCTAAAAAAATAAAAAAAGAAAGAGAAGAAGTGAGACCTGAATTTTTATCAAGCCATATAGTTAAGGTACTTTGGTCCAATGATTGATGTTGAGGACCCCAAAGGTTTCTAAAACCTTGGTTAAATCCTATAGATTGTGCCCTAGAACTAGGATAGTAGCCAGGTGAAGGGGGACCTTGAGAATTGATTAATCTTGAATTGAGTAAGAAAAATAAAAGTAAATAAAGAAGGAATTCCATAATAATTGTTTGGATATAAAATCCAAAAAGTTGTTTTAATGGTACTTTGGTGTTGAGTGAGTGTTAGTACACTTTGTTGTAGAATTGAAGGGAGATGAACATATAGAGAGGGGTATATAAGGAGATTATAAAAGGGTCCTACTACTAAAAGAAATTGAATTGATAAGAATGGTTGATGGGAGTTACACAAAATGACAAATATAAAAAAAAAGTTTTTTTTTTATGAATATAAATATAATATGTATTAAATCAAGACGCTAGAATAACAATATACTTAATGTAGCTTCAACAGATTAGTGTCTGAAGAGTATAAATCGTACACAAATCTTACTATTATTTTGAATTGAATAAAATCATATATATGTCAATAAAATACTAAAGCTTATAACATCTAGTAATTTAGTGAAGATTTAATTTCTTATGGAATAAGTGTGAGTTTAATTTTCACTATATATATATTTTTTTTGATTAGTAACTATTGTTTTTAACTTATAAGTGATTACTTATTCACGTTAGTGAAATCGATTACGAATTAATTGCGTCAAAACAAATGTTTATATTACATATTTTGAGATATCTATATAGTTTTTCTCCAAATTTTTAAAGTTTTATTTTTAATATTCCCTTGTAAAAACAAATTTAGTTGGTTGGGATTTCTACTAGTTATGGGAAGCTAACAAAACAAGAAGATGGAAGGAAAATGCCATAATGTGGCATTCTTATTTTTCCATTTCTTTTTTAATTTCTTCATTCCTTTTTACACGCTTATTGTTCGATACGATGAAAAATATTTTAAATTTATATATAACTATTTTGGAGTAATACATATTTGTTACAAATTGATACCTAATTCTTAGCTCGTAAAGATAGAGAGGTTATTTTCAAAAGACTTTTCTTCAAATGCAGCTAACCAAATTAATGAGAAAATCAGTATAAAACAATAAATTTAGAAAAAAAAATAATCGAAAAGAAAATACACGTAGAAGGTAAAATATTACGACATATATGGTGCCCCCAAGATTCTACCAAGCCCAAACTCGCTAAAAAATGAATCAAAGCACAATTACTTACTAACCTTTATCCTAATTTTCGACCTCCATATCTATCTAAGGTCATATCCTCGGTAAGTTAAAGTTGCATCAAGTCTTGTCTAATCTCTTTCTTTCCAATATTTTTTCGGTCTATCTCTACCTCTTCTGATCTACAAATCCAACCTCTCAAAACACCTTCTTACGGAAGTATTTTCGCATCTCTTCTTCATACCTCCAGACTGTCTTAACATTACTTTCTTTATCTTGTCCATCATAAAAATCACTCCCACTTTATACCGAACTTATCTTTTGTTTTTCTTCTGTTTTGTTTACTTAAACCGCCATTTCTTACTACTACAAACTTAAACATTAACTAAAAGAGAGAATTTCTTTTAAACTTTGCTTATTTCAAAATTGATTAAACATCAAACTCACTAATAATCTTCAATTATTATTATAAATTGGAGTTTGACATTACTTTGTACATATCCATTTGGCATCTCTTCATATCCTTTTTTTTTCCTTCAAAATGACATGATATATATTTTTTGGTGTATCTTCTATCATTATTTTATTTTATCATAATTGGTTGAATAATTTGTTATTAGTGAAGTTGGATACGACTATTTACAATTCCCTACTCATGAATATTGACATTTTATATTCTTTTAGGAGAGATTTGGTTAAATTATTTTAGAACATTTAATTTAGTAATAAGCAATATTATGAATATTTATTCCACAATTTGTAATTATTAGTTATTATTATTATTATTGTTATTATATATGTTGTCACCAAGAAGCAAAATATAATTAAAATAAGAAATGCGATAAAGTGTCAAAAACACACTAAATTATACATTTTTTTTAATTTTATACCTAAACTATTGAAAGTTTGAGTTTCATACTTAATCTATCACTTTTTAGTTGGAGAAACACATCTCTCTCTCTCTTTATATCACTCTCATCATACATGGTATGTGTAATGTACTCTCTCTCTTTTATTTTAAAGAATTTCCGCATCACACTCCACATGGACAAAATATTCAACCTAGACAAATAAATAAATAAATTATTAGTATTAGTTAAAATTAAAAATTAAAAAACTGTTGTAAAAAAATAATATTTTCTTTATAAAATAAAATGTAAAATATTTTTCTTACCCCACACCATTTTTCAAAGTTTTTTATTTTGTTTAAATTTCTTTTATAAAAGTATTTTATTTTTTACTTCATCTCCGCCCTCTTATCAAATACTAATTTAGATATCATTTTATTTTCTTAAAAATATAATTCTACCCATCCCACTTAACCCTCCGCTTTCAATTCCCCCCCCCCCCCCCCCCCCAGTGTTTAAGTATACATATCGAAAATATTTTTTACTTGCCGCCACAAGACTTTTTATATTTTTTAGTTGTTTATGTTATATTCGGTACACTAGTATAATTTTTTCTCTAAAAAATATATGTATGTGCATATCTAACACACACAAAAAAACATAAACAAATAAAAATTAGGAGCGGAAAACTAAATGGGATGTGGTAGATTTTTTTTAAAAAATAAGGGATAATGCACAAGTACCCCCTCAACCTATGCCCGAAATCCCAAAGACATTTATACTATACTAAGGTCTTATTACCCCTCTGAACTTATTTTTAAGTAATTTTCTACCCCTTTTCGGACTACGTGACACTAGCTTGAAAAAAAGTCAACCAGCATTGGGCCCACAAGATAGTGCCATGTAGGCCGAAAAGGAGCAGAAAATTATTAATAAAATAAGTTCGGGGGTAATAGGACCTTAATATAGTATAAGTGTGTTTCTGAGATTTCGGACATAGGTTGAAGGGGTACTTGTGCATTATCTCAATAAAATAAGATCAATCTCTATCGGGGGGGGGGGGGGGGGGGAGGGAGGATGAAATATGATTTTTTTTAAAAAAGGATGGCGTTGTCGCGGGGGAGGGGGTATATGAAGGAGGTGGTCGAGTGAGATAAGAAAAATAATTTAATTTTTTATATGGATAATAACCTTTAATTTTTAATTAATATTAATTTTTATCTAGATAAAATATTTTATCTATGTGGAATATCATGTGTCAAAGTTTTTTCATATAAAAGAGAGAGTGCACTACACATACTATTGAGGTGTGTTTCTCAAACTGAAAAGTGATAGTTTAGGTATGAAACTCACACTTTCAATAGTTTAGGTATGAAATTAAAAAAAAGTGAATAGTTTAGGTGTGATTTTGACACTTATCTCCTAAGAAAATAAAGATATTATTTTATTTCTCATTCGATATCTAGTATTTGTATTGAAATTTGATTAATTCAGATTTTTATCGCATATGGTTTCATTTTGGAGAAAACACTTTCATACTTAAAACACAAATTTAAGAACTCTGATTAAAATAAAAGCAGTTCATCCGTTGCACTACACACCGAAAAACTTTCAGACTTACTCAAATCTAAAATTTTTGATTAAAATAGAAGCAGTTCATCCGATGCACTGCATCTTTTTTTCACATATTTTGTATATGCATTAACCATTCAATCCCAAATGTATGTAGATCATTCATTTAGGTCTATTATATATGCATTCATTTTGAAACAGAGAACAATTGCCTCTTTAGTATTTAATTTGTTACAATATTAAAAAACTATACAAAATTTGAAGTTTATAAGTTCTGAATTCGTATTTTAATGTCAAATTTGAAGCTTTTTTTATAAAGTCTACTAATATCCATGTTTTTTTTATGAAGTCTACTCCTAAGCTTTTCCGCTTTAAGCTATATGGTGTCACAATTATCTAAATTTATCTACTCATGAATGTGTGTGGTGTCAGATTTCAGTGTATTTATAAGTAAATGGCAAGTCAAACCTTCCCATATCAATTTATTTTATCATCATTTCTAGCCATATATATCTATATATATGATAAAGTTTGTAACATCTAAACTTACAAAAAAAGGTTAAATATGAATGGTCCTAATATTGCCTATATGGGCACTTCTATCGCTATACAACAATAATAATTAACAATAAAAAAAATTATTCAGTGTAATTCTCAAGATGAGATATGGATATATACGTAGGTATCTTTTTGTAAGATAAAGTAATAATATTTTCAATAAATTCGTTAATTAAAAAAAATATTCAGTATAATTTTCAAGATGAGATATTAATATATACGTAAGTATCTTTTTGTAAGGTAAATTAATAATATTTTCAATAAATTCTCGACTATTGACGATGGCTATATGAAACATGTTACATGTACCTTGAATTTAGGTAAATTTTGAAAGTAAATGAGACTTAAGAGATTTCGTGTATGTGTTGAGTTAAACTTAATTAGATTTTTGTCAATAAAGAAAGCCAAATTGATGGACGTTAAATAATTATAACACATTTAATTAACCTAGCTAACTATAGCTAATATTAAAATTAATTTCTAGCTCAACTGATGTTACATATCTTGGTCCCCCTCCATCTTTTTTTCTTTTCATGAAGTATATTCAAATTAATGTTGAAAATCAATTTTGTTTAATATGTCAAAGAATTTTAGAATCCTATGATACAATATTAATAATGCAATAGGTGCAATTTTTAAATGAAGAGATTTAACATTGAGTTGGTAAGAAAGAAAGAAAAAAAATACTAACTCGATGTATCAAGCTTCTGCTATTGATTATTACACATAGTTTTTTTTATAAAAAAATTATATTTTTAATTAACTTTTTAAATAAAATTAAATCTATTGATTCATCACTACAAAAAGGATAATGGTAACCCTACCATTAACTACTTCATTTATGAATTTCATAGAAATACATGTCCTACTGAGACAGACGAAACGACGGTGGCTCCATACGAGGGATTGTCGGATTCTTATGGGCGCATTAACTAGAAATTGGTTGGAATTAGAAGTAACTGTAAATGAGGAAGGCAAAGGAAAAGAAAAAAGTTTTATGCATTCGTGCTCCAAATCCGTGAAGCACTTCACTCGATCAGGAAGACACATATCAAAAGAATGTGAACATTATTACACACTGTTTTTATGAGATGTTACATACTTGAGGCTAACAATTGATATAAAATAAAATAAATTTAAATCTTTTTTGATTATACGTTGAACTGATTTTTGATTAAACCTCTAATATATATACGCATGTTCAAACACAACTTGATTTTTAAATATATTTTATCAATTTAATTTATTATTATTGTAAATTTTACATTTTTTTATGTTTAAACGTTCGTATATTATAAGTAGGGTCCATAATTTAGTACGTGCATGGTCAAATATAAAGATGCCCTAATAATTGTTTTTATGTAAGAGAAAAGTATCTTAGACTAATTTAAAAAATGATGAAATTGGGTGAGCTATAATTTTCAAAAACAACACTCTAAAATAGGTGTGAAAATTGAGACAAAAGGAACTACATACTTCTTTGCCGACACTTTTAGGTCCCTCTTGGCCATGCTTTATATAACGGTGATATTCGGATCGAAAAATTTTGGTAATTGTTTAATGAATTAATCAGATATTTGAAGTTTTATTTTATTGGTGAAGATTCAATTTTCTAGGTAAATTTTTTTTTATTGACTTCAAATAATGTGAAACGTAATCATTCAATGCGATTTCAATTTAAATGTGTGGGTATATAACTTGCTATTAATGTCCGAGGCAAAACTTATACTAATTAAAGAAATTTCAAATTTATAAAAAATATAAACAGACAATTCTTTAATGTGATTTAAGGTTTATTATATAGAAAGAAATCACCGAGTTTTTTTTTTTTTTATGTGCTAAAGTTTTCTAATTTTTTTTTGGCCCATTACTTGCACAAGTTTTATCAACCTTATTATAAAACTTGAAATATCAACTGAAAAAATTGAAACCCCGCAAAACTTGGAGTTCGGAGTTTAAAGGGTACAAAATATTAATAAAATTTTAAAATGGTATATAAATTTTATATTAACTAAAACGGTAAAATCGCTGCACCAACAGCGACTTATCCCACCGAAAAAAGCAAAATCGATGCCTCTGCAGCGATTTTGCAAAATCTAGAATTTCTTTTTTAAAAAAAATAATGAAATCGCTGCCCCAGCAGCGATTTAATTTTTTTTAAAAATAAAATAAAATTAAGGATATCGCTGTAGGGGCAACGATTTCAAGCCCCAGCAACGATTTAATTTTTTTTTAAAAAAAAAATAAAATTAAGGAAATCGCTGCCCCAGCAACAATTTAATATTTTTTTTTAAATCGCTGCCCCTGCAGCGATTTTCTTAATTTTTTTTATTTTTATGAAATCGCTGCTCCCAGCAGCGATTTATGTATTTATTTAAATATATTTTTTTAAATCGAGCTGCTTAGGCAGCGATTTCATTTTTTTTAAAAAAAAAATACATTTTGCAAAATCGCTGCAAGGCAGTGATTTTGCCTTTTCCGGTGGGGTAAGTTGTTGTTGGTGCAGCAACTTTACCGTTCTGATTAATATAAAATTTTATATATTGTTTTAAAATTTTTATTAATATTTTGTACCTTTAGACTCCGAACTCACAAATCTTGTTTCTTGTAAACTTTTAGTTTTGCCCTTCTTGAAAACTTGTCATTTTCTCAAAATAATTTATAAGAGAATGAGAAGCTTTAATTTGATATTTGATTTGATTGTAGGTATATTACAAAAATATGTACAATCAGAATAAGATTATTATTCGGGAGAGTTGTAAACTAAATAAATTTTTTTGTTTAGTTATATAATATTATGAGTTTGAGTTCACGTAAAATATTTATAATACGTTTATTCAATGAATTTTGTAAGTAAAAATTAGTTAGATTTATAATATTTGGAAATAGTACTAGTAAGATGTCGATTGAGGTAAGTCAACCAAAATTTTTAAGGAATTAAGAAATAAAATAAATAAAAGTGAGAAAGATTTTGAGAACTCATTGATTGTGATTTTTTTTTTGTGTGGTTTTAAAGAGAAAAATAATTATATGTCATAGTGGGGCTTAAGAAAAGATTTGATTTAGAGCAGACAAGATTTGCATATAATCAGCAAGAATTAAGTGGTTAATATTTCTCTATTTTGTATTAAGGAGAAATTTATGGAGTGTAATGAAGTGGGAACAAATATACATAATTATTACTTATAATTTAAGAAACATTAGTTAAATTCAAAAAATTGTTAGTCAATAACCTAAAAATAGAGAAGTAAATTTGGAATAATTAACACATAAATCTTTGTTGACAAACTATATATGGAATTTGGTTAGCATGATACATGGCCTAATTAAGATAAAAGTATTTAGTTATAGTTAAATAATGCTTAGCCAACATTGCAAAGTCCTATATTATTAGTATATCAATTATGATTTTTAAGTATTAATGAATTATTGGTAGTTGAGAAATTGAATCTAATTATTTCTCTTTTAAGGATAAGCTATATTAGTTTAAAAGAGTGAGAAACAAACTTTTAAACTAGCACTTCATCAAGGAAATTGAAAAACAAATTAAAGATTTTAAAATTGTTTATAAAATACACAATTTAAATCTGTTTAAAGAAGAATTTCTATGTCCTTAAATATGTGACTCTAGATCAAAGTCTCTTCGTAGTTTATACGTCGCTTAGTTTATATTCATTAAAAAAATAATTCTTTTCTCTTTTTTTTGTGAATATAATAGTATTGAGGTACGAATGTACAATATTGAAAATACGAACCCAATAATTTAGTTTTAATAAAATTTAATAATTTCGATTTCACCTAAATAAAAATATTTAAAAATTATGTAATAGGGTTGAAATTTGAAGTTGCTTTCACATAATCTACAAGAGATTTAATATTAACGGCTACTTATTTTTTTTCATAGAGATGATCCTTCTAATCAAATCTATACCTTAAATTAAATATAAGTTTTGATAAAAAAATTAGGTATGGTTGAACATTTTGTAATAAACTCCAAAATAACCTATTCTTTTGTCCTATTTAGTTTTTTACACCTTACTTTGGAATTATAATTATTCTCCGTCTATATAAAGTGAGATTAATATTTAATAAATTATTTTTTATTTTTATTTTTTTCATTCACTTTAATTTTTTCATTTCATTTATTTGTCTGAATCATAATTATTATTATTTTCAAAAAAATAAAGGAGGATATTATCTTCTTCGATGAATCCCTCTTATTTATGTTTAGCCCGTTGAAAAAATTCTCAACACTATTAAACAATGAAAAAGAATTTTTAAAATTTGTTTACATTCTTTAAAACAAATTAAAGTACCATTAGTGATCTCACATGTACTCAAACCATTGAAAAAAACTTTAATAATTCAATAGTAGAAATAAAAATGATTATAATTGAAAAACTTAATTTATTATTATAATTTGAATTTTTCAATAGAATCAAACTCATTTCTATTTACATTATAATCATGAATAAATATATATTTCTTTCTAGAGAATCTTTTAATTATTTAAAAACAACTACTTTTTTTATTTAACTAGAAAAAAAAACTCATTTTAAATATAAGATACTCAAACGTTTTCGCAACTCAATAATAATTCACTAATCTTTTTAAAGTTTTAATCCCTAATAAAAAGCTAACTAATTACATTTGTTCCTATTAGCAAAAAATGACAAAATTATAGATGACATATGTGGGCCTTCCTAACATTTTTATAAATTGTGATAAGACAACAAGTATAATATTGTGATTGGACATAATATATTATTAATTTAATTAAATATAAACGACAAATTTGCATATTCTAATCAAACAATTACAAATAATTATGATATCTTCATTGCTTAAGAATGGTATTAAGGCATTAATTGCACCCATAGCCAATTTTATCTTGTCATTTAAGCTAAATAAATAAACAAAGGCAAAAATATCAAAAGTTTATTTGGCCAATACTTTATTTTCAAAATTTTAATTTATGAGAAGTTTGCTTGTACAAATAACTCTTAAAATCATGTACACTTGTTATTATTTTCCAATTTGCATTTTTGAATAAGATGTTAAACGTTACATTATAATAGCAAGGCCCCATGCATAGAAAAATATGTAGTACTAATAATTCAATAACTTGGAAAAACATCATTTGACCTTTTTTTTTCAAATATATAATAATTAATAAATAGATGAAATTAATTGGAAGTTGAATAAAGTTGCTGAGGGGAAAATTCTTCCTTCTTTCATTTTTTTTTCGGCTGAAAAAAGGGATAAGATAAAATATATAATAAATAATTGTTTTAAAATTTTCAGTTGAGATTTTTTAATAAACAAATTCCAATTGTTGTTTTTAATATAAAGAAATTCCAAATGGGAAGTCATGAAAGAACAAAACAAAAAAAGCAAAATGAGTGATGCTCTTAGTTCTAACCAACTAATTGGATAAGTTATCTTAGTTTTCATTTATTTTTTCTCTTAGTTTTCTTTATTTAAAGAATTGTTGGAAGAAGGTAGAAGGGATATGATTGGAGAGGGTGGGATACATGTTGAATTGGTCCTAGAAATTTTAGTGTTTAAGAGCAGTAGATCGATTATGTTGTCATGATAATATAAGACGATAATAGCGTTAATGAGTAAATGAATGTATGAATATACCATAATTAGGAGAATTAAATTCTTGAACAGGATAACATATATGAGGTAGACTCTCATGTGGAGGATAACATATTGGATGCAAGATTGAGATCATTAGGGTATGTAAAAGAATAGGAGGGCAACATGTGAGAATCGAGGTTGATATGGTTTGGTGTATGTAAAAAAGGAGGAGCACGAATGACTTAGTAAGAAAGTGCGAGAGATTGACAATGATATAGATCTAATATGGAACAGACGTTATAAACCAAAAAATAAAATAAAATGGAAAAGCATAGTCCTAGTTGAAGCAACTATTTTGCTCCCTTAATTATCACTTTTATTATTAACATGCTATATACTACCATTGGTTTATTCCTCAATTTTGTTGTTATATTTATTACTTTTACTTTGGTTACCAACACTACATATTTCTAGCTAGTGTTAATATTTTCCTTTCTTCAGTATTTCATCATAATTTTGTTCGTAAATTTCTTGTACATATGTTTATAAACACAATTTATCTTTAGTTAGGGGCCTATCGAAAATATTTTTTCTACCTCACTACTAATATATGTATTCATGCAATGCATATATAACTTTATGTATGTATGGCTGCTAGTGTATATACGATATGTTTTCTTTCTAATTGTTTTCAAGTTACTGGGCTTTTAAAAAAGAAGTTATTGGGCTCTTATCTACAAGCTTCTTCATTACAAATTGGGAAACTTTCACAAATAGTTACTCAAATAATTTTAATTAGGCTTCATAACTATAGTTTGCTAATTAAAATTTGTAGCTACATGTTAGATGAAGGATAGAGGCAAGTGAGAGAGGGCAGAGGGTGGAGAGAAGCGGGTTGTATATGTCTATCTGTCGAATTGTATATGTATATATGTCGGAGATAATAGTATATATATAACTGATATACATATGTACTTGTATATTCGGCGAGCAAGATTAAGAGAAGAACGAGAAATGTGAGTGAGATAGCGTAGAGAGTGGTAAAAGACGATTGCATTTGTATACCCATCATATAATTATATATGTATATGCATAATTTGTATTTGCATTAGCGACGAGAGAGGCGAGAGTCAGGAAGAGAGGAGAGAGGAACACGTAATTACAACCAAAATTAAGCTACGAATCATAATTAATTCATATAGAGTTATATTAGCAAACTAACGAGTATATATTTGCTTATCCGCGTAATTTTTCCTTACAATTTTACACATTACTTCCAAAGAAATTTTATTCGAAGGACTAGTAGCAACTAGCAACATATGAGGAAGTTAGAACATGAGTAACTGAATCCACAACTAGGATTGTGAGAACCATGGGTGATTAACGAAGTAAACCTAGCTTAATAACAATTCTCAAATAGGTTATTGCATGTATTGATAATTCTTTCGTTTAGAAGTCTTTTTAACGAGTGCACGCGTCAGAACTAGCGTTGTTGCTACTTGCCAGATCAAGGAGTAGTAATAATAAAAAAATTATTAGCATAGATTTAGTGAGATACTATCTAATAGGCTAGTTTTGATTGGTGCGAAGTAATGACTAAGTCATACATCGAATATAATGCTTAATATGAAGTAAAGGTAATGGTTAGTAGCTTGTACACACGTAACCGGACCAAGGTACGGGGTGAAATTCTCTAAATTTCGGACCAAGGATTTATAGATACTTAACTTATCACTTTACATGCAAAACACTATGGAAAAATTGTTATAGCTAGGAATACGATGTTATGAACCTATTGGGAACACCTACACCCTAGTTTCTCTAACAACATGATAAAAACTAAATCTTTAATCATGTTGTTTGTTTTACTTAGAGATATTAAAGAAGTTTGTTTCACAACCTCCCCGGCTTTAATTACCTATTTTAGGAAAGAACTTGACTAAATAGAAGACATTGTACATTGAAGTTAAGTCTAAACCATTTTCCTCGTGAGATCGACCCCAACCTACTAGTTGGGTTCTTTACCTACGACCGCTTATACTTCTTTAGGAAGGTGTAATTTGAGCATATCACAGCCGCTCGAAGACTTGATGAAGAGATTGCCAATGCAGGAGTTCCTTCCCAAGGCAATCAAGTCCCTCCTCTTGAAGAAGTTTCTAATGACGATCAAGCTCCGATTAATCCTCCTTTGATGGATGGTGAAATAAGGTCTGCCTTTCTCCAAATGGCCCAAGCCATTACTACTCAAGCACAAGACGTCACTACTCAAGCTCAATCCATGACGTCCCAAGCTAATCGGGAGGTTGTACCCCGAGCAAACCAACATATTGGTACCATGGCCTCTTATTTGAGGGATTTCACTAGGATGAATCCCCCTACTTTCTATGGGTCCAAAGTTGAGGAACACCCCCAAGAGTTCATTGATGAAACCTACAAGATCCTCTATGCTATGAAGTTGAATACTAGTGAGAAGGCCGAGTTAGCCACTTACCAACTCAAAGATGTGGCCCAAACTTGGTACGTCCAATGGAGAGACAATAGGCCTTTAAGAGGTGGACCGGTGACTTGGGAGGTTTTCAAGAAGGCTTTTCTTGATAGGTTATTTCCTAGGGAGAAGAGGGAAGCTAAAGTGGTGGAATTCATCAACCTTCGTCATGAGGTATCAGTGTACTTGAATACTCTTTGAAATTTTCTAAATTGTCAAAGTATGCTCCTTTTTTGGTTTCCAATCCTAGGGATGAAATGAGCCGCTTTGTGATAGGGGTATCAGATGACTTGAAAGAAGAATGTCATTCGGCTATGCTACATGAAAACATGAAGATTTCTCATCTCATGGTTCATGCTCAACAAGTGGAAGAGACAAGGGCTAAGAGAAAGAGTAGAAATGCCAAAAAGGTAAGGTATTTTGATGCTGGTTCTTCAAGGAATAAGCTTGATATTTAAAAGAAGCCTAGGTTTAAGAAGAGGTCTTCTAATCAAGTTCCTACCAAATTTCCCAAGGCTCGTGATGATATGGTGTCTATCCCTAAGTCTCAAAAGGGAAGAGGTACTAGCTCACCAAAAAAGAAGCCAACTTATGGAAAGTGTGGCAAGAAGTATTATGGTAATTGCTTTATTGGGACGAACAATTGCTTTGGTTGTGGAAAGAATGGCCACAAGGTTAGGGATTTCCCTAATGTAAAGGGGCAAGACAAAGATAGTGGACAAGTTAGTGGTTCAAATATGGATCCTCCAAAGAAGAATCACTTTTATGCACTTCGCTTAAGAGGTTAACAAGAGAGTTCTCCCGATGTGGTGATCGCTACGTTACTCGCTTGATGTATATGCTTTACTTGACCCGGGTGCTACACTATCTTTTGTTTACTCTCTTGATAGCTAGGAAGTTTGATATTTTTCTCGATATTCAAAATGAACCTTTCATGGTAACTACCCGTGTAGGTAAGTCGCTGGTTGCAAAGAAGGTATATAGAAATTGTCCTATAATATTGTCTAATAGAGTTATCATGTTGAATTAGTAAAACTTGATATGGTCGATTTCGATGTTATTTCGGGGATGTATTGGTTGTGATTGTTTCGCTTCCATTGATTGTAGAACTAGAATTGTCAAGTTCAATTTTCCAAATGAACCTGTTTTAGAGTGGAAGGGGGGAAACTCTATTCCTAGAGGTCGTATCATCTCTTGTCTTAAGGCTTGTAAAATAATCTCAAATGGGTGTTTATATCACATTGTAAGAGTCAAAGATTTAGAGTCCGAAAATCCTCCCATTGAGTTAGTCCCCGTAGTAAGGAAATTTCTGGAAGTCTTTCCTAATGATCATCTCGGAATCGCTCCTGAACGGGAAATTGATTTTGGAATTCACTTGCTATCGGATACCAACCCCTTTTAAATTCCTTCTTATTGGATGGCTCTGGCCGAATTGAAAGAGTTGAAGGCTCAACTCAAAGATTTACTAGACAAAGGCTTCATTAGACCTTGTATTTCTCCATGGTGTGCTCTAGTTTTATTTGTAAAGAAGAAGGATGGGTCTCTTTGAATGTGCATCGATTATCGCCAACTTAATAAAGTCACTTTTAAGAACAAGTATCCTCTCCCTCGAATTGACGACTTGTTTGATCAACTCCAAGGGAAAAACTACTTTTCTAAGATTGACTTGAGATCGGGTATCACCAACTTAAGGTGAGAGGTGAGGCAATACCAAAAACGGCATTTAAGACTAGATATCTTCACTATGAGTTCTTAGTGATATCCTTTGGTTTCACTAATTCCCCGGAGGCATTTATGGATCTCATGAATAGGGTGTTCAAAGTTACCTAGATTCATTTGTCATTGTCTTCATTGACGACATCTTAATATATTCGAAAATTGAGGGTGAACACATGAATAAATTGAGGATGGTATTACAAGTGCTTAAGGAAAACCGATTATTTTCCAAATATAGCAAATGTTAGTTTTGGTTGAGGTCGGCGGCGTTTCTTGGTTATATCATCTCTAGTAAGGGGATTGAGGTTGATCCAAGAAAAATCGAGGCGGTGAAAAATTGGCCTAGGCCATTGACTCCAACCGACATTAGGATTTTCTTTGGTCTATCAGGTTCTTATTGGACGTTTGTGGATGGTTTTGCATCCATTGCATCTCCCTTGACTACTTTGACCCAAAAGAGTAAGAAATTTGAGTGGTCGGAAGCATGTGAGAAAAGTTTTTAAATCTAGAAAGATAGACTTACTTCCGCTCCGGTGTTGACTTTACTGGAGGATATCAAGGGTTTCGTTGTATATTGTGATACATGCCGAGTGGGTTTAGGGTGTGTGCTTATGCAACATGGGAAAGTAATATCCTATGACTCTAGACAACTTAAGGTGCGTTACACGAATTACCCAACTCATGACCTTGAGTTAGCGGCCGTGGTATTTGCCTTGAAAATGTGGAGGCATTACTTGTATGGTGTTCATATGGATGTGTATACCGACCAGAAGAGTCTTCAATATGTGTTTACTCAAAAGGAGTTGAATCTCTGACAAAGAAGGTGGTTGGAAGTGTTAAAATATTACGACATGAGTGTTCTCTATCACCCCAACAAGACCAATGTGATTGCGAACGCTCTAAGTCGTTTGACCATGGGTAGTGTGTCTCATGTAGAGGAAGCCAAGAAAGACCTAGTGAAAGATGTTCATAGGTTGGATGGATTGGATGTAAGAATGGAAGATTCTTCGAATGGTGGTTTTATAGTCACATCCGGAGAGCACCCCCAATATGCGACAGGCTTCGTCGTCCTCTCAAAGGAATCTGACAAGCACTTAACATTCTTCATAACATGTCATTTGTTAAAATTGCTGAAAAATTAAAAACTTTTAATACCATGTGAAGTATACTTAGACTGATACATAACAATCATGAAAACATACGTAGACATATTATAAAAGTTGTCTCATATAAAAATCATCTAAAGAGTATGAATCTGGACTTAGCCAATAAAAAGTTAATATGAAATATAGGCCTTAATACGAGAGAATCCAAAGAACGTAAATAAAATCAAAAGTATTCTTAATAACTACTAAAGTCTTCATAAGACAGAGTACGAAAAGATAACATCCCCGAACATAAGGACCTACCAACACTTGGAGAAAGAGTTCCAAGCTTCTTCAATCTACCTTCTTAATCTTCAATGGCCGGTCCCTACGTTTGTAGTAATATAAAGTAATTGGGTTAGTACACCACATGTACTAAGTATGAGTATATGCACATAAGATTTAAGGACATGTATGAAAAGGATCATTTCTTAGAAAGCATGCTAAGCCATTTGAAAATCTTCAATGCACATACCATAGAACATATACAAGTTAAGGATTCCATCAACATAAAACATGATCATAATCAAGGATATATTATCATAGAGTTATGTTAATACTTCATATTCAATAGATCATATAAACATAACATACAAAACACTTACCAATGATCTCATCCCCAACCTACAAGTGCAATGGTCATGTGAAGCCCCATAACCCCACACAACCAAGTAGATAAGATAGGAGACTGTAAGTAAAGCTTTGCTTATTTAACTTGTAACATAAGTAGTCATCACCTCATAAAGCATTATAGATCAATAACATGTTCATCAATGTACCAACTTCATATAAGAGTAACAACATGCATCATAAGCATCATATCTTTCATGTTATGATATTACATAAGAACAATCTCCTAGGACTTCCCTTATAGTCAACTTGTGCAATGTCTAGGTAGAGTCCCATACCCCTATCTATACTAAGTAGACTCTTCAAGTCACCCTAGTCAACGTCCATTTACTTGTCTTTCATTTTACTTGAGGTAACATTCTCCTTAACCGACATTAGACCATGTGAGCTGAACATGGAATTCGGTGTCATAAAACCCCACACCGAAATAAGGTAGTCTACCAGCCAAAGTAGAACCAAACATGACATAGCTTTTTAGGTGGATCCTCTAGTTAGTATGCTATGGTGGCAACATATTCAAGAACTTGGATATATATTAGAGATCCATAGTTCCACATTACATGACAACCTCTATCTCATGAGATTTATTGTGAACCTACCTTCCAACTAGAGAAGGGACACCTCTCACATCTAATTCACTCAGTGCTAAGCTAAAGTCCCCTTTTGATTAACCTTTAAGTCATCATTTATTCATAAATCTTATCATAAGTCATAAGAGATTATGTTCTTGTATAAACGTTATCATAATCTCCTTAGGATTAGATGAGAATTTCCTTTCATCGTAACCCTTCATTTGTGAGATTAACATATAATAAATCATTTTGTGTAAAACATACAAGATATCATAAACTTGCATTATCACATTCTTATCATGATCTCACAAATTAACATATTCATAGCTCAACATATATTCATAGCATTATCATACATACTTCATTAGCATTGTAACATCATTTATAGGCTAATATAAACATCATAGAATAATCACGACATTAGAAGACTTACCTCTGCTTCCAAGATCCTTATTCAAGAACTTATATTCAATATACAACAACCATCCAACAACATAGTGAAATACTCAATAAAATAATCAACACTAACTCTTTAGCTCATAAACAAGACTAATTCGTAAAGTGGAATAAGGGAAAAGTTCATTTCGGAGTTCATTCAAGTCATAGTCCCAATCCCAACAGTTACATATTATTAAGTAATAGGTATGCCCCATTCAAAACCATCAATTTGATAGGGGAAATGCGTCACACGAAATTTAAGCATTATAAGTCAAACATTCGACAATATATACTAAATCAAACATAGAAAATCATTATTTTTCATCGATAGTCATAAATTTAGAGTTAGAAAGAAAATCCATTTTGTAGAGTAAGAATCCTAGGAGTTGAATTCTTTAAAATCATATTTGAAAGGACCTCTTGGGTAAAGGTACCCCAAGAGTGAAAAATGTATACTTTACTGACGAATAATACATGAATTTTGGAAGAAAATCTTGAAGTCTTCGTCTTCTTCCTTAAGCTCTTCTTATTCTTCAAAGGAATTTGAAAAAGAGAGCGTTCTTGAGAGAGATAAGAGAAATTCGTTTGATTTGGTTTAAATATGTAAAAAGTGGTCTAAAACTAACCTATGATCAATATATAGTCTTCCTAAAAAATACCAAAAAGACCCTTCACTTAAATGAGTCTTTTTGTGAAGTTAAATTACCAAAAATACAAATTTAACGAATTTGGAAAGTGGATGTGCGTCGCAGGGCTAATTCCCATTTTTTTTGAATTTTGTGTCGAGGCAGTGCGCCTTGTGAGAGCCTCGCTTTCCAAAATCTTGGGGCAGTAAAACACGTGTGGGCTGCGAGTCGCGCAGCAGCCCTTGGTTCTTGTTCGCGCAAGCTGCTTTGGCAGCGTGCCTACCCATGTTGGGGTCCTCCCCAAGGACCCTTCGGGTGGTCTTTGGGGTGTCGTTACCGAACGTTTGGACCCTTTGTAATACATACTACCTATACAAAATCATTTTGCTAGTTTTAGACTTCATTTGACACTTCAAAACCTTCACCAAACATAGGGACATCAACTGGTTCAATTTAGCTAGTTTCCGGACGTCAAAGTCTTTCTTTGCCGTTTGGCTCTAAGCTTTTTTAAATGAACTTATTACATTAATATAGGTCTGGAAACATCATTTTAAAGATTATTTAATAGATTAAGCTCTAGTCTAAGTCATGGCATTTCCGGAGTGTTACATTATCCCCTCCTTAGGAACATTTGTCCCTGAATTACACTAAAATATTTTTGGAGGGTAAAATACACGCAATCCTAGCAGCCCAACAAAACAACAACATAAATCATAAGAACTCACAACTCATAAGATTACTTCACAACTCCTTTCAACACATATCATAACATTACACATAGCACTCAATTCATGATGACCAACATATAAGAGTTCCATATTCATAACACATAGTGAGGAGCTTCCTTCTCAACATTATCATGAGCTCAAAATACATCAAGGAGTTACCATGTTATCATTCTTCTGAAGACAACAACAAAGCAACAAAATCTCAAGAAGACAACATGCATACATATTTCATATAAGTGCAAGAATAGAGTATGAAAACATTTTCTTAAACTCAAATTGATGTAACTTTTACCAAGGCATGCTCCTATTTAGGAAAATAAGTCAATTCATATATTCATTATTTTCTTTACTAATATGAATGTCTAACCCCAAGGAATAAATAAATGATGGTAGTGGGACTTCATGTCAGCTTCAGCTTCCCATGCTGCACCCTCGACAATATTGTTTCTCCATAGAACCTTTACAGAGGCAACCTCCTTATTTCTCAACTTCTTGACTTGGTGATCTAGGATATCAACCGAAACCTCTTCATAGGAGTGCAAAGTATTAAAATAAATAGTGATGAGATAAAACAATTTGTATCTTGTTTGGTTTCTATGTTTAAGACAACTTATTTCAATATTTATATCATAGTGATGTCATAAGTTATCTCATATACCTGTTGGGATAAATTATACCAGGATAGCTAACCCCAGGATAACTAATTTTGGAATAACTTGTTTTCAATTAAACGACTCATAGTAAATAGAAATACCATTATAATGTGTGCGTGATAGCAACAACAATAATGAATCTCATGTATTCTCATAAATAAGATCAAAATAGGATAATATATATATATATATATATATATATATATATATATATATATATATATATATATATATAGATCTTACCTCTATTTTAAAAGATAAATATCATTTTCAATAGAATTCGATTCGAATAATAAAAATGGGAAAGAATATTACTACTAATACGAACCATCTCTTATCACAAAACATGTTCAAGAATATTTTTATTTTGGACTTAAATCATATTGGCAATTTCTCCATCAACTTAAATAAAAAATTATATTTCACTTAAAAAAAATTAAACATATCTAATCAAATATCACATAGATTAAAATCAAAATCTACATAATCAAAGGACTAAAGTGCTAATATCCCTTATAATTACCATCAAGTGATTCATATAATAGAAGTTTAAGTATCAAATGGTACAAAAGTAAAAAGTTAGAATCCTCCAACTATAAAAAAAACATAAATCAGCCACCGGGCGGCGGCGACTTCACTTTTTCCGTCCACCGGCTGAAAGAGAAAAATATTTCACCACCTATTTTAAAAAGTATTTATTTCCCACTTTTATTCTTCGAATCTACGGTAGAAATTAATTGGAAAAAAATAATATTCTTTTTGGATCAGAAAATAATTGAAATTCGCGATAAAGAAAAATTGTTGTTTTGATCTTCCATTGAAGGGTTCATTGATTTCTGAGCTTTTTGGTTCAAAGGGTTTTTTCAGAAAATGGAGAAAGTAATGAATATATTGAAGCCGAAACCGAATCCTCAACAGATTTTGAGGGATTGGCAACGTCGGCTACGGCAAGAGTGTCGGAATATTGAACGTCAAATTCGAGGTGAATTGTATTTCTGTTAAATTGTTTGTAGTCAGGAAGGAAATGGGGGTTTTTGGGTTATTGTAAAAATTTGATTTTTATGTTGGGCTTTTTGAATTTTTCCTGTTTTGGGGTTTGTGGATTTTTCTTTAAGCCGAGGGTGTATTGGAAATAGCCTTTGTACATTTGAGCTAGGGTAAGGTTTACGTACGCTCTACACTTCCCGAGACACCACTTTGTGGGACTACAGTGTGTATGTTTTTTTTTTTTTTGAATTGTTCTATTTTGGGTTTTGTGAATTTTCTGGATTTTGATTAGATATACAAAGGGAGGAGAAGAATGTACAGAAAGCAATTAAAGAAGCAGCAAAGAGAAATGATATGGGTTCTGCCAAGGTGACTTACTGCTCCTTTTAGATTGTTTATCTTGCTGTTTTGCTGTCGTTGTTTCCATCGTATCCTTTGTTGATCACATTTTTGAGCCGAGAGTGTATTGCAAACAACCTCTCTGTCCTAGAAAGGTGGCCATACCCCACTCGTGGATTATATTGGATATTTTGTTGTAGTTGAACTTCTTAGATTGAAAAACCAATCACATTTTTAGTTTTTGGTGGTGATGAATGCTTTTTTGTTGCCTGCTGATTCTTATAATCTTACTTTACAAGGGAGATATACTGAGAAATAGTTGTTGCTCGGGCTCTCTGAAATTGTTGTTGCACCCGTGTCGGATTCTCCAAAAGGCATGACTCTTGGATTATCCGATACACACCTGTCAACAGTTTTTATGAGTTCGAGCAACATAGGTCCAAAGTAAGTTCATAGAAATTGTGCCACTTTGGAGCTAGGAGAAGAAAAATATTGAATTTTCCTATAGTTAGATCATATATGTGATTAAATTACCTAAAGCATGGATCTTTAAGTTGTTTCTACTCTTTATGCCACTTTTTTCGCACTGGTTTCTTGCAAACTTGTGCTCATGGCTTATTGTTCTTGTTTATTATACTAGTTATTAGGTTCAATATGTTATTCTCATGCCTTCTAACAATAGTGAGATGATATTGGGAAGTTTTCTGAGTATGTAGAATATGCGGGAAACTATTAACTTCCAATGTGTTATTTCTCATAGTTGCTTGTTCATATTTTCAGAATTTAGGCATTTGCTAAAAGACCTGTGAGATCAATAAAAAAGGTTTTTAATTGCTTTACCTAGCCCCCTCTCCCTGTCATGCTTTAAATCTCGGTCTATAACACAGTTAAATTGAGAAATAGTCAATAGACTGAACTTGATGTTTGAAAATTTGTTATTTCAGATCAGGCAATGAAGAGGCATTTTTTTTTTATTGAACCAAGGTTATTTCATTAAATTAGAGGTATCTCCTGTATACAGGAAGTATACCAAAAAATCATGAGAACCTACACAACAATATGGTTCTCTACAAACTGTATCCAATTCCAATCTTCTACACAAATAGGGACCACATGGGCACACAAAAACTAAAACAAAGAACTGTTCCACTAGGGTACAACGCCATTTACTACTTCATGAAATGCTCTCCTATTCCTCTCCTCAAAACGATCCACATCAATGCAAGTGGAGTTATGTCTCATGTCCCGTGTCTTGTATTTTAAATGTTGCGAAATGAGAAAGAGAAGAAGGATGAATGCGCTGCTTTGAAGGCACTTTCTTCATCTGTCACAGTGTGCTTGACCATTGAGATGTTTTGCATATAACACTTGGCGTATTAGAACATCTATTTTGGGCCATTGATAGAGTTTCAGGTGGTTTAGAAACCAATATGCTTTTTCAGAAACTTCTAAGGAATGCCTATTTTAATAGTTAGATTAGTACTCATCCAAGATTTCTTCTAGTGTGTATGTTGCATTCAGTCTGATATTATACATTTTTATGAGACATGATTTATTGGTTTTTGGCATCCCATTGCTTATTCATATTGGAGTGTTGATGTTTTTGTCACAGGCACTTGCTAAAGAGATTGTGAGATCTAAAAAGACTGTGAACCGATTATACGAGAATAAGGCGCAGTTGAATTCAATATCCATGCACCTTGGAGAAAGTGTTGGTATGATCAAAGTCTTGCTTCTCCTGTTGTATATATGTATATGCTGTAGTATATTCAGGATTCTGCATTTGGTCCCCTAAGTTCTTGTTGATGAGCAAACTGTCTTTAGAACAATATGCATCCATTGAGAAGGTAGCACCATTATTTCTTGACAGGGATTAAGGATATCTATCTCATGTTGTATAATGAATAATTTTAAAAGTTCTCTTTCTTGGACAATGTATCAGTTGCTGGCGTGCAAATGCAATGTCTTATTTAAGGGAGTTTCAAGAGTGTCATCATATACAAGTCACATCAAATGTCTTGCTGATTTTGTTCGATTGTTGAATAGGTAGTTTGAACTTTGAAGAGTCATAATGTGTAATTATATAGATGTTCAAAATGCAGAAGTAGGATTTCATATTTTTCTTTATGATTTCGATTTCTTTAATAAGAGGTGAAAGTTATCACTTTATGCTGGTCAACCAGATGTTATTGTGGTGAAACTGACAAAATTCTGCGTTATTTATGACCGAAAAATCTGAAGGGAGCAACCCTTTGGGCCAACCGCAGCCTATGGAATTCAGGATGATGGGGCACCCCTCTACCCTTCTCCACTCAAATATTGAACTTAGTTCGCTTGGCGCAAGGTTCAAACTTGTAACCTAAGATACAAGTGCCTCAACCTTTGCCATCTGAGATAATCCCTGGAAGCAATACAATTCTTTCTGTTGAATTGATTCTGTGTAATAGTAGGAACATTCTACATATGACTGGCTGTCCCAAATACATTGATATCGGAACTTGTAAAGGAACCTCTTCCTAATAATAATAAGGTATCACCCAAGTGTGTCCTGGTGGTCAATGAAGTAGGAGGAGAAACATGACGTCTCAAGTTCAAATCCCTGCGGAATAAAAAACACTATGTGTTTTCTTCCATCTGTCTAAACCTTGGTGGACAGAATTACCTGGTACCTATTGCTGCTGGTGGGAGCTAGCAAATATCCCATGCAATTAGTCGAGGTGCATGTAAGCTGGCTTGGACGCCATGGTTATCAAAATTAACATGAGCTGCCATTACCTTGACTTTCATGATGGATGGTGACTGTACCAATCTTGATCTTAAGTGGAACTGGATCATGTGTTTACTCTAGTAGTTGGTTGTACTGATTGGCGAGGACTTCCTAAAGAAAAAGGAAAAGGAATCATTCTTATTTTTTCATATAGGAGAATTTCTTCTTTCAATGATACAGCCTACTGTAGTTGCAGAACTGATGTATGCTCCTTATATTTAGAAAAAATGCGTACTATGAAAAAAGCATCTTTAGCCTATGACAGTTTTTAATGATCAATTAGTTATGAACTTTTAGCCCCTGTTGCGTTATTAAGTTTATGGGAAACCAACTTTATTTTCTATATCTGAACTCCATGAAAAATTGCAATCATCTTTTCATGTCTGATAGGAGAACTTTTTTCTTCCTACTACCATATAATGAATTTATTCCAGAATTGTTTTTGTTTGCTATATGCTGTAACAGATTCTTAGTTAACAAGTTATTGCATATGTATATTAAGTTGGTGCTAGATTGTCTTACATTTTGAAATATTTGATAGCATGTTGGCGTGTCAACTGCTTTATACAGAATACCTATGTAGCTTGATTTTTTCTGTTTAGGAAAATAAACTGTATTATGAAGCCGGCCTCTTGCTTTCTACTTTAATGTTAGGTTATGTGTTGGCTTCTTCAAGTGTCCCATTGAACTTCTAATTGGTTTTGCAGCCATTGCTCGCACAGTGGGGCATTTGTCTAAGAGCGCTGAAGTCATGAAGCTCGTCAATAATCTTATGAAGGCTCCAGAAGTGGCTATGACAATGCAGGAGTTTAGTAAAGAAATGACCAAGGTATATCAGTTTGGTTTTAGCTTTTTGAGCTTCAATGAAGTTCTTGAGCTTTCCTCCTGGTTGGATGTTGCTATGGCTCTCTTATGCACTTTACTTTATCTTAAAAGTAATTCTGAAGTTCAATCTATGCAACAAGGTTTCCAACCATACAAGAATGTTTTTCAGTCTCAAGGTTTGCTAAAAATTACGATAAAGAAGTTTGACCACATATATAGTTAATAACTAAGCACGAGATAACAAAAGTTGCCCACAAAATTCCTTTCCTTCTGGCGGGCTAGCACCGTGTGTTGTGCCAAAGTTTCAAGCCAAGTGTTCGCGCTGTGTTGATGTTGCTAGCACACTTTGATTTTTGTGTCCCATTATGTTGCATTGCTTCAGAAGCCTCCCCAGCTTGTTGCATCTATGTCCAACACGGCGCGTTGGGCACTATTTACCAGCTTGTTTTTCTCCGAGTTGTTCAACACAATCCTCCAGCTTCCAAATATGGTATTCTTTGCATGAATCTTTGAGTGACTTGTTGAATACCCCTTCTAGTTGTATCCAAAATTCTTTAAGCTTCTTGATCTGCAATCCTTGGACGCTCTTGGCCTTTTAATGAGTTAGCAGTTCTTTGGACTCTTCAAATTCTTCCATAACTAGTCTTTAGGTATGAGCGTTGAACGTGTACCCCACATCATGAGTATACATTTTTTTTTATAATTGTGGTGTATGAGCCAGCTTGCGTGCACTGAGCACACAATTTTAGAAAATCGTATAGAAGAGTTGATCAATGTATTTGAGTCATAAATAAAAATTAAAGATAAGAGTGAGCTTCTAAAAAAGATGAATGTTTGATCTCATTTAGTTAGCTAAAAGAAATCCTGCCCTATGTAAGTCCTCACATGCCGTATCATGATTTTTAAGGACTTTTGTGGGGATATCTTATGGGAATTGATTTTATTGCTATGACCTAGTACTGAAAATAATCAAGTAACACAAAAATACTTCTATCACAATTCTTCAAAGATTTGTCAAATAAACACAAACTGAGACATTTACCCTACAGCTCCTAGGATGGCCCTAAAGTGTTTTTGGGAGGAGGCCGGGGGGGGGGGGGATGGCCAATGGGCATCTCTGTGTGCATATAGATACAAAATTTAATGGGAAAAAGGTCAAATTTGTTCCTCTTCTATCTGAAAAGGATCAATTTTATCCTCTTCTATGCGAAGAAGATCCATTTGGTGATGTGCACTCACTTGGCATGCCACATTACCCCCAAACCATTTTACTTCATTTCCTCCGCTGCTTCTTCCACCACTAGAGCCACCTCCCCTCAACCACCATTGCCACCATCAACAACACCGTTTTCACTGTAGAGTGGACCAAAAGGGGAGTCTGTGGCTTGTCACATCATCCCCCCTCCCTCTTCTTCTTCTCTCTCTCTCTGTCACACACACACACACACACGCAAACACACTTTTTTTTAATCTGGAAATTACCCTTTCTCTTGTTATTGCAGGCTGGTGTCATGGAAGAAATGGTCAATGATGCGGTGGACAGTGCCCTGGATTCAGAAGACATGGAAGAGGAAATTGAAGAAGAAGTTGACAAGGTCCTGACTGCAATTGCTGGTGAAACTACTGCACAATTACCTGAAGCAGTCCGAAAGGAGAAGTTAAAGCAACCCGCCCAGGCAGTGGAGGATGCAGAGGTATGTTCCTTTCATCTGTGATTTATTGTATAGAATGATCCTTTCTGTGATCAAGCAAACTGAATTGATTAACGTTTGATTTGTTCTTTCTTGCAGGATGACGAAGAAGATCTAGAAGAACTAAGGGCACGTCTTGCTAAAGTTAGATCCTAAGTGATTTTTAAAATTGACTCGCGCTGCCTCTAAGGCTTCGATGTAAAATATGTTGTGTGTGAAACAAAGACCTCTTCTATGGTCTGACGAGTTGCATCTTCTATCTGGAAGAGAGGATATTGAAGTACCTTCTATATCTTAGAATCAATACTCATGATTTCTTGTATTGATTATCAATGTGAGTTGTGATCTTTTTCTCTTTGAGCATGCTTTTCATTGTATGGTAACTGAAAATCTATGCTAACAACATTTCTTGCTATTTAGTAGAATTGGCTGTTCAATGTTATCTCCGTGGGATGCTGTCTCTAAAATCGTAATTTTAATGCACTTTTATTTTATTTTTTTGTGTAAATATTAGTATCAAAATAGCAAATTTTCTGATGCCTGTTTTGCATAACTGTTTGTATCCTAGCATGCTTCGGAAATTTCCTTGTTAATTGCTTATGCAAAAGGTCTTGGAATGTTCAATTTCTTTCTGCTGTCTCTTTGCAGTTTGCATACCCTGACTTCCAGATGTTGTAGAGTTCTTGTTACTATTCGCAGCTGACTTTTAATAATACAATGAAGTACTTCCTCTAGTGAATTTAGAGTAGTTTTACACACTTTCTTGCCAATAAACACTTGTGATTTGTTATCATTCATCAACTGTGGAGTGTACTCTTAGGTTCCTGGAAATTGCATTTACTATTGTTACCATATCCGGATCTGTAAGTATTATTGTCAATAAGGAGAATGTCTTTGTAGTCAAAACATCTTTATGTCCATCTAGAATTTCTGACATATAGATCCAATATCTCAATGATAAACTGGTGTAAAGTTGACAAGAATTCGACTTGCTCTCCTATTTTTCACATAGTTTTGAAATGTTTACAGCTTCTTGATTGCCAAGTGGATGACTTTTGAGGCTTTTTGTTGCTCTAGATCTTGGTTTTCCAGTGGATTCTTGCAGGTAAATCCCTTGAAATTTGACTTCAGATTCAGCAGTCAAGGTAGAGATGCTAAGGTATTTTTACTTATATCATTGTTGCTTGGGCTCTCCAAAAATGCTCACGCACCCATGTTGGATTCTCCAAAAATGGCCTACTTTTGTAGGATTTGACATGCACCCAGTGACATTTTTGAAGAGTTTGAGCAACATAAACTAATAGGACTTCGTAAGTTCTAGCTTGTGAAGAGTCTTTCTTTATGGAGTCCTGTTCTAAGTGATCATAGAGTGTTTGCCATCTTTAAGTTAATATTTGTACCTTTAGTGTAGAAATATGCAAATGTGATTGTATCATATCTAATGCTTCTTTGTATATGTTTCCTCTATCATAACAAGCACTCTAGTCGTTGATATTGATATCCCTTTTGTAAGTACATCATCTAGTTGTTCTTGTGATGAAACATGATGCAACAAATACAGTCAGACATTGAGGTTTGTTTTTTACGCCTCTACTAAAGCCACATTCGATGAGGCGTTTACCATCAAAAAGTTGGTGCTGAATTCTCATAACCAGCAGTATTGTTTGAATGTACAGGGAGTGAAACAGGGAGATCCACTCTCACCAGTACATTTGATTATTGTGGCAGAAAGTCTTATCCAGAGGTCACAATGCTCTATTAATAGAGAAGAGATGCAAATCATTTATGTTGTCAAGGAGGGCACCAAAGTGTAATATCATATCCTGTTCCTGTTTCTGCTGCTGATGCTATAAATCAAGTCATATGTTGCTCCGACTCTTCAAAAATGTCGACAACTGCATGTCAGATTGCATCCGAGACGGGTGCAATGACATGTTTGGACATAGATAATCACTACTATTATCAATACCACTTTGAGGTTAGTTATGAACATTCCATCTTCATGTGAAGGCCTTGGGGACAAATGGTGAACAGAAACAAAATGTTTACATTGTGCTTCTGTTCAAGATGTGTCATATTTACTTGTTTTCGAGGGTGTGGCTTAGCTGTCGATGTGAATTATTAGGTCTCGTATGCAAAAACATTAGGTGATTTATTTGTATTTAATCTAGCTTTGATGGATAAAATTATCTAATATCTGTGCTAACGGAAAGTAACGTGTACCTCATGAAATTAGTTAAGGTGCGAAGAGGTGAAAGTTATTTCCCAACATGGATGTTTATGGACAACAACTTCTTATAAGTTAAATATTCTTTGGGAAATAATGAGATTAGAATAGAAAGAGAGTAATTTGTTTATTAATGTATTTAGGCTTAATTACTAAATAAAGTGGGTTAATTAAAAAAGAAGCATAAGATTGAAGATTTAAATAAATTTTACAAAATAGCTTATGGGGTAAAACTCTGGCCTTAAATTTCGATGGATAAGTCCGATTCGAAAGAATAAATTATTTTGATACAACTTATCAAAACATATCTTCTCTAAAAACATATATCAAAATAAACATTTCGCCAAAAAATTGGCGAATTATCACTTGCGTCATTAATATATATGTCTTCTCAAATAGTACTATTTAATATCGATTCATTTTTCTTAAAAATTAATTTGATAGTTTGTCAAAAAAACGGATGAACTATATTTAATTTTGAATATTTGCTAGGTGATTTAATTTATCACGTATCCTTAAATTATGGATATTAATTTACTAGTGGAATTATGAAATATTGCACAATACTTTTGCCCATAATTAAGTTTTAGTGGTTCAATAGTTGTAAGCAACTGAAAAACATGATCACAAAGTCAAATAAAACTTGAATTGACATAACACAAATTTAATTATTTTTTGACAGTGATAATGCGAGAAATTTACAATCAATATTCTTTGAACGCACACCAAATATAAACATCACTAGATATATCTGAATTTTCGATGCCACGAAATCAATTAAATCGAGTAGATATTGACAGAAAAAAATCGTTGCGGCCATTTTCATGCATGATTTTTTTTCTTAAGTATTGCCATTTTAGTCTTACGTTTCCATGAATTTTATAAATCGTTAAAAGGACTATTTTTAATTATTTTAATCATTCTTAATTGTTAATTATGACGCCAAAAAGTTCGTTATCATTTTTTTTTTAAAATTTCAGCCAAACAAATATTTTTTTTGGTAAAAAGCTGCTTGAAATATTTATATTTATATTATATAAGAAAAAAAAACATTTAATACAAATAGCTTAGTGGGACCTCCAATCAACTAAAGACAACGTAACATTCCATGTGCAATCAAAATATTCTAAATTCGAATGAGTATAAAAACATAACTTTCATAACCAAATAATATAAGAAAAAAAGTAATACAATTAAATGGATAAAGATTCGGTCAAGTATAATTAGGTCAAGTAATATTCAATAGCCTTATAGATTCATGCCGTGTGTACTATATGATAATTTATGATTGAGATCCAGTTAAATTATATACTCATTATAATAATAAAAATAACAAAGCTGTCATCTTTTTTATTTTTTAAAATTATCAAATTAAGCAATTAAGTGTATCCAAACTAAAATTTACAAAAAAGTTTCTTTTAAGATTGACGGAATATGTGAACTTCCTGACTTTTTACCCACCAAACTTCTGCGAAAGTAATTTCACACATATTTTCTTCAAATTCTGAAGTAAATCTCAAAAAATTAAAAGATTAAACATAAAAACATCATTGAGTTCTAAATGATAATTCAACTAAAGAACATGATAATACATTTAAAAAAAAAAACTTATTTGGAAGTTTTTGTCAAATAATTATGAAAATATATTTATTCAGATTATTCAAAAGTTTCGGATTCTTTAAAATTAGTATAATTTAAAAAATTTCAATACAAGTACGAGGTTTGCCAAGTAAAAAAAATTGGGAAGTCTGTATATTCCCGTCATTCTTATTTTTTTCTTAAAAATATTAGCTAGGGTACACTTAATTGTTTTATTTGATAGTTTTAAAAAATAAAATTAATTGTAACGACCTGTTTTGTCGTTTTAAGCAGCAGATTTTATTTCTGGAAAAACAGGCTGAGACGACGGAACCCACGACGGAACGTCATGGCGCGACGGACCGTTGAGGGTGTCTCGTCCCAAAACACTTAGAAATTTCTGAAATTTGGGTGCTGAAATCGACTCTCTGAACTCTGTGACGGACCTGCAGGACGGACCGTCACAGGCACGACGAACCGTCGTGATCCACCGTTTCAAAACACTTCAACTCTTGAGAATTGGGTACAGGGAACGATTCTCTGAACGTCATGACAGAAGTGCAGGACGGACCGTCGTAGGTACGACGGGCCGTCACAGACTCCTTAAGGAAATTGAGTCTCTGACGAACCTGCATGACGGACCGTCGCAGGCGCGACGGGCCGTCACAGGCGCGACGGGCCGTCACAGGTTGCGTAATCCCAGTCAGAGTCGGATTTCTGGTTAAGTTTTAAAGGGGCGTTTTGGACTATTTCTTGCTATAATTATATATTTCGTGGGTTTATATTAATAACTCAATTACTTGGGGGTTAAAAGAGGTAACCTTAAGTTAATTAGTGGGTTATTATTGCCATCTTTTATTCTTAATTATATACTAATTAGGGTAAAAGAAAGAGGGTTTGAATAAAGAAAATAGAAAGAACAAGAGAAAGAGAGAGAAAGTTGAACGAGGAAGAGAGAAAACGAAGAACAAAGCTTGGGGAAATTGCTTGCTTGATCACTAATCTTCGGTGGAGGTAGGTTATGGTTTCTCTTACGATATTCGTAGTAAACTCTTAATAGCGAATGATATGTATTGATAATATTGTAAACCCTGCTATGTGCTTAATTGTATGCTTGCATGAACGTAATTATATAATTGTGATTATATAAGCATGATGAAGTTATTGAATCCCAAATCTTGCAAAATCCTAATCTCTTTGTTAATAATGAGGCCTTGGTATAAAAGAAGGCGTGATGAACTAAAATAATGGGATTGATTATGCCTTGGTAAGAAAGAAGGCTTGATGAATTGATAGAAGGAGAATTAGTGGATCGGGTGTCACGAACCGACACGTAGAATTAGGGGATCGGGTGTCACGAACCGACACGTAGTATTAGGGGATCGGGTGTCACGAACCGACACGTAGTATTAGGGGATCGGGTGTCACGAACCGACACATAGAATTAGGGAATCGGGTGTCACGAACCGACACGTAGTATTAGGGGATCGGGTGTCACGAACCGACACGTAGATTTAGGGGATCGGGTGTCACGAACCGACACGTAGATTTAGGGGATCGGAGTGTCACGTACCGACACAAGAGGATTAATGAATATTGAGGGAGCGGAGTGTCACGTACCGACACAAGAGAAATAAAGATAATGAATCTTGAAAGATGTTAATATACTCAATCTAATGAACATGATTCCCAAATGAGTATGGTATTGAGGCTTGAGTCCTCATGTGTGAACTTGACGATAATTGTTAATGATATAGTACTTGTTGTTGCTACATGTTAAGTATCATAGTTGATTTTATGATATTACTTGGTATATATTGATTTCTATTTTGAGTTGGCCGATGATATCTACTCAGTACCCGTGTTTTGTACTGACCCCTACTTTTATGTTTTCTTCTTGTTTAATTGTGGAGTGCAGCAAACGTGCCGTCATCTTCGACTCAACAGTAACTCTAGCCAGTCTTCACTACATCGGATCTTCAGGGTGAGCTAATGCTTCTAGCTTTGACTGGATCTTCTTCCTCATGTCTTGATGCCTTGAAGTTCCGGCATGGACTAGCTTTTACTTGTTTTAGTTTTTAGAATACTCTTAGTTTAGTAATTTGATCATAGATGTTCTTGTGATGATGACTTCCAGATTTTGGGGATAATAATAGTTATTGATTTTATTAATGAGTTTAAGTCTTCCGCATTACTTTTGTTGATATTATATTGAAATGTTAAGGTTTAGATTTGGTTGGTTCGCTCACACAGGAGGGTAAGTGTGGGTGCCAGTCGCGGTCCGATTTGGGTCGTGACATTAATTGACAGTTTTGTCGTTTTTATTATTAAGATGAGTATATATACAGCTTAAATGAATCTCAACAATAAATTATTATATAATACATATGTTATGAATCTATAAGAACATTAAACATTACTTGACCTAATTTATACCTGATCAGATCTTTATCCCAAATGAATATCGTTAGGTCACTGTTTCGAACCATAAATTAATTGTTTGGAAATCTAAAAATTGAGATAAAGTTTTTAGGGAAAATAAATGGCTTTGAGTAATAGGAAAAATTGATTTCTAAAAATTGAAAAAAATAAATATATTTTAAACAAACACTTTTTAGAATATTGGTTAGATCTAAATTGTCACTTTAATATTGATAAATGAATTTTTCATATTAATTATAATTAAATACAAACTACTTCACAAAATTACTTTTTGAAAATCACTTATGAAAAAAGAAATATTACTTTTTCAAGTAATAAGTAAAAATATATTATTATATAAAGAAGTCAACTCATTATCGTTTGAATTTTAAAAATTGCGCATATTTCTTACTAATTCTAAACGAATTTCTCGATCATTAAAAAGAAAAAAAAATAAATATATACTAATAAATAAGTCCAAGTTTTCTGTACGTTCCCTACGAGAATTCATGTTTTTTTTCTTCGATGATATCATTTGCAGACTTCATCCAATAAAAAAAAATATACAATCCCCAAATTATATTTTGATTCTTTTTTTTTCTTTTTTTTTATTGGACCACATTGACATTCCACAAATAAATACAATTTTCTTGTAATTTTTTTTATAAAAAAATTAGTTATTTTATTTTATTTACTATATATATACCTCTTTAATTTTACGTCCACATATACTTCCTAAGATTTTATCATGCAGCTCAGCTGTATATATCTTATCTCATGTTAGTTGTTATTTAGTGCATTACACAAAGAACAAAGGCTAAAAAACATTAAAAAAATAAAATATCTTTCATGTCATATTAAACCAAAAATTCTAGTCTCAACTAAAATACTATGTGACATCATTAATTATAGTTGTTAAAATAATATTATTAATTATATAATAATACATTTAAAATATTTTCTTTTATTTAAATTATCGGTGATCGTAGATTATCGTTTTCTTATTTATGAAAAATAAATTGACAAGCATTATATTGAGTGTGCTTGTGAATATTCTATAAGTGATAGAGACTTTGTAATTATGACATAATAATCAATCTGACTTGTAATTAGACCTTTATATGTTTTTTCTTTGGATCTCCGGATAACTACGTGGGTATTGAGTAAGTTTTCACTGTGTAATAACTTACAAGCTACATTAGGTAAGTTATATGCGACAGGCTCGATTTATAAAGTATTGAGGGAGATCGATTCTAAATCCGTGTGAATTACTATCTTCCAAACCAATTAAACTATTTCGAATGATTAATTAATCTTAATATGAATTATTTAGATTTCATAGTAATAATGACTTGGGACCCTCTTTTTGGTCTTTTTTTCTATGAATAAAACAAAATTAAGTTTTTTTTTTTTAGGTCGAGTTAATTTCTCGTATCTTAGCTATCGATAATTTACAACCCCATAAACGAAAAAAAAATACAACAACTTTCATGTTTTATACATGCCTAAACCTTGATTTACAAAATTATTCAGTACTTAGTACTAATAAAAAGTCATAGGTGCACTAAAATAATTAGTTAAGATACAAAATTCATCGTTATATAACTTTAACTATTCAATTTTATTAATAATCTGTTCCCTAAATAAGATTCACGTTATAAATATTTTTATTTTGCAGTAGAAGATGTTTGTGCTAATTCTTGTTCTATTATAGTATTGATTTCTTTGTTTATCTGCAATTGCAAAAATCAATATCTATTGGATCCATTGATATGCATTTTTTCTTTCATCTGCTTAAACGGTTGCCGTGAGTAAACTATTCATTTTGCAATTAAATTAATTCGAACCGAAAAAAAAATTAACAATTCAATTTTAAAAGTAAAATGTTCCCTACGCTACAATGTATATATGAGAATATATTACGTGAAACTTAAGCTGGTATAATATTTTAAAGTTTTCTTATATTAAATGGCATAATGATTTCTTTGATCAAAGAATAATTTAACATTAATTTTTCATTGCTTTAAGGGCACATAGTCCTTGCGTATTCTTTTATTAAGAGCCACGTTTCACTAATTAAATCCTTAATTTGATATTTCGTTCTTTAAACTTTTATTGTAAGTTTATTTTTTTTAGAGATTGTTTTATTTGAAAGTAAAATTTTCTTTCGCGTATAGAATAAATTGGTTTCTAGAATGGAGTATCTCAGCACAAACATAAATTAGTCTGATTTCAAAGTAATTTTCCGATATAAATTTAGATTACATGAATACTGATTAGTCAAAATATAAAATGAAACTTTTCGATATTAATTTGATTTAGTTGAAGCTCAATGTCCGACTTTTCAATATGTATTCAGATTAGATGAGTCTCCAAATAAATACCAGACATCGAATAGAAAACATAATAAGAATTGCAAAAGTTATGTATTTTTACTTTCATTTAACTAAAATTACATACACTTATACGACGATATATTTCATATTTGTGTGACTAAATTGGATTTACTAAAACCACATAGTTAAATTATTAATTATAGTAGGAGTATTAATATCCCCAAATATATAATTTTTACAATGAATGGAATAGACAACTCTTATTTAAGAAAAATTGCGTACACATTGCCCTTCAATATTCAAAGTTTCAAAATATTATAGATCCATTTATTTATTATTTAACATCCTTAATTATCACTAATCAAATCAATCTATAATAATCTTTAGTGATTGAGATAATACAAGTAATAACTAAGCAAATTTGATATTTGATTAATTCAAATATGTTATTTTGGTTCTTTAATATACAAAAAATTAAGATTTAAATTACTTTAAAACTAAAGATTCTCACAATATGAAGTAATAATAATATAACATATGATCATATTTAAATAGTTTATTTTGGTTAACAATAAGTTTAGGACCAAATGGGCTAAGAAAAACAATGTATTAAATATATTATTAATTTTTTTTACTAAGGTAGAATTGAGATGATAACTCAAAATGTGAAATTACTTTTGTTTAATCAAATCCCTAATTAATATAGAATCCTCTGTATTTATAATAAATAATTTAATACAAATAGATAAAACCAAAAAGAAGAATAAAGGTTTGAATTAGGAATAAGCGAGTCGTATTTAATCAGAATCAGTCTTTTCACTGTAAGCTTGATCTCTCCAGAGTTTACTTTTAAAACCATTCTGTATATGTTATTGTTATTATAAATATTAAATAAATACTGAACTTTATATTATTTTACATTATATATACTAAATAAAATAGATAATAAAACCACAAAAATATGTGAACATAGAATACATATCATTTCCTTTTTCATGCACCTATTTTTTTCCAACCAAGAATTGATAATAGTCCAAATTAATAGCATAGTAAATAAACCATTAAATCCCATGTTTCTTCCCCCACTTTCCTCCCTCTTTCACACAATTATAATTATAATAAATAATAATAGTCAATTTCACACTCATATTCCCTCCTTATAAATAACCTCAAAAACTCAAATAATTCTTCATTCAAAATTATAAAAAAAAAATGTCTTCTTCATCTTCATTATTCCCTCTTCTCTTTGTTGCTATATTTCTTGTTTTATGTTCCCAAATTGCCCTTTCATTATCACCCAATTTTTTCTTACAATCTCATAATGATATTATTAGTCCAAAGAAACTTCAATTAACAATGGGTGAAAAATTGATTAGGCAACTTAATTTGTTCCCTAAACATGACATTAATATTGTTTCTTCAAAGGACAATAATTATGAAAATAAATTATTTGAGAAGAAATTGGATTTATCTTATCTTGGTGATTCTGGTGCCACTGTCCAAGACTTAGGTCATCATGCTGGTTATTTTCCTCTTATAAACACTAAATCTGCAAGGTTTGATTATTTATCTTACATAATTATATATTATTGACTTTATTTATTAGAACAACGGTAAAATTCTTATCATGTATATAGTTACGAGTTTGGACCGTGAAATTAGCGTGATTGTTATTAGATTATATTCCTCGAAATGCGATCTTTTTTTATGAACCTTGTGTGAGTGTGTAATATTTCGTACTCCGAACTATCCCTTTTTCTTTTTTGGTTTAAAAGTAGGAGCCTTGAAGCAATGATATAAATTGTTTCTCGCTTGACCTATAGGTTATTGGTTTGAGTCATGTTGCGTCAAGATAGACTGATTAAATTACGTCCTTGTGGGATGCGGTCATTTCCCAGACCTTGTTACGGACAATATTTCATGCATTTTATTTGTTCTTTTTTTTAAAAGAAGAATCTTGAAAGAACGATCTAAGTAATTAGTATATTCCTATTAAAGTAGGATAATTAAATTACATCTCCTTATGACGATGTAATTCTTTTTTGAACCCAATATGAATGTGAAATACTTCCTCTACTAAGCAATCTTTTTTTTTTTTTGCTTCGAAAGGAGAGTCTAAGAGTACATATTAAAGTTATCTTTGTCTGACCATTAATATACAACTTACATTAAATACTCTTGAGGCATAGTCTTTCTTCAAATCTACATAAATACGAGATACTTCATGTACCAGACTATTCTTTTTAATTAATGTAATTTATTTTGTTGTAGGATGTTCTATTTTTTCTTTGAATCAAGGAGTAACAAGAATGATCCAGTAGTGATATGGTTAACAGGAGGTCCAGGATGTAGCAGTGAATTGGCATTATTTTATGAAAATGGACCTTTTAAAATATCAAAAAATATGTCTCTTGTCTGGAATGATTTTGGTTGGGACAAGGTAATTTTTTTGGATTTTTCCTAAATTAATACATGATTTTATTATCAACAAATTCATTTCAATTTTTTTTTGAATATCATGATTATTTTATTCGCAACTTGTTAATTATTGATTGAATTTTTTTTCTTCCATTCATGTAAAGTCATTTTTTTTTATAGCTGAGAAATTCGTTTGTAATCCGCTTTTTAATCAATCACACCTTTCATGCGAAGTCAATTTTTTTTCACCAACTAACTAATCTTCTTTGACTGTTTTTGCTATTCATTAGTTGTGACTTAAATTAGAAAGAAAAAAATTTCAAAAATCTTGAAATCTAAAGTAGTTCAACTATTGTTATTGACTTATATGGTTTTTTTTTTTATTTTTTATATATATATAGTGCTCTATTTTCATTTAATTGTCTCCACAAAAATTAAAAAGCAAATGCTTTTTTGTCAAAGAATCCTTTTTTTAATGGTCAAGAATAAATAGTCTTGAATTAATCATAAAGTTATCTCTAAAAACAGAAAATGACATCGTATACTTAGAAGACTAAATTTTATATTTTATGTGTTAATATATCCTCTCAATTTCTTTATATATTTGAACTTAACCAAAAATCTAGCGATAGATTTGAGCTTTGCAACTCGTAAAGACAGAACGCTTTAGGTATAAAATTGTCTTTTATTAAAAAACAACCACTCCGTTTTAAAAACGATTCATTAATTAGGAATAAGAAGGATTTTTTGACGGAAAGCCTTTGAGCAATAACAAAATTATCTCTGTATGATTTATAAATTTCATGCTCAAACGATGAAATGAATCACTAAATGTTTGGATAGGTTAGCCTGCATTACACCCATTCACTATTTGTACTAACTACATTTTTTAAAAAAAGAAAAAGGATTTTACTCATAAAATAGTTGGTATAAAGAATTTTTACACTATCAACGTTCAAAAGTTAAACTCGGAAAATAATATTTCCATTTACTTGTTGCGAATCGACAGGTGTCAAACCTTATATACGTTGATCAACCAACTGGAACTGGTTTCAGTTATACTTCTGATGAAAGTGACATTCGACACAATGAGACTGGTGTAAGCAATGACCTTTATGATTTCCTACAGGTTTGTTCCCTTCACCTCTTCTCGGTATTTCTCAGACTCCACTTGTGAGATTACACCAGTATGTAATCCGTAAAAATACGATGTATTTTACGATATGACAGGCCTTCTTCAATGCTCATCCTGAGTATGTAAATAATGATTTCTACATTACTGGAGAATCATATGCTGGACATTATATTCCTGCATTTGCTTCTAGAGTTCATCAAGGAAACATAAAGAAAGAAGGAATTCACATAAACCTCAAGGTACTTTCTTTCCTATAACAAGTCGTTTTTTCGGGGTTTTTTTCGACTTGTTTTGGTTGGACAATATATATTTACATGCTACTTTGATCAGGGATTTGCTATAGGTAATGGCCTCACCAACCCAGAAATCCAGTATAAAGCTTACACCGACTATTCTTTGGATATGAAATTGATCAATCAAACCGACTACGATTATATAAATCAATTATATCCAACATGTCAACAAGAAATTAAACTTTGTGGTAAGTCTTTATCCTACATAACACTAAAACAAGTTAACTTCGAAAAAGAGAAAGAAAAGAGCCTTAGAATTATCTCGATATTCTTGACATGATTTGTGTGAAAATATTGGCAGCAAGTGGTAGTGAAGATGCATGTATGAAGGGATTTAACGATTGCAACCTCATTTTCAACAGTATAATGGACATTGCTGGCGACATAAATGTAAGAACGTGCAACTTCTTTCAGTTTTTTTTTTCTAACGAGACAAGGGTGTCATATAACTATGAGCAAATATGTTTTTATAACAATCTGATGGATTTGTGATTTTTTCACCTGTAGTACTATGATATCCGGAAGACCTGCAATGGTAGCCTCTGCTATGACTTCTCGAGAATGGAAACTTACCTCAACGATGACCAAGTTAAGGAAGCCCTCGGTGTTCCCACCAGTATTGACTTTGTCTCGTGTAGTTCTTCCGTTTATCAGGCGATGAGGATGGACTGGATGAAGAATCTTGAAGTCGGTATTCCTCAACTTCTTGAGGATGGTATCAATCTACTCATTTATGCTGGAGAATATGACCTTATCTGCAACTGGCTTGGTAAGCTTCATTCACCTATAACAGAAAAGCGCAAAAAAATTCTAAAAGGTCCGTTAGGGGTTTTAAGTGCAAAATAAACCGTAGGCTTTAGTCCAAACTTAATACTAATAAGCATGAATGGCAAAGTGAAATATCAATTAGTGTCGCCTCTTCAGAAGAGGCTCATTGGCGAGGAAAAGTATGCCTTACAACCTTGATGACGACGCTGAAGTGCACATTAAGTGAGGCACAACGCTCAACACGCTTTTGAGCCTCGCTTAAGGGCTTAAGCACGCTTTTGACAACACTGATTAATCTAAACAGTGTCGAGTAAACTATTGTTTCTTGAAATGGACAGGGAACTCAAATTGGGTGCATGCAGTAGAATGGTCTGGGCAGAAAGGCTTTGAGGCTGCACCATCTGTTTCTTTCACAGTAGATGGTGAGGAGAAAGGTGTTCAAAAGAAGTATGGACCACTGATATTCCTCAAGGTCCACGATGCAGGTCATATGGTGCCGATGGACCAACCTAAGGCAGCACTTGAAATGCTTCAGCGGTGGACTCATGGCAACTTGTGAAGAATCAATTTATGAACCACACATACTGAAACAGATTAACAATTTACCAGCTTTATGATATCACCAAACATAGAAAATCATGTAGATACATTTCACCCTTTCAGGTGAATGTTGTTCTTCTAAGATAATTGGGTTAAGCATTATAACATATAGTGAACCACACTGTTTGCCCTTATAATTTGTTATTCCTATCTTGCATTATGTTGATCATGCCAGTGTCAAAGTAATTAATCATTTCGAACCTGTAAGGAGCACAGTGGTCGAAAGGTATTCAGGGGATAAGAAAAGGGCATAAACAGGCAAGCTATTCAATATAACAACTGACTAAACTAATTTTGATTCTAGCTTAACTGATGTTAAAAACTGGTTGTTTTCGTATTTTCTGTGCCTCAACTCTGGGGGAAGAAAACAGATAGATTTTTTTCAAGCAACAGAACATGTAAATAACACTTTTAACGCTGAAGTGAATTGATCAATACTTGCAAATACTTCTTCAGCGGTGATACTCAAGCAGCAGGATCGCAAGTTAAATTTTCACAGTCAGAGGATAAAGTTTTAAATAAACAACTGGTACAATTCCCCGATTCCTCGGACTCTGGTACAGGTTGTGCATTGACATACCAGACTTAAAGGAAATTCTACACTTAATATTGGACTAGCTTGAAAAAGCAAATATACCCTACAGGTCCTGTATGTTCAGCCAATTCAGCTAAATAAAGACCTAGATGATATCCGGGTTCCCTATTCCTCTGGCTCCGAAACAGACATTATTGACTTACCAAACTTGAAGAAAATTTCTCCACTTTGGAACGACCATATACTTGTCCCATGCATTTCGGTCTGTTAAACCAGTTCATTTACATCAAGATAGTTTATTTGTCTTAGATATCTTCATTGAACTGAACATATTGAACGGGAAACATAATCACATGTTTATTGATCTTGTTAGATGGCAGATCAAGTAAACTTTGATATGCTACCCAAGACTTAAATTTCACATTTCGTTTAAAGCTTTCATAAGATAGATAACTATAATAATGGAAGCAGACTCCATGGTCTTCTAAAATAAGAGTAACGCTTAAAGGAGAAAAGTAATATTTAACAAAAGATGCATTCATGTTCCTTTTGTCAATGGAACGATGGTGATGTACACAAACATTAAGCCTGCTTAAAAGAACATTTGACACACAAACACCTGAATGCAATAGCTATGAACCGCCTCTTGCTCGATATAGTTCCCTCAAGGTCTTGATCACAGGCTGAAAACCTGTCCGCAATGGAAAAACTGATACCACTCGTAGATGTCGTGCATTTCCATTCTTTGGTTTGGACAAGGTGATCTTCAACATCTCTCCCTCCAAAGCATTACCGGCAGCTGCAGCTGCATAAAAGAATTCTCAAAAAGTCAGAATCCTCTTCATATGGCCCAGCAAAACACTATAAGATGCAATTATAAGATTCTTGGAAAATTTTTTATGGACCATGACCAAATACTCTCTGTTCCATTTAATATGAGAATGTTAAGATACTAATTGAACTTATATATTACATTTAGAAATAGTAGAAGAAAATAATAAAATGATTGTTGGAGTATAGTTAGATGGAGAAACATTTCAACAAAAACATGAAACTTGAATAAGATTAATAAATTAGAAAACTTGAAAGTCAAGAAAGTCGTGTGGCAATAAAATAGCGTCAAGTGTCAACCATCTCGGGACATCTCCAAATAAAAAGAGTTATCCCATAAATTGGGACAGAGGGAGTAAGTTACATTAGAATTTTCAATTCCTACAGAAACATTACCCCATTATCTCCTACTTCTTTCATTTTTTTTTGTTTCATAGAATTCCTAAAGGAAAGAAAAATTTATAACTCTTGTTGATGACAGAGGGAAGTATAAAAAGTGTGATTTCATTTACTACTACAGTCAAACTTGTCTCTAACAGCATTTCACTATAATGGGCTAGGAACTGACTTTCATATTATGTTTAGTATACTCTCTACAGCATCTCATTTAGCAGCCAAAAATATCCTGCAAACAATACCGTTGACTTGTTTCAAGCATAAGTGAAATTGCCACTGTAAACTTCAAACTGGAAAAATGCAATTATAAAAAGTAAAACCACATACCCACAAGTGTAGTCTGGGGAGGATAGGATGTATGCAGATCTTACCCCTACCTTGTTTGTGAGGTAGAGAGGTTGTTTCCGATAGACCCTCCCCACTTAAGAGAAGTGAAATCAAAGCCAGATTGAAAAGAAAACAAGGATAACAAAATAGCAAGAGAAACAATACAAAATAAACAACAGGAAGTAGTAACAACAACATACCAATGCAAAATCCCATTGGGTATACTAACTAATACTACTAAATGAGGAGAGTAGACTAGCCCATTTCTCAACAACATAAAAGTACGACAACACTCGATTACTTACCCTTCTAGCCTAATACTTGACCTCCATACCTTCCCAAATCTTCAATAAGCTAAAAATATGTCACGTTTTGTCTAATCACCTTTCTCAGTTCTTCTAAAACATACTTTCACCTCGTCTAAAACCTACTATAGAAAATCTCTCGACTACTCACTACCCTTCTAACCTAATTCTCGCCTTTCATACCTTCCTTTGTAGGGTCATGCCGTAGTAAGCAAAATATGCGTCATGTTCTCTCTTATCACCTCCCTAGTCCTTCTTAATCCTACTTCCACCTCTCCTTGTGTAGGGTCATGTTGGAGTAAGCAAACTATGTGTCATGTTCTTTATAATCACCTCCCTAGTTCTTCTTACGCCTACTTCTACCTCTCCAGCTCTCCTTGTGTAGGGTCATGTCGTAGTAAGCAAACTATGTGTCATGTTCTTACTTCTTTCTAATCACCTCCCTAGTTCTTCTTAAGCCTACTTCTACCTCTCCTTGTGTAGGGTCATGTCGTAGTAAGTAAAATGTGTTATATTCTATCTAATCACCTCCCTAGTTCTTCTTAAGACTACTTCTACCGCTCCTTGTGTAGGGTCATGTCGTAGTAAGCAAAATATGTGTTATATTCTATCTAATCACCTCCCTAGTTCTTCTTAAGCCTATTTCTACCTCTCCTAAAAACCGCTATAACCAGCCTCTCACACATCTCCTAAATGATGCATCAGTGCAACTTTAAAAGATAAAAAGGGAGATTAATCAAAGTTACCAGCAAAAGGGTGAGTCTTGGCAAAATCAAAGAACTCATCAGCAGAACAACCAAACAAAACCCTAGCTGCCCTATCAAACATTATCACCACAACCACTCTTTTCTCAGTAGCTATCGACATCTGCAAAAAAAAACCCAAAATCACCCACAAAAAAAAATCAAATCTTTGACAAAAACCAACAAAAAAAGCATCACCATTGCAGATAACAACACGAAAAGAAAAAGAATAATTCACATACAAGAACACGAAAGAGGCGTTTGGAACCAGAAGAAGCAGAGTTAAAGTTGCAATTTTTGCAAAAGGGTATTGAAGATGATGATGAAGAAGAAGAAGAAGAATTGGGGATTTGGGTATTTGGAGAAGGGTCAGGTAGAGTCTTTTCACATATAGAACAAACTGTGTAAAAGAGATTGTTGTGATCAATGGCTACCACCATGGAATTTAGTGTTATTGGTTGTTTGTCATTGCTAGGTTCTTCTACTAATGGTCTTTTTCTAGGGTTCGTTTGGCTGTTGTTATTGGAGCTTTCTGGATTCATTGATGGAGTTTTTCTTGTTCAGAATATTCAGTTTGTTCAAGAAAATGGTACAGTGGAAGGAGAAAGATTGATGCTGTGAGTAATAAAGAACTTGGTTGGGGAATGGTGTGTTGGGTAAGGAAGAGAGGTAAAAATTGTATTTCTTTTTGGTCACAAATTAGGTTTTTAATATATTCGATGTAATTTTATAAAGAAACGAAGCCGATGGCTCTTTTAGAGTTTCTACATGTGAGATTTATGAAAAGAAAGATCATGTTATTTTTGCAAATAATTTAATGTACTATCGCAATTCAAATCTTTAAGTGAAATGTTGTCAAACGATATAAAAAGAAAATTTATGGGTCGACTTCATCATCCTCATTTGATAGGCCGAAAAATGATATGGATAATGGTGAGGCTATACATATTATTCCCAAGATTATTATGGAGGATCATGTTAAAGTTTAGAAAAAAATTGTCTAAAATCATATCATCAAAAATTATTTGACTAAAAACACGAAAAATCGTGTAAATTGCTAACTCCTCTTCGGTGGCCCTTAAATGCTAAGAAAATGATGTTGATCATTGTGATGCTATACATATTGTTTCCTCGGGTCATTATGGAGGGTCCTGTAAAGGTTTTGAGAAAAAAATGTTTGAAAAACATATCACCAAAAATTTTGTTGATTAATTCACATGAAAAACTGAAAAAATCGTCTAATTCTTGTTGTCCGCCCCCTAAATGCTAAAAATGTGATTCCGTTGAAGCTATAAATATTATTTCCCGAGTCATTATCAATGCTCCTGTAAAAATTTTAGACAAAAAGTATTCGAAAACCAACAATAAATTCATCGACTTATACACACAAAAAATTGTGAAAAATTACCATAAGCTTGTTGAATGATCCCTAAAAGCTAAAAATATGGTGTGGTAATGACAAGGTTATATGTATAGTTTTTGAAATTATTATGGAGAGTCCTCTAAAGGATTTGAAAAAAAAATCCCAAAAATTATATCACCAAAAATTTTATTGATTAACTCACACGAAAAGTTGAAAAAATCATATAATTCTTGTTGTCTGGCCCCTAAATGCTAAGAGATAGTGTGGATTCTGGTGAATCTATATATATTGTTCCCCAAGTCATTACCGATGTTCCTGTAAAAAGTTTAGTTTAAAATGTTTGAAAACAACCAATAAATTTATTGACTAATACGCACAAAAAGTTGTGAAAAATTACCAATTTACCATAATCTTGTTGAGTGACCCCTAAAAGCTATAAACATGGTGCGGATAGTGACAAGCAGGAGGGGAGGTACATGGGGCCGAGGGGGTTCGTTCGAACCCCTTTCGAAAAAATTATGTTGTATATATAGGATAAATTTTTTTATTTATAGGTATATACTAAGTGATGAACCCCCTGAACATAAGCAAAGGACTAGATTCAATGGTTAGGGAGTTCATGATTACACAAGGCTGACGCTTACTTCGCGAGTTCGAACTTGGGTATTTGCATCTTTTTTTTATATATAGTTTCAACTTTCAACTGTTTGTATTTTAAATTTCTAAATGTGTGAGTTCACGAGTTCGAATTCCTGTAATAACATTATTTTCTATAGTTTCAGCTGCTTTTTCTTTTCTATTTTTATACCATCAACTAAAATTTAAATTTAAAAAACACTCTCTCATACTCATTTTAAGTCAAACATTTCATTTATATTTGATTAAAGAATTATATAATTATAAGTAAGATTAAATTAATAGGTGCAATCATTTAAAATTTATAAATAATTATAGTTTTTTCGCGATATTATTCCGTCTTGATTATTATTTTTAATGCGAATTTTGTTGTCTTAATTGAATATATATATATATATATATATATATATATATATATATATATATATATATATATATATATATATATATATATATATATATATATATATATATATATATATTATATATATATATATATACACACACACGCTCAATAATGATGAAGAAAAACCCAATTTTTTTTTTAAAAAATACATTTTCTGTGTACTCTTATGTCAAACATATACTTATTTGACTTTTATTGTTTATGTTGAGGTAGAGTTGAATTTTATTTAGTTGCTCAGATCAAATCCGACCTGTTTATATTTGATTGGCCTGCCCCATTTTTATTTGACCTGACCAACCCACTTATTTGTGTATATTATTAATGTGCTTACTTATTTTTTGAATCACTCGATGAAAATCCAGCCTTCACCACCGGTGAGAAGGTTGTATTTATAGTTTTCTGAAATTATTATGGAGCATGTGTAAAGGTTTTGGAAAGCGTCTTTGCCTCAGGTTGAATACAAAACACCTATAGATATGACATCAATGATAGTTTGTTACATGAAACTCCCACTTACACCACCAATGTTACTTCCAGCATTTGAAAGTCATCGCTTGGGGGTAGAACACTAGACTCCCTAATGAAGATCCTCAAGTGTATATTCAGAAGAACAAAAATCATGAGATATATAGAAATTGAATACTCTTTTACTCTAAGTATTACAAGAAACCATAGAGGGAGATAACTACATAATACAGGTTTGAAAATGAATTAAGATTTTACTCAATGTTTCAAACTTCAACCTTTTTTTCTTTTTCCATTTTAAAAATGTTATAAGTAAAAGGTGCAGCTCGAACTATAATCATCGGTTTACGTTGTCAGTTTAACATTGTCTCGAAATATATATTATATGGTGTATGTAGATATAGTATAAAATAAAAACATGTTATTTGAAATGAACTTACTAGCATGACTAAAGAAATATTATCAACTACACTCTTTCATTTCAATTTTTTTTGTCTATTTTAGTTTGATATGAAATTTAAGAAAGTACAGATAACTTTTGAATCTTGTGATTTTAAACTAAAGATGTGTCAAATGTACTAAAATGTTCTTTAATCTTATAATTTTAAATATAAATCGTAAAAGGTTAGAATTAAATGGGGGATTAAATGATTTTGTCTGTATCACGAAAAAAAGTCAAGACTAATTATTTTGAACTTAAATTGGTAGATTATCTACATCTTGATTAACTACATATCCCTTAAATATTTACTACATAAGTAATCCATAGAGATTATTCAAAATTTAATATTTTCTCCCTATATTTAACTATTTGGTCAATTTTTATCCTTTATTTAGCGTAAAGTGGTAGAAAAAAAAAAGAGAAACCAAAGAAAGAGAACAAAAATATTTTCTTGTTTTCTCTCTCAAAATCATCACAGGCTAAGAGATGGATTGTGAAATAATTTGTAATGTAGATGTTCCTTCGGCCTATGTTGGCCTCAGAATTCTCTTAATTGATCCTGATCCAACTTCTTTATCAAATATAGCAGCAATTCTTGAAGAACATTCCTTTAAAGGTACATTTTATGTCTGTTTTAGTTTTCTCTCATATGCGTCAGAGCCTTTTCCCCTATTTTTTGTTAGATCTTCGAGATAAATTTGTACTTATAGTCTGTAGTTAAAGAAGTGAATTAATGTAAAATTTCATATTGAAGTTTGTTTTGTAAGATACATGAAACTTATCGATCGTATTTAATTTTTTTTTTGGGTAGATTTGAGTGTTGAAATTCGAAGAAGAAAATTATTTTATTATTGGAAAAAAAACAGATGCACATGACAAAAACTTTTAGTAAATTTTAACATGTGTTTCAGTCATGTATGACTAAGTGCAGATATAGATGAATAAATTACAATAGTGCTTAATAAGTTTGTTAGATTTTTATTATGAAAATATCGCACAACATACATAATTTTTTATATTTTCTTATCTTAATTTTTGTTAATAGTAACTGCGATCAAACAAGCCACTGTAGCTCTATCCATTCTCCGGGAACATATCGACCAATTCGACTTGATCATGGTGGATGCCAACATGCTTGAAATGGACTACCTTGAATTCGTCAAGTCCACTCAACTCATCAAAGACAAATCAATTATTTGTAAGACCATTTCCTCAAAATCTTAATTATTTTACTTGATTTAGTGTGTGCTATTCATTAATTCAAAAGTATATTTAAACGTGTTAATATTAACATAATTATTGGACTTTATCTACTATAATGATAGTACACAAAAATTGTCTTCTTTTAACTCATTAGTGTTACTTGTAGATTCTATATATTTTTATGTCAGATTCTATATCCATATAAGTTCCTCCCAAAAGTGATGTATATAAATTTGAACATCTAACTTCTCCCCACAATTCTAGATACCTCATTAAATTATTATTTTGTTCTTGATTTTATATTTTCGGTTTAGTGATATCTTCAGATGTGACGATTGAAATGATAAAAGAAGCACCAACACAAGGGATATGCTTCATTTATGAGAAGTCGCTCATCTCATCATTGAAACTCAAAGATATATGGAAGCATGTGAGGTTGCACGATAAAAAGGCAAATGAGGAATCACAACACTACAAGGCTAAACAAGTTAATTTGATGGACAACATATCTTGTCCTACAAAGATGCAAGACTTAAAGGGAAAAAGCAAAGAGACGAAAAAGAGAAGTACGAATGAGGAGACACAAGTTATACATAGTGTTTCTTCAGAAAAAGAGGAGGAACATTCTTTTCTTTCGAAAATAAGTACAGAAAGACCAGAAAAGAAAAGACGAAACATGAAATGGACAGCAGAGCTTGAGAAGAAATTAGATGAAGTTGTTCGCGAGTTAGGAGACAAAGGTAAGTGTTCAAAAATTTCGTTTTTATCCCGGCATAGAGAAGTAGAAAAAATAAGAATGGTGTTTGAGAAAGATCTTAAGTAGACATTTTCTTAATGTTAACAATTTTACTATTAAATTCTTATTAGTTGTCTTACCATGTTCATTTAGCTGGTCCTAAAAATGTGCTAGAGAGGATGTGTGTGCATGATTTGACTAAGGAGTGTCTCACCTACCGTCTAAAGGTATCCATGTATGAAAAAATATTTGTGATTCAAAGTTTTGTAAAGTTTTCCTAATATTTTTCATCTTATGTAGAAATACCGATCCCAAAAACGACAAGTTCCGGATGTACAACCAGTTACTTCAACGATCTTCAATGAGGAACATCCTTCCAAAGTGTTCAATTCAAGCAACTCCTCTGCAGATGTGAATGAATTATTTCAAGGAGCATACAGACCTCAACCATTAGAGGTTCCTTTGGTAACTTTACCAAGTTCAAACGATTCTTCCTTGATAGAGTGTGATGAGTGGATTAATGAATTCCTAGAACTTGACGATTTCGAGCTAAAATCAAGATAGTAAATCAGAGTGTCAAGATCTTACAGCTCAAGTCAAACATTCCTAGGCGTTCAACAGTTTTTATTGATCTATTGTGATTAACCTCTGTAGAACTCAAATAATATTTAACTTTGTTCTTTTGCATAAGAAAGGATTAAATGGATTTTTTTTCATTTTGTGTGTATGCTTTACTCATAAGACGTGGATCACTTTCTTGAATCAATTTTCATTAAGCTCGCATCATGCCTTTTCTATTTATTTATTTTTGTGATTGAAAATAAAAATAAATGTTATCCCTTTTAATAGAAGTTAGTGTGATTTCTTCTATTGAAGTTTTATATAGGAACAATATGAAAGATGGAAATCGTCTTGTAGGATTTGTTTGTCTTAGTTCATATATGAATAGGTTTTCTAGTCCTAGTTTGAGACCTCATTTTTTCCCCATTAAGATTAAGACGTATGAATCTTAATGTACATATGAATGATTAAGATCTTGTTTGTAGATCTGAACATTGAAGAATTAAAATCGCTTGTTTTCGAACACTTGAATATACATAAATAATTCATTAATAATATGTAAGCACATTAAGTATTACAATTCAAATAAAATAGTAGTTAAATATTACATCAACAAAATATTAGAAAAAATGTGATTCTTTGATAAACGTATATTTGATTTATAGATAAATATTTTAAGTTTTTCTAAAAAATGGAGATACACAAATTATATATATAAATTATAATAATAAAAATAATTGTTAGAAAAAATTTAGTGAACATTTTTTTTAAAAAAAGTATTCTAACAACAATTAATCTTAAATAAATAGGTGAAACATTTCTATGTACTATAATGTGTTTTTACATATACTCTTTTATGAAATAATTAATGTGAAAATACACAAGTACCCCTCAACCTATGCCCGAAATTCTAGAGACACGCTTATATTATACTAAGGTCCTATTACCCCCATGAATTTATTTTATAAGTAATTCTCTACCCCTTTTCGGCCTACATGACACTAGCTTGAAAGAATAAGTCAACCAGCGTTGGGCCCACAAGATAATGCCACGTAGGCCAAAAAGAGGTAGAAAATTATTCATAAAATAAGTTCAGGGGTAATAGGACCTTAGTATAGTATAAGTGTGTCTGAGATTTCGGACATAGGTTGAGGGGGTACTTGTGTATTATCCCTTTAGATAACTAATAAAGTTGGAGAATGAACGAGACTTGAATTATTTTTCTTGGAAAAAAATATGGAGCACAATTTTTTTTCTCAAAACAAATGTATCTTTAAAAGAGTCTGAATGAGAATTAGACTCTTTCACAAATTTGATTCATTCAGGACTTTTTAGACTCATTAAAAGATTTTTTAGTAAAAAGAAACAAATGCACTTAATGGCTTAATGTTTGAACCATTCAGATTCAGACCTAGTAATTTTCAATACACAGAAATATATACAGAAAAAGAAAGATTTAGAAAGTAATCGAAAGAAATTTAATTAAGATTCAAGTACTTTTGAATTTATAATTTCCCCCCTCAAAATGATATTCGAGACTCTACGATCCTTTTAGAGAATAAAAGAACTCCCACTACCGGCGGACGGTTATAACCTATATATCACCAGTTTGACCAATGATCATGTTGACAAAGGCTTGACATGAATTACATATGCATGAAAAAGAGACCCTCACAAGAGAACCAATGGATACCTATAAGCAAGAACATCATTTCAATGTGTTGAATCCAACTAACTTCTCTGCGGATTTCAATGAATTATTTCAAGGAGCAGACATACCTCAACCATCAGATTTCCTTTTGTAGCTTTCGCAAGTTCAAACGATTATTACTTGATTGAGTGCGATGAGTGGATTAATGAATTTCTAGAATTTGACAATTTTGAGCTGAAAATATGCTAGAAAATCAGTGTCAGATCCTACAACTTGCTAACTTACATATATAGAGAGTAAGTCTTCGATTATACAATTAAAATATTTCATCAGAATGAAAATCATGAGATATATAGGAATTGAATACTATTTAATATAATATGCATTAGGAGAAACCATAGTTGGAGATAATTACATATTTAGAGGCTTTAAAGTGTATTAAAATTTTACTCAATGTTTCAAGCTTCAACTTTTCTTCTTTTTTCTTTTTAAAAAGTTATAAGTAAAGGTGCGGCTAGAGATACAACCAACAAAACGTCATCAGTTAAATACCGTATCAAACTATTATATGGTGTATATAGATACAATATTATTACTAATTTATGTGCTTATATTAAATCATGAGAAATCTAATTAAAATTCATGACTTTGTCATTAGCAGTATGGATATACTACTAGGAAAACAATACTACATCTAATCTAAAGCAATCTTCAGGTCATGAGTCTGGTTGATCAATTCCTCTGTCCCGCTTCTTTATCTTTTTTTTCGAACTTCGAAAATCAAGGTTTGACTTGCATGTATTAAGCATGTTGTATGAGTAGCATGATGTACTTCTTAGTGCTTAGGCCACTACCTAAAAGTAAGTTTATTTGCGCTTTTCCTCTTACATAACAACGATGGAGGAGATAGTAAAAAAATAGATCGGTTGTATGAATTTATTCTTGAATGACCATGTTGTCTTTTTATTTAAGTACATATACTTATTATACTAGCATATAAATCTTATGTGAGATTGAAAAATTTCTAAAAACACGTTATTTGAAGTGAACTTGCTAGCATGATCAAAAATATATTATCAACTAATTTCTCTGATTCAATTTGTTTGTCTGTTTTAATTTAATTCAAAATTTAAGAAAGTAAAAGAAAATTTTTGAATCTTGCGATCTTAAACGAAATATTAGTAAAATGTACCAAAAATTCCTTTTATCTTTCATTTTAAACATGACTTGTAAAAAGTTAGAATTAAAGAGTTGCCAAATAAAGAAAATGACAATGAATGAACTAAAAATTAAAGAAAAAACAAGAAAATTCAAAACAGAGAGACAAAGTGATATATATACTACGTGTATCACAAAAATAGTCAAAATTAAATTATTTTTAATGGAAATAGGTAGATTATCAACGTTCTTGTTTAATTACATCTCCCTAAGATTTTGACTACACTAGCTATTAAATTTCTATAAATAAAGGTAGATTCACTTTCTATACAAGTAGATTTCAAAATCTAATATCCTCCCTCTATATGAATTAAAAACGTAAAAGAAGAGGTCAGAACTTTGTCTTTTCTGCAGTGACCAAGGCTGCCATGAAATATATATATGTCTGCTGATGATGCACATGATAGAGTTTGAATACGAATAGAAAAGAGCTATCCTAATCAATAAAGGATTTTGAGTTTACATAAAAGACTTATTATAATATCTATAGAAGAATCCTACATTCCAGCCAAGAAGGATTTATTGTCATCTAACACCCCCGGCAAGCACATGTCGGGTTTGGAGACAGTGAGCTTGGATCGTAGATAAGAAAAACGAGGGGAGCTTAGAGCTTTAGTGAACACATCAATAGTTTGATCAGTGGAAGGAATGTACTAAACACAAAGCTGGCCACAACAACCTTTTTGCAAACAAAGTGATAATCAATTTCAATATGCTTCGACCTTTGATGAAAGACAGGATTGGCAGTGAGATAATTGGCATTGATGTTATCACAGAATATCACAGGAGGACAATGACAAGGCAATCAGAGTTCCTTGATCAAACTAGCTATCCAAGATACTTATGATGCGGCAAATGCAATGGCATGATATTCAGCTCCAGTGCTGGACCGAGCTACTACCTTTTGCTTCCGTGAGGACCAATTGATTAGATTAGGACCATAATATATAGAAAAGTCATGATAAGAACGACGATCATCAGGATCAGCAGCCCACCCTGCATCACAGTAGACATTTATAGTAGATGGAGTGATGGAGATACCATGCGTAAGGGAGCCTTTGAGATAGCGAAGGATCGTTTCACAGCTTTCCAATGATCCAATGTAGGATTCTGCATGTATTGGCAAACACGACTAACTGAGAAGGAGATCTCTGGTCGCGCAATGGTCGCATACTGAAGAGCGCCAACAATGCTCCTAAATAATGATGGATAATCAAAATCAAAGGTTTCACCATGTTTGGACAACCGAAATGTGGTGTCCACTGGAGAAGGAGAAGGCTTGCAATCTGTCATTTTTGTTCGAGTAAGTAAATCTCGAATGTAGCTAGTTTGAGAGAGATGCATCCCAGATCCGACACGACTAACTTCAATACCCAAGAAAAATGAGAGATTATCAAGGTCTTTTAAAGAGAACTGGAGATCAAGAGATTGGGTGAATGAGGATATATAAGAGGGATCACTACCTGTTATGATGATGTCGTCCACATAAACTAAGAGGTAGGTAGTGGAGGAAGGAGTATGATGGACAAACAAGGATGAGTCAGAGTAACAACAAGTATAACCATGCGATAGGATAAATGTTTTGAGTTTGAGAAACCAGGCGCGAGGAGCTTGCTTTAGTCCATATAACGCTTTCAACAAGCGACACACACAATGTGGGTGAGACTTGTCAATAAATCCTGGTGGTTGAGACATGTAAACAACCTCCGTAAGGTCACCATTAAGGAATGCATTGTTAACGTCTAATTGGTTAAGATCCCAACCTTTAGTCACTGCATAAGATAAAACAAGTTTGATGGTTGAAGGTTTGACAACTGGGCTGAATGTATCATGAAAATCCACCCCCTCTTCTTGATGAAAACCTTTGGCAACTAAGCGAGCTTTGTACCTTTCGATTGAACCATCCGCTCGTCGCTTAATACGGTATACCCATTTGCAATCAACCACATTTGCATTGGGAGGGCAGGGAACATGTGTCCAAGTGCAGTTACGGCGCAATACTTGATATTCAGCTTCCATGGCGCACAACCACTCAGGAGAGGATGCAGCTTGCTTATGGGTTTTTGGTTCACTTGCTATAACGGATGAAACTGGGTAGGATGGCGAGATACAACAAGTGTTTTAGGCTTGAGGGAATTTGTTTGAGCTCGTGTGGTCATAGGATGATTGGAAGAAGTAGCAGGCCGGAAATATGTGGGAGCATTCTGATATGTGCTTGAAGCAGAGGACGCGACGGTAGGCGGAAATGTATTGTGTGGTGGAGATGTTGTGGTAGATGAATGAGGTACTGGTAGGACTCGAGTGGGTAGTGAGGATGAGGAAGGGGAATCTGCCAGTGAATGGAGTAAAGGTGAGGCAGCAGATGTGGGAAAAGCATTGGAAATTGATTGTAGAGAAGTTAAGGATGAGGGTGGTGAGTTGTCACTGGAGCAAGAAGATAATTTGTTTTTATGAGGATAGGGAAATTTATCTTCATCGAACGTCACATGATGAGCAATATACATCCTATTGGTTGGGGGATAATGACATAGATAACCTTTATGCTTCGAACTATAACCCAAGAAGACACACGAAAGAGAGCGAAAATCAATTTTATGATGATTGTAAGGACGTAGAAAAAGGTAGCATAGACACCCAAATTTTCGAAGGAGTTGGTAGTCCGGTGGATGATAATATAGAGCTTGATAGGGTGATTTAAAGGATAATATGGGAGTGATGGTACGGTTATGTAGGTATGTGGCGGTAGAAAAAACATGCTCCCAGTATTGATATGGAAGACATGCGTGAGCAAGTAAAGTTAGTCCTTTCTCCACAATGGTGCGGTTACGTCTTTCTGGAGCCCCATTTTGTTCGTGAGTATGAGGACAAGAGAGACAATGAGTAATGCTGATGGATTGGGCATATCAAGACACATTACGATATTCCCCACCCCAATCAGTTTGCAAAGTTTTGATGTTTTTGCCAAATTGTATGGAAACCATCTTATGAAAGTATTTAAAAACATCAAAAATTTGTGATTTTGTTGACAAGAAAAATATCCAAACAAATTTAGTAGAATCATCAAGAAACTGAACAAAATACTTATTTCCATTAATAGAAAGATGCGGAGAAGGCCCCCAAACATCAGAATACACCAAATTGAACGGGAATAAACTATGACTTGAGGAAGACGCTAACGGGAGCCTATGACTTTTTCCTAATTGACAAGATCCACAAACTGCAGGCATTTTTGGAATTCACTGGAAGATTAAAACTAGAGACTAGACGACGTAAAAGTTGTTCATAAGGATGACCAAGGCGTTCATGCCACGCTTGGAGTGATGCTCGAGATATGATAAAGGCGCAAGGAGTTGCAGATAAGATAACAGGAAGAACACCACCATCCAAACGATATAAACCATCATCAATTGACCCGCGGAGTAGTATTTTTCCCTGAGGATCCTTCACAAAACAACATGAGGGGTGAAATTCCATAAAGACATTATTATCTTTAGTAAATTTAGAAACACTCAGTAAACTCTTGGTGATGGAAGGAACATGAAGAATTTTATTAAGATGAAGAGGTCGAGTAGCACAAGAAAGCTTAGAGGAGCCGATGTGATTAATAGAGAGTTTTTGGCCATTACCTATAGCAAGCTGATCCTCACCATTATAGTCCGTGTGAATAGAAAGTTGAGACAAGTCTGACGTAACATGATTGGTGGCACCTGAGTCCACAAACTATGAATTATCAATAATATCGGAAGGAGACATCATAGAATTAGTCGAGAGAGTAACCATAATGGCTTGTGGACGGTTAGAGGATCGTTTTGGTGGGTAGGTATCCATGTTGTTGCGGTTGTAGCAATTACGAGCATGGTGGTTGGGTTTCTCACATATTTGACAGATTATGCGAGGTGATGATCTATTAGAGGAACGAGGGGGGTTGGTATTGGTCGGGCGAGTGGAGGATTTTTGAGAGGTGGTGACACTTTTTTGATTAGGATATCCAGTGATTGGGGAGCGGTTGGAGTATTGACGAGATATGGCATTAGCTTGAAGTTGGAGGGATTTGGTTTCCTCAGCCAGTTTCTCCTCTTCTTGGAGAAGTAAACTAAAAAGTGAGTCAGTGGTGAGGTTATCAAGGTGAGGGTTAATTGGAGAGCGAAAAGGTCCATAGGAAGAGAAGTTAGCTCTGATACCAAATTAAAAACGTAAAAGAAGAGGTCAGAACTTGGTCTTTTCTGCAGTGACCAAGGCTGCCATAATATATATATATATATATATATATATATATATATATATATATATATATATATATATATATATATATATATATACATATATATATATCTGTGTGTGTGTGTGTGTGTGTGTGTGTGTGTGCTGAAGATGTACATGATAGAGTTTGAATACAAATAGAAAAGAGCTATCCTAATCAATAAAGGATTTTGAGTTTACATAAAAGGCTTATTATAATATCTATAGAGGAATCCTACATTCCAGCCAAGAAGGATTTATTGTCATCTAACAATATGTAAGCAATTGGCCAAATTTTATCCTTCATATAGCATAAGGTGGTAGAAACAAAAACAGAGAAACTAAAGAAAGAGCACAAAAATTCAAAAATCTCTTTTTCTTCTTCTTTTCTCTCAAAATCTTCAAAGGCTAATAGATGGATTGTGAGATAATTCGTAGTGTAGATGTTCCTTCAGCCTATGTTAGCCTCAGAATTCTCTTGGTTGATCCTGATACAACAATTCTCAAAGAATTTTATGTCTTTTTTAGTTTTCTCTCATGAGTTGAGCCTTTTCCCCCCTAATTTTTTTGGATCTTCTAGGTAAATCCTCTACTTATAGTCTATAGTTAAAGAAGTGAATTTGTATAAAATTTCTAATTGAAGTTTGTTTTATAAGATACATGAAACATATAGATCAAATCTAATTAATCTAATAATTTTTTTTGGTAGATTTGAGTGTTGAAATTCGAAGAAAAAATTATTTTATCATTGGAAAAAAACATAACTAAAACTTTTAGCAAATTTTAACATGTGTTCGAGTCATATATGATCAAGTGCAGGTATGGATAAATAAATTACAACGTATTATTTTTTTGTCATATTTTCTGAAACTTGATTTTTGTTTATAGTAAATGTAAATAAATTTTTTATAAAAATATGTTTTAAAAAAAAAATTTTTTTTTTTAAAAAAATTAAAATTGCTGCCTAGACAGCGATTTTCTTGAATTTTTTTATCTAAAAAAGAAATCGCTCCGGATGCAGCGATTTCCTTGATATATATATATATATATATATATATATATATATATATATATATATATATATTTATATATAATTATTTATTTATTTTTAATTTTTGAAGATAATCACATGTCAACTTAAAAAAAAAAGGTGACATGTCAAATTCTTACAAAAATATTCAAACTTTTTAAAAAAAATTCACATGCATTTATAAAAATTGTGTCAATTCACATGCAAATATTGTCAAAGTCACATATTACATTTTTATTTTTTTATAAATTGATTGAATTGTAATTCACATGTAAATAGTGTAATTTTTATTTTGTTATAAATTGACTGAATCGTAATTCACATGCAAATTGTGTAATTTTTATTTTGTTATAAATTGATTGAATTGTAATTCACTTGCAAATAATGTAATTTTTGTTTTATTATAAATTGATTGAACACAATTCACGTGCAAATAGTGTCAACTCAGAATGTTATACTTTTACTTTGTTATAAATTTATTGAATTGCTCATTCAAATTGCATTGTAGTTTTTCAATTTTCCAACATTCTTAAAAGCGTTTCTATTTTTCTAATTTTCTAAAGTTTTTAAAAGCCTTTTCTTTATAAGGTGAGTTTGAATTTATTTTATTTTTAATTTATTTAATTAATTTTATACTTTTTTATATGATATTGTGGATATATTCAATCTACTGATACTTATATTAATGTTAATATTTCTTTTTATTTTTTGTGTATCGATATGCATCCGTCAAATGTATACGTACATCCTGGTCCAGTAGAGCATGATGTATTAAAAATTTAAGTTCATCATCGTTCCGAAGGAATTCGGAATGATAGCATAAAAGAAGAGAGGTCTTGCTTATATACGTGTCGTGGTGATATTGAATTTTGGCAACATATAAAATATCATCCATTACATTCTCGCATCCGTCAATATTTTGAAAATTGTGGATTAAAAGGAATTCTTGATGTAGGATGTGTGCCGTATGACTCCAGATTAATTTCTGCTTTAATTGAAAGGTGACGTCCAGAAACACACATTTTTCACATGCGAACTGGCGAGACTACCATAATTTTACAAGATGTTGAAATTTTATTCGGAATGGTAGTAGATGGTAGTCCTATAATTTTAAATGGAGCTGATTCTTTAGGGATTATAGGTAGACAAGAAATGATATTTGAATTAACAGGATGGTTACCCGATACTGGTTGTTTTTCTGGTGTTAGTAGATTGTTAACATATAAATTGATTGATTATATTGAAGGTTTAGATGGTATTAATGATCACTCAACAGAGCATGAAGTGCAACATTGATTTAGATTATATTCATTATGGTTATGTTGTGGATCAATATTTTCGGATAAATTTAATAATAAGATTAATTTGGACATTTTGATTGACATGAGAAATTTAGATTTAATGTCAACTCAAGCATGGGGAGCAGCCACATTATCATATTTGTATAATTGACATTAATGAAAAAATCAAATGAAGTTTGTGGATTTCTCTCTTTAGTGCAGGTATACATATTTTTTAATTAAATATTTTTTATATACTAGTAATATGCACTTTTAGATTTAAGTGCATTATAAGTAATGGTGAATTTATTTATTGTAGATTTGGGAATGGGAAATAATTACTTCAGGCCCAATCAACTTCAGGCTTCAACTGCGCTTGCACGTAAATGGACGCGACATAGAAATCATCAAAATGAGGCACGAACTGTAATCGGTGTGATTAGGGATGTACTAGATAATCTAACTTATGAACAAGTATTTAATATTATTAGTATTTTAAACTATTCATATTTTATTTCATTTTAAATAAAAATATGTTTAGTAGATCTTTAAATGAGGCACTTATATTTCACTACCCAAGAAAATTATGTGAATAAAATGACATATACATAGATTCTTGTTAGGTCCTTACAAGTAAAATATCTTATGACACAATGGTACAAAAAAATTATTTTGTAAGATTGTTCACTTTTCACGTGCATATTTTTTTTAATTTTTCTGCCAATGTTGTTTGTATAATTATCTTACGTAATTATTTTTTTATAGTTTATTTGACAACCTTATGCGGAAGATGTTATTAATGGATTGCCTGAGTGGTGTCGGTCGGGACAACATGTCTAGATGGCACAGGTACTACTTATTTATGGAATTTATCGTGAGTGGCACATGGTTGACCGTGTTGTGAGACAGTTCGATTATTTACAACAAGATGTGTGCCGTCGATAGAAATGACCGGCCTACAACTTTTGAAACCATCAATGCTCTGTTTAGAAGCCCAAAAAAGAAATTTAGAAATTTGCTCACCTTGCATTGTTGTAGAATGATGCTCCGGTTCAATAATAGTGCCTGGATTGAATAATTGTAGTGCAATCATGTATCGAGGTAATGCCTTAAATGAACTTTCAAAATCACCATAAACCATTCGAAATGCTTTTCTTCGACCTTTTTGTGCTTTTCTATAACTAGGAGTATAGTGATGCTTTCCTTTGATAATTTCACGGATCATCATAATATTTATGTCTGAATTTTGCATAACATATGGTATTAATAAACTGACAATCATGTTATCATTCAAATTGAAATGATCCACCTTATAGTTATCTGTAAGAAAAGTATGCGGTTCAACCATTTTTCCTGTCTTCCATATGCCGCTTGAAATCTCTCTAAACCGAATCATCCAGTCACACCCTAACTCATGACGCTTGCAAATAACTTTTCAACTTTTACTCTTGGATTGATCACATAGAAAGTCTTTTTTAATAGCAAGACGATATGCTCTTATTGCAGATTTCATTTGCATCTTATTCATAAATAACATACCTAGTTGCATATACAAATTAAATTAATCAACATGAAATAAATAAATAAACAACTACAAAATATTTAGTTTTCAACAATCGAACCTGACTGGATATGTTTAGGATTGTTTGAATTCCAAAGTGTCGTTCGAATGGAACTGTCATTACTCGTGTAGATAAAATCTTCTGCGTTTTCTTCAGTGTGATCTAAGTATAGAATCGCTGTTGAATAATAATTAATACTTTGATTTTCAACGGATATATTAGGTGCATTATCTACATCATCATCATCATCGTCATACATATCATCACTGTCTGTTAATTCATGCTCGGAAAGTTCATCATTGTGCAACTCACCAACTCGTTCATCACCCATGACATTATTATTTGCAATTTGTGTACAATAATTCATTGCATTTTGAATTTGATCATACCTATAAAAATAATAATATAAATATATTACATATAAGAAAAATAATTTTAAGAAATAAGAAAACATTACTTTATTTGCCTATCAGTTGAATCCGATGAGAAAAAATTCAAATGATCGATATTTTGGCTAGACTCTCCCATAATGGCACACTTCAGTTTGAAATAATTAACGTCTTGAAGTAATGATCATGAGTGTATATATATATATATATATATATATATATATATATATATATATATATATATATATATATATATTGTTGTTTATGAAATCGCTACATGAAAAGCGATATTTAAAAATTCTAAAAAAAAGAACTAAAATCGCTATACTAACAACGATTTAATATTTAAAAATAATAATAATTTAAATAAAATCGCTGCCACCATTTAATTAACTTTTTTTTAAAAAAATTGGAAAACGCTACTAGAGCAGCGATTTTATTAAATTTTTTTAAAAAATTTGGAAATCGCTGCATGTGCAACGACTTCATTTTTTTAAATTATTTTTTAAAAAAAAAATAAAATTGCTTACTTTGAAGCGATTACCATTTTGTACTGCAGCGATTTTTCTTTTTCCGGTTGATTAAATCGCTGCTGTTCTAGCGAGATTGCCGTTTTGGTTAATATAAAATTTTATATATCATTTTGAAATTTTTGTTAGTGTTTTATATAATTTAGGCTCCGGACTCTCTCTCTCTCTCTCTATATATATATTAGATATTAAGTGTCCGCGCCAGCGCGGCCCAACGTATGATTATTATTTTCTTTCAATTTATGTGACATGAATGAAAATTGAAAAAATGAACTAATTTTTATGTGTTTTTTGTAAAATATTTTAAATTGTTAATGTATTTACCTTTTATGTCATTTTTAAATAATATATGTTATTCCATCTGTTTCATTTTATATGATACAAGTGATTTTAGGAAAGTCAATAGAACTTTTTATATGATTCTCACATATTTTTAATTGTCATTTTACTGTGATTCATAGTAATTTTTAGTTCTTACGTCATTTTCAAACAATATATGCAATTTTCTTTTGTTTAGATAAAAATAAAGGAATCAACCAAATTTCATAACAGTTTTTAATTATGTTTTTCTAAAAATATCTTGAATTGTTACATTGATATTTTAAGCTTCTTTTTTATGTAATTTGCAACAAATTAGAAATTAAAACGAAGAATTAAAGTTTTCAAATCATTATATTTTTATATTGATATATTCAAATCTTTAAAACTCCACTTATATGCACAAATTAATAGAAGAAACCAAAAGAATATTTTTTAAAAAATATGTGAAAGCTCATTTTAATAATAACACACATATATTTCATTTAATATATGATCCCTCCTTCTCAATTTATATGAACTTATTTTTTTATTTCATCTCAAAAAGAAAATAACTTCTGAATTTTAATTTTTTTTTATATCGCATATTTAAGATCACAAAATTTAAAAATATTTTAATATACAAAATTTAAATATACATATAAAGTTTAGTTTTATTTTTGATTGATTCCATCTAATATTATATTTGATATAGAATTATTAAGAGCTAAATGTAATCATAATTTATTTACTTTCATATAATGAATAAATCTCACAATAATTCATAAAAAATGGAGAAATTCTAGAACCATTTTAATTTTTTTGTTCTTGGTAGATTTTTGTTTGCATTAAGTTACATTTTTTTAACCTTTGATCACCATTCACTTCATATATAGAAAGATGTTTCTAGAATAATTTATTCTTGATAGATATTTGTTAGAATGAAATTACATTTTAATTCTTAGTCGTCTTTAATACAAGTATATCATCCTATTCATTTTTATTTGTAAAATTACTTTTCAACATCTTTTTCTTTAATTTCAATCTAATATATAGTATTGATTTTTCTTCACACTTATTTATTTTCAAGTATATCAATTAAAGCCAAAAAAGATGGAAATAATTAATTCATGATAAAATTTTATGTAAAAAGTAGGCATTTTTTGATAAGCATAATTAATAGAGAAAATATTAAGAATTAAACTAAAGTAATAGTAAAGTAGAGTAACAACAAAATAGATATCACAATAACTCATAAAAGAAAAGATAGTGATGTAATAACAATAACTTAAGTTGTTTTTGCAACTATTTAATTTTTTTGTTATCATTCTCGGTAGGTTTTGTTAGTGTGAAATTACATTTTTACCCTTGATCATTATTCACTTTATATAAAGAAAGAGATTTCTAGAAATATTTATTATCTTTCTTAATAGATTTTTGTTAGATTAAATTACATTTTTGCCCCTGGTCGTCCTTCATTCACTCTTCTATATAATAGAAAAATAAAATATATTAATATAAAAATAAATAGAAAAATATTAACTATTCAAACACATTTTATTTTAATTAGTTCAAAATTTTCTTTCAAAAGTATGTAAAAACAAGCTTAACATTCATTACTGTTTGTTTAATTAATAGAAACGCTTCATTTTAACAAAATTACAATAATATCCTTATGAGCCCAAAACAAAAATTAAGGCATGTATGGATTATTCTAGATTTTTTATTTTGATCATAAATTACACAATTATTATTTTGCCCCTTAAATGATGTAAAAATTACTAAAATGTCATTGGTCGTCCTTCTCTTGGCTCTTCTCTCTCTCTCTCTCTCTCTCTCTCTCTCTATATATATATATATATATATATATATATATATATATATATATATATATATATATGGTCAAATTCTTTGTTTATATAAGTTCTAACTTCCTTGACCATATTAGATACCGCATTTAATTAATATTTTATTCTGAATTTTTTTATTTTGATTTAGTGATGTCTCCAAAGATGACGATGGAAATGATGAAACAAGCACAAACACAAGGGATATTCTTTATTTATAAGAAGTCGTTGATTTCATCATTGATGTGGTAACTGCACTGATTGTTTTCATGCAAAATATGATGAACACGCATTTCAGAAATGTGAACTTGGGGCAACACCAAACCGAAGTCGGATGTCAATGACGGTGGACCCTAAAATGGAGGAAACAAATAAAGAATAAAATAAGAAAAATCTTAGGCAATCATATTTTTAGAGGATCATATGTGAATGCGACAATATATAGTTTGAAGGATACGAGGAACATAGATAAATTGTGAGGTCCATATAGAGAGAGTAAGTCTTCAGTTATATAATTAAAATATTTCAGAAGAACAAAAACCATGAGATATATAGAAAGTGAATACTATTTTACTCTAAGTATTACAAGAAACCATAGAGGGAGATAACTACAAAATACAGGTTTGAAAATGAATTAAGATTTTACTCAATGTTTCAAACTTCAACCTTTTCTTTTTTTTTTCAATTTTGAAAATGTTATAAGTAAAGGTGCAGCTAGAACTAATCATCGGTTTACGTTGTCAGTTTAACTTTGTCTCGAAATATATATTATATGGTGTATATAGATATAGTATAAAATAAAAACATGTTATTTGAAATGAACTTACTAGCATGACTAAAGAAATATTATCAACTATACTCTTTCATTTCAATTTTTTTGTCTGTTTTAGTTTGATATGAAATTTAAGAAAGTACAGGTAACTTTTGAATTTTGTGATTTTAAACTAAAGATGTGTCGAACATACTAAAATGTCCTTTAATCTTTTAATTTTAAACATAAATTGTAAAAGGTTAGAATTAAATGGGGGACTAAATGATTTTGTCTGTATCACGAAAAATAGTCAAGACTAATTATTTTGAACTTAAATTGGTAGATTATCTACATCTTGCTTACCTATATATCCCTTAAATATTTGCTACATAAGTAATCCATAGAGGTATTCAACATTTAATATTTTCTCTCTATATTTAACTATTTGGTCAATTTTTATCCTTTATTTAGTGTAAATTGGTAGAAAAAAAAAGAGAAACCAAAGAAACAGACCAAAAATATTTTCTTGTTTTCTCTCTCAAAATCATCACAGACTAAGTGATGGATTGTGAGATAATTTGTAATGTAGATGTTCCTTCGGCCTATATTGGCCTCAGAATTCTCTTAGTTGATCCTGATCCAACTTCTTTATCAAATATAACAGCAATTCTTGAAGAACATTCCTTTAAAGGTACATTTTATATCTCTTTTAGTTTTCTCTCATATGTGTTAGAGCCTTTTCCCCTAATTTTTGTTAGAGGTAAATCTCTACTTATAGTTTGTAGTTAAAGAAGTGAATTAATGTAAAATTTCTTATTGAAGTTTGTTTTGTAAGATACATGAAATTTATCAATCTAATTTAATTTATTTTTTTGGATAAATTTGAGTGTTGAAATTCGTTGAAGAAAATTATTTTATTATTGGGGAAAAAACAGAGATGCACATGACAAAAACTCTTAGTAAATTTTAACATGTGTTCAGTCATGTATGACTTAGTGCAGATATAGATGAATAAATTACAATAGTGCTTAATAGGCCTGTTAAATTTTTATTATGAAAATATCGCACAACATACATAATTTTTTATATTTTCTGATCTTGATTTTTGTTTATAGTAACTGCAATCGAACAAGCCACTGTAGCTCTATCCATTCTCCGGAAACATATCGACCAATTCGACTTGATCATGGTGGATGCCAACATGCTTGAAATGGACTACCTTGAATTCATCAAGTCAACTCAACTCATCAAAGACAAATCAATTATTTGTAAGACCATTTCCTCAAAATCTTAAATATTTTACTTGATTTAGTGTGTGCTATTCATTAATTCAAAAGTATATTTAAATGTGTTAATATAACACATCATTATTGGACTTTATCTACTATAATAATAATATAAAAAAATTGACTTCTTTTAACTCATTAGTGTTACTTGTAGATTCTATATTTTTTTTTGTCAGATTCTATATCCATATAAGTTCCTCCCAAAAGTGATGTATATAAATTTGAACATCTAACTTCTCCCTACAATTCTAGATACCTCATTAAATTATTATTTTGTTCTTGATTTTATATTTTTGGTTTAGTGATGTCTTCAGAGGTGACGATTGAAATGATAAAAGAAGCACCAACACAAGGGATATGCTTCATTTATGAGAAGTCGCTCATCTCATCATTGAAACTCAAAGATATATGGAAGCATGTGAGGTGGCACGATAAAAAGGAAAATGAGGAATCACAACACTACAACGCTAAACAAGTTAATTTAATGGACAACATATCTTGTCCTACAAAGATGCAAGACTTAAAGGGGAAAAGCAAAGAGAATTGCTCTGCGACTTATCTAGATCAAGAGATAGATTCTTTAATGGAAAAAGATGCGGCGAAAAGGTCTAAGAGAATGAGAAGTACGAACGAGGAGACACAAGTTAAACATAGTGTTTCTTCAGAAAAAGAGGAGGAATATTCTTTTCTTTCAAAAATAAGTACAAAAAGACCAGAAAAGAAAAGACGAAACATGAAATGGACAGCAGAGCTTGAGAAGAAACTAGAAGAGGCTGTTCGCGAGTTAGAAGACAAAGGTAAGTGTTCAAAAACTTCGTTTTTATCCCGGCATAGAGAAGTAGAAAAAATAAGAATGGTGTTTAAGAAAGATCTTAAGGTGATATTTTCTTAATGTTAACAATTTTACTATTAAATTCTTATTAGTTGTCTTACAATGTTGATTTAGCTGGTCCTAAAAATGTGCTAGAGAGGATGTGTGTGCAGGATTTGACTAAGGAGTGTCTCACCTACCGTCTAAAGGTATCCATGTATGAAAAAATATTTGTGATTCAAAGTTTTGTCAATTTTTCCTAATATTTTTCATCTTATGTAGAAATACCGATCCCAAAAATGACAAGTTCCGGATGTATAACCAGTTACTTCAACGATCATTAACGAGGAACATCCTTCCAAAGTGTTCAATTCAGGCAACTCCTCTACAGATGTTAATGAATTATTTCGAGGAGCATACAGACCTCAACCATTAGAGGTTCCTTTGGTAACTTTACCAAGTTCAAACGGTTCTTCCTTGATAGAGTGTGATGAGTGGATTAATTAATTCCTAGAAATTGACGATTTCGAGCTAAAATTAAGATAGTAAATCAGAGTGTCAAAATCCTACAGCTTGCTAGATTATGTTCCTATTTTATTGATCTATTGTGATTGACCGCTGTAGAACTCAAACAATATTTAACTTTGTTCTTTTGCATATGAAAGGATTGAATGGATATTTTTTTTCATTTTGTGTGTATGCCTTTTTATACTCATAAGATATGGATCACTTTCTTGAATCAACTTTCATTATGCTCGCATCATTCCTCTCTCTCCTTCTCTCTCTTTCTCTCTCTGTAACGACCTGTTTAGTCGTTTTGAGCAGCAAACTTCAATTCTGGAAAAATTGGTAGAAGCGACGGACCCCACGACGGACCGTCGCAGGGTCTAGTTTCAAAACACTTAGAAAATCTGAAAATTGGGTACTGAAATCGACTCTCTGAACTTCGTAACGGAATGGCAGGACGGACCGTCACAAGTGTGACGGACCGTCACAGACCCTTCAGAGAAATTGAGTCTTTGAAGTCTGTGACGGAGCAGCAGGACGGACCATCGCAGGCGCGACGGGCCGTTACAGACTGCGTAATCCCAGTCTGGGTCGGATTTCTTTATACGTTTTAAGGGACGTTTTGGACTATTCCTGCTTTAAATATAAAGTTAGTGGGTTAATGTTAATAAGTCTAATTACTTGGGGGTTAAAAGAGGTAACCTTAAGTTAATTAGTGGGTTATTATTGCCATTTTTCATTCTTAATTATATACTAATTAGGGTAAAAGAAAGAGGGTTTGAATAAGAAAATAGAAAGAACAAGAGAGAGAGGGAGAATCGAACGAGGAAGAGAGAAACAAAGCTTGGGAAATTGCTTGCTTAATCACGAATCTTCGGTGGAGGTAGGTTATGGTTTTTATGCTTTTCGTAGTAAACTCTTAATAGCGAATGATATGTATGGGTAGTATTGTAAACCCTTCTATATGCTTAATTGTATGCTTGCATGAATGTGATTATATGATTGTGATAAAATAAGCATGATGAAGCTATTGAATCCTAAATCTTGAAAGATAACCCTAATCTACTTTGTTAATGATGATGCCTTGGTATAAAGGAAGGCTTGATGAACGAAAGTAATGAGATTAGGGGATCGGGTGCCACGTTCCGGTACCAGGATAGTATATGAGGATCGGACTGTCACGTTCTGACACCAGGATAGAATATGGATCGGGTGCCACGTTCCGGTGCCAGGATAGTATATGAGGATCGGAGTGTCACGTTCCGACACCAGGATAGTATATGGATCGGGCGCCACATTCCGGTACCAGGATAGAATATGGATCGGGTGCCACGTTCCGGTACCAGGATAGAATGAGGATCGGAGTGTCACGTTCCGACACCAGGATAGTTTATTGAGGAGCGGAGTGTCACGTACCGACACGAGGGGAATAAAGATAATGAATCTTGAAAGATGTTAATATATTTAAACTAATGAACCGAATTCCCAAATGAGTATGATGAGGAGGCGTGAGTCCTCATTGATGTTCTTGGTGTTGTAACCAAGGGTTATGGTAACTGTAAATGCTGCATGCTAAGGATATTAGTTGATTTTATGATATTGCTTAATATATATTGTTTTCTATTTTGAGTTGGCCGATGATATCTACTCAGTACCCGTGTTTTGTACTGACCCCTACTTTTATGTTTTCTTCTTTGTTAATTGTGGAGTGCAGCAAACGTGCCATCGTCTTCAACTCAACCGCAACTCTAGCCAGTCTTCGTCACATCGGATCTTCAGGGTGAGCTAATGCTTCTAGCTTGGACTGGATCTTCTTCCTCATGTCTTGATGCCTTGAAGTTCCGGCATGGACTAGCTTTTACTTGTTTTAGTTTTTAGAATACTCTTAGTCTAGTAATTTGATCATAGATGTTCTTGTGATGATGACTTCCAGATTTTGGGAAATAATAGATGTTGAATTTTAGAAGTTAATGAATTGGTTTTATTTAATGAGTTTGAGTCTTCCGCATTATTTATTGTTGATATTATATTGAAATGTTAGAGTTTAGATTGGTTGGTTCGCTCACATAGGAGGGTATGTGTGGGTGCCAGTCGCGGCCCGGATTTGGGTCGTGACAAACTTGGTATCAGAGCATTAGGTTCGTTGGTCTCATCACACAAGAACGAGTCTAGTAGAGTCTTAAGGAACGGTAGGGGGACGCCTTTACTTTTCTTTGAGAGGCTATAAGACTTTAGGAAAATTCCATTCTTTCATTCTTTCTTCCGTGCTACTACTTGAATCCAATTGGTATCTAGGTGATACAAATTGGTATCTGACCATCTTCACTCTCTTTCGCAGATGGTTAGAACTAGAGCAACGACTACGCCAACACCAACACCAGCACCGGCAGGACAGGGTGCGTCTGAGCCAGCCACTGGGGCTGTAGCTCGAGGAAGAGCAGCGGCAAGAGGCCGTGGTAGAGGTCGTGGGAGGACGTCCTCTAGGGGAAGAGGACGAGCACCTAGTCCATCTGATACTAGGGCAGTAACTCCTCCACCGACTGAGGAGGTAATAAGAGAAGGGGAGGATGGGGAAAATGAACAAGTGCAGAATGAGGGATTGCCACCCCAGCCTACCCCAGAGATGATAAATCAGGTGCTTGCTTATCTTAGTGGGTTGTCCGATCAGGGTCAAACACCTCCAGTGTTTTCTGCACCAGCACCTCAGGCTCCGGAGGTACAACATGCGGCTACTGTGGCTCCCCGCATGGATGCCTCATTGGACATAGGCACGTTTCCACGTCTGACTACTGGGCCTATAATGACAAATGATCAGCATGAACTTTTCAGTAAGTTCTCGAAATTGAAACCTCCAGTCTTCAAGGGTGCGGAATCTGAGGATGCTTACGATTTTCTGGTTGACTATCATGAGCTACTACATAATATGGGTATAGTAGAACGGTTTGGTGTTGAGTTCGTGAGTTATCAGTTTCAAGGGAACGCCAAAATGTGGTGGCGGTCACATGTTGAGTGTCAACCAACAGAGGCACCACCTATGACTTGGGCATCATTCTCTAGCTTGTTTATGGAGAAGTATATTCCCCGGACATTGAGGGATAGGAAGAGAGATGAGTTCTTGATCCTAGAGCAAGGTAGGATGTCGGTTACTGCATATGAGGCTAAGTTTTGTGCATTATCCCGGTATGCCACCCAACTGTGTTTCAGTCCACAAGAGCGGATTCGCCGTTTTGTGAAAGGGTTGAGATCAGAGTTGCGGATTTCAGCCTTACAGGTAGCGGCTACAGCGAAATCTTTCCAAGAAGTGGTAGACTTTGTGGTAGAGGTGGAAGGAGTGAAGCCAGATGACTTCACCATGGCAACTACATCAAAAAGGTTTTGAAAGGGAGGTGATTTTAATGGTTCTTACTCTAGAGGACAAGGTTCCGGAGGTTACTCAGTTCGACCAATTCAGTCTTCACTACAGACTGTAGTTGGAGGTCCACCTCAGACCGGTCAACACTTCTCTGAGAGACCTATGCATGAACCCAGAGAGTGCTATGGATGTGGGGAGATCGGACACATTAAGAGGTATTGTCCAAAATAGAGTTACAGACCTCCAAATGTTAGAGGTAGAGGTGGTTATGGAAGAGGTCGTCATTCTGGAGGACGCGGTGGTCGAAGTAATGGTGGTCACCAAAACGGTCGGGGTGATGGGAAAACTGGAGCCACTACATCACAACATGGTAGGGGCAACGGACAAACAAACGAAAGGGCCCATTGTTACGCTTTCCCTGGGTGGTCAGAAGCGGAGACATCAGATGCTGTCATCGCAGGCTTTCGGTTTGTGATTGTATGGCTTCTGTATTGTTTGATCCTGGATCCACATTTTCTTATGTATCTTCTTCATTTGCTAATGGTCTAAATTTACCTTGTGAATTACTTGACATACCTATTCGTGTTTCTACTCCGGTGGGTGAGTCTGTGATAGTTGAAAAAGTATATAGGTCTTGTTTGGTGAATTTTGTGGGGAGCAACACTTATGTAGATTTGGTTATCTTAGAAATGGTTGACTTTGATGTAATTCTGGGTATGACTTGGCTTTCACTGAATTTTGCAATCTTGGATGGTAATGCTAAAACGGTGACGTTAGCCAAGCCTGGGACAGATCCGTTAGTTTGGGAGGGTGACTACACTTCCAATCCGGTGCGTATCATCTCCTTCCTTCGTGCTAAGAAAATGGTTAGTAAAGGGTGTTTGGCTTTCTTGGCACATCTCAAGGATGACACTACCCAAGTACCTTCGATTGAGTCGGTTTCGGTGGTCCGTGAGTTTCTGGATGTGTTCCCTGTAGATCTTCCTGGTATGCCACCAGATAGGGATATCGATTCCTGTATTGATCTTGAACCGGAAACTCGCCCCATTTTTATACCCCCTTATAGAATGGCTCCCACGGAGTTAAGAGAGTTAAAAGCCCAACTTCAAGAGTTGTTGAGCAAGGGCTTCATTAGACCAAGTGCATCGCCTTGGGGTGCTCCGGTTTTGTTTGTAAAGAAGAAGGATGGGAGTTTTCGGATGTGCATAGACTACCGGCAGTTGAACAAGGTAACCATAAAGAACAAGTATCCTCTTCCTCGCATTGATGACTTGTTCGACCAGTTACAAGGTGCTTGTGTCTTCTCTAACATTGACTTGAGATCCGGTTATCATCAATTGAAAATACGGGCAACGTATGTGCCAAAGACTGCTTTTCGAACGAGGTATGTGCATTACGAATTTGTAGTGATGTCTTTTGGTCTTACGAATGCCCCTGCTGCTTTCATGAGCTTGATGAACGGGATTTTTAAGCCATATCTGGATCTCTTTGTGATCGTATTCATTGATGATATACTGGTTTACTCAAAGAGCAAGGAGGAACCTGAGGAGCATTTGAGAATGGTATTGGAAATGTTGAGGGAGAAAAAGCTTTATGCCAAGTTCTCTAAGTGTGAGTTTTGGATAGATGCAGTGTCCTTCTTGGGGCACGTGGTTTCTAAGGATGGAGTGATGGTGGATCCTTCTAAGATTGAGACAGTGAAGAATTGGGTAAGACCTACTAATGTGTTAGAAATAAGAAGCTTTGTTGGGTTAGCTAGCTACTACGGCCGATTTGTCAAGGGATTCTCTTCTATTGCTTCCCAACTGACGAACTTGACTAAGCAAAATGTTCCATTTGTATGGTCGGATGAGTGTGAGGAAAGCTTTCAGAAGCTCAAGACTCTGTTGACTACTGCACCAATTCTCACCTTGCCAGTGGAAGGTAAGAATTTCATTGTCTATTGTGATGCATCCTATTCGGGTTTGGGTGCAGTGCTAATGCAAGAGAAGAATGTGATTGCTTATGCTTCAAGACAATTAAAAGTGCATAAACGTAACTATCCAACTCATGATTTGGAATTGGCCGCGGTAGTGTTTGCATTAAAGCAATGGAGACACTATTTATATGGGGTTAAGTGTGAGGTCTATACGGATCATCGTAGCCTACAGTATGTCTTTACTCAGAAAGATTTGAACTTAAGACAAAGGAGATGGATGGAACTACTGAAGGACTACGACATCACTATTTTGTATCATCCGGGGAAGGCGAATGTTGTAGCGGATGCTTTAAGTAGAAAGGCGGGAAGCATGGGAAGTCTAGCTCACTTGCAAGCTTCTAGACGCCCATTGGCTAGAGAAGTTCAGATTCTGGTTAACGACCTTATGAGATTAGAAGTAAATGAGAAGGGAGGATTTTTAGCTTGTGTGGAGGCAAGATCTTCCTTCCTTGACAAGATTAAGGGAAAGTAGTTTAATGATGAAAAATTGATCCGGATCCGAGATAAAGTGTTGCTAGGAGAGGCTAAAGAAGCGACGGTCGATGAGGAAGGTGTTTTGAGGATTAAGGGAAGGGTGTGTGTACCCCGTGTTGATGATTTGATCAACACCATTCTTATAGAGGCTCATAGTTCCGGATATTCTATACATCCTGGTGCAACCAAGATGTACCGTGACCTAAAGCAACACTTTTGGTGGAGTAGAATGAAGCGTGATATTGTGGATTTTATTGCCAAATGTCCAAACTGTCAACAAGTAAAGTATGAATACCAAAGGCCCGGAGGAACACTTCAGAGAATGCCCATTCCGGAATGGAAATGGGAGAGAATCGCAATGGACTTCGTGGTTGGTCTTCCAAAGACGATGGGTAAGTACGACTCTATTTGGGTGATTGTTGATAGGTTAACTAAGTCTGCTCATTTTATTCCGGTTAAGGTGACTTACAATGCCGAGAAGTTAGCCAAGATCTATATCTCAGAAATCGTTCGATTGCATGGGGTTCCACTATCCATCATATCAGATAGAGGTACGCAGTTTACTTCTAAGTTTTGGATAACATTGCATGCGGAATTAGGTACTAGGTTGGACTTTAGTACTTTGCTCCATCCTCAGACCGATGGTCAGTCTGAAAGAACGATTCAAGTGCTGGAGGATATGCTTCGTGCATGTGTGATAGAGTTTGGTGGCCATTGGGATAGCTTCTTACACTTAGCAGAGTTCTCCTACAACAATAGCTATCACTCAAGTATTGATATGGCCCCATTTGAAGCATTGTATGGTAGGAGATGTAGGTCCCCCATTGGTTGGTTTGATGCATTCGAGGTTAGACCTTGGGGTACTGATCTTTTGAGGGATGCGATAGAGAAAGTGAAATCTATTCAAGAAAAGCTTCTAGCGGCTCAAAGTAGACAGAAGGAGTATGCAGATCGGAAGGTTAGAGACTTGGAGTTTATGGAGGGTGAACAAGTCTTGCTGAAGGTTTCGCCCATGAAAGGGGTGATGCGGTTTGGTAAAAGGGGTAAGCTAAGTCCAAGGTATATTGGACCATTTGAAGTACTTAAGCGAGTAGGGGAGGTGGCTTATGAGTTAGCCTTGCCTCCAGGGCTGTACGGAGTACATCCGGTATTCCATGTGTCGATGTTGAAAAGATACCATGGGGATGGAAACTACATTATCCATTGGGATTCAGTTCTGCTTGACGAGAATTTGTCTTATGAGAAGGAACCTGTTGCCATTCTAGATAGGGAAATTCGCAAGTTGAGATCAAGGGAGATTGCATCCATCAAGGTGCAATGGAAGAATCGGCCGATTGAAGAAGCAACTTGGGAGAAGGAGGTCGATATGCGAGAAAGATACCCACACCTGTTTACAAATTCAGGTACTCCTTTTCGCCCTTGTTTTCCTTCTTGTGATCGTTCGGGGACGAACGATGGGTAAATTGGTATCTATTGTAACGACCTGTTTAGTCGTTTTGAGCAACAGACTTCAATTCTGGAAAAACTGGCAGAAGTGACGGACCCCACGACGGACCGTCAAGGGCACGACGGACCGTCGTAGGGTCTCGTTTCAAAACACTTAGAAAATCTGAAAATTGGGTACTGAAATCGACTCTTTGAACTTCGTAACGGAATGGCAGGATGGACCGTCACAGGTGTGACGGACCGTCACAGACCCTTCAGAGAAATTGAGTCTCTGAAGTCTGTGACGGAGCAGCAGGATGGACCGTCGCAGGCGCGACGGGCCGTCACAGACTGCGCAATCCCAGTCTGGGTCGAATTTCTTTATACGTTTTAAGGGACGTTTTGGACTATTCCTGCTTTAAATATAAAGTTAGTGGGTTAATGTTAATAAGTCTAATTACTTGGGGGTTAAAAGAGGTAACCTTAAGTTAATTAGTGGGTTATTATTGCCATCTTTCATTCTTAATTATATACTAATTATGGTAAAAGAAAGAGGGTTTGAATAAGAAAATAGAAAGAACAAGAGAGAGAGGGAGAATCAAACGAGGAAGAGAGAAACAAAGCTTGGGAAATTGCTTGCTTGATCACGAATCTTCGGTGGAGGTAGGTTATGGTTTTTATGCTATTCGTAGTAAACTCTTAATAGCGAATGATATGTATGGGTAGTATTGTAAACCCTTCTATATGCTTAATTGTATGCTTGCATGAATGTGATTATATGATTGTGATAAAATAAGCATGATGAAGCTATTGAATCCTAAATCTTGAAAGATAACCCTAATCTACTTTGTTAATGATGATGCCTTGGTATAAAGGAAGGTTTGATGAACGAAAGTAGTGAGATTAGGGGATCGGGTGCCACGTTCCGGTACCAGGATAGTATATGAGGATCGGACTGTCACGTTCCGACACCAGGATAGAATATGGATCGGGTGCCACGTTCCGGTACCAGGATAGTATATGAGGATCGGAGTGTCATGTTCCGACACTAGGATAGTATATGGATCGGGTGCCACGTTCCGGTACTAGGATAGAATATGGATCGGGTGCCACGTTCTGGTACCAGGATAGAATGAGGATCGGAGTGTCACGTTCCGACACCAGGATAGTTTATTGAGGAGCGGAGTGTCACGTACCGACACGAGGGGAATAAAGATAATGAATCTTGAAAGATGTTAATATATTTAAACTAATGAACCGAATTTCCAAATGAGTATGATGAGGAGGCGTGAGTCCTCATTGATGTGCTTGGTGTTGTAACCAAGGGTTATGGTAACTGTAAATGCTGCATGCTAAGGATATTAGTTGATTTTATGATATTGCTTAATATATATTGTTTTCTATTTTGAGTTGGCCGATGATATCTACTCAGTACCCGTGTTTTGTACCGACCCCTACTTTTATGTTTTCTTCTTTGTTAATTGTGGAGTGCAGCAAACGTTCCATCGTCTTCAACTCAACCGCAACTCTAGCCAGTCTTCGTCACATCGAATCTTCAGGGTGAGCTAATGCTTCTAGCTTGGACTGGATCTTCTTCCTCATGTCTTGATGTCTTGAAGTTCCGGCATGGACTAGCTTTTACTTGTTTTAGTTTTTAGAATACTCTTAGTCTAGTAATTTGATCATAGATGTTCTTGTGATGATGACTTCCAGATTTTGGGAAATAATAGATGTTGAATTTTAGAAGTTAATGAATTGGTTTTATTTAATGAGTTTGAGTCTTCCGCATTATTTATTGTTGATATTATATTGAAATGTTAGAGTTTAGATTGGTTGGTTCGCTCACATAGGAGGGTAAGTGTGGGTGCCAGTCGCGGCCCGGATTTGGGTCGTGACACTCTCTCTCTCTCTCTCTCTCTCTCTCTCTCTCTATATATATATATATATATATATATATATATATATATATATATATATATATATATATTATAATAATAAAAATAATTATTTGAAAAAATTTAGTGAACATTTTTTTGAAAAAGAAATATTCAACACCAATTAATCTTAAATTAATAGGTGAAACATTTCTATGTTCTATAATGTGTTTTGCCATGTTTTCTTTTTTGAAATAAATAATTAATATGATACATTCAAAAGATTTTAGACAAATTTATGAAGGTATAATAATCCAATTTCATCACGTATTTATGAATTTATTTTGTACTTTAATCAAATAAAATTTATCAATTCTTGGTACACAACTTGCAAGAACAAAACTTAAAAAGTTTAAGAGAAATAATTTAGATAACTAATAAAGTTGGAGAATGAACGAGACTTCGAATTATTTTTCTTGGAAAAAAATATGGAGCACAATTTTTTTCTCAAAACAAATGTATCTTTAAAAGAGTCTGAATGTGAATTACACTCTTTCACAAATTTGATTCATTGAAGCCTTTTTAGACTCATTAAAAGATTTGTTTGGTAAAAAAAATGCACTTAATGGCGTAATGTTTGAACCATTCAAATTCATACCTCCACTGCAGGCGGGTGGTTATAACCTATATATCACCCGTTTGACCAATGATCATATTGACAAAGCCTTGACATGAATATGCATGAAAAAGAAACCCTCACAAGAGAACCAATGGATACCTATAAGTAAGAACATCATTTCAATGTGTTTAATCTAACTAACTTCTCTGCGGATTTCAATGAATTATTTCAAGGAGCAGGCATACCTCAACCATCAGATTTCCTTTTGTAGCTTTACCAAGTTCAAACAATTATTACTTGAATAAGTGCGATGGGTGAATTAATGAATTTCTAGAACTTGAGAATTTTGAGGTGAAAATATTCTAGAAAATTAGAGTGTCAAATCCTACAACTCGCTAGATTACATATAGAGAGAGTAAGTCTTCGAGTATACAATTAAAATATTTCATAAGAATGAAAATCATGAGATATATAGGAATTGAATACTATTTAATATAGCATGCATTAGGAAAAACCATAGAGGGAGATAATTACATATTTTGAGGCTTTAAAGTGTATTAAAATTTTACTCAATGTTTCAAGCTTCAACTTTTCTTCTTTTTCCTTTTAAAAAAGTTATAAGTAAAGGTGTGGCTAAAAATACAACCAACAAAACGTCATCAGTTTAATACCATATCAAAATATTATATGGTGTATATAGATACAATATTATTACTAATTTATGTGCTTATATTAAATCGTGTGCACTCTAATTAAAATTCATGGCTTTGTCATTAGCAGTATGGATATACTACTAGGAAAACAATACTACATCTAATCTAAAGTAATCTTCAGATCATGATGAGCCTGGTTGACCAATTTCTCTAATCTCGTTTCTTCATATTTTCTTTTGAACTCCGAAAATCAAAGTTTAACTTGTATGTATTAAGCATATTGTATGAGTAGCATGATGTACTTCATTGCGCCTGGTACATTACCTAAAAGTAAGTTTATTAGCATGAATTTATTCTTGAATGACCATGTTGTCTTTTTATTTAAGTACATCACATATCAGTATAGTAAAACAAAAATAAGAAGTACTAGATGTTATATACTTATTATACTAGCATATGCGAGATTGAAATATTTCTAAAAACACGTTATTTGTAGCCCGAGCCTAAAAGGTACAAAATATTAACAAAAATTTCAAAATGATATATAAAATTTTATATTAACCAAAACGGTAAAATTGCTGCACCAACAACGACTTACCCCATCGGAAAAAGCAAAATCGCTGCCTCTGCAGCGATTTTGCAAAGTATTTTCTTAAAAAATAAAATAAAATAAACTTGCTGCCTAAGCAGCGATTTATAGAATTTTTTTTTTTGAAATCGCTGCCCCAGCAGCGATTTCTTTATTTTTTTTAAAAACAATTTTTTTTTAAATCGCTGCTGGGGCAGCGATTTTGTAAAAAAGTTTTTTTCTATAAATCGCTGCTTAGGCAGCGATTTTATTTTGTTTTTTAAAAAAAAATCAAATTTTGCAAAATCGCTGCAGAGGCAGCGATTTTGCTTTTTCCGGTGGGGTAAGTCGTTGTTGGTGCAGCGATTTTACCGTTTTGGTTAATATAAAATTTTATATATAGTTTTAGAATTTTTGTTAATATTTTGTACCCTTTAGGCTCCGGACTCAAGTGAACTTGCTAGCATGACCAAAAATATATTATCAACTAATTTGTCCAATTCAATTTGATTGTCTGATTTAATTAAATACAAAATTTAAAAAAGTAAAAGAAAACTTTTGAATCTTGCGATCTTAAACTAAATATCAGTAAAATATCTCAAAATTTCCTTTAATATTTTTATTTAAACATGACTTGTAAAAAGTTAGAATTTAAAGAGTTACTAAATAAAGAAAATGACAATTTTTGTTTGAATGAACTAAAAATTAAAGTAAAATAAGAAAATTCAAAATCTCCTAAGATTTTGACTACACTAGCTATTAACTTGCTATAAATAAAGGTAGATTCACTTTCTATAAAAGTAGATTTCAAAATCTAATATCCTCCCTCTATATGTAAGCAATTGGCCAAATTTTTTCTTAAGGTGGTAGAAACAAAAACACAGAAACCAAAGAAAGAGCACAAAAATTCAAAAATCTCTTTTTCTTGTTCTGTTCTCTCAAAATCTTCAAAGGCTAAGAAATGAATTGTGAGATAATTCGTAATGTAGAGGTTCCTTCAGCCTATGTTGGCCTCAGAATTCTCTTGGTTGATCCTGATACAACAATTCTCAAAGAACATTCCTTTAAAGGTACAATAACTTAAGATGTTTCTACAACTATTTAATTTTCTTGTTATCATTCTAGATAGATTTTTGTTGGTGTGAAATTACATTTTTATTCTTGATCATTATTCACTTTATATAAAGAAAGAGATTTCTAGAAATATTTATTATCTTTTCTTAATAGATTTTTGTTAGACTAAATTACATTTTTGCCCCTGGTCGTGCTTCATTCACTCTTCTATATAATAGAAAAAATAAAATACATTAATATAAAAATAAATAAATAAATATTAACTATTCAAAAATATTTTATTTTAATTAATTCAAAATTTTCTTTCAAAAGTATGTAAAAACAGGCTTAACATTCATTATTGTTTGTTCAATTAATAGAAACTCTTCATTATAAAAAAATTATAATAATATCCTTATGAGCCCAAAACAAAAATTAAGACATGTATGGATTATTCTAGATTTTTCATTTTGACCATAAATTACACAATGTTGTAAAGAAAGCTCAGAATATAAGAAGAAAAAAACAAGAAGTATAAGATAGAGGAGATAATTTTCTTATTCAAGTATATCATACAATGGTGAATGATATCTCTATTTATAGTGTTGAGATATCATAGTCAAAGGTCACCTTGAAATTTACATAGTTATCATCAAGGTTCATATCACCTTGATATCTTATCACATTGGAAACACTAATACATGAATCCAATTAATTGTTGGATAACTCTAATGGATCATCCACATATACAATGGATTTACAACACTCCCCCTTGGATGTTTATAGATTATGTGCCTCGTTAAAACCTTACTAGGAAAAATCCAGTGGGAAAAAACCTAATGAAGGAAAAAGAGTACACATATCTCATAATACGCTTTGAATGTTGCCTCGTTAAAAACCTTACCAGGAAAAACTCAACTTGGGACAAAACCATAGTTAAGGAAAAGAGTACAACGCGTATTTCGCTCCCCCTGATGAAAACTTTACTTGATATCTCGGAGACGGCGCATTCCAATCTTGTATCTCAATTTCTCAAACGTTGATGTTGGCAATGCCTTAGTGAATAAATCATTAAGATTATCACTTGAACGAATTTGTTGAAATTCTATCTCACCATTTTATTGAAGATCATGCGTGAAAAAGAACTTTGGTGAGATATGCTTTGTCCGGTCTCCTTTGATGTATCCTCCTTTCAATTGAACTATACATGCAGCATTATCTTCGTACATTGTGGTTGGTATATTCTTTTTCAAAGAAAAACCACACATTTCCTGAATATGATGGGTCATTGATCTCAACAGACGCACTCTCGACTTTCTTCATGGATGGCTATTATTTCTGCATGATTTGAAGAAGTGGCTACCAATGTTTGCTTCATTGATCGCCAAGATATTGTTGTGTCTCCACATGTAAACAAATAGCCTATTTGTGATCGAGCTTTATGCGGATCTGATAAATACCCTGCATCTGCGTAACCAATCAGTTCTGATTTGGATTCATTGGAATAGAATAAACCCATGTCCATGGTCCCTCGAACATATCGAAGTATGTGTTTAACACCATTCCAATGTCTTTTTGTTGGGGAGGAACTGAATCTTGCCAGTAGACTTACTGCAAAACAGATATCTGGTCGAGTATTGTTAGCAAGGTACATTAGTGCCCCGATCGCACTAAGATAAGGAGTTTCATCACCAAGAAGTTCTTCATCATTCTCTTGAGGTCGAAATGGATCTGTATTGATGTCAAGCGATCTTACCACCATTGGAGTACTTAATGTATGTGAGTTATCCATGTAAAAACGCTTTAGTATCTTTTCTGTGTACGTTGATTGATGAACAAGTATTCCATTTGAAAAATTCTCAATCTGTAGACCAAGACAAAATTTTGTCTTGCCGAGATCTTTCATTTCAAATTCTTTTTTCAGACACTCAACAGCTTCTAAAAGCTCTTTACGAGTGCCAATGATGTTCAAATCATCAACATACACAACTATTATTACAAATTCAGACCCCGACCGTTTAATGAAAATGCAGGGACAAATCGGGTCATTTTTATACCCTTTCTTTAACAAATATTCACTCAGACGATTGTACCACATCCTTCCTGATTTTTTCAATCCATACAGAGACTTCTGAAGCTTTATTGAACAAGTTTCTCTTGAATCTTTGTATGCTTCAGGCACTTTGAATGCTTCAGGAATTTTCATGAAAATGTTGTGGTCCAATGAACCATATAGATAGGCTGTGACAACATCCATTAGACGCATTTCAAGTTTTTCATGAACTGCCAGATTTATGAGATATCTGAAGGTGATTGCATCTACCACTAGAGAATATGTCTCCATATAATCAATGTCAGGTCTTTGAGAAAAACCTTGAGCAACGAGTCGGGCCTTATATCTCATGACTTCACCTTTCTCATTTCTTTTTCGTACAAAAATCCATTTGTACCCCACTGGCTTGATACCCTCAGGTGTTCGGATTATCGGTCCAAAAACTTCACGTTTTTCTAGTGAAGCCAATTCAGCTTGAATTGCATTCTTCTATTTTGGCCAATCATTTCTCTGTCTACATTCGTGAACAAATTTTGGCTCAAAATCTTCATCTTGTTGCATTATTTCAATAGCAACATAGGCAAATATGTTGTCAATCACAACATTATTTCGGTTCCACAACTTTCTCATCGAGACATAATTCATTGAAATTTCATTATTTTCAGAAGTTCGAACCTCCTCATCATCATGTGTTATGACTTGGGTCTCATCTTGAGAAATTTCTTTCAACCCATGATCATCTTGATCATTTATTCCTTTTCTCTTTCGAGGATTTTTATCCTTGGAACCAATTGGTCTACCACACTTCAAATGTGGTCTAGACTCATTTGCCTTAACAATTTGTCCCGTCGGGATATCAACTCGAACTGGAGCATTAACAGCTGGAATATGCGATTTTGTAATCCTTGGAAGATTAGTAAATGCATCTGGTAGGTGATTTGCAATGTTCTGCAAATAAATTATTCTTTGAACTTCTTGCTCACATTGGGTTGTTCGAGGATCCAAATGAGATAGAGATGATGAATTTCCAATCTACCTCTTTTCCCAATGACTTATGTTCTCTCCCTAATGTTGGGTATATTGATTCATCAAAATGACAATCAGCAAATCTTGCCTTAAATAAATCTCCAGCCATAGGCTCCAAATATTTTATGATTGAAGGAGATTCATACCCAACATATATCCCCAACCTTCTTTGGGGCCCCATCTTTGTGTGTTGTGGTGGAGCAATTTGGATATACACCGCACATCCAAAAACTCTAAGATGGGAAATGTTTGGCTCTTGACCAAAAGTCAATTGTAATGGGAAGAATTCATGATAATTGGTCGGCCTTATGCGCAAAAGTGCTGCTGCATGCAAAATAGCATGCCCCCACATAGACACAGATAACTTTGTTCTCATTAGTAATGGTCTAGCTATCAATTGCAGACGTTTAATCAATGATTCTGCTAGACCGTTTTGAGTGTGAACATGCGCAACTGGCTGTTCAATTGTTATACCAGTAGACATACAATAGTCATTAAATGTCTGAGATGTAAACTCACCAGCATTATCTAGACGGATTGTCTTTATTGTAAAGTCTGGAAATTGTGCTTTCAATCTTATTATTTGAGCCAACAATCTCGCAAAAGCTATGTTACGAGTTGATAAAAAACACACATGTGACCATCTTGTAGAAGCATCTATCAAGACCATATAATATCTAAAGGGTCCACATGCAGGTTGAATTGGTCCACATATATCACCCTGTATACGTTCCAGAAACGCAGGGGATTCAATTCCAACCTTAACTGTTGATGGTTTAATGATCAACTTTCCTTGAGAACAAGCAGCACAAGAGAATTCCTTTGATTGAAGGATATTTGGGCTCTTTAAGGTGTGCCCATATGAATTCTCAATGATTTTGCGCATCATATTAAATCTGGGATGGCCCAACCAGTCATGCCAAATGATAAAACATTAAAATTAGTAAACCTTTTGTTTACTGTGGCATGTGATTCAACTGTACTTATACTTGTATAGTACAACCCAGAAGAAAATGCAGGTAATTTTTCATGCACAATTTTCTTCTCTACATTAATTGTAGTAATGTAAAGGTATTCAACCTTTCCTTCATTAGCCGTCTCAACATGATAGCCATTTTGGCGAATAACTTTGAAACTTAATAAGTTTCTTTGAGACTTACTACAATATAATGCATTATCAATGCTTAATATTGTCCCTCCAGGTAGTAATAAGGTCGCTCTTCCAGAGCCCTCAATTAATTTTGTACTACCTGATATTGTGTTGACATATGCCATTTTCATAACCAAATTAGAAAAGTATTTCTTTTCTTTTAATATTGTATGCGTTGTAGCACTATCAAGAAGGCATACATCTCCATTACTCATCTTGAATCCAACTGTCAACTGGGGATTTCTTTGCAAGTAGCAACTTCGTGCTGATAACGTGTTGTAAAGAAAGCTCAGAATATAAGAAGAAAAAGACAAGAAGTATAAGATAGAGGAGATAATTTTCTTATTCAAGTATATCATACAATGGTGAATGATATCTCTATTTATAGTGTTGAGATATCATAGTCAAAGGTCACCTTGAAATTTACATAGTTATCATCAAGGTTCATATCACCTTGATATCTTATCACATTGGAAACACTAATACATGAATCCAATTAATTGTTGGATAACTCTAATGGATCACCCACATATACAATGGATTTGCAACACACAATTATTATTTTGCCCTTAAATGATGTTAAAATTACTAAAATGTCATTGGTCGTCCTTCTCATCGCTCTTCTATATAGTAGTAATATATATATATATATATATATATATATATATATATATATATATATATATATATATAATATATATATATATATATATATATATATATTAATTTTTTAAGATAATCACATGTCAACTCAAAAAAAAAAAAGGTGACATGTCAAATTTTTACAAAAATATTCAAACTTTTTTAAAAAAAATTCACATGCATTTCTAAAAAATTGTGTCAATTCACATGCAAATAGTGTCAAAGTCACATATTACATTTTTATTTTGTTATAAATTGATTGAATTGTAATTCACATGTAGATAGTGTAATTTTTATTTTGTTATAAATTGATTGAGTTGTAATTCACATACAAATAGTGTAGTTTTTATTTTGTTATAAATTGATTGAATTGTAATTCACATGCAAATAGTGTAATTTTTGTTTTGTTTTAAATTGATCGAATACAATTCACGTGCAAATAGTGTCAACTCAGAATGTAACACTTTTACTTTGTTAATTGATTGAATTGCTCATTCAAATTACATCGTAGTTTTTCAATTTTCCAACATTCTTAAAAGCCTTTCTATTTTTCTAATTTTCTAAAGTTTTTAAAAGCCTTTTCTTTATAAGGTGAGTTTGAATTTATTTTATTTTTAATTTATTTAATTAATTTTATACTTTTTTTATATGATATTGTGGATATATTCAATCTTTTGATACTTATATTAATGTTAATATTTCTTTTTATTTTTTGTGTATAGATATGCATCCGTCAAATTTATACGTACATCCTGGTCCAGTAGAGCATGATGTATTAAAAATTCAAGTTCATCATCGTTCCGAAGGATTTTGGAATGGTAACATAAAAGAAGAGAGGTCTTGCTTATATACGCGTCGCGGTGATATTAAATTTTGGCAACATATAGAATATCATCCATTACATTCTCGCATCCATCAATATTTTGAAATTTGTAGTTTTAAAGAAATACTTGATGTAGGGCGTGTGTCATATGACTCCGGATTAATTTCTGCTTCAATTGAAAGGTGGCGTCCAAAAATACATACTCTTCACATGCGAACTGGCGAGGTTACCATAACTTTACAAGATGTTGAAATTTTATTCGGAATGGTAGCAGATGGTAGTCCTATGATTTTAAATGGAGCTGATTCTTTAGGGATTATAGGTAGACAAAAAATGATATTTGAATTAACAGGATGGTTACCCGATACTAGTTGTTTTTCTGGTGTTACTAGATTGTTAACATATAAATTGATTGATTATATTGAAGGCTTGGATGGTATTAATGATCACTCAACTAAGCATGAAGTGCAACAAAGATTTAGATTATATTTATTATGGTTATGTGATGGATCAATATTTTCGGATAAATCTAATAATAAGATTAATTTGGACATTTTGATTGACATGAGAAATTTAGATTTAATGTCAACTCAAGCATGGGGAGCAGCCACATTATCATATTTGTATAATTGTTTATGTCGTGCATCAATGAAAAAATCAAATGAAGTTTGTGGATTTCTCTCTTTAGTGCAGGTATACATATTTTTTAATTAAATATTTTTTATATACTAGTAATCTAAATTTAAGTGCATTATAAGTAATGGTGAATTTATTTATTGTAGATTTGGGCATGGGAAAGAATTATTCCCCTGCAACCATTGCCAAAAGCCTCTAAGGATCAATCAACTTGAGGCTTCAACTGCGCTTGCACGTAAATGGACGCGACGTAGAAATCATCAAATGAGGCACGAACTGTAATCGGTGTGATTAGGGATGTACTAGATAATCTAATTGATGAACATGTATTTAATATTATTAGTATTTTAAACTATTCATATTTTATTTCATTTTAAATAAAAGGGAAAAGGGTTTGATATACCCCTCAACTTTGTCATTTAGAGCTGATATACCCCTCGTTATTAAAGTGGCTCGTATATGCCCTTACCGTTATACAAACGGCTCACATATACCCCTGCCGTTACAAAATGACTCACATATACCCTTCATTTAACGGAAGTTAAAAAATTAGTTTTAAATTTATATATATTACTTCTAATATTTATAAAAAATTATTTAGGGGTATATATGATTCTTCTATCAAAGTTCAAAGTATATTTTAATTTTTTTCATACATAAATTATTTTTTGACTTCTTTTATTATAATTATTTGAATTTCTTATTCTTATTTTATTTTTTTCTTTCATTCCTTAGTTTAAAGAAAAAAAATTAAAATATTTTTTTCTGTGTATTGTAATTTAATTTTGTATTTGAAGAAAAAATTTGGTCATCTACAATAAGTTTTACAAGAATATTAGTGAAACATAAATAAATTTCATTATCAAAATAATAATTATAAATTAGTCATTGAAACAAAAAAAGTCAAAAAAAATATGTTTGACGAGGATTAAATTTATTCATCTCGGATTATATTTTTTAGAAAAAAAATAAAAAAAATTAGATTAAAATTATTATTATTTTCATTACCGTTAGAGGAAAATGGTATATGTGAGCCATTTGTTTACAAGTAAGGGTATATATGAGCCACTTTCATAATAAGGGGTATATCAGCTCTAAATGACAAAGTTAAGGGGTATATCAGACCCTTTTCCCTAAATAAAATTATGTTTGGTAGATCTTTAAATGAGGCACTTATGTTTCACTATCCAAGAAAATTATGTGAATAAATTGACATATACATAAATTCTTATTAGGTCCTTAAAAAGTAAAATATCTTATGACACAACAGTACAAAAAAATTATTTTGTAAGAGTGTTCATTTTCACGTACATATTTTTTTTTATTTTTCTGCCAATATTGTTTTTATAATTATCTTACTTAATTTTTTTTATAGTTTATTTAGCAACCTTATTCGAAAGATATTATTAATGAATTGCATGAGTGGTGTCGATCGGGACAACGTGTCTGGATGGCACAGGTACGACCCAAATCCGAGCCGCGACTGGCACCCACACTTACCCTCCTATGTGAGCGAACCAACCAATCTAACCCTTAACATTTCAACGTATATCAACAGAAAGTAATGCGGAAGACTTAAACTCATTAATAAAAACAATTCAAAACTATTATTATCATCCCCAAAATCTGGAAGTCATCATCACAAGAACATCTACAATCAAATGACTAAACTAAGAGTATTCTAAAAGCTAAAAATACATAAGAAGCTAGTCCATGCCGGAAGTTCAAGGCATCAAGACTTGAAGAAGAAGATCCAGTCCAAGCTAGAAGCATTAGCTCACCCTGAATTTCCGATGTAGTAAGACTGGCTTGAATTACTGTTGAGTTGAAGACGATGGCACGTTTGCTGTACTCCACAAATAAACAAGAAGAAAACATAAAAGTAGGGGTCAGTACAAAACACGAGTACTGAGTAGATATCATCGGCCAACTCAAAATAGAAATCAATATATACCGAGTAATATCATAAAATCAACTATGATACTCAACATGTAGCAACAACAAGCACTATATCATTAACAATTACCGTCAAGTTCACACATGAGGACTCAAGCCCCAATACCATACTCATTTGGGAATCATGTTCGTTAGATTGAGTATATTAACATCTTTCAAGATTCATTATCTTTAATTCTCTTGTGTCGGTACGTGACACTCCGATCCCTCATATTCATTATTCCTCTTGTGTCTGTACGTGACACTCCGATCCCCTAAATCTACGTGTCAGTTCGTGACACCCGATCCCCTAATTCTACGTGTCGGTTCGTGACACCCGATCCCCTAATTCTACGAATCGGTTCATGACACTCGATCCCCTAATTCTACGTGTCGGTTCGTGACACCCGATCCCCTAATTCTACGTGTCGGTTCGTGACACCCGATCCCCTAATTCTACGTGTCGGTTCGTGACACCCGATCCCTTAATTCTACGTGCCGGTTCGTGACACCCGATCCACTAATATCATTCTGTAAACCATCAAGCCTTCTCTATACCAAGGCATCATCAATCCCATTACTTTAATTCATCAAGCCTTCTTCTACACCAAGGCATCATCAATCCCATTACTTTAATTCATCAAGCCTTCTTCTATACCAAGGCATCATCATTAATAATGTATATTAAAGTTTCTTTTCAAGATTTGGGATTCAATATTTTCATCATGCTTATTTTATCACAATCACATAATCATATTCATGCAACATACCATTAAGCATATAGTAGGGTTTACAATACTACCAATACATATCAATCACTATTAAGAGTTTACTCATGAAAGCATGAAACAACCATAACCTACCTCCACCGAAGATTAGTGATCAAGCAAGCAAATTTTTCTCCAAGCTTTGTTTCTCCCTTCTCGTTCGATTCTCCCTCTCTCTCTTGTTCTTTCTATTTTCTTTATTCCAACCCTCTTTCTTTTACCCTAATTAGTATATAGTTAGAATAAAAGATGGCAATAATACCCCACTAATTAACTTAGGGTTACCTCTTTTAACCCCTCAAGAATTTGAGTTATTAATATAAACCCACGAACTTTATAATTAAGGCAAGAATAGTCAAAAACGTCCCTTAAAACTTAACCAGAAATCTGACTCTGCCTGGGATTTGCGCAACCTGTGACGGGCCGTCGTGCCTGCGACGGTTCGTCCTGCAGGTCGTCGTAGAGTTCAGAGACCCAAATTTCCACCAAGGGTCTGTGACGGTCCGTCACACCTGTGACGGTCCGTCCTGCCATTCCGTCACAAAGTTCAGAGAGTCGATTTTTAGTACCCAATTTCAGATTTTCTAAGTGTTTTAAAACGAGACCCTGCGACGGTCCGTCGTGCCCATGACGTCCCGTCGTGGGGTCCGTCGCTTCTGCCAGTTTTTCCAGAATTGAAGTCTGTTGCTCAAAACGACTAAACGGGTCGTTACATTAGATACCAATTTACCCATCGTTCGTCCCCGAACGATCAAAAGAAGGAAAACAAGGGCGAAAAGGAGTACCTTAATCTTTAAACAGATGTGGGTATCTTTCTCGCATATCTGCCTCCTTCTCCCAAGTGGCTTCTTCAACCGGTCGATTCTTCCATTGCACCTTGATGGATGCAATCTCTCTTGACCTCAACTTGCGAACTTCTCTATCTAAAATAGCAACAGGCTCCTCTTCATAAGACAAGTTCTCATCAAGCAAAACGGAATCCCAACGGATAATGTAGTTTCCATCCCCATGGTATCTTTTCAACATCGACACATGGAATACCGGATGTACTCCGGACAGCCCTGGAGGCAAGGCTAACTCATAAGCCACCTCTCCTACTCGCTTAAGTACTTCAAATGGTCCAATGTACCTTGGACTTAGTTTACCCCTTTTACCAAACCGTATCACCCCTTTCATGGGTGAAACTTTCAACAAGACTTGTTCACCTTCCATGAACTCTAAGTCTCTAACCTTTCGATCTGCATATTCTTTTTGTCTACTTTGCGCCGCTAGAAGCTTTTCTTGAATAGACCTCACTTTTTCCATCGAATCCCTCAAGAGATCAGTACCCCAAGGTCTGACCTCGAACGCATCAAACCAACCAATGGGAGACCTACATCTCCTACCATACAATGCTTCAAATGGGGCCATATCAATGCTTGAGTGATAGCTATTATTGTATGAAAACTCCGCTAAGGGTAAGAAGCTATCCCAATGACCACCAAACTCTATCACACACGCACGAAGCATATCCTCCAACACTTGAATCGTTCGCTCAGACTGACCATCGGTCTGGGGATGGAACGCAGTACTAAGGTCCAACCTAGTACCCAATTCTGCATGCAATGTTTTCCAAAACTTAGAAGTAAACTGCGTACCTCTATCTGATATGATGGATAGTGGAACCCCATGCAATCGCACCACTTCCGAGATGTAAAGTTTGGCTAACTTTTCTGCATTGTAAGTCACCTTGACCGGAATGAAATGAGCAGATTTAGTTAACCTATCAACAATCACCCAAATGGAGTCATACTTACCCATTGTCTTCGGAAGACCAACCACAAAATCCATTGCAATTCTTTCCCACTTCCATTCCGGAATGGGCATTCTCTGAAGTGTTCCTCCGGGCCTTTGGTGTTCATACTTTACTTGTTGACAGTTTGGACATTTGGCAATAAAATCCACAATGTCACGCTTCATTCTACTCCACCAAAAGTGTTGCTTTAGGTCACGATACATCTTGGTTGCGCCCGGATGTATAGAATACCTTGAACTATGAGCCTCTGTCAGAATAGTATTGATAAATCATCGACGCGGGGTACACATACCCTTCCCTTGATTCTCAAAACACCTTCCTCATCGATTTGTGCTTCCTTAGCCTCTCCTCGCAATACTTTATCTTGAATTCTGCGTAGTTTCTCATCATCAGACTGTCTTCCCTTAATCTTGTCAAGAAAGGAAGATCTTGCCTCCACAGAAGCCAACAATCCTCCCCTCTCATTTACTTCTAATCTCATCAAGTCATTAGCTAGAGTCTGAACCTCTCTAGCCAATGGGCGTCTAGAAGCTTGCAAGTGAGCTAGACTTCCCATGCTTCCCGCCTTCCTACTTAAAGCATCCGCTACAACATTCGCCTTCCCCGGATGATACAAGATAGTGATATCGTAGTCCTTTAGTAACTCCATCCATCTCCTCTGTCTTAAGTTCAAATCTTTCTGAGTAAAGACATACTGAAGGCTACGATGATCCGTATAGATCTCACACTTAACCCCATATAAATAGTGTCTCCATTGTTTTAATGCAAACACTACCGCGGCCAATTCCAAATCATGAGTGGGGTAGTAACGTTCATGCACTTTTAATTGTCTTGAAGCATAAGCAATCACACTCTTCTCTTGCATTAGTACTGCACCCAAACCAGAATAGGATGCATCACAATAAACAATGAAGTTCTTACCCTCTACTGGCAAGGTAAGGATAGGTGCGGTAGTCAACAAAGTCTTGAGCTTCTGAAAGCTTTCCTCACATTCATCCGACCATACAAATGGGACATTCTGCTTAGTCAAGTTCGTCAATTGGGAAGCAATAGAAGAGAATCCCTTGAAAAATCGGCGGTAGTAGCTAGCTAACCCAACAAAGCTCCTTATTTCTGACACATTAGTGGGTCTTACCCAATTCTTCACTGTCTCAATCTTAGAAGGATCCACCATCACTCCATCCTTAGAAACCACGTGCCCCAAGAAGGACACCGCATCTAGCCAAAACTCACACTTAGAGAACTTGGCATAAAGCTTTTTCTCCCTCAACATTTCCAATACCATTCTCAAATGCTCTTCATGTTCCTTCTTGCTCTTTGAGTATACCAATATATCATCAATAAATACGATCACGAAGAGGTCCAAATATGGCTTAAAAATCCCGTTCATCAAGCTCATGAACGCAGCAGGGGCATTCGTAAGACCAAAGGACATCACTACGAATTCGTAATGCCCATACCTCGTTCGAAAAGCAGTCTTTGGCACATCCGTTGCCCGTATTTTCAATTGATGATAACCGGATCTCAAGTCAATCTTAGAGAAGACACAAGCACCTTGTAACTGATCGAACAAATCATCAATGCGGGGAAGAGGGTACTTGTTCTTAATAGTTACTTTATTCAGTTGTCTGTAGTCTATGCACATCCGAAAACTCCCATCCTTCTTCTTTACAAACAAAACCGGAGCACCCCAAGGAGATGCACTTGGTCTAATGAAGCCTTTGTTCAATAACTCTTGAAGTTGTGCTTTTAACTCTCTTAACTCCGCGGGAGCCATTCTTTAAGGGGGTATAGAAATGGGGCGAGTACCGGGTTCAAGATCAATATAGAAGTCAATATCCCTATCCGATGGCATACCAGGAAGATCTGCAGGGAACACATCCAGAAACTCACGAACTACTGAAACCGACTCAATCGAAGGTACTTGGGTAGTGTCATCCTTGAGATGTGCCAAGAAAGCTAAACACCCTTTACTAATCATTTTCTTAGCACGAAGAAAGGAGACGATGCGGACCGGATTGGAAGTGTAGTCACCCTCCCACACTAACGGGTCTGTCCCAGGCTTGGCTAACGTCACCGTTTTAGCATTACAATCCAAGATTGCAAATTGCGGAGAAAGCCAAGTCATACCCAGAATCACGTCAAAATCATCCATTTCTAAGATAACCAAATCTACATAAGTGTTGCTCCCCACAAAGTTTACCAAACAAGACCTATATACCTTTTCAACTACCACAGACTCACCCAGCGGAGTAGAGACACGGATAGGCATATCAAGTAATTCACAATGTAAATTTAGACCATTAGCAAATGAGGAAGATACATAAGAAAACGTGGATCCAGGATCAAACAATACAGAAGCCATGCAATCACAAACCAGAAGATTACCTGTGATGACAGCATCAGATGCCTCCGCTTCAGACCGCCCAGGGAAAGCGTAACAATGGGCCCTATCGTTCGTCTGTCCATTGCCCCTACCATGCTGTGATGTAGTGGCTCCAGTTTGCCCATTACCTCTGTCGTTTTGGTGACCACTATTACCTCGACCACCACGCCCTCCAGAAAAACGGTCTCTACCATGACCACCTCTACCTCTAGTTATTGGGGGTCTGTAACTTGGTCTGGGACAATTTCTCCTAATATGTCCAATCTCCCCACATCCATAACATTCTTTGGAGTCGATCATATGCCCCTCGGAGAAGTGTTGACCGGTCTGAGGTGGTCCCCCAACTACAGTCTGTAGTGAAGACTGAATTGGTCGGACTGAGTAACTTCCCGAACCTTGTCCTCTAGTGTAAGAACCATTAAACTCACCTCCCTTTCGAAGACTTTTTGATGTCGATGTTGTGGTGAATTCGTCTGGCTTCACTCCTTCCACTTCTATCACAAAGTCTACCACCTCTTGGAAGGATTTTGCCGTAGCCGCTATCTGTAAGGCCGAAATCCGCAATTCTGACCTCAACCCCTTCACAAACCGGCAAATCCGCTCTTGAGGACTGAAACAGAGTTGAGTGGCATATCTGGATAGTGCACGAAACTTAGCCTCATAAGCATTAACCGACATCCTACCTTGCTCTAGGCTCAAGAACTCATCCCTTTTCCTATCCCTCAAAGTCCGGGGGATATACTTCTCCATAAACAAACTAGAGAATGAGGCCCAAGTCATAGATGGTGCCTCTATTGGTTGACACTCGACATGTGACCGCCACCACATTTTGGCGTTCCCTTGAAACTGATAAGTCACAAACTCCACACCAAACCGTTCTACTATACCCATCTTGTGTAGTAGCTCGTGACAGTCAACCAGAAAATCATAAGCATCCTCCGATTCAGCACCCTTGAAGACTGGAGGTTTCAATTTCAAGAACTTACTGAAAAGTTCATGCTGATCATTTGTCATTATAGGCCCAGTAGTCAGACGTGGAAACGTGCCTATTTCCAATGGAACATCCATGCGGGGAGCCATAGTAGCCGCATGTTGTACCTCTGGAGCCTGAGGTGCTGGTGCAGAGAACACTAGGGGTGTCTGGCCCTGATCAGACAACCCGCTAAGATAAGCCAGAACCTGATTGATCATCTCTGGGGTAGGTTGGGGTGGCATTTCCTCATTCTGCACTCGTTCAGTTTCCCCATCCTCCCCTTCTCTTATTACCTCCTCAGTCGGTGGAGGAGTCTCTGCCCTAGTATCAGATGGGCTAGGTGCTTGTCCTCTCCCTCTAGAGGACGTCCTCCCACGACCTCTTCCACGTCCCCTTGCCGCTGTTCTTCCTCGAGCCACAGCCCCAGTGGCTGGCTCAGTTGTTTCTTGTCTGGCCGACGTTGGTGTTGGCGTAGTCGTTGCTCTAGTTCTAACCATCTGCGAAAGAGAGTGAAGTTGGTCAGATACCAATTCGTATCGCCTAGATACCAATTGGACTCAAGTAGTAGCACGAAAGAAAGAATGAAAGAGTGAAATTTTCCTAAAGTCTTATAGCCTCTCAAGGAAAAGTAAAGGCGTCCCCCTACCGTTCCTTAAGACTCTACTAGACCTGTTCTTGTGTGATGAGACCAACGAACCTAATGCTCTGATACCAAGTTTGTCACGACCCAAATCCGAGCCGCGACTGGCACCCACACTTACCCTCCTATGTGAGCGAACCAACCAATCTAACCCTTAACATTTCAACGTATATCAACAGAAAGTAATGCGGAAGACTTAAACTCATTAATAAAAACAATTCAAAACTATTATTATCATCCACAAAATCTGGAAGTCATCATCACAAGAACATCTACAATCAAATGACTAAACTAAGAGTATTCTAAAAGCTAATAATACATAAGAAGCTAGTCCATGCCGGAAGTTCAAGGCATCAAGACTTGAAGAAGAAGATCCAGTCCAAGCTAGAAGCATTAGCTCACCCTGAATTTCCGATGTAGTAAGACTGGCTTGAATTACTGTTGAGTTGAAGACGATGGCACGTTTGTTGTACTCCACAAATAAACAAGAAGAAAACATAAAAGTAGGGGTCAGTACAAAACACGGGTACTGAGTAGATATCATCGGCCAACTCAAAATAGAAATCAATATATACCGAGTAATATCATAAAATCAACTATGATACTCAACATGTAGCAACAACAACCACTATATCATTAACAATTACCGTCAAGTTCACACATGAGGACTCAAGCCCCAATACCATACTCATTTGGGAATCATGTTCGTTAGATTGAGTATATTAACATCTTTCAAGATTCATTATCTTTAATTCTCTTGTGTCGGTACGTGACACTCCGATCCCTCATATTCATTATTCCTCTTGTGTCGGTACGTGACACTTCGATCCCCTAAATCTACGTGTCGGTTCGTGACACCCGATCCCCTAATTCTACGTGTTGGTTCGTGACACCCGATCCCCTAATTCTACGTGTCGGTTCGTGACACCCGATCCCCTAATTCTACGTGTCGGTTCGTGACACCCGATCCCCTAATTCTACGTGTCGGTTCGTGACACCCGATCCCCTAATTCTACGTGTCAGTTCGTGACACCCGATCCCTTAATTCTACGTGCCGGTTCGTGACACCCGATCCACTAATATCATTCTGTAAACCATCAAGCCTTCTCTATACCAAGGCATCATCAATCCCATTACTTTAATTCATCAAGCCTTCTTCTATACCAAGGCATCATCAATCCCATTACTTTAATTCATCAAGCCTTCTTCTATACCAAGGCATCATCATTAATAATGTATATTAAAGTTTCTTTTCAAGATTTGGGATTCAATATTTTCATCATGCTTATTTTATCACAATCATATAATCATATTCATGCAACATACCATTAAGCATATAGTAGGGTTTACAATACTACCAATACATATCAATCACTATTAAGAGTTTACTCATGAAAGCATGAAACAACCATAACCTACCTCCACCGAAGATTAGTGATCAAGCAAGCAAATTTTTCTCCAAGCTTTGTTTCTCCCTTCTCGTTCGATTCTCCCTCTCTCTCTTGTTCTTTCTATTTTCTTTATTCCAACCCTCTTTCTTTTACCCTAATTAGTATATAGTTAAGAATAAAAGATGGCAATAATACCCCACTAATTAACTTAGGGTTACCTCTTTTAACCCCTCAAGAATTTGAGTTATTAATATAAACCCACGAACTTTATAATTAAGGCAAGAATAGTCAAAAACGTCCCTTAAAACTTAACCAGAAATCCGACTTTGCCTGGGATTTGCGCAACCTGTGACGGGCCGTCGTGCCTGCGACGGTCCGTCCTGCAGGTCGTCGTAGAGTTCAGAGACCCAAATTTCCACCAAGGGTCTGTGACGGTCCGTCACACCTGTGACGGTCCGTCCTGCCATTCCGTCACAAAGTTCAGAGAGTCGATTTTTAGTACCCAATTTCAGATTTTCTAAGTGTTTTGAAACGAGACCCTGCGACGGTCCGTCGTGCCCATGACGTCCCGTCGTGGGGTCCGTCGCTTCTGCCAGTTTTTCCAGAATTGAAGTCTGTTGCTCAAAACGACTAAACGGGTCGTTACAACCACTTATTTATGAAATTTATCGTGAGTGACACATGGTTGATCGTGTTTTGAGACAAACCGGTTATTTACAACAAGATGTGTGCCGGTAGAATATGACCGGCCTACAACTTTTGAAACCATCACTGCTCTGTTTAAAAGTCCAAAAAAGAAATTTAAAAATTTGCTCACCTTGCATTGTTGTAGAATGATGCTCCCACTCAATAATAGTGCCTTGATTGAATAATTGTAGTGCAGTCATGTATCGAGGTAACGCCTTAAATGAACTTTCAAAATCACCATAAACTATTTGAAATGCTTTTCTTCGACCTTTTTGTGCTTTTCTATAACAAGGAGTATAGTTATGTTTTCCTTTGATAATTTCACAAATCATTTTAATATTTATGTCTGGATTTTTGTATAACATATGATATTAATGAAGTGACAATCATGTTATCATTCAAATTGAAATGATCCTCCTTATAGTTATCTGTAAGACAAGTATGCGGTTCAACCATTTTCTTGTCTTCCACATACCGCTTGAAATCTCTCTAAACCGAATCATCCAGTCACACCCTAACTCATGACGCTTGCAAATAACTTTTCAACTTTTACTCTTGGATTGATCACAAAGAAATTTTTTTTTAATAGCAAGACTATATGCTCTTACTGCAGATTTCATTTGCATCTTATTCATAAATAACATACCTAGTTGCATATACAAATTAAATTAATCAACATGAAATAAATAAACAACTACAAAATATTTAATTTTCAACAATCGAACCTGACTGTATTTGTTTAGAATTGTTTGAATTCCAAAGTATCGTTCGAATGGAACCGTCATCTCTCGTGTAGATAAAATCTTCTGCATTTTCTTCAGTGTGATCTAAGTATATAATCGCTGTAGAATGATAATTAATACTTTGATCTTCAACGGATGCATTAGGTGCATTATCCACATTATTATCATCATCATCATACATATCATCACTGTCTGTTAATTCATGCTCGAAAGGTTCATCATTAAGCAACTCACCAACTCGTTCATCACCCATAACATTATTATTTACAATTTATGTACAATAATTCACTGCATTTTGAATTTGATCATACCTAAAAAAATAATAATATAAATATATTACATATAAGAAAAATAATTTTAAGAAATAAGAAAACATTATTTTATTTACCTATCAGTTAAATCCGATGAGAAAAAAAATTCAAATGATTGATATTTTGGCTAGACTCTCCCATAATGGCACACTTCAGTTCGAAATAATGATTGTCTTGAAGTAATGATCATGAGTGTATATATATATATATATATATATATATATATATATATATTGTTGTTTATGAAATCACTACGTGAAAAGCGATATTAAAAATACTAAAAAAAAGAACTAAAATCGCTACACTAACAACGATTTAATATTTAAAAATAATAATAATTTAAATAAAATCGCTGTCACCATTTAATTAACTTTTTTTAATGAAAAAAATTGGAAAACACTGCTAGAGCAGCAATTTCATTAAATTTATTTTAAAAAATTGGAAAATCAATTAATTTTTTTTAAAAAAAAAATTAAAATCGCTGACTTGGAAGTGATTTTTTTTAAAATTGAAATCGTTGCCTAGGCAGCGATATTTTTTAGAAAAAATTAAAATCGCTGCCTAGGTAGCGATTTGGTTATTTTTTTTAAAAAAAATCACATTTTGCAAAATCGCTGCAGTAGCAGCGATTTTACTTTTTCCGGTGGAGTAAATCGCTGCTGTTCCAGCAATTTTGCTGTTTTAGTTAATATAAAATTTTATATACCATTTTGGAATTTTTGTTAATATTTTATACCCTTTAGACTCAGGAATATATATATATATATATATATATATATATATATATATATATATATATATATATATATATATATATATATAAAGTGTCCGCGCCAGCGCGACCCAACGTATGATAATTATTTTCTTTCAATTTATGTGACATGATTGAAAATTGAAAAAATGAACTAATTTTTTATGTGTTTTTTTTTGCAAAATATTTTAAATTGTTAATGTATTTACCTTTTATGTCATTTTTAAATAATATATGTTATTCCATCTGTTTCATTTTATATGATACAAGTGATTTTAAGAAAGTCAATGGAATTTTTTATATGATTCTCACATATTTTTAGTTGTCATTTTATTGTGATTCATAGTACTTTTTAGTTTTTACGTCATTTTCAAACAATATATGCAATTTTCTTTTGTTTAGATAAAATAAAGGAATCAACCAAATTTCATAACTGTTTTTAATTGTGTTTCTCTAAAAATATCTTGAATTGTTACATTGATATTTTAAGCTTCTTTTTTATGTAATTTTTAAATATGCAACAAATTAGAAATTAAAACGAAGAATTAAAGTTTTCAAATCATTATATTTTTATATTCAAATATTCAAATCTTTAAAACTCTACTTATATGCACAAATTAATAGAAGGAAACCAAAAGAATATTTCTAAAAAAATATGTGAAAGCTCATTTTAATAATAACACACATATATTTCATTTTAAATATATGATCCCTCCTTTTCAATTTATATGAACTTATTTTTTTATTTCATCTCAAAAAGAAAATAACTTCTGAATTTTAATTTTTTTTATATCGCATATTTAAGATCACAAAATTTAAAAATATTTTAATACACAAAATTTAAATATACATATAAATTTTAGTTTTATTTTTGATTGATTCCATCTAATATTATATTTGATATAGAATTATTAAGAGCTAATTTGTAATCATAATTTATTTACTTTCATATAATGAATAAATATCACAATAATTCATAAAAAATGGAGAAATACCGAAAATGAGGATTTATTATTAATAATAATAATAACTAAAGATATTTGTAGAACCATTTTAATTTTTTTGTTATTGGCAGATTTTTGTTTGCATTAAATTACATTTTATAAACCTTTGATCATCATTCACTTCATATATACAAAGATGTTTCTGGAATTATTTATTCTTGATAATTTTTTGTTAGAATGAAATTACATTATAATTCTTAGTCGTCTTTAATACAAGTATATCATCCTATTTATTTTTATTTGTAAAATTACTCTTTAACATCTTTTTCTTTAACTTCAATCTAATATATAGTATTTATTTTTATCACACTTATTTTTTTTCAAATATATCAATTAGAGCCAAAATAAAGATGGAAATAATCAATTCATGATAAAAATTTTATGTAAAAAGTAGGCATTATTTGATAAGCATAATTAATAGAAAAAATATTAAGAATTAAACTAAAGTAATAGTAAAATAGAGTAACAACAAAATAGATATCACAATAACTCATAAAAGAAAAGATAGTGAAGTAATAACAATAACTTAAGATGTTTCTACAACTATTTAATTTTCTTGTTATCATTCTAAATAGACTTTTGTCAGTGTTAAATTACATTTTTACCCTTGATCATTATTCACTTTATATAAAGAAAGAGATTTCTAGAAATATTTATTATCTTTCTTAATAGATTTTTGTTAGACTAAATTACATTTTTGCCCCTGGTTGTCCTTCCATTCACTCTTCTATATAATAGAAAAAATAAAATATATTAATATAAAAATAAATAGAAAAATTTTAACTATTCAAACACATTTTATTTTAATTAGTTCAAAATTTTCTTTCAAAAGTATGTAAAAACAAGCTTAACATTCATTACTGTTTGTTTAATTAATAGAAACGCTTCATTTTAACAAAAATTACAATAATATCCTTATGAGCCCAAAAACAAAAATTAAGGCATGTATGGATTATTCTAGATTTTTCATTTTGACCATAAATTACACAATTATTATTTTGCCCTTAAATGATGTTAAAATTACTTATGGCTCTTCTATATATATATATATATATATATATATATATATATATATATATATATATATATATATATATATATATATATATATATATATATATATATATATATATATATATATATATATATACATATAAAATGTGTAATTCATTTTGATCATAAATTACACATTTAATTAATATTTTATTCTTAATTTTTTTATTTTAGTTTAGTGATGTCTCCAAAGGTGACTATGGAAATGATGAAACAAGCACAAACACAAGGGATATTCTTCATTTATAAAAAGTCGCTGATTTCATCATTGAAACTCGGGAATGTATGGAAGCATGCCAGAAGAAAGGCAGTGGTTGTCATTAGAGCCAACAAGCTCAATCACAACTTGAGATGATCTTTCTCAAATGTTCTTGATCAGATTCTTTCCCATTTGGGAAAATTGCAAAATTAAAATGTGAAATTCTGAGTTTCAAGAAAAGAGCGGGAGAGAATATATACCAAGTGTGGGGATGTTGGAAGTTGATGTGGTAAATGCACTGATTGTTTTCATGCAAAATATGATGAACAAGCATTTCAGAAATAAAATGGAGGAAACAAATAAAGAATAAAATAAGAAAAATCTAAGGCAATCATTTTTTTAGAGGATCATATGTGAATGCGACAATATATAGTTTGAAGGATACGAGGAACATAGATAAATTGTGAGGTCCATATAGAGAGGGTATGTCTTCAGTTATATAATTAAAATATTTCAGAAGAACGAAAACCATGAGATATATAGAAATTGAATACTATTTTACTCTAAGTATTACAAGAAACCATAGAGGGAGATAACTACATAATACAGGTTTGAAAATGAATTAACATTTTACTCAATGTTTCAAACTTCAACCTTTTTTTCTTTTTTCCATTATAAAAATGTTATAAGTAAAGGTGCAGCTAGAACTATAATCATCGGTTTACGTTCTCAGTTTAACTTTGTCTCGAAATATATATTATATGGTGTATGTAGATATAGTATAAAATAAAAACATGTTATTTGAAATGAACTTACTAGCATGACTAATGAAATATTATTAACTACACTCTTTCATTTCAATTTTTTTTATCTGTTTTAGTTTGATATGAAATTTAAGAAAGTACAAATAACTTTTGAACCTTGTGATTTTAAACTAAAGATGTGTCGAATGTACTAAAATGTCCTTTAATCTTATAATTTTAAACATAAATTGTAAAAGGTTAGAATTAAATGGGGGACTAAATGATTTTGTCTGTATCACGAAATTAGTCAAGACTAATTATTTTGAACTTAAATTGGTAGATTAGCTACATCTTGCTTAACTATATATCCCTTAAATATTTACTACATAAGTAATCCATAGAGATATTCAAAATTTAATATTTTCTCTCTATATTTAACTATTTGGTAAATTTTTATCCTTTATTTAGTGTAAAGTGGTAGAAAAAAAAAGAGAAACCAAAGAAAGAGACCAAAAATATTTTCTTGTTTTCTCTCTCAAAATCATCACACTCTCAGAGATGGATTCTGAGATAATTTGTAATGTAGATGTTCCTTCGGCCTATGTTGGCCTCAGAATTCTCTTAATTGATCCTGATTCAACTTCTTTATCAAATATAGCAGCAATTCTTGAAGAACATTCCTTTAAAGGTACATTTTATGTCTCTTTTAGTTTTCTCTCATATGTGTTAGAGCCTTTTCCCCTAATTTTTGTTAGATCTTCGAGGTAAATTTGTACTTATAGTCTGTAGTTAAATAAGTGAATTAATGTAAAATTTCTGACTGAAGTTTGTTTTGTAAGATACATGAAATTTATCGATCAAATTTAATTTATTTTTTTGGGTAGATTTGAGTGTTGAGATTCGAAGAAGAAAATTATTTTATTATTGGAAAAAAAATATAGATGCACATGACAAAAACTTTTAGTAAATTTTAACATGTGTTTCAGTCATGTATGACTAAGTGCAGATATAGATGAATAAATTACAATAGTGCTTAATAAGTTTGTTAGATTTTTATCATGAAAATATCGCACAACATACATAACTTTTTATATTTTTTTATCTTAATTTTTGTTAATAGTAACTGCGATCGAACAAGCCATTGTAGCTCCATCCATTCTCCGGGAACATATCAAGCAATTCGACTTGATCATGGTGGATGCCAACATGCTTGAAATGGACTACCTTGAATTCGTCAAGTCCACTCAACTCATCAAAGACAAACAAATTATTTGTAAGACTATTTCCTCAAAATCTTAATTATTTACTTGATTTAGTGTGTGCTATTCATTAATTCAAAAGTATATTTAAACGTGTTAATATAACATAATTATTGTCTTCTTTTAACTCATTAGTGTTCTTGTAGATTCTATATATTTTTTTTGTCAGATTCTATATCCATATAAGTTCCTCCCAAAAGTGATGTATATAAATTTGAACATCTAACTTCTCCCTACAATTCTAGATACCTCATTAAATTATTATTTTGTTCTTGATTTTATATTTTTGGTTTAGTGATGTCTTCAGAGGTGACGATTGAAATGATAAAAGAAGCACCAACACAAGGGATATGCTTCATTTATGAGAAGTCGCTCATCTCATCATTGAAAGTCAAAGATATATGGAAGCATGTGAGGTGGCACGATAAAAAGGCAAATGAGGAATCACAACACTACAACGCTAAACAAGTTAATTTAATGGACAACATATCTTGTCCTACAAAGATGCAGGACTTAAAGGGAAAAGGCAAAGAGAATTGCTCTGCGACTTATCTAGATCAAGAGCTGGATTCTTTAATGGAAAAAGATGCGGCGAAAAGGTCTAAGAGAATGAGAAGTATGAATGAGGAGACACAAGTTAAACATAGTGTTTCTTCAAAAAAAGAGGAGGAATATTCTTTTCTTTTGAAAATAAGTACAGAATGACCAAAAAAGAAAAGACGAAACATGAAATGGACAGCAGAGCTTGAGAAGAAATTAGATGAAGTTGTTCGCGAGTTAGCAAACAAAGGTAAGTGTTCAAAAATTTCGTTTTTATCCCGGCATAGAGAAGTAGAAAAAATAAGAATGGTGTTTAAGAAAGATCTTAAGTAGATATTTTCTTACTGTTCACAATTTTACTATTAAATTCTTATTAGTTGTCTTACCATGTTGATTTAGCTGGTCCTAAAAATGTGCTAGAGAGGATGTGTGTGTAGAATTTGACTAAGGAGTGTCTCACCTACCGTCTAAAGGTATCCATGTATGAAAAAATATCTGTGATTCAAATTTTTGTAAATTTTTCCTAATATTTTTCATCTTATGTAGAAATATCGATCCCAAAAACGACAAGTTGCGGATGCACAACCAGTTACTTCAACGATCTTTAATGAGGAACATCCTTCCAAAGTGTTCAATTCAAGCAAGTCCTCTGCAGATGTGAATGAATTATTTCAAGGAGCATACAGACCTCAACCATTAGAGTTCCTTTGTTAACTTTACCAAGTTCAAACCATTCTTCCTTGATAGAGTGTGATGAGTGGATTAATGAATTCCTAGAACTTGACGATTTCGAGCCAAAATTAAGTAGTAAATCAGAGTATTATGTTCTATTTTTGAAAGCTCAAGTCAAACATTCTTAGGTGTTCGACGTTTTTATTGATCTGTTGTGATTGACCTCTGTAGAACTCAAAAAATATTTAACTTTTTTCTTTTGCATATGAAAGGATGAAATGGATATTTTTTTTCATTGTGTGTATGCTTTACTCATAAGACGTGGATCACTTTCGTGAATCAATTTTCATTATGCTCGCATCATGCCTTTTTCTATTTATTTATTTTTGTGATTGAAAATAAAAATAAATGTTATCCCTTTTAATAGAAGTTAGTGTGATTTCTTCTATTGAAGTTTTATATAGGAACAATATGAAAGATGGAAATCGTCGTGTAGGATTTGTTTGTCTTAGTTCATATATGAATCTGAATGTACATATGAATGATTAAGATCTTGTTTGTAGATATGAACATTGAAGAACTAAATCGCTTGTTTTCAAACACTTCAATATATATAAATAATTCATTAATATGTAAGCACATTAAGTATTATAATTCAAATAAAATAGTAGTTAAATACTACATTCACAAAATATTAGAAAAAATGTGATTCTTTGATAAATGTATATTTGATTTATAAATAAATATTTTAAGTTTTTTTAAAAAAATGGAATTACACAAATTATATATATATATATATATATATATATATATATATATATATATATAAATTATAATAATAAAGATAATTGTTAGAAAAAATTTAGTGAACATTTTTTTGAAAAAAAAGTATTCAACAACAATCAATCTTAAATAAATAGGTGAAACATTTCTATGTTCGATAATCAGTGTTTCCATGTACTCTTTTCTGAAATAAATAATGGGAAAATACGCAAATACACCCTCAACCTATGTACGAAATCTCAGAGACACACTTATACTATAGTAAGGTTCTATTACCCCCTGAACATATTTTATAAGTAATTCTCTACCCTTTTTCGGCCTACGTGACACTAGCTTGAAAGAAAAAGTCAACCAGTGTTGGGCCCACAAGATAGTGCCACGTAGGCCAAAAAGAGGTAAAAAATTATTAATAAAATAAGTTCAGAATGGTAATAGGACCTTAGTATAGTATAAGCGTGTCTTTGAGATTTCGGACATAGGTTGAGAGGGCACTTGTGCATTATCCATAAATAATGAATATGAAACATTCAAAAGATTTTAACAAATTTATAAAGGAATCATAATCCAATTTCATCACATATTTATGAAGTTATTTTGCACTTTAATCAAATAAATTTTATCTTCTTGGTAAAAAACTTGCAAGAACAAAACTTAAAAGTTAAAGAGAAATAATTTAGATGACGGGAAAATGCACAAGTACCCCCTCAACCTATGCCCGAAATTTCAGAGACGCACTTATACTATACGTCTTATTACCCCCCTGAACTTATTTTATAAGTAAATTTCTACCCCTTTTCAGCCTACGTGGCACTAGTTTGAAAGAAAAAGTCAACCAGCGTTGGGCCCACAAGATAGTGTCACATAGGTCGAAAAGGGTGAGAAAATTATTAATAAAATAAGTTCAGGGGGTAATAGGACCTTTGTATAGTATAAGTGTGTCTGAGATTTCGGGCATAGGTTGAGGGGGTACTTGTTTATTATCCCTTTTGGTAACTAATAAAGTTGGAGAATGAACGAGACTTGAATTATTTTTCTTGGGGAAAAAATATGGAGCACAATTTTTTTTCTCAAAACAAATGTATCTTTAAAAGAGTCTGAATGAAAATTAGACTCTTTCACAAATTTGATTCATTCAGGACTTTTTAGACTCATTAAAATATTTTTTAGTAAAAAAAAAAACAAATGCACTTAATGGTCTAATGTCTTAACCATTCAGATTCAGACCTTCATTAAGTTTAAACAAATGATGATGGTTTCTTACCATTATAAATAGTTATTTTGCTAGTCATTTTCAATACACAGAAATATATACAAAAAAAGAAGGGAAAGGGTCTGATATACCCCTCAATTTCGTCATTTAGAGCTGATATACCCCTTGTTATGAAAGTGGCTCACATATACCCCTACTTGTAAACAAATGGCTCACATATACCCTTTTCCTCTAACGGAAATGAAAAAATAATAATTTTCAATCTAAATTTTTATTATTTTTTTCTAAAAAATATAATCTCATATGAGTAAATTTAGTCCTCGTCAAACATATTTTTTTTGACTTTTTTTTGTTTCAATGACTAATTTATAGTTATTATTTTGATAATCAAATTTATTTATGTTTCACTAATATTCTTGTAAACTTATTGTAGATGACCAAAAAATTTTTTGAATACGAAATTAAATTACAATACACACAAAAAAATAGTTAATTTTTTTTCTTTAAACTAAGGAATGAAAGAAAAAAATAAAATAAGAATAAGAAACTCAAATAATGATAATAAAAGAAGTCAAAAAATAATTTATGTATGAAAAAAATTAAAATATACCTTGAACTTTTATAGAAGAATCATATATACCACTAAATAATTTTATTTAAGAAAATATAAGTAATAAATATAAATTTAAAACTAATTATTTAAAATTCCGTTAAATGAAGGGTATATGTGAGCCATTTTGTAACGGCAGGTGTATATGTGAGTCGTTTGTATAATAATAAGGACATATATGAGCCACTTTTATTACGAGGGGTGTATCAGCTCCAAATTACAAAGTTGAGGGGTATATCAGACCATTTTCCCAAAAAAGAAAGATTTATAAAATAATCGAAAGAACTTTAATTAAGATTCAAGTACTTTTGAATTTATAATATTTCCCCTAAAAATGATATTCGAGACTCTTCGATCCTTGTAGAGAATAAAAGAACTTCCACTGCCGGCGGGCGGTTATAACCTATATATCACCCGTTTGACCAATGATCATGTTGACAAAGCCTTGACATGAATTACATATGCATGAAAAAGAAACCCTCACAAGAGAACCAATGGATACCTATAAGTAAGAACATCATTTCAATGTGTTGAATCCAACTAAATTCTCTGCGGATTTCAATGAATTATTTCAAGGAGCGGACATACCTCAGATTTGCTTTTGTAGCTTTACCAAGTTCAAACAATTATTACTTGAATAAGTGCGATGGGTGGATTAATGAATTTCTAGAACTTGACAATTTTGAGCTGAAAATATACTAGAAAATCAGAGTGTCGGATCCTACAACTTGCTAGATTATATATAGAGAGAGTTAGTCTTCGATTATACAATTAAAATATTTCATAAGAATGAAAATCATGAGATATATAGGAATTGAATACTATTTAATATAGCATGCATTAGGAGAAACCATAGAGGGATATAATTACATATATATTTAGAGACTTTAAAGTGTATCAAAATTTTACTCAATGTTTCAAGCTTCAACTTTTCTTGTTTTTCCTTTTAAAAAAGTTGCAAGTAAAGGTGCGGCTAGAAATACAACTAACAAAATGTTACCAATTTAATACCGTATCAAAATATTATATGGTGTATATAGATACAATATTATTACTAATTTATGTACATATATTAAATCATGAGCACTCTAGTTAAAATTCATGACTTAGTCATTAGCAGCATGGATATACTACTAGGAAAACAATACTACATCTAATCTAAAGCAATCTTCAAGTCATGAGCCTGGTTGACCAATTCTTCTATCCCGCTTCTTCATCTTTTCTTTTGAACTTCGAAAATTTAAATTGCTATAAATAAAGGTAGATTCACTTTCTATAAAAGTAGATTTCAAAATCTAATATCCTCCCTCTATATGTAAGAAATTGGACAAATTTTATCATTCATATAGCATAAGGTGGTAGAAACAAAAACAGAGAAATCAAAGAAAGAGCACAAAAATTCAAAAATATTTTTTTCTTCTTCTGTTCTCTCAAAATCTTCAAAGGATTGTTAATATGTGTCTAAAGAATCTTACTGATTCCAACAAACTTTGCAGAAACACGAAGTTACCAAGTTTAATGAACCCATGAAAAATAAAAGAATAGAAGAACTGAAATTAATTCACAAATCTAAAATTTATAAAACACGTACTAGAATCTGAAAAATCTTTAATAGGAAAAAGATCAAGTCCACTGAACTCACAGTGTCCCCTTAAAATAATTATTCCCCTCTAGTATCCGAGGTTTGATTGGGAATATGACCTCCCAGGGTAAAATGATCTCAATCACCAGAGTATAGATACCAAAAACACTGGTGTCAGCAAACCACTCAACGACAGTAAGATTTAGTAGTTGAAGAAGAAGTCCATGAATTCTATATTAAAATGAGAGGAAATCCCTCAATTTATAGAAAACAAAGGGTTATGTGTCACGACCCAAAACGAGCCGCGAGTGGCATCTACACTTATCTTCCTATGTGAGCGAACCAACAAATCTAAACCCCAACTTTTACCAGTAAATCAATTATGAATAGTAAGAATAATGCGGAAGATCCAAAAGATACTAAGCAACCAATTTAAATAAGTTTCTAAAGTTTAATACTTATTATTCCCAAAATCTGGAAGTCATCACACCAAGAACATCTATCCTCAAATTTCTAAATCTAAGAGTATTTAAGAAACTAAAATAAGTAAACAGATGGTCCATGTCCGAACTTCAAGGACATCAAGACATGAATGAGAGAATCCAGACCGAGCTAGGAACAATAGCTCACCCTGAAATCTGATATGATGGAGACTGACTAGAGTTGAAGGCGAGTCGAAGTCGATGGCACGCTTGCTGCACTCCACAAATCACAAAGAAGAAAATTACAAGTAGGGGTCAGTACAAGGAACACGTACTGAGTAGGTATCATCGGCCAACTCAAAATAGAAAGCAATATATACTGAATAATAATATAAAACCAACCACAATACTTAACAGGTGACAACAACAAGTACAAGAACCATTGGCAATAACACCAAGCACACCTATGAGGACTCAAGCATCCACACCATACTCATTTGGGAATAGTTTCTTCGAACTTGAGTATATTAACATATTTCAAGATTTCTTGTCTTTATTATTATCGTGTCGGAACGTGACACTCCGATCCCCTAATACTACCGTGTCGGAACGTGACACTCCGCTCCATTATTACTACCATGTCGGAACGTGACACTCCGATCCCCTAATACTACGTGTCGGAACGTGACACTCCGATCCCCTAATACTACGTGTCGGAACGTGACACTTCGATCCATTTATCTCAATATTTTAGTTCATCAAGCCTTCGTTATGCCAAGGCGTCATCTTAATAGAGAGGATTTAAGATTGAAGATTCAACAGTCTCATCATTATAACCCACCACAATTGCACAATCACAACATACAAACACACAATCAAGCATATAGAAGACTTTACAATACCACCCAATACATAACAATTGCTATTTAGAGTTTATCTATCACATAGAGATAAACCATAACCTACCTCCACCGAAGAATCGTGATCAAGCAAGCTACTTCCCAATGCCTTTGCTTTCCTCTTCGTTCTCTCTCTCTCTCGCTCGTTCTCCTCTTTCTGTCTTTTTCTTTTTCTTCTCCAGATTCTTTTTCTTTTACCCTAATTATTATATAATTCATTATGATAAAAGTAACCCATTATTTATTTTAAAGTTATCTCCTTTAACCCCCAAGTAAGTAAATTATTAAACTTACCCCACTAATTCCATAATTATAATCATGAATAGTCCGAAACACCCCTAAAAAACTTTTAGCGGAAGTCTGACCAAGTCGGGGTTACGCAACCTGTGACGGTCCGTCCTGCAGCTCCATCGCAAAGTTCAGATAGTTAAATTCAGTAATGAGATTTGTGATGGTCCATCGTATCTACGACGGTCCGTGCTGCACTTCTGTCATGAAGTTCAGAGAGTCGATCCAGTACCCAGATTTCAGAGTAGAAGTGTTTTGGAACGAAGACCCCTTGACGGACCGTCGTGTCTATGACGGTTCGTCCTACCTGTCGTTGAGGGTAATGAGAAGAGCAGCAAAAGAAATTACTCAAGTATGGGACGACGGAGTCCATCACGGTCCGTCGTGGTCATGACGGTCCGTCGTGTGACCCGTCGACCCAGTAAGTTTTTATCATAAATGATTCTACTGCTCGAAATGACTAAACAGGTTGTTACATTATGCGAAAAGGTTATTTATAGAAAACATAGGGTAGTGCCAAAAGGTTATTATTGTGCCTACCGAAAAGGTCACAATCTTTCAGAAAGGTCGTCACCTTTCATAAAAGTCACAACTTTCCATAAAAGTCACATCTTTTCATAAAAGTCACAACTTTTCATAAAAGTCACAACTTTTCATAAAAGTCACAACTTTTCATAAAGTCGCAACATTTCATAAAATTCACAACTCTTTATAAAAGTCGCAACTCTTCATTTTCCATTCACACCTTTTTAAAACCTAACAATCCCCCGCATGAATGGGGAATGACTCGAAGACAGAGAAACGAACAAGTATGTGTACTTTACAAGCAAAAATTAATTACATCTAATAAGTAGGTTTCCCCTTGGACTTTCCATAGTGAACATATGTCGGATATACTCAGTCAATCGGTAGATGCGATATCTTTGAACCGTCGAACTTTGGTGTATACCTAGACAACCATATGTCACACAATTAACCCTTTACCATTTATGGTTCTTACGGTTGTGTTCGTTTTAGCCATGAACACCTCCTAGTTTCATGAGTGCATAGAGAGATGGGCTTTTGACAATCATCTTCTTTGAAGCGTCTTTCACTTCACAGTCACATAGGTGATTCCTAACCGTGTTATCGCGTAGATACACTATTTGGTCAACTCTGCCAAACTTAGAAAATTATTAAAACCATTAAGCTTTATTAACTCATTATCAAGCCTTGATGTTGTATCCTTGTCCCTGAGCATTGTCTTTATCATGAGAATGGATTGAGTTTGTTGACAATGCCGAACCGACATTCACAACTTTATTTTTCTCTTTGAATCTAGCTCTTGGGATCTCCAGTCTGCTAGATAGAGTTACCGCCATGATGACTTGTCCTAAGCCGTGAATTCATTCCCTTAGATAATCTTTTAACTTCCTCTCTAGTTAGGCCTTTTTGTAAGTGGATCCTACACATTATCCTTTGACTTTACATACTCAATTCTGATAATTCCACTAGAGAGTAGTTTTCTAACGGTATCATGTCTATGTCGTATATGATGAGACTTTCCGTTATATGTCATGCTCAATTCCCTACCTATTGCATCTTGACTGTGAAAGTGTATGCATACTAATGCCAATGGTTTGGGATAAAATTGAATATATATCAACAAATTCCGGAGTCTTTCAACTTATTCACCGACCTTATCAAGAGCACCTAGCTCAAAGAACATTGTAGAGCTAGCGATACATGTCTCTTTTGAAATATTTCTAAGAGATTGCTCCTCTAGCAATAGTAAATACATGTCCACTCGTGAATTTTACTTCATTCGTCCGATGATTCAATTTGAATCACTATATCTTTCAATATTGCTTTATTGTTATAATGCAAGACATAGTTTTAAGTATTATTTTAAATACTCCAAAACTCTATTTATTGTCATCTAATGAATTTATTTGGGATCACTTGTGAATCGACTCAGTTTAAAATAGCAAATGCTATATCTGATCGCACACACTATATGATATACATCATGCTTCCCAAAACTTTAGCACAATCCAATTGTGAGTCACTTCTGTTTTCACTCTTTTGAAATGCAAAGCTCACATTTATTGGAGACTTGACAATATTGACATCCAAATATTTAACCTAGTTAAGTACCCTTTCAATGCAATGAGAGCGTGAAAATGCTAAACATTATGGAGTTCTACGAATTCTTATATCTAATATCGCATTAGTAACTCCAATAACTTTCATTCCACTTGCTTTATAGCATTCGTTTAGTAGCATTTATGTCATCAGTGTCTCTATTGATGATCAACATATCACCAAAATACGAACAAGCAATGACCTTATGATTTTAATGTGAACACATTTATCACTTTCATCATTCTTCAATCCATTTGACGACATAATTTGATTAAATTATGTCATTGTTTGGGTGCTTCCATAATGTGACTTAACAAGTTCACACTTTCTTTTATTTACCAGGAACCACAAAACCCTCGGGTTGTTCATTGTAAATTTCTTCCTCCAATTCTACATTTTAAAAAGTTTTTTTCACATTCATTTGATGAATTTGGAGGTCATATACCACACTAATAATTTTTGCATCCGAATGGATGTAATTCTAATTACTAACGAGTATATATATCGACAAGATCAAAACCTTGGATTTCTAAAGATTCACTTTGAACCCAAAGATTTATTTTCTTGAAGAAGATTAATTAACTTTCAATTTTGTTTATTGACACCATCTTTCCAAAGAATGAGTCTAGAGAAGACACAGGAAATGTTACAAAATCATATTCGAAGGAAGTAAATGTCCTTTAACATTTACTAAGCCTCTGAATCTCTTTATTAAGTACATTATCCTTTTCATTTCCTAGGCATTTTAGACCCTTCTCTAGACTACTCAAGTCTAATTTTACAGTCCACATCATAGGTCCTATTTTAATTCTTTTAGGAATAGGAACTTGGACTTTGACTAGATACCCCCACACTTTGAAATATTTCAAGTTGGATTTCATTCCTTTCTATTTCTCATATGGAAAAGATTGTATTCTGATCAAATAAAATCGCGTTCTTTTTAAAAAGACAACTTTTTGTTGTTCCCTTTTGCAGTAAGGATAGTTCCTCCACACAAGTTTTGTGTTTCAATATTTTTTATTGACACCATCTTCCAAAGAATGAGTCTAGAGAAGACACAGGAAATGTTACAAAATCATATTCGAAGGAAGTAAATGTACTTTAACATTTACTAAGCCTCTGAATCTCTTTATTAAGTACAATATCCTTTTCATTTCCTAGGCATTTTAGACCCTTCTCTAGACTACTCAAGTCTAATTTTACAGACCACAGTCATAGGTCCTATTTTAATTCTTTTAGGAATAGGAACTTGGACTTTGACTAGATACCCCCACACTTTGAAATATTTCAAGTTGGATTTCCTTCCTTTCCATTTCTCACATGGAAAAGATTGTATTCTGATCAAACAAAATCGCGTTCTTTTTAAAAAGACAAAACTTTTTGTTGTTCCCTTTTGCAGTAAGGATAGTTCCTCCACACAAGTTTTGTGTAAACCCGAACTTATAAATAATGCATCCATCATTTCTTTCAACATTCGGTTTTTCATTAGATTGAGGTGAACATGACAGTAGTTTGATGGATATTTTACTTTCCAAACATATTTCTGCGCAATGAGATTTATACTCTCCATTCTTATCATTTCTTATATTTTTTCACACTGATTTTCAACTTCGATATTACATTGTCTAGACATTTCTATTGTTTCATCATTACCATTCAGCAAATAGACATAGTCATTTCTAATGCAATTCTCAATAAAAGTAACAAATATTTTTTCCCACCATGAGATGGTGTTAACTTCATATCACAAATGTCAGTGTAAATCAATTCTAAGAGATTAGAATTTCTTTCAACAAATTTATAAGAATGCTCAACATTCTTAGATTCCACAAAAAATTGACATTTTTATTTATTGCACTCAAAGTTAGGCAAAACTTCTAAGTTGATTAGTTTTCCTTAAAAGGTTTTGTAATTGACATGCCCCAAGTGTTCATGTCACAAACATTGACTCAAGCAAGTAAGAACAAATAAAAACATTGAGTTTGAAAAACTATTCGCGAGGTAGCTTTTTCATCACTAATATTTTGTTCCTATTTCTTACAATTTTGTGTGATATAAACATTGTTTAGATTGTCAAATGTCCTTTTCAGAAGGACATTTCCATAACTTTCAATATGATTGTTATAGAACTACCCATGAACAAAGTTTCATCGGGTTCAATAAAGACACTATAGTCCAAATGTTATTTTTACAAAAACATAACAAATGACTATTCACCAATATTCATGTCTATGCAAATACTTTTATTATAATAGACATATCTTTTCATGAAAAATCACAAGATTTTATGTGATATTCTTTTCATAAAAGAACACAATTATTTTGAACAAGTATATATATAATTTGGATGTTTCATACTAGTCACACTATATACTAGTAATAGAGAAACTCAACAATCACAGTACCAAATATACTCCAAGAATTTTGTGGTATAACATAATACAAAAGTATCGTTAAATTTCATATCTTTTGCTCCACAGTTAAACTAGACACCAAGTCTAATCATAAGCACATAACCCCCACATTTCAAATGTGATCTCAAAAATATTTTTTAAGTATTTGAAAATACTTTTTTCACATATTTTAATGTTGGAAACATTATTCTACGATAGAATTATAGTGCTGCAATTCTCTTTGACAATGTTTACATAATGTCAAAGTTCATTCCATAGAGACACAATATCACAAATTCTAAGTCACTGGTATTTTTTCTCTATCATAAATAGACATACCACTTAGTATTTTAAATACTAACAATAAGGACAAAAAAATTGAACAATTTGTTTCTATATTACGTTGAAGTTTATAAAAAAATCAAAAGTACAACACTGACTTATTTTGTGAAGTTTTGATATTCTTCAAACCAAATGCATAGTCCAATTTATCCAGAGTATAAAACCACAAAAAGTTTTTTTTTTCAAACAGAATAACACATATTTTTTATCACATAGAAATGTTTTTCTTATCAAATAGTCTTCCAACTATAACATTTTGACATACTATTTTATCAAAAAAAATTATGCATCTCTCATTTTTGCAAACTAAAGAATTTTAAAAGTAACAATATTTGCGAAGTATTCATTCCACAACATATGGTTTGCACATCTTTTTCCAAAGATACACATAATAAAAAAAATCAAAGATGATAACTCTTAGAAACTATTTTCCTCCTTAGATAATTTAATAAGAAGGTTACCTGGTAATCTTTAAACAGAATACCATAAAAAAATTTTGTTACATTCTCACTTCGACCTTGCAAAACAAAGCAACGAATTATGGAGAAGTAATGCATTTATCTTCTACTTTCATGATCAAATTCTCTCCATTAGAAGAATACAAAAAATAGTAACAGTATATTAATTTCCTTAAGATTATTGTTCATCTTGTATTCCAAACATACTTTTAAACATAACTTTGAACATCTTTGTAAGACAACAAAGTTTAAGAAAATTTTCACAACTAGAAAATTAAAACTAGTAGTGAAACTAGAATCAGAAACAGATTTAAAAAAAATATACGAAATATTTTTTTTAAAGAAGAATTGTTGTTAATATGTGTCTAAAGAATCTTACTAATTCCAACAAACTTTGCAGAAACATGAAGTTACCAAGTTTAATGAACCAGTGAAGAACAAAAGAATAGATGAACTGAAATTAATTCACAAATCTAAAATTTGTAAAACACATACCAGAATCTGGAAAATTTTTAATAGGAAAAAGATCAAGTCCACTAAATTCACAGTGTCCCCATAAGGAAATTATTCCCCTCTAGTATCCGAAATTTGATTTGGAATATGACCTCCCAAGATAAAATGATCTCAATCACCAGAGTATAGATACCAAAAACTCTGGTGTCAGCGAACCACTCAACGGCGATAAAGACACTTAGAATACTAGATTTAGTGGTTGAAGAAGAAGTCCATGAATTCTATATTAAAATGAGAGGAAATCCCTCAATTTATAGAAAACATAGGGTAGTGCGAAAAGGTTATTTATAGAAAACAAAGTGTAGTTCGAAAAGGTTCTTATTGTGCCTTACCAGAGAGGTCACAAACCTTTTGAAAAGTCATAATCTTTCAGAAATGTCTTCATCTTTCATAAAAGTCACAACTTTCCATAAAAGTCACATCTTTTCATAAAAGTCGCAACTTTTCATAAAAGTCACAACTTTTCATAAAATTCGCAACATTTTATAAAAGCCACAACTCTTTATAAAAGTCGCAATTCTTCATTTTCCATTCACACATTTTTAAAACCCAATATTTTTTTCGCAATGTTGAATAAAATTTTACTAGGAAACCCAAAATGGAATGAAGAAGGTGCGAGACTTATGGTACAAAAGACTGTGGGGATGTTGGAAGTTGATGTGGTAACTGCACTGATTGTTTTCATGCAAAATATGATGAACAAGCATTTCAGAAATATGAACTTGGGGCAACACCAAATCAGCATTTCAGAAATATGAACTTGGGGCAACACCAAATCGAAGTCGGATGTCAATCACGTTGGACCCTAAAATGGAGGAAACAAATAAAGAATAAAATAAGAAAAATCTAAGGCAATCATTTTTTTAGAGGATCATATGTGAATGCGACAATATATAGTTTGAAGGATACAAGGAACATAGATAAATTGTGAGGTCCATATAGAGCGAGTAAGTCTTCAATTATATAATTAAAATATTTCAGAAGAACGAAAACCATGAGATATATAAAAAATTGAATACTATTTTACTCTAAGTATTACAAGAAACCATAGAGGGAGATAACTACATAATACAGGTTTGAAAATGAATTAAGATTTTACTCAATGTTTCAAACTTCAACCAAAGAAAGAGAACAAAAATATTTTCTTGTTTTCTCTCTCAAAATCATCACAGGCTAAGAGATGGATTGTGAGATAATTTGTATCGTAGATGTTCCTTCGGCCTATGTTGGCCTTAGAATTCTCTTAATTGATCCTAATTCTACTTCTTTATCAACTATAGCAGCAATTCTTGAAGAACATTCCTTTAAAGGTATATTTTACATCTCTTTTAGTTTTCTCTCACATGTGTTAGAGCCTTTCCCCCTAATTTTTGTTAGAGGTAAATCTCTACTTATAGTCTGTAGTTAAAGAAGTGAATTAATGTAAAATTTCTTATTGAAGTTTGTTTTATAAGATACATGAAATTTATCAATCTAATTTAATTTATTTTTTTGGATAGATTTGAGTGTTGAAATTCGTTGAAGAAAATTATTTTATTATTGGGGAAAAAACAGAGATGAACATGACAAAAACTTTTAGTAAATTTTAACATGTGTTCAGTCATGTATTACTTAGTGCAGATATAGATGAATAAATTATAATAGTGCTTAATAGGCTTGTTAAAATTTTTATTATGAAAATATCGCACAACATACATAATTTTTTATATTTTCTGATCTTGATTTTTGTTTATAGTAACTGCGATCGAACAAGCCACTGTAGCTCTATCCATTCTCCGGGAACATATCGACCAATTCGACTTGATCATGGTGGATGCCAACATGTTTGAAATGGACTACCTTCAATTCATCAAGTCCACTCAACTCATCAAAAAGACAAACCAATTATTTGTAAGAGCATTTCCTCAAAATCTTAATTATTTTACTTGATTTAGTGTGTGCTATTCATTAATTCAAAAGTATATTTAAATGTGTTAATATAACACATCATTATTGGACTTTATCTACTATAATAATAATATAAAAAAAATTGACTTGTTTTAACTCATTAGTGTTACTTGTAGATTCTATATTTTTCTTTGTCAGATTCTATATCCATATAAGTTCCTCCCAAAGTGATGTATATAAATTTGAACATCTAACTTCTCCTACAATTCTAGATACCTCATTAAATTATTATTTTGTTCTTGATTTTATATTTTTGATTTAGTGATGTCTCAGAGGTGACGATTGAAATGATAAAAAAAGCATCAACACTAGGGATATGCTTCATTTATGAGAAGTCACTCATCTCATCATTGAAACTCAAAGATATATGGAAGCATGTGAGGTGGCACGATAAAAAGGAAAATGAGGAATCACAACACTACAACGCTAAACAAGTTAATTTAATGGTCAACATATCTTGTCCTACAAAGATGCAGGACTTAAAGGGAAAAAGCAAAGAGAATTGCTCGGTGACTTATCAAGATCAAGAGGTAGATTCTTTAATGGAAAAAGATGCGGCGAAAAGGTCTAAGAGAATGAGAAGTACGAATGAGGACACACAAGTTAAACATAGTGTTTCTTCAGAAAAAGAGGAGAAACATTCTTTTCTTTCGAAAATAAGTACAGAAAGACCAGAAAAGAAAAGACGAAACATGAAATGGACAGCAGAGCTTGAGAAGAAATTAGATGAAGTTGTTCGCGAGTTAGCAGACAAAGGTAAGTGTTCAAAAATTTCGTTTTTATCCCGGCATAGAGAAATAGAAAAAATAAGAATGGTGTTTAAGAAAGATCTTAAGTAGATATTTTCTTAATGTTCACAATTTTACTATTAAATTCTTATTAGTTGTCTTACCATGTTGATTTAGCTGGTCCTAAAAATGTGCTACAGAGGATGTGTGTGTAGGATTTGACTAATGAGTGTCTCACCTACCGTCTAAAGGTATCCATGTATAAAAAAATATTTGTGATTCAAAGTTTTGTAAATTTTTCCTAATATTTTTCATCTTATGTAGAAATATCGATCCCAAAAATGAAAAGTTCCGGATGCACAGCCAGTTACTTCAACGATCTTTAACGAGGAACATCCTTCCAAAGTGTTCAATTCAAGCAAGTCCTCTGCAGATGTGAATGAATTATTTCAAGGAGCATACAGACCTCAACCATTAGAGGTTCCTTTGGTAACTTTACCAAGTTCAAACCATTCTTCCTTGATAGAGTGTGATGAGTGGATTAATGAATTCCTAGAACTTGACAATTTCGAGCAAAAATTAAGATAGTAAATCAGAGTATTATGTTCTATTTTTGAAAGCTCAAGTCAAACATTCTTAGGTGTTCGACGTTTTTATTGATCTGTTGTGATTGACCTCTGTAGAACTGAAAAAATATTTAACTTTGTTCTTTTGCATATGAAATGATTAAATGGATATATTTTTTTCATTTTGTGTGTATGCTTTACTCATAAGACATGGATCACTTTCTTGAATCAATTTTCATTATGCTCGCATCATGCCTTTTTTATTTTCTTTTTCTTTTTTTGTGATTGAAAATAAAAATAAATGTTATCCCTTTTAATAGAAGTTAGTGTGATTTCTTCTATTGAAGTTTTATATAGGAACAATATGAAAGATGGAAATCGTCTTGTAGGATTTGTTCGTCTTAGTTCATATATGAATAGGCTTTCTAGTCCTAGTTTGAGACCTCATTTTTTTCCCATTAAGATTAAGACGTATGAATCTGAATGGACATACAAATGATTAAGATCTTGTTTGTAGATCTGAACATTGAAGAATTAAAATCGCTTGTTTTCAAACACTTGAATATATATATAAATAATTCATTAATATGTAAGCACATTAAGTATTATAATATAAATAAAATAGTAGTTAAATATTACATCAACAAAATATTAGAAAAAATGTGATTCTTTGATAAACGTATATTTGATTTATAAATAAATATTTTAAGTTCTTTTTTAAAAAATGGAATTACACAAATTATATAATAATATATATATATATATATATTGATAAAAATAATTGTTAGAAAAAATTTAGTGAACATCTTTTTGAAAGAAATATTCAACAGCAATTAATCTTAAATTAATAGGTGAAACATTTCTATGTTCTATAATGTTTTTTGCCATGCTTTCTTTTCTGAAATAAATAATGAATATGATACATTCAAAAGATTTTAGACAAATTTATAAAGGAATCATAATCCGATGTCATCACGTATTTATGAAGTTATTTTGCACTTTAATCAAATAAATTTTATCAATTCTTGGTAAACAACTTGCAAGAACAAAACTTAAAAGTTTAAGAGAAATAATTTAGATAACTGAACGAGACTTTGAATTATTTTTCTTGGAAAAAAATATGGAGCACAATTTTTTTCTCAAAACAAATGTATCTTTAAAAGAATCTTGAATGAGAATTAGACTCTTTCACAAATTTGATTCACTGAGGCCTTTTTAGACTCATTAAAAGATTTTTTAGTAAAAAAAAATAAATGCACTTAATGGCCTAATGTTTGAAACATTCAGATTCAGATCTCCATTAAGTGTTAACAAATGAAGCTGGTTTCCTACCATTATAAATAGTTATTTTGCTAGTAATTTTCAATACACAGAAATATATACAAAAAAAAAAGAAAGATTTATAAAGTAATCGAAAGAACTTTAATTAAGATTCAAGTACTTTTAAATTTATAATATTTCCCCTCAAAATGATATTCGAGACTCTACGATCCTTGTAGAGAATAAAAGAACTCCCACTGCCGGCGGACGATTATAACCTATATATCACCCGTTTGACCAATGATCATGTTGACAAAGGCTTGACATGAATTACATATGCATGAAAAAGAAACCCTCACAAGAGAACCAATGGATACCTATAAGCAAGAACATCATTTCAATGTGTTGAATCCAACTAACTTCTCTGTGGATTTTAATGAATTATTTCAAGGAGCAGATATACTTCAACCTTCAGATTTCCTTTTGTAGCTTTACTAAGTTCAAACGATTATTACTTGAATGAGTGCGATGAGTGGATTAATGAATTTCTAGAACTTGACAATTTTGAGCTGAAAATATGCTAGAATCAGAGTGTCAGATTCTACAACTTGCTAGATTACATATAGAGAGAGTAAATCTTCGATTATACAACTTAAAATATTTCATAAGAATGAAAATCATGAGATATATAGGAATTGAATACTATTTAATATAGTATGCATTAGGAGAAACCAAAAAGAGATAATTACATATATATTTAGAGGCTTTAAAGTGTATCAAAATTTTACTCAATGTTTCAAGCTTCAACGTTTCTTGTTTTTCCTTTTAAAAAAGTTACAAGTAAAGGTGCGGCTAGAAATACAACTAACAAAACATTATCAGTTTAATACCGTATCAAAATATTATATGGTGTACATAGATACAATATTATTGCTAATTTATGTACATATATTAAATCATGAGCACTCTAGTTAAAATTCATGACTTAGTCATTAGCAGCATGGATATACTACTAGGAAAACAATACTACATCTAATCTAAAGCAATCTTCAAGTCATGAGCCTGGTTGACCAATTCCTCTATCCCGCTTCTTCATCTTTTCTTTTGAACTTCGAAAATCAAGGTTCGACTTGCATGTATTATGCATATTGTATGAGTAGCATGATGTACTTCTTAGCGCTTAGGACACTACCTAAAAGTAAGTTTATTTTCTCTTTTCCTCTTGCATAACAACAATGGAGGAGATAGTAAAAAAATAGATCGGTTGTATGAATTTAATGTTGAATGACCATGTTGTCTTTTTATTTAAGTACATCACATACCAGTATAGTAAAACAAAGATAAAGAAGTACTGGAAGTTCTATACTTATTATACTAGCATATAAATCTCATACGTGAACGAAAAAATTTAAAAACATGTTATTTGAAGTGAACTTGCTAACATGACCAAAAATATATTATCGACTAATCTCTCCAATTCAATTTGTTTGTCTGTTTTAATTTAATACAAAATTTACGAAAGTAAAGTAAACTTTTGAATCTTGTAATCTTAAACTAAATATCAACAAAATGTACCAAAATTTTCTTTAATCTTGTCATTTTTAACATGACTTGTAAAAAGTTAGAATTAAAGAGGTTTCAAATAAAGAAAGTGATCTTTTTTTTAATGAACTAAAAATTAAAGTAAAATTAAAAAATTCAAAACGGAGAGATAAAGTGATATATACTGTCTGTATATCACAAAAATAGTCAAAATTAAATTATTTTGAACTGAAATTGGTAGATTATCAACTTCTTGTTTAATTACATCTCCCTAAGATTTTGACTACACTAGTTATTGACTTGCTATAAATAAAGGTAGATTCACTTTCTATAAAAGTAGATTTTCAAAATCTAATATCCTCCCTCTACAACTAAGCAATTGGTCAAATTTTATCCTTCATATAGCATTTCATATAGCATAAGGTGGTAGAAACATAAACAGAGAAATCAAAGAAAGAGCACAAAAATTTAAAAATCTCTTTTTCTTCTTCTTTTCTCTCAAAATTTTCAAAGGCTAAGAGATGGATTGTGAGATAATTCGTAATGTAGATATTCCTTCAGCCTATGTTGGCCTCAAAGTTCTCTTGGTTGATCCTGATACAACTTGTTTATCAAATATAACAACAATGCTCGAACAACATTCCTTTAAAGGTAAAATAATTCTTTGTCTCTTTTAATTTTCTCTAATACGAGTTGAGCCTCCCCCCCCCCCCCAATTTTTGTTGGATCTTCTAGGTAAATTCTCTACTTATATATAGTCTATAGTTAAAGAAGTGAATTTTTATAAAATTGCTCATGAAGTTTGTTTTATAAGATACATGAAATTTATAGATTGAATCTAATTTATTTATTTTTTTGATAGATTTGAGTGTAGAAATTTGAAGGAAAAAAAATATATTAGTGGCAAAAAATTGAGATACACATAACTAAAGCTTTTAGTAAATTTTAACATGTGTTGCAGTCATGTATGACCAAGTGCAGGTATGGATGAATAAATTACAACAATGATTAATAAGATTGTTAGATTTGTTGTTGTTTTAATAAATTGATGGTTGTTTTTGATGCTTGAAAACATAACAAATGGACATGTCTAGTTAAATTTTGATAATCTACTTAATTGATGTTTGAGACCATAAGATTTTTCTAAATTTTAATTTGAATTGTCAAACAAAAACGTTTGATCATTTGATTAAATGCTCAGTCAAATATTTCTTTCTGTACTTCTAATGTAATATTATTAGTCAATTCACACTACCTTTATCTGTGTAATAATAAAGGACAACCACAACATATATATTATCTTTTGTGATATTTTCTGAGCTTGATTTTTGTTTATAGTAACTGCGATCGAACAAGCAAGTACAGCTTTATTCATTCTCCGAGAAAATATCGACCAATTCGACTTGATCATGGTGGATGCCAACATGCTTGAAATGAACTACCTTGAATTCATCAAGTACACTCAACTCATCAAAGACAAACCAATTGTTTGTAAGATTATCTCCTCAAAATCTTAATTATTTTACATGATTTAGTATGTGATATTCATTAATTCAGAAGTGTATTTAGACGTGTTAATATAACACATCATTAATGGACTTTATCTACTATTATAATATTGAAAGATTGATAATTTATACAAGTTCCTTACAAAGTAGTGTTTATAAGTTTGAACATCTAATTTCCTCGACAATTTTAGATACCTCATTTAATTAATATTTATTGATTGACATTTTATTTTTGGTTTAGTGATGTCTCCAGAGGTGACGATGAAAATGCTGAAAGAAGCACCATCACAAGGGATATGCTTCATTTATAAGAAATCGCTGATTTCATCATTGAAACTCAGGAATGTATGGAAGCATGTGAAGTGGCACAATAAAAAGGCAGATGAGAAATCACTACATTACAACGCCAATCCAATTCATGTTTCGGACAACGCATCTTGTCCGACGAAAATGCAAGACTTAAAAGGAAAATCCATAGTGAATTCCTCAGAGACTCATCAAGATCAAGACGTAGGTTCTTTAATAGAAAAAGATGAGGCAAAAAGGTCTAAGAGAATCAGAAGTACTGATGAGGAGGCACAGGCTAAACGTAGTGGTCCTTCAGAAAAAGAGAAGGATCATTCTTTGCTTTCGAGGAAAAGTACTGAAAGACCAGAAAAGAAAAGACGAAAAATGAAATGGACAACAGAGCTTGATAAGAAATTAGATGAGGCTGTTCGCGAGCTGGGAGACAAAGGTAAGTGTTCAAAGATTTTTGTTTTTATCCCGATAGAGAGAGATAGAAAAACTAAGAATGTTGGTCAAGAAAAATCTCAAGTAGACATTTTCTGAATGTTCACTATTTTACTATTAAATTCTTATTATTTGTCTTACCATGTTGATTTAGCTGGTCCGAAAAATGTGCTGAAGAGGATGCGTGAGCCGGATTTGACTGTGGGATGCGTCACCTACCGTCTAAAGGTATCCAAGTATGAAAATAACATTTATAATTCAAGGTTTTGTCAATTTTTCCTAATATTTTTTTTATCTTATGTAGAAATACCGATCCCAAAAAAAACAAGCTCCGAATGATGAAGCAATTACTTCAATGAACTTTAACGAGGAACAACATTCCAATGTTGTGAATTCAAGTAACTTGTCTATGGATGTGAATGAATTAATTCAAGGAGCAGATATACCTCAACCACCAGAAGTTCCTTTGGCAAGTTCAAGCGATTGTTCCTTGAACGAGTGTGCTGATTGGATTAATGAATTTCTACAACTTGAGGATTTTTAGCTGAAATTAAGATAGTACATCAGAGTGTCAAATCCTACAACTTGCTAGATTACATGCCCTTTTTGAAAGCTCGACTCAAATATTCCTAGTTGTTCAGTTGTTATTGATCTATTGTAGAACTCACTTAAATAACTTTCGTTCTTTTGCATATGAAATGATTGTATGAATATTATACTTTTCATGCCTTGTTCTATTTTATTTTATTTTTTGTGAAGAAGAAGTTGGTATGATTTCTTCTATTGATGTTTTATGAAGGAATCATTATGAAAGAAGGAAAAAAGAAAATCAAAGAACAAAAGTGATTATACAACAGCCAAAGATACTGATGATCCAAATAAACAGATTTGAAAGTGCAGAAAGTAAGATTGACACACCATGTCTTTATACTGGTTGGGATTCAGTGTGGATTTTACATCCAGTTCCGTTGGGTTGCAAGGGTGTTCTCTACTAGCCTTTAGAATCTTTGTAGTGAGTACAATATGTCTAAACTCAATCTTTTTATTTTGATACAAAGCCTTACCAACAATATTTTTTTCTTCTCTCCTTTTTTTGTTTAAACAGTAGAAACTAAATAATACAATTCCTGTTAAAAGTATAGTAGATAATGTAGGAGTATGTTAGGATCGAATCCACACACACTTAATGAATGAAGAACATAAAGAACTTTAGAGAGAAAGAGATGAGAGATCTAGAGAGAAAGAGAGAAATCAATATTTCGTGGTAACACCCCGTGAGTAAACAGAGTATTTTAGGTTACAGAGAATAAATAGTACAGCGAGAACCGCGAGAACATTAATATATGACAGTACATCAAATATTAATCAGGCTCCACAACCTAACAATTTAGACTTCTTAAGTCTAATCTTCGATTTCCTTTTTGATTGTACCTCATCTCTTTATTGAATTCTTGTTGATTGTCATCTTCCTTGATAAATTCAAAGATTTCACACAGACAATACAAAAACAGTTTTAAGAAGGTACATATTCTGTTAAATCCCACAAGTGAGGTATGGGGAGGGTAGAATGTACTCACACGTTACCACTACCTCGTGTAGGTAGAGAAGTTATTTCCGAAGGACCCTCGGCTCAAGATGTGCTTGTTGCAATTATTTCTTCTCATAAGAAATACACCAACAAATTTAATCCTAGGTTTTAAACCAATAAGTAGAACTATAATATAGAAACGGAGTTGTAGAGAAACCCAGTGGCTCTAGCAAAATCAAAGAGAAAATTAGTACAAGTTCTCAGCAAAAAATTCATAAATGGTAATAGTAAGGTCCGCATAAACTCTATCATCTTGGGACACCACTTGTGGGATTTTAGTGGGTATGTTGTCGTTGTCTCAGCCATAAGAAGGCGATTTGATTATCAACTAAACTTAAAACCTTTCAAGAGCAATGTGTACTTCCTATCGGGAACTTGCTTTTTGAGTCGACATGCTTCCTTGTTCACGAGAATTTTCTCCCTTCTGTGTTGTCTCCTCACTAAGCATTCTTCTTGACGTTTTTACCAATTGAATTTAGATGGTTTGAAAAGAATCACATACTTATTGAATAGTAATTCATTGACAATCATATGTTATTATAAGTTAAAAGCTTTACAGTGAAAAGTTAATTGTCATTTTGCCCCTCTATTAAATTGATAAATTATTATGTTGATAATGCTTTTAATAGTAATCATAAATCTCATAATGGAAGAATTTGATAAGTTATGATATGAAAAGTAATTCAAGATTTTTCCGTTTTTTAATCTTAAATTAAAGAATATGAAGAGTTGTAGCTAAATCAATATATACCACTACCAAATACAAAATTTGTCATCTTTGTTGCTCTTTAATTCTTTAGTTATTTTCTTCTAATTAAGTTTTCTTAGTTATAATTTGAATTACTTAATTGCATTCTACTTAATGAGACAAAGAGCTTCATCTTCTACTAATTAATGTTAAAACATTTTATCTTCCTGAAATGTATAACTACTAATTTAATTTCTATATTTTTACTCTATATTATAAGAAAAGAAAAACAGTTTAAGGAATTTAATCATAAGGTAGTGTGTCTCTATGTTTGTTTTTGTCACTTTATTTTGTCTTTTAAAATAAATATAAAATTTATATATCAAAATTCTAATAAGGGGATGACTAAATACAAAAGTGTTTCTTCTTATGAGTTAACTATACACTATAAACATTTATCATTTTACTTTTCATATTTTTGTTGTAACTCAAACATAATTTTAAAAAAATTATGGTACACATGAGTTGCACGTTTCTAAAGTAGGAAGCTTTAAAATGCAAAATTTGGTTCTAATTTGCCCCTACACTAAATTATAATATTATAAATTATTGAATTAATCACTATATAATAAAAAATGTATCATATTACAAGTGAAAAGACCTTACATGAAAAGTTACATTATAATCAATCATAATATCATACTTTAACTTTTTTTCATCATTTTTATAAATATTTAATGTCTTAATGACTTAATAAAATGCCTACACCATAAATATTAAAATAAATTTCACTAAGAGAAAAGACCAAATAACCACGTAATACCACATATAAAAAGTACTAATTCAATTTTTTTGCCTTTAAACACAATTAGGAGTTCTTTTTTCTTTTGCATTATCTTGTTTAGATAGACAAACTTGTAAATTATTATAGGTAGACAAATATTCTCAAATCTAATATTAAATTTGTGTGAAATGTTCTATCAAAAAATACTTTAAAAAATATTGTATTGTTTTACATCATAGAGAAACATGTATGCATATTTAATATAAAGTAACTATTATATAAATAGTATCAACACTACCTTAATTTATATGATAATTGTACAAATGACAGAAAACTATTAACATACCTTGTTGCCTTAATTCTAAAAGTATGTTAATACTATAGGCTACTAAAAACTATTTGTTCAATCACTACAACTTATGACTATACTACCACTAACTAATTAACATCTAACATATACGATATGCTTTGTATTACTACCACCAATTGTGAACTTGCATTTCTCAACAACATCACCAAAATGGGGGAAAATAACACAATGAAATGAACGAACTCATACCATTCATGTGTTACTGTAAATGGAGATGGATAATTTCTAATTGGAGATATAGTCCTTCGTCAGTGCAGTACTAATGAACACCCGCTCAACTCTCTATTATTGTCCGATATATATCATAAACAATGAAGGCCCATCAAATTTGAATATGATTTGCAAAGTTGGATAAAGTGATAAGTGACATTGAAGAGTACAAAGAAATTACATGGTAAATAAATGCACATCACCTAAATTGTCATATGTTCACAAAGAATTGATTCACACACTTGAATTTAGATGGTTTCAAAGGCACCACATACTTATTGAATAGTCATTGATAGGCGATGATTCCCTCAGATGAGATGCGCTATAAGGAGATGTGAGGAAGATGTCGCGGAGGAGGTACATAACTGATATTAAAAATCCCTTCCAGTGGTGAAGTTTCTGGCTGAAGACTTTTGATGCATCAAAAAAAGCTTATAGGGCTTATGATACAATGGCGGGGAGGTATCACAGCCACAGAGCCGTAACTAAATATCCACAAGACAACCTCAGAGGTCACCCTTGCACTGTCAAAGAGCATGTGAAACTGTCATCGAATATTGAATGTATGAAATTTCTTAAGTCCCTTCTCTTCTAATTTCCTTTCAAACTCAAAAAATATAAAAGAAAAAAAAACAATAAGATTGGACCGATTTCGTTTATTCCAAGAAATCTATGGATCGATTCTGATTTTTTCTTGTTCTCTTATTCTTTTTTGATCGAGATGCATAGAGCCTTGATTCTTTTCAGATCAAGATATATAGACCCTCAAATTATTTTCCGATCGAGATGTATAGATCCTTGATTCTTTTCAGATCAAGATATACATACCCTCAATTATTTTTCGATCGAGATGTATAGATCCTTGATTCTTTTTTGATAGCGATGGATAGATTTTTTTCAAGGTCAACACGAAAATGTGAGTCGATGTTTGGTTCCGTATTGAATCATCATTTTAATGCTTTGAATATCCATAAGAATGTTGGAGCTCTCTTATTTTGTTGTTTGTCTTTTGCAAATAAGCTTCTTGAAAAAATCGTGGGTGTTTTGGAGGTTATCTAGATGAGAATTATTGCATGTTTGGATTGACTTTTGGCTTATAACTTATAAGTCAAAAGTCATAAGTTAGAATTTCTAACTTATGGATTTTGGCTTATTTTTGTTGTTTTGGTTTTAACTTTACCAAAACACTTCAAAACTGCTTAAAATCTATTTTTGGCTAAAAACACCTAAAATAAGTCAATCCAAACAGGCACTTAGTTACCTCATGTGGATGTAATACCTCCTCACCTCCATCGTAAGCCCTAGCAGCTTCTTCGGTGTATCAAAGTTCCAAGTGAAGCACTTCTCCTCTGTCCAGGATATCTGATCTTAGTTGTGTACCTCCCCCATGGCATCTTCTCGCACCCTCAAACGCATCTGACCTGATGGATTTGTCGCCTTGTTGATTTTGCTCTTGCATCATTTGAAACCAATAGAAGAACTTTTTTATATGATGAAAAGAATGAGTGATCAAAAAGAGAAGAGCGGGATTGGTTGACATAGACGTCTCTCAAAAGGATTTTTGTACATTTTTTTGGGAATTCAAAAGTTAGTTGAAAAAGTTAGTTAAACATTGTTAAGCTACAATAATTAGTGTAGTGATATTTAGTTAGATGTTAGTTGTAACTGAATTTGTTAGATTGAATAAGTCAGTCAAGTCTACAAATATACATAATCATCAGTTACATACATCATATTGAATATACAGATTTCTCTCTTTCTAAAAACTCTCTTCCTATTGTTCTTCATTACTAGCTATTTTCTCAAGAAATCCCGAAATAGTGCTTCAATATTCGACTTCATTAGGTATTAGTATCAACTAAAAGATATAGTCGTCTCTAAAGGTAAGTATTATTGCCAACAAATGTCGTCACTACAAGATTAATAAGTCGCACTAAAGGTAAAAATTAGAGGCAACAAATATCGCCACTAAAAGATTAATTAGATGCCGCTAAAGGTACTATTAGTGGCAACAAATGTCACCACTAGAAGATTAATTAGTCGCCGCTAAAAGTGAATATAAGTGGCAACAATTGTCGCCACTAAAGGACTTACTAATCGCCACTAAAAGTGTGTATGAGTGTCGATAAATGTCGCCAATAAAAGACTTGCTAATCACCTCTAAAAGTGAGCAGTAGTGTCAAAAAATGTCGCCACTAAATGACTTACTAGTTACTGCTAAAAGTGAGTGTTAGTGGTGATAAAAGTTGCCACTAAAGGACTCACTAGTGGCCGCTAAAAGTGAGTATTAGTGGCAACTAATGTGGTCGCTAAAGGTCTTATCAGTCGCCACTAATTGGGAATTAGTAGCAGTAGTGTCGTCGCTAAAGGGCTTAACAGTCGCTGCTAAACGTTACTATTTGTGGCAACTAATATCGTCGCTAAAGATCTTACCAGTCGCCGCTAAAAGAAAGTTTAGTGGCAATTTACGTCGCCGCTAAAGGCCTTACACACCGTCGCTAAAAGTGACTATTTAGTGGCAACGGGTGTCGTCCCAAAAGGTCTCTTATCCGTGGCCGCAAAAACTTGGTATTCGTGGCAACTAGTTTCGTCACTAAAGGACTTACCGTTCGCCGCTAAAAGTTACTGTTTTGTGGCAACTAATTCGTCGCTAAAGTACTTATCGGTCGCCGTTTGTGGCAACTAATGTCGTCGTTTAAGTTCTTATCAGAGGTGGCCGCTAAAAGTTGGTATTTGTGGCACTTAATTTCGTCGCTAAAAGCCTTATCTGTCGCACTAAAATGACTATTCGTAGCAACTAAGGTCATCGTTAAAAGCCTTATCAATCGCCATTAAAAGACTCATCTGTCGCTCTGAAAGTGAGTAGTAGTGGCAACTATTGTTGTTGCTGATAGACTGAGATGTCGCCGCTAAAAGTGAGTATTAGTAGCAACTTATTTCACCACTAAAAGACTTAGAAGTTGCTGCTAAAAGTGAATATTAGTGTCCATAAAATTGAATACCTTGGTCACTTTATCACACCAGAAGGTGTTTCTGCTGATCCTTAAAAGATCAAAGTTGTGAGGGATTGTCCCTGCTACTCTTAAACAATTAAGGGGCTTCTTAGGCTTGGCTAGTTATTACAGAAGAATTATACATGGTTTTGGAGTTATTTATAAACCTCTTACTGCTCCAACTAAAAAAGATAAATTCAAATGGCACAATACAGTTTAGGAGGCATTTTTGCAATTAAAAGAAGTTTTGACTCAATCTCCTGTATTAGCTTTACCGGATGTCAACAAAACTTTCATTGTTGAAACTTATGCTAGTGGTTATTGAATTGAAGTTGTTCTTATGCAAGAGGGACTACCTATAGACTTTATTAGCAAAACATTATCTCCAAGATATGTTGCTATGTCAGTTTATGATAGAGAGTTATTGGTCATTGTCCAAGCTGTTAATAAGTGGTCGCAGTACTTGTTAGGTCAAAGGTTTATTATAAGGACTGATCAAAGAACTTTGATATTGTGGTTAACAAAGTTGATAAAGGGAGTTGAGAACAAAGTTGTTAATGCACTGCCTGGGCTGAGTTGCTTGCTTTGGTGATTTCCCCAACGAACATTGATCTCTTTCAAGCTATTGTATAGAGTTGGCACATAGACCCAGAGCTTACACAGTTGATTGCAGATTTACAAGCTAATTTTGACTCTCATAGGCAATTTACTTGGTTGCAAGGCCAATTGAAGAGGAAAGGAAAACTAGTGATTAGCAAGGTGCAAAGTTTAAGGACTGACATTATGTCCCTATGGCATGCTGGCCGCCCTCTGGGAGGCATTCAAGAGTAGATGCTACCCTCAAGAGATTGTTGACACTATTTTATTGGAAGAACATGAGAACAGAAGTGAAGGGTTTCATTCAAAGGTGTGATGTTTGTTAGAAGAACAAATCTGATTTAGCTGCTTACCCTATGTAGTTACAAGTGTTACCCATTCCTGACGTGGTGTGGTATCAAATTAGTATGGACTTCATTGATGGTCTTCCCAAGTCCCATGGTTGTGAGGTGATTTTGGTGGTCGTTGACAGACTCAGCAAATAAGGTCATTTCCTCCCACTGAGACATCCCTATACTGCTCAATCAGTTGCCCAAGTGTTCTTGGATACTATTGTGAAATTACATGGCTTACCTGACGCTATAACCAATTGGCAGGAGCTATTTACTCTTGAAGGGGTATTGTTTTATACATCTACAGCTTATCATCTTCAGTCTGATGAACAAACGGAAGTATTGAATAGATGCCTTAAAACCTACTTAAGATGCTACTGCAACGATGATGTTTCCAATTGGTTGGCTTGTTTGCCTATGGCTGAGTACTGGTATAATACTTGCTCCCATTCAGCCAACAAAACCACACCCTCGTATGGCAGGCTACCTCCTCTACATCTGCCTTACTTACGTGGTGAATCAGCTTCTGGAAAAGTTGACACTACCTTGGTAGATAGAGAACTTAAGTTGCAACTCCTTAAGCATCATTTGCATAGAGTTCAACTCCGAATGAAACAACAGGCAGATTCCCATAGAATTGAGAGGCATTTTGTTGTGGGGATTGGGTATACTTTAAGGTGCATTCTTACAAACAAGCGACTATCTCTCATCAGTCTTCTCATAAGCTTACTAACTGTTTACTCAACAAATTCTGAAACAGTGCTTCGATCCTCAAATTCATTGCGAATTCCTGCAATCGAGTAAAAATTTTCTTGATGCATCGCCGCCTTTAATTTTTCCTATGCATCATTTGAAACACAGAAGAAACCTTTTATATGAAGAGAAGCAGAATAAACGAGCAAAAAAGGAAAAGGGAGAGTGGTTTATATAGACAACTTTCGAGGGGGGTTTGTGAATACATGATATTTGAGTTGTTTAGGAAAACATCTACTAAATTATTTTTCTCTAAGGAAAACAAATTTCAAAAAGATCAAATTGAAGTTTAATCAACAAAACATTTGAACAAGATCTCTAACTTCCACAATTACATCAACTGATATTAACGGTAACAACGATAAATTACCTCGAATAAATCAAAGGAGAGTAGCAAGTACCTGAACAAAAACATAGTGTGAATATCCCAAGCTGCAAGACTAGCAAGAGTTTAAGCAATTATTTGACTGAAAATATATATATATATATATATATATATATATGCATAATGTTGGGAATAAAAAGTCCAAATCAAAAGCTGCAAATTGCAATTATTTCCTTTTTTTCATATGAAATAAACCATTAAATCTGATCTTATATGAAGTTTTAATCAATAAGAAGACAGGCAAGGAAAAACAAAAGCTTGAGATATTTTATCTTTAAGAACTCAAACATGTTATAGATACACTAGGAGGTAGAGAAACTATTTCGGATAGACCTTTGGTTCAAAAAATGAGATTAGCTGAGCCTGTTATAGATACACTTATCAACAAAATCTCTAAGTTACACAACTCTACCCCATTGATAAGTGGCATTAAAGAGTACAATGTGGTTACCTAATAAAATAAATGCATATCGCCTAAGCTGTCGTATATTCACAAAGAATTCATTCAAGTGTCACTTGAATTTAGATGGTTTGAAAGATAACCACATACTTATTGAATTGTCCTTGATAGACGACGATTCCCTCAGGTGAAATGCGTTATAAGGAGGTGTAAGGAAGAGGCCGCGGAGGAGGTACACAGCTGATGGTAAAGATTCTTTCCAATCTTGATTCTTTTTTGATCGAGATGTATACATCCTTGATTCTTTTCAGATCAAGATGTACAGACCCTCAATTATTTTCTGGCCAGGATCACTGATCTCAGTTGTTTACCTCCCCGTGGCATCTTCCTCACACCTCCTAAAACGCATCTCTCCTGAAGGAATCGTCGCCTTAATGATTTTTTCGTCTTGCGTCATAGAAGAAATTTTTTTATTTGAGGAAAAGAATGAGTGAGCTAAAAAAAGAAGAGGAAGAGTAGTTGATATAAGAGTCTCTCAAGGGGATTTTCTAGATGGAATCGCCGCCTGTTGTTTTTTTCTTTCTATGAACTATGAAGAGACAAATGCATGAGCAAAACAGGAGACGCCTTTCACATGATATATTGTGTTGTTTAGTAAAACATCTACTAAATTCATTTAAAATTAGAAAAAAAATTCCATTGATACATTCCAAATTCAATATTTGTCCGATTATATATATATTAGAAGAGTGAGTTAGGATCTAGAATAAACATGGATCCATTATAAAATTAAAACTCAACATTGAGGGCATTTTTGGACCCTCAACATCATTAGGTAAAAAGAAGTGTCTTTTAGCTACAATGTTCGAGTCCGAAGCCTAAAGGGTAAAAAATGTTATTAAAAGTTCTAAAACGGTATATGAAATTTCTTTTTAACCAAAAGGGCAAAATCACTCGCGAAGTATAGCAATTTTGTCCATTGGAAAAAGCAAAATCGCTGCTATAGCAGCAATTCACAAGGTATGTTGCATGAAACTTCATGTGTTGCCACTCCTCAACAAAATGAAGTTGTTGAAAGGAAGCATCGACATTTACTTGAAATGGCTAGAGTACTCTTGTTTCAATCATCAAGACCTATCAAGTATGTGGCAATCATCGAGACCTATCAAGGAAGATATTTAATCTCAGCAGCACATTTAAGAGATCAAATCCCAACCATCCATCTTAGAGGACCTAGAAGTTTCTACAAGGTCACGTGAGAAGCACAAAAAGAAATAAAAGTTTGTTATGGAGGTTACATAGCCAACCAATAGAATTTAGACAAATATATTTGTATTTAGAATAATTTAATTCTTTTAATTAGTTTAGCAGTATTTAAATACACGTATGTTGTAAAAACCCCGCTCCTATTCAACAAGTCGAAAGCCACATAGAATAGGTAATTTGCACCAGGCTCAGCAACCTTCGAACTTGAGGCCGCCAACATGAAAGTCCCAAACTCCAAGATGAATTGCAAAATACATCTTAAGAGTTTCATGAGACAAGTGCAAAACTGTACCGAAACTAGATCAACCATAGCCAAAGAGTAAATCAACAAACTTGATATCCAAGTAGAAACAGAAGGTAATGTTGAAACTACTCGTAGACAATTGCAAATTGCGATCACAAAGTTTAAAATCACCAAGACAGAACGCAACTAAAACTTTAAAACTTCCGATATTCCATGTTTACAGGGTTGAGTTTATCAACTTACCAACAACGAAAAGCTTTATGCGTACGTCAAGCTGCAGGATTAGAGATCCCACTAATAGTCGAGCTCCAGCTGATGTACCAGTTCCACCAGAACTCTTTAGGAGAACCACCAAGTTAAACTCAAGTCTATAATCCTCAACAGAGCACCCTAACAGGAAGATTGTTCACAAGGAAAACTTGGATTAAAGTTCAAAAACAACAAATCCAAGTTAAATTTCAGGGCCATAAAATTTCCAATTCAAAACACGAATAATATACAACTGTATATAGAAGATACATCAGAACTGTAATCACCGAAACGAGAGAGATTCTCATACAACACAACCAGAGCTGAACCAATATCAAAAATCATAACAAATGCAATTATTACTGGACATATGATCTCCTTCCATTAATTGTTTGTGTAACAAGGAATTACAATATCAAGATCATACAATCAAACAAAAAAAAACTAACCCAACTTCACTAAAACCAAATCTACAACCACTAACCAACACCCTAACCTCCAAATCCGTAAAGGGTCCTTCCTTGCCTCTTAAGAGCATAAACAACATCCATAGCCGTCACAGTCTTTCTCCTAGCATGTTCAGTATATGTAACAGCATCACGAATCACATTTTCAAGAAAGATCTTAAGAACCCCACGAGTTTCCTCATAAATCAATCCAGAAATACGCTTCACCCCACCTCTACGAGCAAGCCTACGAATAGCTGGCTTGGTAATACCTTGAATGTTATCTCTTAACACCTTCCTGTGCCTCTTAGCTCCTCCTTTGCCTAATCCTTTGCCTCCCTTACCACGGCCTGACATTTTTCAGGGTTTTGAAATTTAATTTTTGGAAAATTGAATTGAAGAGATGATAAGCTGAGAATTTGACGACCATGATTTCAGTTTTCGGTATTTATAGCTGCTGATATTGTGGATCGGCATTTGTGTTAAATCGTGATCGTTGGTTTTTGGAGATCGACGGATATGAGGATCGATCCGCGTGGAAGTACGATATTTTATGCAAATCGTTGATTAGAAAGAGATCAACGGTTGAGAATGTTTTATTGTGTATTGACGCGGATTCTGATTTTTGAAGTTACGTTTAGCGGAAAATGAAAATGTGATTTGTGAAAGTTAAAAATTATTAGGCGCCTAAAAATTTGGGGATTAGTTGGTTTATATACAGCCAGAAAATTTGTGGATTGATTTATAATATTTTATTAAGAGGCATATTTTAGAAAAAATACAACAGATAATTTGAGATATAATTAGTTATTAGCGCTCCATAACCGTAACTGTCATAAATATGGATTTAGCATGTTGGGTTGGTTCATCCTAACCTGTGATTTTGATACATTTTTTAGCTAAGATTTTACTTGCTTTGGAGTTCGTTTGAATTTGAAAATGCGTCTGATTATCTTCGAATTGAACTAGGCACGCTGCTAAGCTCTTAACGACGTCCATGAAAAATTTCAGTCATTTTATTTCATAAATTCTGGATCACAAAAAACTATAAGTTATAACACATGAAAATCGGTAAAAGATTGGGATTAGCCTACTTTTTGGGACTCCTTTAAACATGAAAATGCGTCGATTTGCCCCTCATGACGAATTGGATCAATTGCTAAGGTCATGACAAATGTCCATGAAAAATTTCGATCATTTTTTTTGAAAATTTCATATCAAAAAAAAATGCATGGACAATAGCACAGGAAAAGCTGCAAACTCTAGGTTGCTTGCTTTGGGATCGTTTGAACTTAAAAATGTGTCTGCTTACTCCTCAAGACGAACTGGTCCATTGCTAAGGTCTTAACGGGCGTCTATGTAAATTTTTAGTCATTTTGTTTTGGGAATTCCGTATCACAAAAAAACCATAGACTATAGCACATGAAATTGACACAAATTAGGTGTACCTGCTTTGAGGCTTGTTTTAAGTTGAATATCCGCATGTTTGCCCATTGGGACAAACTTGTTCCATTGCTAAAGTCTTAACCCATGACTATGAAAAATTTCGTTCATTTTATTTTGTGAATTCCAAATCAAAAAATCCATGGACTATAGCACACGAAAATAAGCAAAATCCAAGTTTTCCTACTTTGGGACTCGTTTGAACTTGAAAATGCGTCCATTTGCCCCTCGGGACGATCTGGATCGATTGATAACGTCTTAATAGACGACTATGGAAATTTTCAATCATTAAGTTTCAGGAATTCCGGATCACAAAAATACATGGATAATAGCACATAAAAATCAACAAAAAATGGTTTTAACTGCTTTAGGGCTCCTTTAAATTTGAAAATGCGTCTATTTGCTCCTTGGGACGATTTAGATCATTGCTAAGATCTTAATAGACGTTCATGAAAATTTTAACCATTTTATTTTAAAAATTTCTGAATACAAAAAATTCATGGACTATAGCATACGAAAATTGACAAAGTTCATTGCTAAGGTCTTAATGGACGTCCATGAAAATTTTTGGTCATTTTATTTTCAAAATGTGGGATCACTAAAAATCTATGGAATATAGCACACGAAAATCGACAATCATTCTCTTTCTCGTGATTATGTTTCGGTAATCTTCTCCGGTTAATCCTTCGACGAGTTAGAAAGAAAAATCATAAATTTTATGTTGAAAATTATCAATTTTTCTTTGGAAGTCATCATGTCCTCCACTGCTTCTATTTCTTTTTAGAGTTCCTCTTTAAGGGTAGAGTGTTGTATGTGCTTCCATCAAACAATTAATGGTGACAAATTTTGTGATTCCTCAATAAAAGAATAACTCAAAATTAAGAAAAATGTAAATGCTTTAAAGAAAATAGGGCCACCAATAAAAAAAATTAAAAAAGAAAGAAAACTGAAAAAACTAATATATTTATAAAAAAAATTATAATGCATAATTATTTAGTGACCAGTAAAATAGTGTCATGTGTTCAAAGTTGTCGTTCTAACATATATATTTTTCACGAATCTTAAGAAAGATTAAGACACTTTCTTTGTCATGTCGCATTTTGAGGGGGTAATAATATCGCTTTGAACAAGATTAGGTTTGTATAATAAGTTGTCATAATAGTTTAAGTATGTAACTAACTTTTCGGTACATGTTTGGAGGGATTTATGTCTTTTCCCTTTTTAGTTTCACATAAACTTTATGTCATCCAAGATATGTGTACAATAATATCATGTAATGTTGTATGTATAACCAAGTACCGATGGATTGGGCTTTGATATTTTTTGGCCCACCGAAATAATGGGTCAACTTAATCTGTCTCGTCAAATTTCAGAACACATATGGGGAACTAGCCGAATCATATTGAGGTAGGCCGGATGGATTGGCCAGCCAATATTGACAGCTCTCGATATTGAAAATTGTGTTGATTTTAGTTGTACGAAAAATGGTACTGTGACTTTTGATTGTAACAAAAACTTAGTGTGTGTTTAATCTTATTAACTTAAAATTACTTTTTTTCCTATTTTTGTATGTGTTTAGTAAATATTAAAGGTTTTTATAAGTTAAAAGAGTTGACATAAATATAGAAAAGCTAGAAAATAAGATCGAAATAAACTAATTTGATTATTAATTTTTTTTCAATTTTTCGATTTGATGTTCAATATAAGGATTTGGATATTTCGTTACACCAAAGAACCAAACTTTTATAAATTAATTTTTAAAAATGAACCAATCTTTTGGTTCCCATCCCAACAATTCCTCAACCAAAAACCAAAAGTCAACTAGCAGAACAGCCATCCAGCAACAAATCAAAGCAATAGATTTGCAATTCAGATAATTAACTTACAAATACTAACAGATATTTTTATCGATGTACATCAAAATCGATGAACCGAGTCGAAATTAATAAAACCAAATGCTCAATCAGGTCTCTAAATGAATTCCAATTAATCAAACTCAAAAGCAGATATCGAACACAAGTGACAAATCCAAAAAGAGAAATTGAACCACCAAAATAGCCATCAGACAAAACTAATGGTGTAAAGACCATATGATTATAAAAGCAATAAGCACCACTTGACTGTCAACAACAAAAAACAGTTGGAATATAGCAGAAATATCACATATTTTGGTTCAAAAAGAACATAATATAGTAAACCAAAAAATGTATCAATGTTTATAAACTGTCTGATGTATTATTATATCTTCTTAGAGACCCCAAGCCTGAGTCTGAAATCTTCTTCCATTAGCGGAAGGCCATCGCGCAACTTCACTTTTGGTTCCCATCCTAACAATTCTTTCGCTTTTGTGATATCTGGTTTCCTTTGTCTTGGATCATCTGGTGTATTTTCCACCATTTTTATCTCAACTTTCGGACTGATAAGCTGCAAACACACGAACGAATATATGTGGTTTAAACAGAGTGATTTTCCAGCAGCGGAAATACAAGTTGTGGCAAAATCTAAAGTACACAAAGAGCAGCTTCTTGAGAATATGTGATTACCTCCTTCACTAGTTCCGCAAGCTCAATCATGGTAAATTCACCTGTACAGGAAGATCGACAGGAAATTAGATCAACGTAGTATTTCAAAACTGTAATTTAGCTTGAGCATGATATCAGGATTTAGTCAGTAATTGCAGCACACATGTGTCAATTGATCTGGACTTTGGATTTGCGAAAAGAATTACAAAAAAATTATCAGACCCTTGCCTCCCATTAGAAATTGCACTCATCGAATAAAAATCTGATTATATCACACTCACCTGGGTTACCGATGTTGATTGGCCCAGTGTTATCCCCTTCCATTAGACGGATAAGTCCATCAACCTTCAAAGTATTGAAGACGAGGGGGAAGAAAACATTAGGAGCAAACTCATATAGCAATAACGACTATGATAGTAGTTCATTGACATACCATATCAGAGACATAACAGAAACTGCGAGTCTGTGTCCCGGGAGCTTGAACAGTTAATGGTTCATCCCTTTACAACGGAGAAAATCAGGAATGTTAGTTAAAAAGATTGGTATAATTAGGCGGGATATGGATCGACAGAGAGAAATTGGTGATTGAATATGCAAAACGGTTGAACAAAAGCAAAAGTCGATCATTACAGTTGACGAAGCTACTAATAATCATCACAAATGGACTAAGAAAACAATGGCCTACTTTGGAAATCACGGTCAACGTATCATTAAGCATGTAGTTACATTTGTATATTCAGAGTGATGACAATCAAGAAAGAACTTACCGAAGTGATTGAGCTATAAAGTTGCTGACTACACGCCCATCGTCAATATTCATACGAGGTCCATAAGTGTTGAAAATTCTAGCAATTCGTATTTCTGTTGCAAAATGCATAGATATCATGAATGCATCAGTGGAATATTGTGGACAACCTGAACAATATCAAAGGAACTACAAATTACCAATCCCATGCTGCCGGTGGTAGTCAAACATCAATGTCTCTGCCACACGCTTCCCCTCATCATAACAGCTTCGAACTCCTAAACACAACAACAGTGACATTGTTAGACATATGCTTCAACGAGATGCTCAAACGTTGACTTAGATACACTCATCAGATCAAAATCGGTGTTTGATTTCTAGTTTCGAATTTATATTATCCTTTTGCTTTACTACTAAACACTTAAACTTTTTGTAGAAGAGTCTTCCTGTGATCAACGTGATTGAGTGAACCAAGTAGTCTAAAAGAGAATAGTAGTGAAACTTTAGTTGTTGAATCTCCAGATGCAATTCCGTATTGTCCTCTAAGTTGGAACAGATGTAAAAACATGATTAATACACACAAAACAACTTACAATATGGTGCCAGTGTTCATAAGTTGAAACAATGTTCGAGTTCGTGAGGTTTTCATGAAATTCAAGATGTAAGAGGACGTACCGATTGGGTTAACATTACCCCAGTAGCTCTCAGGTTGGGGATGCACAAGAGGATCACCATAAACCTCTGAGGTTGACGTGAGCAGAATCCTACACACAATTACAGAAAGTGAGTAAAGTGAAAGTCAAAAAGATGAGGTCAAGAAGCATTTTAAATCTTCTAACCTTGCTCCGACACGCTTTGCTAAGCCCAACATATTCAGCGTGCCAATGACATTAGTCTTTATTGTCTGTCCGAAAAAAAGTTAAAGAAAAAATGCATCAAAAACAAATTTTGTACTTCACCATATCTATTAACCTGCATGAACCTAAAAGGTTTATTTCTATAGTTTACCAGAGATAACACAGTCCATCAGAATTTTATACTAGCCAAAGCCAAGAGGCTTATCAACAGAGGTTAAACGAGACAAAAAAAAGATGCAGCATTGACAAAATAATATTCCCGTTTCTTCTTTATTTGGGGAACAACAGAAAATCAGGTAGAATCAGAGAGCTTATGCAAATAAGTTATGAATAGAAATCATCACGATTCACTGATAGCTAAGATCGTACATACCTTAACAGCATTGTACTTATAGAAAATTGGAGAAGCAGGGCATGCGAGATGATAAATCTTATCAACTTCAACCAACAAGGGCTCTGTCACATCTACAAACAATAAACATGTAACAGAAACAGTCACGCCTTCTGATAATACAGTATGAAACAACATACGGGTGTCGACTCAACTGTTTGAACTGCTACAATGTTGGGAGGTCAGAGTAGACAACTAAGATCTGACACTTAACGTAGGAAGTTAGCTCTTCTACCGTCACCAGATTGCAGCAAAAACAAACCCAAACTAAAATCTACTTATCTTAATCGTATTAGAAGTTAAAGTATTCAATTTCATTAAATGAAACAGTTACTATTACATAAAGATAAGATTTTTCTAGCCTGTATTCCCCTCGACTAGATGTTGAATACTCACAAAAAGTAGTCTATATATTAGCTAACTAGTATGTAAATGAAGTAAAGATGAGAGTATACCGTGGCGCCTAAGCTCAAATCTGGGATGACCAATCCATCTTTTCAGATTATCCTTTGAACCAGTGAAAAAGTTGTCCACAACAATAACCTGCACGGTGATAAAGAAAGAGCTTTAGATGCATAAGGGCATCATTCTATTACTCTACTACGCATTCACTCGGAAGGCTCATGAAAACAGAAGTAGTTTTTCCTTACACATAAGTCTATAAGGGGCTAAGGAATAAAAAATAGGATTATAAAAACAAATCGGCAAGGCAACAAAAAAAATCTAGAAGATACTGATGAACCGATAGATGATGCAAGACCGAATAAGTTACCTCATTCTTCTCATCCTCCATCAATTTGTCGACTAGGTGAGAACCAATAAATCCAGCTCCTCCAGTAACCAAAATTCTCATGTTAGGCTGCAACCAAGAATAGAATGTTTTAGTAAAACGGGCATTAAGGATTAGAATTTAGAAGTAGGCAGAGCAGACCAAACATAGCATATGCGGTTTTACTATGGAATGATAGTGTTTAACTGATCAAAACCCTTTAGTACTGTGACTCCAGTAAAGCACATCGACACTCACTATTGCCGTGAGTGCCAACTTGCTAACTGAAAACATCAGAAGTTTCATCAAAAATGAAACTATACAACTAGGATCAGGCCAAATGGATGATTCTTAACTCGTAAAACAGAAGCACCAAAGCAAATATCAAATTCCTATCTCTAGGTCAAGTACACTAATCTTTCGTTTTCGCAGATAAAGCTGATATCAAATCCACACTCGTTCTTTATTGATTCAAAACTCCACACAATTATCAACTTCCGATTTTAAGACTAAAATAGTTGTTTGATTAGACCATATGGTTTATACTCTATACCACATATCTTCTCTTTTTCGGGGGAAAATTGGGGGTAGGGCAGGTAGTCAACCAACTAGCTACTACGATTTACCTATACCACATATCAAACACAAACAAAAGAACAAACTTGTTGTCAAAGCCTATAATGACAACTTCAACTCATAGGGTAAACATACATACGCGAAAAAATTACTAAAATTCCAACAAAAACTCGTAATTTCAAAAGTCGAATAAGAACTTATCAAGTTTAAATTCTGAATCCGCCCCTACATTAAATTTACCTGAAAAAACTTTGAGAAGCGCAAAGGAGATGGAGTTGGAGGTGGCTTAGTTGTTGTTTGGTGATCTCCATTAGCAGAATTCTTTGCCATTGCTCACAAAAATCCTTCAATCAAATTAGTTATATAGAAAAACTAGCATTAGATCCCAATCAAAACCTTCTTAATCATAAAAAAAAACACAGTAAAAATCAATCAAAACCTTCTAAATTAATTATTCCAGCATCAATCTCAATCAAAACAATCAAATTAAACAAAAACACATAAAGCTTAATCCAATTAAAATCATGTTATATACCAATTCATAAAACATACCTTATGCCAACAAAAAAAAACTTTTTTTGCTCTGCTAGTTCTGTGACATGCAAAAAGAGATTATACACATTTATATATATATATATATATATATACAGACACATAAACACAAAATAAAAAATAAAATAAAAGAGATTTACTTGGCAAATAATAAAATAAATTGAAATAAGAATGCTTATAATTGACGAAACGTAAAGTTGAAAGAATAACATATAAGAGTACCAAACCTTTAGAATATTGATTTTCAACAAAGTCAAAGCAAAAGTAAAAGAATACTTATTATTACCTTAGATGGGATTTTGCTAGAATTAAGGCTATTAATTAAGTGCGATGATAGTGGAATATAAATATTTATAAGTTTTTAAGAATATATTCTTTTTTTTTAAAAAAAATATTTACTAATTTAATTTAAGTAGAATAAGAAGATTAAGAGAAAGAAAACTAGATTTTTTTTTTTTATTTTTATTGACTTCGTGTATTTCGAGGAGGACTCAACTTGGACTTTTAACATTGATTTTTTTGACATAAATTATAAATCGTCAATTCTCTATTTTACTATATAGAGAAAGTTTATAATAGAAATCATTTCTTTTCTTTTATAGATAATCACTCTATAAACATTGTAATATAAAATTGTATTCTTTTCAAAATTTTCATTTAATATAAATTGTATTTTATTCTATATTTCTAGATAATATAAATTGCAATAAATATTATGTGTTAAATTATGTGTCTTTTTAATTATTGTTGATTTTTGTTTTATTTTATTTGACCACTATTTTTAAAAATATATATTTGTTTTATTTATTACTTTTATAATATCAATAAAAAGATAAATATTTTATTTTATAAAAATAAATATGTCGTTGAAAAAATCAAATAACGCTTCTTAGATATCTAATAGAAAGAGCTAGGAATGAAAGACATAAACGCATTCATCGAATGTGATTTATGAGTAAAGTTTTGTGTCTTCTTATTTATTGTTGAAATTACTATATTATCCCTTTCACTTAATTTTTATTTGTCCCCTATTATTAAAATATATTTATTTCATTTATTACTTTTATAATATGAAAAACAAAGATACATATTTTATCTTTTTTAAAAATGTCATATCGTTGAGAACTTGAAAAACGCTTCTCACATGCCTAAATAGAAAGAGCAGAGGAGATAATGCATAAAATGCATTCACCAAATGCGATTAATGAGTAAAATTTTGTGTCATCTCATTTATTATTGAAATTACTATATCACCCCTTACGTTTAATTTTATTTGTCAATTATTTTAAATATACATTTATTTATTTCATTTATTACTTTTATAATATTATAAACAAAAATATTTAATCTTTTAAAAAATGTCATGCCGTTGAAAATATGAAAAAACGCTTCTCGAAGACCTAAATAGAAAGAGCTGAGAAGATATAGCATAAAACGAATTCAACCAATGTGATTTATGAGTAAAATTTGTGTCTTCTTATTTATTGTTGAAATTAACATATTACCCCTTCCGTTTAATTTTATTTGTCCACTATTTTAAATATATATTTATTTATTTCATTTATTACTTTTATAATATCAACAAAAGATAAATATTTTATCTTTAAAAAAAAATCATGTCGTTGAAAACATGAAAAATCCTTTTCAGATGCTTATATAGAAAGTATTGAGTAAATAAGGCATAAAACGCGTGAGCCAAATGAGTTTTATGAGTAAATTTATGTGTCATCTTATTTATGGGTTGGAATTATTATATTAATCCTTCCGTTTAATTTTATTTTTTCACTATTTAAAAAATTATTTATCTATTACTTTTATAATATGAAGAAAATATAAATATCTTATTTTTAAGAAAAAATCCATATCGTTGAAAACTTGAAAAAACACTTCTCAAATACCTAAATAGAAAGAGCTGAGAAGATAAGGCACAAAATGCATTCGCGAAATGCGATTTATGAGTAAAATTTTATTTGACCACTATTTTAAAATATATTTATTTATTTTATTTATTACTTTTATAATATCAAGTAAAGAAAAATATTTTATCTTATAAAAAATTATACCGTCGGAAAATTCAAATAACGCTTTTCAGATACCTAATAGAAAGAGCTAAGAATGAAAGACATAAAAGCATTCACCGAATGTGATTTATGAGTAAAATTTTGCGTCTTCTTATTTATTATTAAAATTACTATATTACCCCTTTTGTTTAATTTTATTTGTCCACTAATTTGAAATTATATTTATTTATTTTATTTATAACAATTATAATATCAAAAGATAAATATTATATCTTTTAAATAAAGTCATGTCATTTTAATTTTGAAAAAAAACGCTTTTAAGATCCTAAATATAATGAGTTGATAAAATAAGGCATATAAAACGTGCACCAAGCACAATTTATGAGTAAAATTTTGTCTTTCTTATTTATTATTAAATTTATTTTACCCGTGCCGTTTAATTTTTTCCCGCTATTTTTAAAATATATGAATTTATTTCATTTATTACTTAAACAATACTCATATCATTGAAAACTTGAAAAAACGCTTCTCAAATAGCTAAATAGAAAGACTTGAGAAGATTAGATATAAAACGCATTAACCAAACGCGATTTATGAGTAGAATTTCGTGTCATCTCATTTATTGATGAAATTATTATATTACCCTTCTATTTAATTTTATTTCTCCACTATTTTAAATATATATTTATTTTAATTTTTTACTTTTATAATATAAAGAAACAATAAATATTTGATCTTTACAAAAAACGTCATGTCATTAAAAACTTGAAAAAACGGTTCTCAGATACATATATAGAAAGAGCTAAGAAGATAAGGCATAAAAGGCACTTCACAAAATGCGATTTATGAGTAAAATTTTGTGTATTCTCATTTATTGTTGAAATTACTATATAACCCATTTAGTTTATTTTTATTTGTCCATTGTTTTAAAATTTTATTTATTTATTTTATTTACAACTTTTATAATATGAAGAAAACATAAATATTTTATCTTTCAAAAAAAATTCATATTGTTGAAAACTTGAAAAAAAGTGTTTCTCAGGTACCTAAATAGAAATAGCTGAGAAGATAAAGAATAAAATGCATTCACCAAATGCAATTTATGAATAAAAGTTTTGCGTCTTCTTATTTATTGTTGAAATTACTATAATACCACTTCCGTTTAATTTTATTTCTCCACTAATTGAAAAATATATTTGTTTATTTCATTTGTTACTTTTATAATATAAAAAGGGATAAATAAATACTTTATATTTTAAAAAAGCGTCATATCGTTGAAAATGTGAAAAAAATGCTTCTAGGATATCAAAATAAAAATAACTAATAAAATAAGACATAAAGCGCATTCACCAAATGCAATTCATGAGTAAAATTTTATGCCATCTCAGTTATTGATGAAATTACTATATTATCTCTTCCAATTAATTTTATCTGTCCACTATTTTAAAGATATATTTATTTTTCCATTTATAACAATTATAATATCAACAAAATATAAATATTTTATCTTTTACATAAAATCATGTTATTTAAACTTTGAAAAAAATGCTTTTAAGATACCTAAATATAATGAGCTGATAAATAAGGCATTAAACACGTGCACCAAACACAATTTATGAGTAACATTTTGTATCCTTTTTATTTATTGTTGAATTTTTTATTTTAGCCATCGCGTTTAATTTTTTCCCACTATTTTTAAAATATATTAATTTATTTCATTTATTACTTTTGTAATTTCAAGAAAAGATAAATATTTTATCTTTAAAAAAACATCATATTGTTTTACTTTTGCTTTGACTTTGTTGAAAATCAATATTTTTCACTATTTATCGAATGCGATTTATGAGTAAAATTTTTTGTTATCTCATTTATCGTTGAAATTGCTATATTACCCCTTACGTTTAATTTTATTAGTCCACTATTTTAAAAATATATTTATTTATTTTATTTATCACTTTTATAATATCAAAAAAAAGTTAAATATTTGACCTTTTAGAAAAACGTCATGTTATTTAAAATGTGAAAAACCACTTCTCGAATACCTAAATAGAAAGAATTAATAAGATAAGGAATAAAGCGTATGAACCAAATGCGATTTATGAGTAAAATTTGTTGTCTTTTTATTTATTGTTGAAATTACTATATTATCTCTCCCGTTTAATTTTATTTTTTTTCATTATTTTAAAAATATATTTATCTATTTTATATACTATTCTTTTTAATACGAAGAAAAAAATAATTTTTATCTTTTAAAAAAATATCATTTCGTTGAAAATTTGAAAAGAAATGCTTCTCACGTAGCTAAATAGAAAGAGTTGAGAAGATAATGCATAAAACGCGTTCACCAGTTGCGATTTATGAGTAAAATTTTGTGTCATCTCATTTATTGTTGAAATTACTATATTAGCCTTTCCGTTTAGTTTTATTTGTCCATTATTTTAAAAATATATTTATTTATTTTATTTTTCACTTCTATAACATCAAAAAAAATATTTTATCTTTTAAAAAACATCATGTCATTGAAAATGTGGAAAACACTTCTCGGATATCTAAATAGAAAGAACTGATAAGATAAGGTATAAAACGCGTGCATCAAATGCGATTTATGAGCAAAATTTTGTATCTCTTTAGTTATTATTGAAATTACTATATTATCATTTCCGTTTAATTTTATTTTTTCCACTTTTTTAAAAAATCATTTATTTATTTATTACTTCTATAGTATGAAGAAAAGATAAATATTTTATATTTGTATAAAATGTCATATCGTTGAAAACTTGCAAAAACACTCATCAGATACTATATAGAAAAACCTGAGAAGATAAGGCGTAAAACTTGTTACTAAATGTGATTTATGAGTAAAATTTTGTGTCATCTCATTTATTGTTGAAAATTAATATATCATCCTTTCGTTTAATTTTATTTGTCCACCATAAATATATATATCTATATATATATCTATATCTATATATATATATATATATATATCAAGAAACAATAAATATTTTGTCTTTTAAAAATACATTATATCGTTGAAAACTTGAAAAAATGTCTCTCAGATACCTAAATAGAAAGAGTTGAGTAGCTATGCCATAAAACACATTCACCAAATGTGTTTTATGAGTAAAATTTCGTGTCTTCTTATTTATTGTTGAAATAACTATATTACCCATTCCGCTTAATTTTCTTTGTTTACTATTTTTAAAATATATTTATTTATTTCATTTATTACTTTTATAATATCAAGAGAAGATATATATTTTATCTTTTAAAAAATGTCATATCGTTGAGAACTTGAAAATTGCTTATGATAGACATAGTTGAAAAGATAAGACATAAAGCACATTTATCGAATACGATTTATGAGTAAAATTTTATATTATCTCATTTATCATTGAAATTACTAATTACTCTTTCCATTTAATTTCATTTATCTACTATTTTAAAAATATATTTATTTATTTCATTTATTATTTTATAATATCAAAAAAAGATAAATATTTTATTTTCTAAACAAACTGTTCATTCTACTTTTATTTTCTCTTGCTCTTTAGGAATTTCTAAAGATCAAAACAACACAAAAGAGAAAAAAAATAATGATGGGCAATTTTTTGAGTGAAAAAAACAGATAAAAAAAGATTTACTTTTTTGGAATACTTCTAAAGATTCTATTCGACCAAACATCATTAGAGATTCTTTTTTTATTTTCTTTGCACATAGTAAAAGTTTTTATTTTTATTTTTATTATACCCATGAAAGCAAGTCCTATGTAAAATTATCTTTTCTTGGAAATGTGAATATTGTTGGCATAAAAAATGTGAGTTCCAACATGTGATATGTAACACTCCCTTCCATATTAAATGATCAGTTTCTATTCTATATGGTAATTAAAAAATTATCAATACATTAATCAATTTAACTAATAAATTGATTTTAATACTTCTAAGGCACATGTGGAATTTTCTAATTGATGAAGACTTCACCATTATATCCTATAAATAATTTGTTCCATTTCATTTATATAATAAATAAACACAACAACAATAAACTACTTTCTTGAGCATCAAGTTTGCTTTTACTTTGTCTAACTTCTTGCTTAAAGGCTCACTTACTCATACATAATAACATGCAACCAAACTCAATCCATTTAACATTTTGTTTTGTAATATTTATTTCATTAAAAACTAAATCAACTGTACAAACAACTGTTTTCTCTATTCTTAATTATTTGTTTATTTTTAAATTAAATATCTATTGAAAAATTAATATTTAATATAGTGAGTTTATCATTTTGTCCTTCATAATTATATTAAGTAGATGACTTGAAAACTTAAATTTTCAAAAGTAATTAACATTTATTGTTTATGTTAATTGAATCTTGATGTTTCATTCCTATTTCTTAAAAAGCAAAATAATAATAATAAAAAAAATATTTCCTATCATTCCTAACAATCTTATGGCGAATAATCAAATATAAATTATTTTTTCAATAATTTTGGAATTCACGATGGATAATCATCTAGCTGGACTAATTTCAACTATTAATTAAATTAAGCTTATTGACTTAACATTAATTAAAATAACTAAACTTGAATTTGGTAACCACAAAGTGGCTGTAGTTTAGTGGTAAGAATTCCACGTTGTGGCCGTGGAGACCTGGGCTCGAATCCCAGCAGCCACAAAAATGTTGATTTTTTTTTTTTTTAAAAATTATTATTAATAATTGTTTTCTTTTTTTCTTTTTTAGTATTTGTGTTAATTGTATAGAATGACAAACTAATAATATAAAATAAAAACAGTAGCTACCGTTTGAATTATTTGTGTTCCATAGCAAACTGTTGTCAATTGTCTCTCTCTCATAAATGCTCAACACCGATAGCGAGTCGTCTAAACACCAAAATACCAATGCAGGCTACAGAAATAGGGAAGAAAACAAGTAGAGAGAAACTTAGTCCTTTTGCATTGTCTATTCACAATGGCTCGTTGTATGCAATGTAGTTATATATAATTTCTCTCTTTATCATTTATACAATTCGATTCAATTGAATACTTCTTGTCATGTCTTTTTTCCCTTTCTCTTTTTCTCGTTTTATACAAATTCAAATTGTATATAATTTCTCTCTTTCTCGTTTTATACAATTCGATTCAATTGTATACAAATTCATATTTTATACAGATATACAAACACATACAATTGAATTGAGAACGAGAGGCTAACAACAATTTATACAAATGGCCTGCTAGGGAAATTATACAAATCTGAAGAGGAGCCAACTAGTTATACAATTGCTTCTTTTGTATATATGTATGGCGAAATAGACATAGCTTTCAATTGTTTATGTATAGCGAATTTTATATATATATATATATATATATATATATATATATATATATATATATATATATAGCACAATTATGCAAACTTTGCTATATCATACAAATTTGATTTTTTTGTTTGTTATATATGAACGTTACCCGTTAGATAATCATCAAATATAGTAATAATTTATAAAATTCGATTAGTTGAAGTTGAAGTAGCGTAAATTAATAATAATTCGATCCGTCGAAACTAAAGTGGAGCGAATTAATGTATTATTGAAAATAAAACAACTTTCAGAAGCTCTCGCCATGTTTGGTTATTTTTTTAAAAAAAAATTCTCATTATTTGGTAAATCATGTAATCTATGATATTACCTAATTAGATAATTATTTATCACAACATGTACAATCCCACTTTTTTTTTAAATATCTTTTCTGTAAGGATAGTTTGATTTGTGAATAATTTGTACATTATTTAATTTATAAGATTATAATACGTGTGACCAAAAAAATTATGTAATGGATAATACTTTTTTTTTTCACTAGATGTTTTGTTTTAGAGGAATACAAATGAATATACTTATACTAGTGTAATATAAATATTGAATTTTATTGTACACAAGATTTAAAAATATAACCTCATATCCGAAAATTACTATCCCTTATTTTATTTATTTTTTTCCAGACAAGTTGTTTATGGCATCCAAATGATGTTCTAAAAAGAACTTTTCCAACAAACTTTTCTAAAATGTTAAATCCCAAAAAGAGTTGTTCAATATTCCCAATTAGTATTCAAAGTGTTTGTGCAACTTGTAGAAGTATAAATAATTATTCTCACCATCAACAAATATGATACCAACTAAGGTTGTTTTTCTCTTAATCAAAGATATCGATTAGGTTTGAGCTTATCTCCAATTAATTAAGATAAAGTGTTTATTCATACTTTTAACAACATGAAAATATTGGTCCATGACTATATTTACTGCATCTTCAAGAGCAACTCTAGATGCTTTTCTATTTGGTGATTTCAAGAAGTTGCTTCAATCCCGTTAAGAGTTTTGAGAAAATTACACGAATAAAAAAAACACAGATTCGCAATCTCTTTTTAGCTATTATATATGTGCATCTCTCTCCTCTCTTCCTTGATCTCTCGCCTTTCTCCTTCTTATACATATACAAATATAAATTATACATATAACTGTATATGACAGATTTACTTACAATTTGCCTTTCTCCACTCTTTGCCTTCTCTAACTCGCCTCTCATCTCCCTCTCAAATTTCTCTTGTCAGATATACCACTTACATATATACAATTCTCTAACAGATATACATATACGATTCGACAAAATATACAAATACATTCATCTTGCTCCACTCTCCGCCCTCTCTTCTTCCTCTCCCAATCTAGCTCGCATTTCTCCCCCTCTAACATGAATCTACCAATCGTAATTAGAAAACTATATCTATGAAGCCTAATTAAAGCATTTCAATAGCTATTTACGAAATTTCCCCTTAATTTAGCTGGTCATCACGATCCAATAAAGATTGAAATTTGATATATTTTTTTTATAAAAAGCACTTTCCTATGAAATATAAATTCAGAATAATCAAACTAAACTAAACTAAAATAATTATTCGTTGTAATCACCTATTTTCAAATTTATTTTAATCAACTTTCAGTGAGACACAAGTTGCCCTAGCGGTAACGTTATATCTCTTTTTATAAAATTACGCGGCGCTTAGCATAAGCTTTTCTTTGGCTTTATTTTGATAGGTTAGAGTAGTTACGAATTTCAAAAATTTAATAATTTTAGCTCAAAATTTATATTTATATTTAAAGAATTATTAATATATATAATAAACTTATTCAAAATTAAATTAAAAAAATTATTATGATTCAAAATATATAAACTAAAATTTTTGACTCCACTTATATTGCATTTATATTTTTGGTAGCTTTATGATAAGAAATAAAAGATTTGATTCTCTTGTCATCGTTAATATTTTATACTTTTTAAATGCTGATTAAGGCATATGCCATAATGCTTGTCGGAGAAAATTCAAATTTTAATTGCTTTTTAATTTATTTATATAACTTTTATTTGACACGAAATATAAGAAAGTAAATATTTTTTAAAATTTTTTTTACAGGTTTAAATTATAGGTATATAGAATTATATTAAATGTGTCATTCAGAAAGTCAGAAAATAAAAATTGTTATCTCTTGTTTAATATGATAGTAACTAATTTTAATATTGCGAGTGAATAAAAGTTACTCTATTTTTCAAGATATTTTTATATTTTGGATATAAAAGAAAGGAACTTAACTTTAATCAAGAGTTCATTACAGCTGTGTTAATTTAATTAAAGTAAACTGATGGTAATATATACATGAATCAGCTTTGACACATTTTGTCACCTTTTAATCTCCTATCATGTGTTTGTTTAATTAATTCACTAATTATGATTATGTACTTTATCTTTGTACCACGATCGGTTCTACTTTTTTAGTGCTTGATAAGTAAAAGGTGAATGCAATCCACCGAACAACCTCTAAAAAATAATACTTTACTTAGACTTGTTTAGTGACGGAGTCAAAAATTCGTTAAAAAATTATATCGTGTAAAATTTTTAAGTATTTATATATATATATTGATTTTTTTAATTTTTTTTTTACTTTTTTCATGCATTTACTTTTTCATATTTTGATACATTCTGATAAAAATGCAAATTTTAACAATTTAGAGAATCAATCAAAAAAGATATATCGAATATTGAAATCGATCGAGAAGTCTTCATTTTTTTTTTAAGTGAGTGATTGAGCAAAGCATACTTCTATTGAATTAGCCTAGCATTACTTTATAATAGATGCACTTAAACTAAAAGTAAGTTCTCTTATATACAATTTATCACAGAGCATAAAGATCACTTAATAAAACGTCTACTCTGATAGAAATTTTATGAATACATGTAATATATTTTTAGATGGGGCATGCACGATCGAGAGTACAAGCATTTTCAATAAATTTGATTTAATTAATCTATCGTCAGAGCACATAATGCAGCAAATAAGTAGTACAATATACTATTTTCAGATTATTAAAAAAATTCTATAGAGTATACATAACTTTGTTAGTGCTTAAGAATATATATATATATATATATATATATATATATATATATTTAAAGTTGTTGGTTTTTTCCTCTCAGATACTTTAACTATGCTATTTTCCTATTGAATCATTGAACCATCCATAATTTATTTTTTTAAACACTGTTGATTGATGTAGAACCAAATTTTGTGAGAGTATTGATAGAGAGGATACATATGTTGTTCCAGAAGTCATTAGTTCAATTGATAATGAAAATGTTCGAGAATAATTGTGTTTTACTTCAAGTCATTTGGACATATTAGAAAAGAGCTAAATCTAATACACAGTTTGTCTTCATTCCTTCAATCAAAATAATTACAATACGAACACAATTGAAGGCGTTTACAATAGATTAGTCGATCAAATCAGCCAACAGTGTTTAAAAGGAATAAATTATGGATAGTTCAATGATTCATTCGAAAAATGACGTAATTAAGGGACCCGAGGAGAAAAACTCAACAAATTTAAAGATTTACAAGTTTAAGGATTTATTTGTAAGTTTCGCGTATTTTATTTGATCTAGTGTGATTAAGATTACTAGATTAGTGACTAAAAGATATTGTCTAGATTGTAAATAGGAATAGGATTCCTTTTACAGTGTTTTGTCTATCATATAATGTTGTCTTTTTTATGTTATTCCCTTTACTTTTCACTTTATTTATTTTACTTTTCACAAACCAAATCATAGATTTAATGTTTTTATAATGATGAGATTTTAAGCTATGTTTTTGCACCACTAAAAAGAAAAAAAAAATTGAAAAAGGGAGAGCTAAATGGAATATTTGAGATTTGGAAAGATCTTTTTGAATACTTCAAGTATTACTACTTGAATGTACTTAGAAGTTTTGCATTCTTTTTTCCAATTAAGAGCTGAGAAAATATTCTTTTTTCATGTCTATTTCTTACTTGAGGGATTCAACCATACTTAAATAATTCCTCCCTTTCAAAATACTTATTAATTATTGTATATTTTATTTCTCGAGAGTTAAAAGCTTTATGAATTTCGATTGATATTTTGTTTACCGTTAATTTTATGTAATGTTGTTTGATTTGAGAAAAAGAGAGATTTTTGAAACTTGTGATATGTAACAAGTCATAGATGTTTGTATGATTATAACAACACGTCCGAAGGAGTCTGCCGTACTGCAATACTTTCTCTGTTTCAGAATACTTGTTAATTTCACGTTTTATTTTTTGAGAGTCAAGCTCCATGAGCTTCAATTAACATTTTAACATATTTGATCCGTCCCGACTTTATGTGACGTTGTTTGAGTTGACACACAAAGTTTAGAAAAGAAAGATTTTTGAAATTTATGATCTAAAACAAATCATAGATATTTGTACGACTATAAATTTCATATTTTAAAATTAAATTGTTACTAAATATAAAATTGTGTCATTTTTTTTTTAACTGACGAAAAAAGAGATCGTGTCACATATATTGTGAGATAGGGAGTTTTTTTTTTATCATACTTATATGAGAAGAATTGAAACTTGCAAGTAGTATTTCTCATAAGATTTTTAAATATTTAAATTTTAAGTTTAAACTATTCAGTAAATTTAATTCTCCAAAAATTAATCAAATTAACTCTAAAAAAAAAACGAAATGTAATAACTATTTTGAGACGAAAAAAAGTCTAATTTACTAGAATTACTTCATTAAATCTAACAATAATTACTTAGTGAGGTATAACTAGACATGCATATATATAGAAGTACATATTAATTAATTAATCTCTTCATACCCCACATTTTGTTCCAAAAGAATTATTTCGAGGTCCGAGACTATGGTGGCCTTTAAAATTTAGAAACGTTAGATATATTTCCATGTTATATGGGGACGAATATACTATATACGAATTCAATAAAATTTAATAATTTTAATTTAAGCTTTGATACATATATCATCGTCATCGGTGTCGCAGCTAGTTGAAGACATGCATGCAGATAAAGATTTGTATCGAAGGTAAAATATTTTCTAACAAAAAAAATTATAAACAAAGATACTCAAACTTAATATATCTGATTTAAGACAAAAAAAAAAAAAAAACTTAACATTCAATTACAATTGTTAGGATTTTATTAATGGTCAATTATATACATATATAGTTGAAGGGTGTCAATCGATATCCCTTTGTTAGAAAATTACACTGTGTAGTCATATATAATCTTTTTTTAATGTATATATATTACATGTTGACACTTCTTAACTTTTATACAATTCTTATTTATATTTTGGCACCCACTTAATTAAAATTTCAACTTCACCGCATAAATTATATATAAAATGAGAATTAATTATGTGATGACATCAACCCGACCGAAAAAGCGGAGAAGTGCTATTAAGGTATCTAGGTAAGCTAGCCTTCTCGATTTGGAAAGGTCATTCCTACTAAATGAACTCACTCGACTTGAGTAGACGCATTTCTATATTTAGTAAAAATTTTATTTAGTTTCAAATAGATACATATTTTTATAAATATAATAATTAATTTTAAAATATTTATTTAGGATTGGTGAGATGATTTTAGTCACACGATATTCATAAATTTTTTTTGTGTTACAAATTTTAAAAATCTTTAATTTCTTTGTATTTTGAATTTGATGTTAGTCAAACTACAAATTAGTACAATATATGAAACAGAATGGAAGGAGTACTTTGTTTACAATGTTAAAATATTTATTTATTCATTTTTACTTATCATTTTTCTAAATTTTGATTATATAGTAACTTTCATATAGTTTTTAAAATATACAAATTTTAGTTCTAAGACATTGAGTTGATTTAATTTAATTTAATTAATCAAATTTAATAATTAGTCAAATTATTTACTCTCAAAAATAAAAAAACACATAATAAACTTGAATGGAAAAAATGAGAGAATTTTTTATATTTATTGTTAATAAAAAGCCAATACACCACTGTCTAGTGAAATAAAAGAGAGACGATATTTTTAAAAAGAGAAAACCTTGCACAAAATCTTGTATATATCCATATAGTATATTTGATATTGTTAGTAAAAATTAAGTTTATATGCTTGATAACTAACATGACATGCGACTATCGCGATAAAAATGTGTATTATTTATATGTGTATATATTCATACAAGTAATTAATTTCAGATATAAAATTCTATTTACATCGATGATTATCTGTTTCATTATTGATAAAAAATAAACAACGATCTATTCTTAAAATTAAATTTATAAGAGAAGTCATGTAACAACCAATATTTCCAATTTCAATTTGTTTGAGTATTGGCTAAAGCCCTTACTTTACAAGAAATGTCATACAAATTTACATGACATGATGGATTCTCCCATTGTACAAGTTCTTTAATTGCCTTTTCAATTTCTCTAGTTTCCTTCACTAGACTTTCCATGCAAAAACCCAAAGCACTCAAACTTAAAACCAATTGGCCCTTGAGTTTTTCATCATTATTTTTATCATCACCAACATTGATAATAAAATCCACAAGTTCATTTGAATGTTGAAGATAAGAAGTCAAAATTCCATCTTGATCATTTGATGATAAAGACCTTATATTATATGATGATGATTTTCCCAATTCAAGATCAATTGAATTTTTCTTTTTCTCGAATTCCTTGTCAAGTATCGCGAGTGATTTTACCAAACTAACCTCCTCAAAACATTTAGTGGATGTACTTATTAAATCCTTAAAAAGCATTAAGTCAGCATCTATGTTATTCCAATCGATTGAACTTGTTGAATGTTGTTGGAGGAATCTTAGTGCTTGTGACCCGAAAAGTAAGTACTCCATCATCTTTGACAAGGACCCCAGGACCTTACCATAACAACCGCTATTAAAAGGTAAAAACCAAAAATTGGGCTCTGCCTCAGCTTCCGCGATGAACTTTCCCAATTCATTTACATGGAATTTCAAATTCTTTTGAATTTCCTCGGAGTTGTTTTTGTTAGAGGACGAGAAGGCTATTGAGTCGACGCATTCGTGCAAGATCTTGAAGGTGTTGGAGAGCTGAATTTTAGCTAATGTTGAAGCTCTTGTTGGATGGAACAATATTTCAACCATGATGGAACATGATAATCCAATGAATGTTTCTGTAATTCTTGCTATGGCAAATTCACTTGGAGGACCAAATCCATTTCTACCTAGAATTAGTACTGCCCCAATAACTGCTGAAATCCCACCTAATCACACAAAGCAAAATAAAGAACATCAGAGACAGAATCAAGATTTAAATTTAACTGATAGGATTGTTACACTATTTACTTTTAAGATGTTAAATAAGTTTTTTACACTATAAGATCATTTTTACATATAAATCTTCTTAAATGTAGAGCAATATTTATAATTTCGAGAAAATGACAAATTATCTGCTAGTTACAACATATTAAGTAAAATTTTTTTATACCAACGATATATATATAACATGATGTGTACTCTACCCAATTCGGTTTATAATAGTTAGTGTTGGACTTCTAACTCTTTATAGAGAACTATTTTCTTTTACTAGAAATGTCACTATTTATGTATGTTAACTTAGTACTCTCTCCTTTTTAGTATGTTTTTTTTTTTAAAAAAAACATCTAACAAATCAATTTTAAAAGTTTTTCTTATATTTTATGGCTAGTAAAACATTTTCAGATAAATTGAGACGAGTAAAAGAAAAAAGAATTTTCACCTGCTTGGCCGTACATCCGGCTACGGCTCAAGAAGCTGCTGACAATGAACCAAGGAAGCAAAGACAAGAACCTTATTTGCACAAATTTTTCAAAGAGAAAACATCCTAAGACACCATAAACTGTGCCCAACACTGTCCCTTGTGCTTTAACATTAGCAACTTTAAATGTTGCTTCTCTTGTTGCTGCCAGGCTTATTGCAACAGGCAACCCTGCCCAAAATCCATTTTCCTTGCTATAAATTGATCCAAAAAATATAGCAAGGCCTAATGAAAGTGAACATCTAAAAGATGTCATAAATCTCCTACTATTTATAGTCATTGACAAATTGTTCCATGTCTTTTTAACAAATCCTTCTTGATCATCATCAACTTGTTTGTTGGAACCAATGTCAACTCCTTTTTTGGATGATAAAGGGAAAGTTGGTTTGTGTAACAACAATTTGAGGCAAAAAAGGAAAAATAAAGAGGGGAGGTCTTTTTTTGTTGGTTGAATCAATTGAAGTGTTTGGAGGAACTTTTCTGCATCATGTGCATTTGACTCAGGGACAGTTGCTGACCACTCATCTATAGACATGTTGTTGATTTGCTTTGAGATGTGATCTCCTAGTTTTTCTAGACCATCTTTTAGCTCTATGTTGAGAATACTAATTGGGAATATTGAAGAAGAATTTTCCAATGCAATTTCCATCCCTCTTAAAGGTGTTTGTATTTCTTGAAATTTGTCCCCTGGATTCTCTCCATATGGTCTTAAAAACTTGAAAGGAAATCTTTCCCACTTCATGCTTTCCTGTTACAAAAATTCAAGTAAAAAAAAAAAAAGAAGTTATAATCACTTTCCACTATAATAAGTTAACGTGACATACTTTACTTCTTAGTCCGTCACAAAAAAGTATATACGATATTTTATCCTAAACGAGTTGATAGACATATTTAAAACGTAACTTTAAAAAAAAAAATCTGTAACCAAATAGTATCACGTAAATTGAGACAGTTACCTGCTTGGATTTAATGGCTTGGAGAAGTTTAGGTCCATTGTTAACTAAGGATTTGGCTTTAGAAATTAAAGCAAGTGCTGAAGTGTTGTCTTCAGCTGAAAAAGCCTTCACAAACAAGTTAATCCTCTCGGTAGCATTTTCCACGAAGAGCTTGCTTTTCTCTTTTACCTATACGCGACGTTAATCGATAACATATTTAATATAATTAGTTTCATAAATAAAGACTACGAAAGGTATTATGTACCCAAGATAGAGATAATTAAATTTTTGAAGACGTGAATCTAATGTTTGAAAATGAAACGAGTGTAATAATGAATTTCACACTAACTTTTTTTTTATGACATTTACATTAGTCAAATATTAGTAATCATGTAAAAAAAATATTAGTGCTACTTATCAATTAATTAATTAATTAATTCTCACCTCACAACAAGCAAGGTTAGGATAGGGAAGCAACAATGCTAAAACACAAGCCACAACTCCAACCGCGGTGCTAGCCGCGACCCGAACCGGATGCATGATCGGTTCGGTTTTCGCACCGTTAATATAAGCTATGACATACACAATCACAAGTTGCCCTAGCGCTATACGCTTTGCTATCAAGTGAGTTTTTTCGGGCAGAACGATCACAAATGCGCTCAACGCCACGGCTACGCTGGCGGTGAGTCGGCCCGGCCCGATCAACCATAGGCTTAATATAGCGGGACAAACACCTTGAATCGTTGCGTATAGCGCTAGCCAACAACTACGTAAAGTGTCACCTAACGTGGCATTAGTCACGATTAGAATAACAGTAACGTAGGAAAAAGCGGGAAATGCGACTTGAATCTTGAAACTTTCTGGGCCGAAAAGGGTGGCTACACCAACTATCGAACAAGCCAAGGCGGTTCGAAAGGCGGAGGCTAGGCAAGTCCGCCACACAGCTCTAGCCCTAATGGATTCAAAGCTAGAAGTTGTTGCCATTTTAATTTTTTTTTTTTTTGTATTTGGAGAGAAGATGAATTACGTTTATATATAACCTTGTCTATTTAATTTTTTTAGTCACGTACTACGAATAAGTGGAAAAATTGAGTTTTTATAGAGATGATTTTGTGGAACAACACGTGAACATTATTAGTGGGATCCTTGTGGGGCTAGGGCACTAAGGTGTGGATGCCTACGCAAGCCAAAAAATTCTTATTACAAAAATTAAAATAAAGGGTGAGTTTTATTAAATCTGTATATATGGATGAGTATGAGAAGATTTTATAAATGTTATTATATATCCTTTATTCTTGTGCTTTATGCGAGAGGATTCGAAATATATGATAATATGAGTGTCAAATTATTTAATTTTTTTGTTCTATGTGAATTTCAGATAATATATTTTTTTGTTTTTGACGTTGATTTATAATTTGCTTAAAGTGTATCAATTTTATATTCTTTGTATATTTGCAAGACGATATTTAATATTTAATATGTATGTATTTCAAGTTTCAACCTATTATATCCTCAACAATTCTAACGACTTGAATGATGGTGTTCTCCATTGAAATATAATAGTCTTGTGATTGATAAATTTGTTTTTGTATTTTAGAAGGTATATTTATCTTAATCTTTCAAAAGTGTTAATTTTTATCGAAGTATCAAGCTTCAATACTAACCATCTCCGTGATTATTAAATTGACATGTATTTAGAGAATTTGGTTCTGCGAAGAGCTACGTAAGAAAGTAAATTTGAGAATAAATATCTAATATAAAAATTTAACCATCTCCGTGATTATTAAATTGACATGTATTTAGAGAATTTGATTCGGTGAAAAGCTACGGAAAAAAGTAAATTTGAGAATAAATATCTAATACAAAAATTTTACGTAAAAAACTCTTTATATAAAACTAATTTTATGTGACATTTTTATGATAACTTTCGTAACCATGGTTCCTTGTAGAATTGAATTCTACCATTTTGCAATTCTCTAATAAAATTTAGTGCATATTGATACGCTCAAAATACTCCTCATTTTTTTTAATACAATGCAATCGTAAATATTTGTATGCAATAACAATCCTATCATCTTATATAAACATAACATCGAAGGTTAACATATCTAGCAATTTTTATTTGTTGAACTGAATTGTATTCTCTTTTTTTTGCTTTAAATTTTTAATATTATTCATATATGATAAATTTTATTTTTATATCTGCTTGTTCACATTTTTGGTGGGAATAAAAACAAAATGGCCCTATTTCCATGCCTAAACGTTTTATTTTATCGTACATCCATGTGGTACTTTCATGTGATTGAAATTAACTATAGCTTATATGGTGCCTAAAGGATTACAAGAATATCCACTAAAAATAGTTGCAAGCACTAGCTAGTGCTGATTGGTATGCTAAATTAAAATCATGATATTATATATGAGAGCTTTTGCCTTCCAATTTTTTTTTTTATTCGGTGTTCGTTATTTATTAGAGTTTGATTAATTCAAATTCGTGCTGTGCAGGGCTATCAGAGCTCGAATACAAAAACTTCTAATTAAGAAAGAAGCATGATTTTTTTCGATAAATTAAATCGGAGCGAATAACTTTATATGCATAAAATGTATGTTGTATGCTAAATATAAATAGAAACATTAAAAAATTAAAATTGAATTTTAGGGTGAATTCTGATGGAAACAACTATAAAATAATTAATCTTCCATAACTATGAACATGATTTTTTTATATATAATTTTTGCAAAAAAGAGTAAATTACCAAAGAACTTTTGACAGTAAACTGCTCAAATTATAAAGCTTTACTTTGAGTTTAATGACATTTTTACATAAAATTTGCACATTTTTTTAGAGTTATGTAATCTTTCATATATATATATATATATATATATATATATATAGTGAGGTGAATAGAAAAAAATTTACCTAAATATCTAATATTAAAAACGGAAAAGGACCTAAAATATCCTTAAAGTATTGAAAATGATACAAAATTACCCTTCATCCACCTATTAGCTCCAAAATGTCATTTTTCATCCACCTATTGGCTCCAAAATACCCTTGTCATCCACATTTATATTCAAAATTGACCATTTTTTTAATTGTTTTAAAATTAAACTCTTTAAATATTTTTTAAAATACTTGACGTTCAACTATTGGTTATAATTTAATTTATTAATATAATTTATAAATCAACCCACTACCCACTAATTACTAACTAAATCTCACCCAATTAATAATTCAATTATAATATCAAAATCATCATAAACACTACTAAAACACGACGAAATTAAAGATTTCTGAAAATAACATTCAAAATTATTCGAGTCCGAATCGAAGCCCCAATTAAATATAGGTTGAGCCGCTTATTTAGGAGGACACTTTCTTTCAAGATTGTATGAGAAATTTATGATTAAAGGTAAAGAAGTAATACATCCCGAATTAATTCATGTATTTTTTTAAAATATAATTTTATAAATATTTATTATTTGTTTTAAAACCTTTAATATATTATTTTTAAAAAAAGTTACCTATGAAGTAACAATCACATAATTGAGATATAAGAATAATTAAGATAAACATAGTCAAACTTTTAAATTTATCGTTAATTTTATTTACACACTTGAATGTATGATAATTTGCTTCTATAGATATTTTCGCCTCAAATTTTTAAAAACACTCAATCGATAGTAGCTTATATGTTGTTGCATTAATAATGTGACGGATATTAATTTAGAGGGGTTTAATTAGTAATGGGTGGTAGTGGATTGATTTATAAATTATATTAATAAGTTAAATTATAACAAATAGTTGAGCGCCACGTATTTAAAAAAATATTTAACTAGTTTAAATATAAAACCGTTAAATAAGTGGTCAATTTTGAACAAAAAACTGGATGACAAGGTATTTTGGATCCAATAGGTGGGTGAGAAAGATATTTTGGAGCCAATAGGTGGATGAAGGATAACTTTGTACCATCTTCAATACTTTAAGGATATTTTAGGCACTTTTCCGTATTAAAAATACAAAAAAAGTTTATCTAGTTAGTTTGACCTTTTTAATTTTGGTTAAAGTATAAAATTTGAAATGAATTTCAATCCTAAATTATATTATTGTTCATTATGACATTAATCTAAGAGATCATTAATGATTACTTGAGGAAATAATACTTGACCGATCTTTATATTTGAATTATTTTATTATTAATGCTATTATTTTCTTTTCCTATAATATTTCTCAATTTCTTCTTTTACTTATTTCCTAAATCTCTTCAATTTCTAGATCATTCTACATGTATGCTGAGGGTCCTCTAATTAATAAAGGTTGTTAACATTAATCAGTAATTAATTATTTTACTAACCACATAATCTAAGTATGAATAAAAAAATATTAACAGATCTTACCAAGTTCGATGTGCAATCTTATAATAAGATATCACGTAGATTCCTTAATAGTGTCTTTATCTGAACTTAGTTACAGCTTAATTTAATGATTATCCTTTTAACAAAATGCCAAACATGAAATAGTTTGGCCATTACAATAATGCTCTAATTTTTTGGGAGGAAATAATTCAACATAATCAACATTTAAAGTTTAAGTAGAAGAAATTAGTTCTACAAATATTCATACCTCTTACTACGCAAAAATAAATATTTCTTAAAAATAAATAAATTATTTTTAGTAATGAAACCACAAAATCAATGACCTCTTGATATCAAATTAATGACTATATTAGAGTCAAAAAATTTTAATTAGGTGTTCAGAGTATAAAGACGAAATAAATAGGCAAAATAAGTCACCGTGATTCAATATCTATCGCATATAACAATAACAATAATATATCTTGTATAATTCATAAGTTGATTAAAAAATATACGCAAATCTTAGTCATTACCTTATTGTTGAAGTAAAAAACCTTTTTCTGATACATTTTGGCTCAAGAAAACAATCACAAAAAAATATATATATGATAATTTTATTGATAAAGAATATTCAGATAAACTCCTTTGCGATGCCCAAATTAATGAGGTAATCACCCAAAATGCTAAGTAAAAGAAACGCAACCTTGTCGTACGGGTTGAAGACAAAAAACAATTTAGGTGAAGCAAAAAGCTAGATATCGAAGTTGAACAAAATATTTAATTTAATAATAAATTAAAAACATTGTGTACAAAAATAGTGGCAAAAAAATAGGATTTCCACTAAGAATAAATTAGGTTTTGGTTGCATTACATCACCTCATTGATCTTTGAAGAGAGAAAGGGTCAATTGGGATGTGGAAAAAAGCCTCTCTTTATCATTTTTAAAAAAAATATCACACACCAATTAGTTAGTTAAAGCCAAAGATTAACATCCTTTTCCTATTATAATTATTACTTATTATTTATTTAGTATTTTTATGTGGATATAATATTCACCAATTAGTTAGTTAAAGCCAAAGATTAACATCCTTCTCCTATTATAATTATTACTTATTATTTATTTAGTATTTTTATGTGGATATAATATTTTTAGCACCAAAATCCTCGACATGCTGAAAAGGAAGTAGAATTTTCTCCACTTGTATCCATGATAACATCCATATCGACTAGAAATGATAATTGAACGAGTTAGAATGAATAAAGATAGAGATCGTAAATAGATTAAACAAAAAAGAATATTATTTTAATCCATTTATATTCAAAATGAAAAAAATAAGTTAATCAAACGGTATGTGCAAATGAAAATATAAGTTAAAAATCAAACAAACTTAACATTTATAAAATGTTAACTTATAAAAAATAACTAGCAGACAAACGAGTATTGAATATTGACCATACAGATATTCGTATTGTCCATTTCTGAATTCTCTTCCCAGTTTTCATATGTTGCGCTAAGAAGCAAGTTTCAATAACCTATGATGAAATAACATAAAAAAGAAGATTACGCTGGATTGATTGCTTCATAATCGTAAAAATGATTTCAAGAATCTTTGCTGGTCAGGTGTACATTGAAAAGGAAGTGTAATATAAGTGAGACAAAAGAGTAAGCGGTTTAAAAAAAAGTTGAATTCTAATCATATCTAATCAAGCCGCTTTCAAGACTTCACCAAAAGAAAAGGTGATACAAAATTATTTCACTCTACCTGAATAATAAAGTAGAACTTCTCACGATCGATTAAACGAAAAGTAACTCGAAAAATAATTTTTTTTTTAATGAATAGTAAAGATAATATCCATATTTATATTTTAAAAACTATTTTACCAACCCTAAACCCCAAGAGATTGGTTTATGACCGAAGGATGAATTAAGTGGTCGAGGCAATGCGTTCTACTCAATTTAGACCAATTATTTTGTCTGTCCACATAAAGTAAAACGTAATATTACCAATAAAATGCTTAAATTTTAATATTGTCAAATCATTTAAACAATATTTATTTTCCACACACTAGTATAAATGTGTATTTCCTCACAAGGTAAGGTTTATTCCTCCTTATAATAATAATAATAAATGTTAATCTATTAGCTTACCCCTTTTAAGTGCATTACATGTTGAATAAAACTATGATTATAATTAAATTTTGCAAAGCCTTTCATAATTTCTTTTTATTCATTGTTTGACATTTTTTATTAATGAAAAAATTGTTTATGTCCTATGGTAACTTAGGAATGGCTTCTTTTTTTTTAAAAAAAAAATAATATTTTAAAATCCATTGTTTTCATATATATGGCGACGTAATAATTTCCAACTATACAATTTATTGCTTTTTGAATACTATTTTTATCGTTTAAAAATACTATATTAGTACTATTTTTATTAATTAAAAACATTTAACCAATAGTACTATTTTTATAAATTAAAAATATTTAACCAAATAAAAGGAGAGGGGCACTATCAAAAATGATTTTTATGGCATTTCGTTAGTTACAATAGCTTAGATTATTGTTAAATATGTAATTTTAGTGATAACTAATACTTTTTGCAAATATTTTTAAAGTTCATATCGATATTAAATTCAATAACAATTAATTAATACTGATAAAGTTTTAACATTTTTTACTAATATATATTTATTGGTGTTAAATATTATTTTTATGATACGGGGAGGAAAATGTGGATAGTGCATTTGCATATGTAAGCTTAATTTAGTGTTTTTTTCTTCCTTTGATTATGGGGGATAAATTAAAGCCTTATTTAGTTGGTGGAGCATTACGTTAGTGCACGTAGAAACACAAACATATCACCATCTATCAACTTTCTACTTAACAAATTAAGCTGACATCAATAATAAAATAAAATGTATAATAGAAAGGTTTTTTTAAAAAAAAAAAAATCAATTCATTTTACATGGTGGGTTCCAATAAATCTGTATATATTTTAATATTTAATAAAACTTGCAGAATTTTGTCTAGATTCAAACAAGCTTTTATTCCAAATAGGAAACTTAAATCTCAACAATATGCTGTGTAGCATAACATGTGGAAGTGGAACTAAATATAGGAATCTTTTAATTTTATCAATTACCTAAAATGTTTCAATTTGGAGAGGTGATTAGATATAGCATGATATAATTTTAATTTATATAGGATATGATTTTAGATAGAAGGGGATAAAAGTCGTGAATAAGAAAAAACATTTAGTAGATAGTTTAGAGTCGTATTACTATTTATTTGTCTATTTTACTTGGTGACAGAATAGAGTACCGTATCACTTGTAGTCTCAGTCTTTTATGTAGTCGGTGTACACGCACTGTCGCACTCTATTTTTTCTAGACAGAATTCACTGAATATATTGTTGTTATACTTAAATAATCCATTTTCAAAAAAATTTCAAAACTAGTATAGAGGTATTGCATATTAATGTATTAGATATTATTTATATTAAAAAAATCAATAAACAAAAACTAATGAATGACAATGTAATAATATACAAATTTTCTTCCAAATCTTTACTAAGGGAAACAAAATTTGAACAATTTATAGTAATAATTAATCATAAAATTTTGGAAAAGTGAATGCCATTTTATGCACTAGAAGACATGAATACGAAAAAGAAAGAACAAAAGAATACTACATACACCACTTTTTTTTTTTGGAGAGCATATACTTCATTGTAACATAGATGCTACATATGATATAGTAGTGCACAAAGAAATACATTTTTTTAAATGTTAAACACACACGAAATACTTAGAGAGAAAAAAAGATATTAATTCGTTGTAAACTAAAATGGTTATTTAAATGTATATAGTGATAGAGTTATAATATTCAGTAATGAGACATTCAAAGAAAATAAAGGTATAATATCTATCATATATACATTATATATTTTTCTGTCGAAAATATTTAAATGAACCCCTTAATATTGTCTGACTCCGCTTTAAACTTACACAAAATCTTTTTTTTTTTTATGAAACATATTGACATATGAAGTTAGCTTTTCTGGTGAACAATTGATGTGGATGCAACTAAAGAAGAACAATAAACTATATTTTATTATATACGTATTCTTGTCCACATACCCATTACAAAGGAAACATATAATAATGAAATATGAAAAGTTAGCTTTTGGGATTAAGGATTAAGGATGAAGGAATTAATAATATTAATTATAATTAACCTATCAAATTTTTCGACTAGTTTTTATATATATATATATATATGTCATCTGTTTATGTATTCAAAATCCGAAAGGTCACAAAATATATTTGTATTTGACTTTTAAGAGTTTGATAGGAACGAAAAAACTAAAGAGCGTATGCAAATTTTATTATTTTTTATATTAATTTTGAAAGATCATTTATTCAATTTATAATATAATTATCGAAACATAAGAAATAACATATAATAACAAATATCACGGAAAAAATATATATGATACACCAAGTTATCATAATATTAAATTTTCTTTTGACATGAGTCACCTTACTTTTTCACCAAGCAACCCACCCACCCACCCCTTCTCAAGCAGAGGAACATTCTAGCATATTTCAAATTAATTCAACAATAACATTAGTTTTAAGTTTTAACTTTTAACATATATTAACCAAGTAAAAAAAGAATGAAACTAATGATCTTTTAAGTGTTCTTTTGACAATTTTTTCTTTTTGCACATGCTATCAGTGTAATTAAACTTTCTTGTTTTTAACGTCATCTTTGATGTATTTGTAAAATAAAATAAAACCCTAAACAAAGTAAATTAGGGATGGATATGAAACAAAAATTATATTCTAGTCTATTGAATTTATAATGTATTTTTTAACGATTTAATTCTATTTATCTAAAATATATAATTACATTTTTTTTCAAGATAAAATGGATAAAACATACTAGGGTAACGTTACTTCAATTCCAAGTACACACGAATTAAAAAAACAATTAAATTACATTTAGAACTAACTTAGCAAACACGTCAAAATATTTCAGAAAGAAAGAAAATTTAGAATTTCATAGTAAAAGTGTATATGTACTATTGTTTTTCTTTGAAAAAATCACGATCTATTCGATATTTTAAAAAAAAAAAACTTTTAAAATAATACCTTATATTTTATAAATATTTTTTAAAAAAAAAATATATTATCCATTCAAACCTCTTAAAAATGCAAACTAGAAAGTCCACTAGAAGTCTTCATTGTCAAAATGTATACAAATGGAAGCGCCGCCTTGACTACAAATTAGTAGAAATTATGATTCAGAAAATTTTCAAATCTTGGACTAATAATTCAAATTAAACTGAGTCAATCAAGATGATTTTAATTAAACAACAACTTGTGTTAAAAAGTGGAAACAAAAAGATGTGCGCCCAAAGTAAATCCAAAAGAAAGAAAGAAGAAATTGGATGCAAATACTACATAGAAGAAAGGAGATGTTAAATAATAACATATTGAGTATATTTTTATAAGTAGAAACTAAAAAAAGTAGCATGTGTATCATATTTTTATTTGTATAGTGTAAAAAAGTATTTTTGATAAATTTTGGCTTAAGCAAAAAGTTTTTCAAATAGATTTGAGAGATATACGTATCAGAGTATTAGATTGGATATCACGGTAAAATTCGATCAAAAAAAAAATTCTATTGTAAAACCAATTTGAAGTATATGATTATTTCATCTAAAAACTCAAACGGCTAAAGAGAATATTCTTTTATGAGTAATTAATTGTGTTCTCAATACAAATAATCAAAGTAAATTAAAAAATAACAACCACAATAAAAATTAAAGATTAAAAATAATACTAACGCGGTTCTAATAATACATGGCATGAGAACAAAATAGGTGCTTCATATTATAACCCTTTTATAATTTTAAGAATAGAAAAAAACTCCCGATCAATATCCTCTTTGATCCTCGACCTTCATAATCACCCGAAAAAAGGAGGAGAAAATTATGAATTTACTAAACTTTGGAATTCAACTAGTTTCAAAGGTTTCGCTACGAATATATACTTTAAAATTTAACTAATTCAAATTCACATAGAAAAATCTCATGATAGCAATTAAGTTACTCCTAAATACTATTCATTTAAAAAGCTCAAATACAAATTTTTAATTAACAGTGAAAAATACTTGTTACTTTTATCTCAAATTTTAATAGTCCCTCTTTACTTTATTTTTGAAGAAATAAGTAAAATATGTAGTCATGATCTTTCATTTATCTTTCCACCTTCCATTGTCATCCTAAAATGATAAATTCAAAAGCAATCAATTCAAAGTTCTTAAAAGAAAAAGAAGTTATAGTTCAAAAAATGAACTCAAACACGAATGTTTGTTACGGCATTCAATATTGTACTAGTAATTTTTTATTTAAAAAATAACTTTTCAAAAGAATATCTTTGAAAAATAAGAAATTACTATTCGTCGCGATCAATGTGATACTTTTGCTTTTAAAAAATAAATGTAATTAATTTTTAAAATTACATTGAATTAGATCAACTCAATATTCTAAAATTAAATTTAAATATTAAAAAAAATTATATGAATAAGTATTATAACTTGTGTCTATCTATATGATTAACAAAATATATTTTAAAATATAAATAAAATGATATCGCTAATGTAAATGCTTACAAAAATATATTTCTATTCTAAAAAAGGTATATAATTTAAATACTAAACTAATTAGGTGATTCTTAGAAAAAAAACATAATAATAAGTGTCATTGACTAAGTCATCACGATGCAAGAGTCGAAGGTAGTCCGTTTTTGAAGCACAATTTCAATCAAGTGACAAATAAAATCCTTAGTAGACAATCTAAATATGTAATAATCTTTTATTATAATACTCGTGCGCCCAGAGGCAGAGCTATAACCATCTCACGGTATTCAACTAGACCTCATTAGTTGGAATATTACGTCGTATATATATATATATATATGTTCAATTATGTATTTAAAAGGATATATATTTAAAGTTGGACACTCTTAATAAAAGCTATGCCTTTGAAACAGTGGTAATGAGTGTCCATTCGAACCAAGAAGTGTTTTGAGTTTGGACCCCAAATAGCATAATAATACACCGTTTTTGGATACTCTTAATAAAATTTCTGACTCCATCACGCACCACGAAAAAATGTTGGTGATGTCATATAGGAATAGATGGGTAAATGGAAATAGTCTTGTCCACCTAGTTTTGTGGCAATTAGCATCTCTAAACAATGTGTATTCCTTTCGCCGCATCTTCAAACAAAAAAACGTTTGCTAGCATTGTCTCATTACCACATACAAGCAAAATTACATTTAGTGCCTTTGGTCATCATTATGTCCATTTTTTAGGTAGTGGATAGTGGGAATTACAATAATTTCTTAATCCTTGTATATTTTTTTCTTGTCCAAAATATCAACTTATGGAATAGTAAATAAATGTAGACCAGAAATATTAAATTATTATGGAGTAATAATAATAAGCATACAATAATTAGAAATATAGTCAAAGAAGCTAGAATAGGAAACATGTATTTTATTTTTCTTCAAAATAAATTGAGTTAGCTTCTTATTATTGAAGTGCATAAGCACCTTATAAACCTACTTGTAATTTGTTTGCACAAGTTGCTTATAGGAACCTACTTGTAATAAAGAGGCAACCTACTCATATATTGATTTCTGTATAAGTTATACATCGTTTGACAAATAGTTAGGAAATATTTATTCATATTAAAAGATTCATATGATATTTAGTTTGCAATTTAGAAATCTACATAACTATTGTATGTATAAGTTATGAAGTGTCTTGTTTTATGCGGGGCATATATATAGAGAATAAAATAGTTTTAAAAAACTTATTTTAAGCTAAAAGTTAAAAGATGGGGGGGGTAGAGGTGCTTTTTTTCCCAGCTTATAAGCTGTTTTAATTTGACCACATTTTTACCTTTTTGCCCTTGATATTTTTATACAATCTCCACATTAACCACATAACCCTAACATCTCTTTCTTCTATTTTTTCCTTTTCACGTGTGGATGATAGACAATTACTATTACTAATGAATGAAAATAAAATAAATCTTAAATCTTTCAAGTGATCTATTCAAATTATATATTATTAAAATGTAAATAAGTTGCACATATAACTTAAATAAAAATTTATATTCCTCTTATAAATAATTTGTGATGATAAAGAAATATGTGAATGATAGACAATTATTATTACCTATGGATGAAACTAAAATAAAATCTAAAATCGTTCTTTAATCTATTCAAATTATATATCTTTAAAATCTATAATAAGTTTATATTCCTCTTATAAATAATTTGTGATGAGAAAGAAATATGTGAATGATAGCAAAATATAATTATTTATGGCTGTAAAATATAAATTAATTGACTTTTATTATGTTAACAGCTTTTAAGGGTATTTCAGACATTTTGATTTAAAAAGTTGTTTATCAGCATTTATTTGCCAAACATATCAACTTTTTTTTTTAACTTCAGCACTTTTATCCAAATGCATAACTGCTTATTTTAAAAATAAGTTTCAGCACTTTGAAAAGTACTTTTTTAAAGCAGCTTTTATTAAGCCTATCCAAACGGGCCCTAACTATATGCATTACTAGTACCTAAATAATTATAACTAACTAGCTACCAAACAATCCCTTATAAGTTACTACCTCCGTCCACTTTTAATTGTCACGGTTTCCATTTTTAAAGTCAACGGATAAGTATTTTTTATTAACATTTTATGATGTATTCTTTCATCATATTGATATGCAAAAGATTGCGATTCATAGTATTTTTCATATAGTTTTTTAATACCTAAATTTCTTATAAAAAATATAAAATTAATGTAATGTAATTTCACTTTGAAATTAGTTCATTGATTTTTAAAAAACGCAACACAACAATTAAAAGTGGACGAAAGAAATATGATTTAGGAAAAAAAATTAAAAAAATAAAAATGTCTAAAGGGATTAAGGATGGGCTTGGGTTGCCAAAAAAGTGGGTCAAACGTGATTGGGCCGAGCTACTAATATGTGTACAATGTACAATAATTATACATTTTGAACTTAATGTAATAAAAATTTTATTTCTTCAGTTAAAAATCGAAATCGAGAATTGAATCGAATATCAAACTTTAAAAAAAATAAAATAAAAGAATCGAATAAGTTTGGCCCGACCTGATTTTTTGTATTTATGCCCTAATACGAGTGATATATTGGTTTGCCATTAGAGATATTGATATCCATATACAACCACAATAGCTATAGCATATCAATTTGGGAAATATTAGAAATAACAAAAAAAAGACATAATAAGGTTTCATAGCTATAGTATCGATAACTGTTTTTTATAGTTATAGTTCTGTCTATTATGCACACTAGGTTTGTATATTTCGCTAGCGAATATACAAATAGGGTAAGTATATACAAATATTGTGTTTATACATTTAGGAATCTTTTAGAACTTTGTTTTCATATTTCGCATGTCAATATACAAAATACATGGTAATTTATCATAATTCTCTTATAAATCATACAAATAGTTAGGTAAACGTATATAAAATTTTGTATTTATACATTTAGGAATTTTTTAGAACTCTTTTTAATATTTAGCAGGGAAATGCACAAGTACCCCCTCAATCTATGCCCGAAATTCCAGAGACACACTTATACTATACTAAGGTCTTATTACCGTCCTAAACTTATTTTATAAGTAATTTTCAATCCCTTTTCGGCCTACGTGATACTTGCTTGAAAAAAAAAGTCAACCAGCATTGGACCCACAAGATAGTGTCACGTGGGTCGAAAATGGATAGAAAATTATTAATAAAATAAATTCAGAGGTAATAAGACCTTAGTATAGTGTAAGTGTGTCTCTAAGATTTCGGGTATAGATTGAGGGGTTTCTTGTGCATTGTCCCTATTTCGCACGTAAAAGTTCAATATTAATCAAGTGAATTAGAAATATCAGACGAATAGCAAGGATTGAGAAAAACGTAGCCACAAATTTATAATTTTCTCAAACCGTAGCTGTAACACCTAATATAGGCTAAATATTTCTCTAATTTTGATCGATGATTAGGTTTAGTAATTAAAGCCCAAAATTTCTTGCTATATCTGACTATATAAACCACAAAATGATGAAATTCCGTTATTCTTTTAATGTTTTTTATGCTTCAAAACATGTATCCCTTCAAAATATAAACGCAAACGGAGATTCAATTTGCGGATTTTGGATTCAATAATTATAAAGATTTCGTCAAGAGAAAATTTCAAAATTTAAATATTTGTAGAAATAATTCAATTTACAATTTATGATATGTTTGTGATATTGAATTTTATAGAAAACATCTATAAAAGTTTAAATATCAGTTTTGTAGTTGTTTGGAATTAATTTGAGATGGATTTGAGTTGTATTTCAAATTGAAAATTTGAGATTATATGACTTCTTATGTGTGTATCTCCACTATACACGTGTATATCAATGTATATATTCATATCTCTGAGGCAGTTAAGAATAACTTGGGCAGAGGTGAGAATGGCATGGTGTTTGAAAATTTTGATATTATTCGATTTTTAAAATATTATATTATTAGTATATTAATTTAGTTTGGTATGATTTGGTATATTAAAGTTTGATTTTGGTATTCAATCTTATGGTAAATTGGTAATTATAATTTATTTAAATTCAATTAATATATACTCGTATAATAGAATATTATCATTTTGGCAATTAAAAAAAAAAGTCTCAATTGTATCAACACGTTGCCGACTCTATGCCTATTAGAATAAGGCATTGGCCTTAGGCCCCCAATTTTAGGGGCCTCAATTTTTTATCAATAATAAATTATGTGTTAATTTTTTTTGAAAAAATATAATTATTTATGAGAAAAATATTTTTTTTAAAATTATTATTTTATTCTCTTTAGTCTCATTTAAATAGAAGAAATAAAGAAGAATTGTTTTATTTTCTCACAATTTCTATGTTAATATTCACATTATTTTATTATTTAACTCCTTTTACACCCTCTTCTTTAAATTTATGATAAGTTAGAGAAACACTCTATCAAAAATATGTATCAATGGTCGAAAAGTGTTAAACAAAGTGAATTATATATTATTTTTCTATTTCTTCTTAGATTTTCAATCATTATAACAAGCATAATGAAATGCGGGGTATACAAAATTATCAACTTCATAAATCAAATTCTATGTTAACAATTCATATAATAATTGTCCGAGTAAGCAAATGTTTTTCAATACTGAATTGATAAAATCTTATCTATAGTTAATAATTGAAAAAGAAATCAAATAAAATTATTTATAAAAAAAATAATAAGTATACTTTGCATTTAAAAATGCAAGTTTTTTTTTTCTTTATAAAAAATGCATATGAAGACTTTTTAGATTTAGGCTTCTAGTTGAAATTTTGCTTGAGTCTTTGATTGCGTTGAGCCGCCCCTAGCTACACATGTGGAAATATGTATGCTAAATAAAGTACAAACAATTCTTTTTGTTAATCAATTACAATTCGAGCATATTTCAATTAAATGGAGTAGTTTAAATTTTAACTTCTAAACACTTAGGGTTCGTTTGATAAAGTGTATTAGCAAAAATAATGCATATACTAGCTTTGTGCTTAGTTGTCCATTGTTTTGTAAACTTTTTCATTATACACTCTATTGTGTATTAAAGAGTGTATTGCTAATACCATTGTTTTCTACGCATTAGTAATACAAAGGGATTTAATGCATGCATTAAAATGGATAAAGACTCAGTTACCCCTCAAAAGTAAAATAAATAATTTACGCATAACTAATGCAAGCATAATGATACAAACATTACTTAATGCAAGCATTACTAATACACTCTATTAGACATTATTTTACACTCTACCAAATGGCCCCTTAGTTTATACTAATATTAGGTTACATATTTGTTAGAATTTTTATAATACATATTTGTTATTTATGTAATTATATATACTTCAGTATAGTATTGGTATATTATTTCTAAATATTAAATACCATACGAATACCAACAAAAATTAAAATGTATACCATATACCACATCAAATACCATAATATTAAAATCACGATATTAAAAACCTGGCTTAAGTCATCTACGACCTCTTAAAGTTGTCCGCATATTTCACTCAGACACCTCAACCAAGACTAGTACCTATTGATCACCTAAACTGTTCAAAACATGTATCTATTAAACACAAAATGTTTATATGGCAAAAATATAAAACCATTTAATTTATAAAAACTAATATTAGAGAATTCGATAAAATTAATTTGGGTCTTCTTGATTTTTCTTTTGTTATTGATTTTGAAATGATTATCAATTTTGCTTCTTCATCACTTTTGTTGGACTCTCTCTCTATTTTTCTCCCACATAAGGTATGAACTTATTATTTTTCTTAAATTGAATCGATAAATAAATTTAGTATGATGTTGAATTTAGTTTAGAAAAAGAAATGTAGCGTGGAGAAAATGTTGCATGGATAAAGATGAAGAAGAAAGGGTGGGAAACTGTGGTTGGATAGATATTTTATTATTTTATTCAATGTTTTTATATTAATGAATAAAATTTATTTTAATTTAATTTAAAAATCATTTTCAATAATTTTCGGATCCCACTCGCCATATGTGCTCTTTTCATTAATCATTTTGCTACGTTATTGAGAGTGTATCATACACACTATACATTTTTTGTTGATTATGAAAGAATGTCTATTATGAACAAGTTTTGAATAGATAAAAGTGTTCAATAGGTAATAGTTTTAGTTGAAATGTCTAAGTGAATATGCAGACAACTTTAAGGGATCGTAAATGACTTAAGCATAAAAACTTTGATATTATATGATAATTTGATATGTATCACACCATGCTCTTCATTAGGTACTAATGTATACCATTGAAGAGTTAGTTGTTCGAGTGGGAGACAAGAGATTTGAATTAGGAGTGTATATGATCGGGTTGGTTCGGGTTTTTCAAATATCAAATCAAGTCATTTGTGTCGGGTTTTTGAATTTATAAATCAAACCAAACCAATAAAAATTCAGGTTTTTGAATTTTTTTGGATTTTCAGATTTTTTCGATAAAGTATTCATACAAACATACAATTTACTTGTACATTAAATATTTCTTTAAATCTACCAAAATGCAACTATCTAAGTTATTTCTCAAGAAAATAACAAACAATATGATATGATTAATGACACTAAAATATCCAATAAAAAATAATAATAAGATCGCGTAAAAAACATTGCAAATTAATAAGTCATAATGAAATAGATCATAACTTAAAGTACTAAATCATGCTAAAATAAGTTTAGCAAGTATTAGTTACAAGACTAAATATTTAAAGAAAGTAAAATTAGATCATGTATTTTAACTATCTAAATCTATGTAAAACTAAAAAACAAATATTCAATATTATTGTCATTCTTATTGTTGAATTGATTTTCTTTTTGCATTAATATTAATTTAATTTTTATTTAAACTTTATTATAATTACCAACATGTATGAACTATAATCTTTATTAGATCATTAAGAATTCTAACTTCCAAACATAAAATAAATATATTAAATAAAAATCATGAAAAAGTATTAAGAGATACTTAAAAATTATATCTAAATAGGTATTTTTACGTATAAAATAAAATTTTAAAATTATATATAATGTCGGGTTGGTTTGGTGTCGGACTTTTTTTTTTCCAGTTGAAACCAACCCAACCCAAATATAGTCGAATTTATTTCCAACACCAAATCAAGTCAAACTATAATCTTTATTAGATCATTAAGAATTCTAACATCCAAACATGAAATAAATATACTAAAAGATAAAAAAACCATGAAAAAGTATAAGAGATACTTAAAAATTATATCAAAATAGGTATTTTTATGTATAAAATAAAATTTTAAAATTATATATATAATATCGGGTTTATTTTTTTTCAATTGAAACCAACCCAACCCAAATATAGTCAGAATTTTTTTCCAACACCAAATCAAGTCAAACTAAACCACCAGTCGATTTTTTTTTTAATTTAACTCGAATTATGATTTGATTCGATTTTCGATTCAATTTTGTACACCCCTAATTTTAACACTACAAAATTACCTACCTAATTTGTTTTCCATCATGTATCAATCTGTGGAGCTAACAAATTTGATTGTACCATTTTTCATGTGAACACTTGAGATATGAAGAAAAAATATATGATATTGAAAGTTCTAAAAAAGTTCAACTTCAAAGCAAAATTTAAAATTGTAAAATAATTTTCACCCCTATATAAAATATAAATAAATATAGAGTATTTAATTTTAAAGGAGAAAACTAAAAGACAAGTTAATTTAGAGTATGAATGATTCATTTGGTTCCAACCGACAAATAAGATCGTTGGATTGATATAGTTGCGTTTTTATCGGTTGGAACCAAATCTTTCTTCTTCTATTTAGCTAAGAAAGAATTTAAATTTTGAATTTATTGATAGTGTAAATATTAATTTTTTTGTCTTAATTTACGTGTTACATTTCAGATTTTGAGATTAAATGTACGTTTATTTTTTATGGTAAGATTTTTATAGATTTTTTAAAGATTATCAATGCTAAACAGTCAGAAAATTTGATCAGAGATTTAAAAAGTATATAATATTATTTTTATTTTAAAATAAACTCATTTTTTTTCATTTTTTAATTAAAAGGTATTAAAGTTAAAAAGGTAAAAATGTTCCAAAAAAATAAAATAATATAGCGAGAAATATATTATTTTTTAAAAAAAAACTTACTCGCGGCGGTGTTTACACCAATCAATGCAAAATGCACTATTACATAATTTAATAAAGTAAAATGAACTATAAATTTAAACACATGAAATGCATGTATTGACTTGGTGTGAACACCCAGTACGAATAAGTTTTACCCGTTGTTTTATCATTATGATCAAATTCATGTCAAATTTGCTAGCTAAGAGAATTTTTCCTTATTATATGATTTATAGTACTAATTTTTATGTAGTTTATAAATATTGTATATAATTTCATTTCAAAAAAGTTGAATATTTCATGCAAAAAATTTCTGTCAAACTTAAACTATTTGACTCTCGAAAAATGACAAGTGACATATAAATTGAGACGAAGAGAGTATTTAATTAAATTATTTAATAAAACTTGAAAAAAATATAAGTATTAATTATACTCTCCTGTCCCTAATCACTTTTTTTTTCTAATTATTTATTCAATTTGGTAAGAAAGGATAATTTTATTTATTATATCCTCAATTAATTACTTTAAAAAATTAAAATTCTTGAAAATCGTAAGTTTTTAATATGCTTCATAGTTAATAGAAATAAAATGAAAGATTAATTATATTAATAGTTATTTTTTTAATATGTATATCAATTTAAGAGTGGACAAATAAATTAGGAAAGAAGGACAAATATGATAAACATAATGGAAACACTGAATTAAAATAGTTGTTTAATTAATTTTCATATAATTTTATTTAGCTCATGGAAAAGAGATCTGAAAGAAGACAAGTTATTTTATAATAATAAAAATAATATTCAACTGATCAACTATCACACGTTAAAATTTAATGGAAAGTTAATACATTTTTTCGTTGTTATTAACATTCGTGAAGTATAAGTTCTTGAAGTACATTATACCAAAAGATTTTATATATATATATATATATATATATATATACATATATCTTTTATTCGATAACTTCATATTATTATATAATTGAATTATCAATAAAGTAATGTCCATACATTTTTGAATAAGTTTTGGGTTATTTTTAATGTTTGGCTTAATTCGTTTTTATTTAAATGCAATAAATATTTAAAATTAAAAATATTTAAAATAAATTAATTCAAAAGTTTTCAATACGCACTATCATTGTTCGAATGTATATCATATCATATTCTCTAATTTTGATCACTTCCTTCAATTATTATTTAAAATATTAATATTTTCTAATAAATAGTTATTATTTACTCTAACTTGTTCATCTTTATAATTATAAAGTTCCAATTTTATGTACGAATGATGTAAATTATATTTAGATTATACTAAAATATCTAACAAAATTAAACCACTTAATAAGCATTTCATAATCAACCAAATTTAGTGAAATTATAAGGAAACATGTTATTAGTAATGTTTTTAATTTCATTATCATCTTAGTACAATCTTACCGCTTTTTTGTTAACAAAAAAGCATAAATGAGAACAGAAAAAAAAATGATAAACGTACAAATAATTTTCTTTTTAAACAAAAAGAGTAGGTGGATAAGGATCCCCTCCCGCCAATAAAATATAACAGAAAAAAAATTCTTGACTAGAAAATTTAGTCTACGTAATTTTATTTTATTTTTTATTTTTATTAAAAAATGAAAATTATTTTAAAATTAAAAAGTTATTAAATTTTCTGACTAAATTCCTACCAATTTTTCTGATTATAATAAACTTTTTTTTTTTCAAATTAAAGAAAAAAAGATGGACAAGACAAAAGAAGAGGACACGTGAAAACCAATGAGATAAAATTTTGCCAAAAAGTAAATAAAAAGGGAGAAAAGCATATCACAACGAAAAAAGAGAGAAAAACAATACTTAATTCATAAGAAAAAGGGGTACCCTAAAGAAAAACTATTCAATTATATGAATGGTCTTATCATATCTACTATAGTGTTATTTTCTCATATAATTTAACTAAATAATAATTTCATATTACTAAACTTCAAGTTACATAAATGTATTCGTATATATTTTGCTATTAGATATAAGAAGAAGATGAGCGAGGCATGAAGAAAACCTAGATACATATGTTGAGATATAGATATATAGGGAGAGAGTCTAGCAAAATTGGAGAAAATCAAGCGAAAAAGCTAATATATATAAATCTAATAAAATATTATATTCTTAAACTAATTACATCAAACTTTGTTCATGTATTTAATTTATATTAATAGTAAAATCAAATATAAAATAAAGTTAAAAGCTTACATTATTTGCTCAGTACATAATTTTATCAAATTCTAAGCCTCTAAATGTTTCAATTTAATATAAAAAAATCAAATTTAATCGAATCGTAATTATCGAAAAAACTATGGTTGGGGAACGAGATATTGGTCTTATTAGAAAATCCAAAGGTGAGTGTGTGTGTGAATATGTCAGGAACACACAAAACACTCCACGCAAAGTTAATAAATAAAATAATGGAATAAGTCCAAAGTTTTTGATAGAAAATGTACAGAAAATGTTGGCTCCCTTTTAGAATGTGGCATCCAATGTTTAAATTTTGAATACTTTGTTATGTTTTATTATATTTAATTATTTATCTTTTCAAATTGAGTACTACTTCCTTATAGTAATAAGTTACCCTTTCAATATAAATTATTTCATGGTGTTTGCGGAACATGTTATATTTTAAGAAATAATATTACTTCGGTTCGTTCACTATTATTTTGTGATAATTTTTATTTTTAGAATAAAAATATAAAAATTTTGATTAATATTTTAAAATGTATCTTTTTATCATATTGATATGCGAAAAATTGTAATTTATTATATTTTTCATATAATTTTTAAATATTTTTAAAAAATTATTTAAAATATTAATTTAATATAATCTAATTAAAAAAATATGACAAATAAAATTGAAAATTAGTTTTGTAAATACTGATGGTATAATTTTCTTTTAAAAGGTTTTGGTAGAGTCAGCATGGAATAAAGGCATAATCCAATCAGTGAATATTTTATTTTCTCTATTTTAATTTTGTTCATTCTAGTTTCACATAATAAAGTTTTTTTAAAGAAAATAAAAACTTTTGAATCTAATTTTAGACTACATATTTTTTTAAAAAAAGAACGCATGTGTGGAAAGTTGATCTATAAATAAGAAAAAGACATATTTTTATAAACAAACTAAAAAAAAAAATCGAACAAATGGGAATAGTAAAATCTTAATAATTACTTTTTTTTTTCTTTCAATTAACGTGTTTCAAGAAATTTAACCACGGTAACTAACAATTTGAATGGTCAAAATTTAAGAAAACACTAAATTTTTCAAAGTACTAATTTACTATATTAAAAAAGGAAATAAATCTACTTCTACTCTTTTCATTTTAATATACCAAAAGAAAAAAGAAAAAAACCTTTTTTCCCATTATATTTATAACATTACTTTAAATCTCAACTTATTTTTAATATTTTTCACTAATGAAATGTAATAAGCCCTGTAAATAAGTATCAAGGCAAATCTAATAAGAAGACATTCAACACCAATGACATATCCGTTTTATCTCACAAGTAAATCTCGAGAAAATCCAAATCATAACATCACAAGTAAATCTCGAGAAAATCCAAATCATAACATCACGTGATTTTAACATAAGAGTTTAATACGATAGTGTACTAAACGAAAAAGGCTTTAATATGACATTGAACTTTTAAAAAATGCGTCCTTAATTAGAAATTTAGCTTATTTATGTTATTATTATTTAAAAAAAATTTATTCGTGCCGTTATTTTTTAACAATAAATAATTATATGTTAGCTACATCATCAATATTTTAATTAAATCAAAAATAATTTTGGAAAACGTGATTAAAAAATAATAAAATCTTTTCTTCCAAAGTAATAACATAAATGAATCAAATTTTTTTTTAAAAATTCAATAACATATTTAAGTTTTTTTTACTGAGAAGAAAATGTATACGGTAAAAATAAGAAAGTAACGCAATTTTTATCATTATATAAAACCACACTAATTCCTCAAAATCCAAAACACAAAACTTAAAATTAACAACACAAATAACATTACATAAAATTTTCAAAATCCATTACAACCCCAACAATACTAGCTATTCCAGATTTCTCCACCATTTTAATGGCAGAAAATGACCTTTAGTTCACGCGGAGACGAACATTCATGCATAAGTGAAGGACTGTCATGTGCATATGTGAATGTAGCAGGACAAGCATGCTTAAAGAACTGGGAATAACTCGATGGTTTACAGGTCTGTGGACTATTATAATGATTCCTACAACAAAACTCATCCGATTTAAATGCTTCACAAGCACTTTTACAACCAACCACAGGTCCATGACCACCATGTGACCTAAACTGCAAAACTGCTGGGCAGGACTCTAACAAATTCGCCCGGCATCCAACAACTGGACAAACACCTTTACCTTCGTGTGGAGTTACAGTAAGAGGAATGTTGAAACCATCCACTAGACTAACACCGTAAGTAGAAAAATCGGCATGTCCGTGATGTAGAACAAACTGGGCTAATGTAGCTGGGGCGGCACCACCGAGTCCATCGCACTCGATTCGTCCGCCGCAGTCTCCGGTGGCGCAGTAAAATTTTCCGTGCTGGTAATTGCAGCCGGTACGAGCCCAGATTCGGCCGGACCAGTGAGCGTTGGGAGCGGGGAAAGAGCGGTGGGTAAGTGAGTGAAGGGTAAATCCACCTCGTTCGAGAACAGGGTGACCGGCATTGGGTTGAATTGCGGGCCAGATGGTGTAAGGACAGTTGTTAACTAGGGTTAAAATGAAATTAGGGTTAGTGGATTGGGAGAGAGATAAAAGGGTGAAGAGGAGAGAGAGGGGAAGTAGAATTTTTGCAGAAGAAGAAGCCATGGCTAATTTTGATCTTTGCTGTGGGAAATGGGAGATGGTTAAAGGGGGGTTTATATAGAGATTAAAAAGGTGTGTTTGGTACCAAGGAAATGAGATAGTGATTTCGGACATAAACGAATTCAGAATTTTTGAAATGTATGATTTTACACGTTTAGAGGTGAAATCAGAATTTAGGGATTTTAAATTTTGTTAATTATCATTAATTAATTTCGTTAGCGGTTTACATATTAATATAATATATAAATCTTTTATCAACTTTTGAATATAAATATAGAGTCTACGAAAAAGCTATTAGATTCGCCTGAACCAAGAACATCGACCCAGCTCTGTCTCTGTTTACTAATGCTTCTCTAAGTCGTCTGAACCATAAACCACGACCTAGCTCTGCCTCTATTTACTCCTGCATTTTTAATCAAATATACTGATTAATATTTTCGTAATATAACTGTTAATAAATAAAATATCTAATTTTACGAAAGATCAGAAATTTCATATGTTTCTTGATTAAGGTTATAAGGATGGACGAGGGTCGGAAAAGACCGTTAATATGAATGTTACTATATAATTTATTTTTCTATGCGTTACTATGCAAATCATTTTTCTATATTATAACGAAATTAATTTCTAGCTTAAAAGTTTTTCAAAAGAAAAAATTCATCCACCAAACATAAAAGAGAAAAAAGAAAACTCTTTCTAATAATACATAAATTTCTTTGTTACTTATATTTAAATTATAAGTTAAATATTATATTAATTTTTATAAAAAAGTTATCAAAATTATCCACGAGAGAATGACGGAATTGTCCTTGGTTTGTTTTTGTTCAAAATAGAAAGACAATATCAAAGGGTAAAAGAAAAGTTTTTTTCCAGCACTGGTTCAGAGGCACGTTGTGTTTGTCATTGAAAAATGCAACTTTTCTGACTCAGAAAATATACAATTTTTTATGAAAAAAGTTAAGAGATCAAAGTTCGGAATATCTTTTTACTTTTAAATATTGATATTCGAAATTAATATTAGAGTTTAATTAAATTTAAATTATATATTTTAAAAATTTATATTTTATATTTAAATATTTGATTAAATATGAAACAATCTAAATTCTTAAAGTTGATATTGATCTCCACTTTGTGTAGAAGAAAAAGGGGTGAGAGACTACGACAATTTTTACTTTAATTCTAACTCATTTTGGCTGTATGTGCAGGTTAAATTGCCTACTCATCATAAAATAATTATTTAGAAATTTATTTTTTAATTAATTTGATTGAAATCGAGAGACTTTTAAGTGAAAAAATAAAAAAAATGTTTTCTATGTTCTACATTTTAAAATTGAGTGACTTTAATATTATTAAAAAAAATAGAAAAAAATGATAGTTTTCCTCTCCTATTTTCATTTTGCGTAAGCATGAAACTTAAGAAATAATAAAAAATTATAATTGATTTTTTTTCTTCTAAATTACCAACTTAGACTTACAATTAAAAAAGTTAGTAATTAATTTCAAAGCAACTTGATTGTGGAAAAACTATTTTACATTTCTAGTGCATAAAAAAAAAGTCCTAATTTAAGTCATGCTTTATAGTTATGAGGCTAAAACTTATCCAAAAAAAAAAATCTTCATTTTTCACTTAGAAATAAAAAGATTCTCCTACTATATTTGTACAATTTTTTTACATTTTATTTTATTTTTTCCATTTTTTTTCTCTTGTTAAGTTGTTAATATAAAACAAGTTATTTTTAAAAATTAAAATTTGTACTAGTGTGTAAATGTGCTTTGGCAAATTTGAATTTTTGAAGATGATGGAGATGGATATGACAAGGTTATAGATTAGTCCTAATTGGAAAATGTAACAAAGAAAAAGAGAAAATATTTTTTTTTTATAAAAATAAATTCTTTCCTAATTTTTACACTTCCTTAAAGTGCACAAGAAAAGACCATTTTCGTACACTATATGTATTTTTTGTGTAGTTGCAAAATTGCAATAATTATTATTTTTTAAAATTTATATATATATATATATATATATATAATTGAATTATACTATAAAGTGTCAAAAAAAGATGAAAAGAATATTATCCTAGTTTCCGCATATCCCAATAAAAGAATCCTTTATATGTCTCATCACATAAAGTAAAGTTGAAATATCCATAGTATTATTGATATGTGCCTACTTAGAGCTTGTTTGGCTCAGCTTAAAAGCTGGTTAAACTGACATAAAAGCTGGTTTTTGACTTATTTAGCTGTTTGGCAATTCTCAAAATTACTTATTTTAAGTTAAAAAAAACTTATTTTAAGCCAAAAGTTAAAAGTTGGGGTAGGGGTGCTTTTTTTCCCCAACTTATAAATTGTTTTAAGTTGACCACATTTTTACCTTTTTACCCTTAATATTTTTATACAATATCCAAATTACCCACATAACTCTAACATCTCTTTCTTCTATTTTTTCCTTTTCACGTGTGGATGATAGACAATTACTATTACTAATGAATGAAAATAAAATAAATTTTAAATCTTTCAAGTGATCTATTCAAATTATATATTATTAAAATGTAAAATAAGTTGCACATATAACTTAAATAAAAATTTATATTCCTCTTATAAATAACTTGTGATAATAAAGAAATATGTGAATGATAGAATATTATTATTACCTATGGATGAAACTAAAATAAAATCTTAAATCGTTCTTTGATCTATTCAAATTATATATCTTTAAAATCTATAATAAGTTTATGTTCCTCTTATAAATAATTTGTGATGAGAAAGAAATATGTGAATGATAGCAAAATATAATTATTTATGGCTGTAAAATATAAATTAATTGACTTTTATTATGTTAACAGCTTTTAAGGGTATTTCAGACATTTTGATTTAAAAAGTTGTTTATCAGCATTTATTTGCCAAACACATCAACAACTTTTTTTTTTAACTTCAGCACTTTTATCCAAACGCATAACTGCTTATTTTAAAAATAAATTTCAACACTTTCAAAAATATTTTTTTAAAACTGCTTTTATTAAGTCCATCCAAACGGGCCCTTACTCGTGTAAAAGGTGTATGATTGAACTTTGATTTTTTTTTTTATCAAAAAAGGATTTAACAAAAAAAAAGGGGTTAAGAAGTTTTTATTCAGAAAATTGAAGAAAATTTTGAATTTTCATAAAAATAAACATGTTTGAAATTGATTTTGCTTTATTTGGAAGGAGAATATAAAATTGTTGTAGAGCTCTTTATGAAGCCATTTACAAGTTAATCAACTTGAGGTATTTGCAAGTTATTTGAATTATTAAGGTAGGATATATTAATGAGAAAATTATATATAATGGTAAATTAATAAATTAAATTAAATGTTATAACTATATTTTGATTTAATTGTTCCCTGCGATAAATTGTTTGTCAGTCACCTTTCTCCCTCAAACTTTCGCTCGCCACTCTCCCTCTCTCGCTCACTCCCTCTTACTTTATACAAACACAAGTGTATAAAATGCGTATATGTTTGTATGAAGCGAGAAAAAATAGTCTATATACATATAAGTTGTTCACCTTTCTCCCCTCTCCCAGATCTCGCTCGCCTTGATTGCTTATACAAACATAAATGAAATGTATAAATTGTGTTTCTATTTGTAAAAAGCGAGAGAAAATTGTATATATACACTTGCAAATACATATAATTTCGTCCTATATACTTATAACTATACAATACAAATATTCTCGTACCAGATTTTATTTTATCTTTCTCTCTTTCTCGTTTTATGCATACACAAATTATACAATTGATTTGTATACAACTACTTTCTTTTGTATATGTATAGCGAATTATACAATTCGTTTCTTTTTATATGTAAGAGAATTATACATATTTATGTTTGCTAGGGAGCGCAGTTATGCAAACTTTGCTATAGCATACAAATATAAATTCTTGTGTTTATTATATGTAAAAGTTGCTCATTATTAATTACCTATGAAACTTCGGAGCAAATTTTAATTTTTCGTAATTTATGATTTTCAAAATTACCACTAGGATTTACTATAAACAATTTTATGTGATTAGTTTTTAAGTAATTTAATTAAGTAAAATAATTTTTATGCTACTAGTGCATAAAAAGACAGATCTAACTAGCTGTCATACTTTATAGTTTTCTAATGCTAAAATTGAAAAAATGAGCTAAAAATAATTTATAAGTTTTTTAATTAAAAAAAAAGGACAAATTGACTTCTTCTTTTTTAATTTTTAATATTAATAAAGAATTAAACTAATACCATATTTTGTAGTTGTCTGGACAATTTCTAAAGTTGCTTGTATAATTGTTGAAGTTGTCGAACGACTAAAGAAGTTGTCTCGATAGCTACGACAATTGTTGGACAACTAAAGAAGTTATCTTAACAACTACGACAATTGTTGAACTAAAGTGTAAAAGTTAAAAATTTGGCACTATTATAAAAATATCTTTTAACCTAATATGTATTATTTATCACTTCTACTTAATTTTTAAGACATGAAGGACTCCTACCTAATTCACGAACTATTTTACCCTTTTAATAGGCCTTCCCGCAAAAACTTATCTAAACCAAACTTTTTTCCATTTCACAGCTAAATATAGAAATTAAAAGATTCTCCTTTATACATCATAATATTTATTTATTGCGCTAAAGATATTTAGTTTAAATTGAAACTAAAATATTGTACAATTTAAAGTTATCTTAAAGTTTTTAAGAGTCATTTTATAGAAGTGTTAGGTAGTAAATATCATATCATATTGACGGTATAACAGTGAACATATTATTATTAAATAACTACACAAAATTCTTTATTTATCATACATTTTATTTTATTTTTCCTTCTCTCTCTTTTAAAAACCTCCCTACCAATAGAGGCGAATGTACATTATAATATCAAATTTATTTTCATTTAATATTTAAAATATCATGTATAAATTTATATTTATAATCTTATTTAAATTATAATAATTAATATGTTTTTAACTCATACTTTTTAAAATGTTAATAAATTCAATATTAAACCCTATAAAATTCTTGATCTAACACTGCTTATCAATTACAATCACATAATATTTAACAATGGTATTAGATTTTGACACTATACAATTTTTTCTTTCAACAGCTCGAGATGATCTATCAAATATTTGTTTTAAAAATAAGAAGTTTGTATTAGCTAAGCTGGTAGGTTTTAAAAATATAAAAGTTTGTACTAGCGGTCAGAATTGCAACTATGTTAGGTAAAATTGAAATTTAAAGATGATGAAAATCGTGGAGAGTAAAAGATCATTTTGTTCATATCATATAGTTTAGAAGCGATTTATGCAAGAATCAATTTATTTTTACTAATTATACGAAAAAATAAATCAATATATATATTTATCCATCCAAACTATACTTATCTGAAATAAGATAATTTGTGAACCATAAACTCTCAAGTTGATAAATTTCAAGAAAATATCATCTAAAGATTATGAGGTTTCATTTCATTCAACGGTAAGATTAAAGTTTTTTTATTTGGTGTTTGATATTTATGTTGGGACTAGTTATATTTAAATTTACACGAAAAACAACCAGGTTCCATTTGCCAATTATTGCTATTGACTTCCACAGTGAAAGAATTTCTTGCAAACTTATTTCTATTAAATTTTTTACTTTTAATTTTGAAAGAAATTATTTAAATTACATTATAATAGTGGAAAAGTCAAAATTACTTGTTCTTATTGCCAAAAATTGGCCATATAGATTACCATAATTTCTGCAAGTAGCCTTGCTTGTTGTTATCCATTTAATTTATAATACACCCTATTTATTTGGTAATTCATAATACACCCTATTTATCGAATACAACAAACCAAACCAAGGATAAAAAATATTGTCAGCATAACTAATCTAAACATTACTAATCCAACTTATTTAGTGCTACTCTTATACCTCTTACCAAACAACCTATTAGTCTCAAGTGCATTTATAAGCAACCCTCGCGCTGAGTTGATGGGATGGAGGGGAACTATACATAAGCGGATTTACTTTGAAAATTATGGTGCACCTGAAATTATTCCTCAACAAAACTTGATATTTTATGTACATATTTTCTAAAATTATCCATTGACACTCATACCACGCGCAAAAGAAGAAGAAGCTAAATGGAGCATTTGATGTGGGTGGAGGCAGACAAAGGCAAAAACATGGTTAAAGCACTCAAGAGGGGAATAATGCGATGGCTTGTAATTCATCATGGACACAATGATGACTGAGCTAGAAGTCAATTCACAATGAAAAGAGAGCCAACAATTCCCCAACTTATCACTTGTTACATAAAAATGGGCATAGGATACCCCAGTAACTTTATCTAACAATCCATGTTTTCAAGATTAGTAATGATTACCAATTATATGCTACCTATAATCTACCCCTATATTGGAAATCATTTTCCCACTAATAACTTCACCTTCTGCTGCATCCATCCATCTTCAACATTCCAATGCTAAAGATGAAGAGAACAGAACTCCTACTCTACATTCTTCTCATATCGACAATATGTGCAGAATGTCGACATGGGTATAACTTCATTCCCATGGCTCAACCTATAAACGCAGGCAAGTGTACAACTCTTCACTGCTAATGAAACACTAATAAATCAATGTGATGCACTATTTTTCATCTTTTTCCTGATGTGGTAGCTGAAACAAGTCGTGTTTTTTCTATTTTCCTGAACTCTGGGATTTCCTATACAAAACAAATATGTGATTTTAGTAGGCAAGGATATCAATGGGTTTAAACTCTAGCTTCTCTATCGCAGTTAAGTCCAATAAAAGCTCGGTATTCTACACATTGAGATCAACAAGAGGACACATTCTTGCTAATTTGGTAAGTCTTACAAGTATGGAATCTCTATTATGAACTAGTTTATCCATGGAGTTTCTAATCAAACTATTGTGGAGCAGGGGAAGTACGAAAAGATTCATAAACCACCATCTGGACCGAATCCAAATGGAAATCATCGTCCACCATCAAGGGCCAAACCCAACTGGAAATCATCGTCCACCATCAGGCCATGAACAGAAGAACGAGCTAGTCATATGAGACCACAATTACCGAATTGGAGGTTAGACATATATGTAGTAGTTAGACAATTTTATATTTAGGCTATTTGTAAAAACAGTGGAATATCCTTTCAGATTGGAATTACATTTCCTTCATTTACTAAGCAGTCTACAAAACTGGTCTTTATCTAATCTATAGTCCTTATACTTCACGCCTAATATGATTTACTGCAAGCAATGTTGTCAATTTAGGACTATCAATATCTAGTTCTTAATAAGTAAAAATTCCACAGACCATTCTCAAATCTCAACAAGATCAAGACAATTTTGAGTAACGCTGAAAGTGAAACCAAAACTCATTTACTGAAGGCCAACTTACGTCTGAGCTCCTAGGAAACCAAGCTTAATCTTGTAGGTCACAAGAGAATGATTACATGCTAGAGCATCAGGAATTGAGAGATAGGGACTGGGATTATTGTAATGACTAATGAAACAAAATAGAGAAAACCTTGGGCCAGATGCTTAAAATTCGATGCTGCCACCACCTTACTGCAAACTTTGATACATCCTCTCATCAGAACACACTATTTCCCACTCAAGTCGTGGTTAATATTCGCATAATAATTGGAACAACAAAGACCACATGCTACACATTAAAAAATATGGAAAAACTTAGCTTTCCTAGCTAAGCTTGCCATAAAACTTAAAAGAGCCTGAGTACATTTTAAGCAATATGCCAACTCAGCAGGCTTTCTTCATTTAGCGAATAGTCCTCAAATGTATTACCGGCATAAAAAAAGGGGCACTAGACAGAGCCTAAGATACATGTGTCATATATACAAAGTTAAATTGCCAACTAAAGTGCGTAGTCTCTCTTCTGCTTTAGTTTAAGCATGCAGTCTCTTATCAAACTGTTGTGAAGCAGGGAATATACAAGAAGGATCCATATACCACTACTGAGCCAAAGCCAACTAGAAATTGTCGCCTGCCATCAAGACCATGACCAGAAGAACGAGCTAGCCATATGAAATCATGATATTTGCTGAGAGTTGGAGGTTAGACATATATGTAATAGCTAGAAGATCTAAGATTTAGGTTATTTTGCTTGTACAAACACTGGGATATCTTTGAGATTGGAACTTTATTATCCTTCACCAACTGAATTGTCAGAAGAGTAATGTTGTCTAGTCTAAAGTCCTTGTTGCTCCACTTCTAATGCGCTCACTGCAAACAATACTTTCAAAATATTTTATAACTATCAAAATTTTAGTTCTCTAAAAACTTTGAAAGTATTAATTCTACTTGACATTTTCAAGGTATTAACAAAATGAAAGAGTTTTGCATAGCTGATGCTTTCCCTACTCTTCTCCACTTAAAATACTAAACTTTAGTCGGCAGCCAGATTCGAAGCCGTGATGCGCACCTAGCCCATACATCATTTGCTGCATTCTTATCCTTAGACAAAATCCCAGGGGACCAGACTGAAATTCATTTGTCAAGACGAACTCTAACCCAGGATACTAAAAAAAGCAAACTAATCTTGTAAGGAAAGAAAACCACTTCAACGGTAGGCATCATTGATGCAGAGGAAAGTAGGCAACTAATGAGTAAAATAGAGGAAAGCTTTGGCCCACAAGTTAGACATGAAAGCAATATGATAAATTTAGCTTTTGCTTGCTAAGCTGGTGCTTAAACTTGAAAGCTCGTGAATTCACTTTTGCATACTTATCAGGTTCTCGTCATTTGGCAGATAGCCATTAAATAGATGACCGGCATGAAAATGGCCACTATACACTAACTAAAATACAGATTTGAATATACAAGCTAAAGGATTGATTTACCACTTTATACAGCACGCTTCCTTTTTGATCTCTTACTCTTCCTTGGCCCTGAGTAATTTGGAACTTCTTTACTACTGCTAGAAGCATAAGCCTCTTCCAGTACTTCTTCATCCTGCAACCAATATTTATCAAGTGTATAAGCTCATATTCAGAACAGTGTCTTCCAATTGAAAATTTAAAAGTCTGCCATGCAGCACCAAATAAAACAACTCATCTTGGAGGTACTAAGAAATTATTCTTTCCCTCCTCATCAAACTGAATCAATTAACATTCTGAAATGTTCCAGAGCTACTTAGGTATCCATGAGCTTAGAATTATGTATGCATTTATCTCTAGTCACTGAGTGAAGCCCTTCAAACTTTCAGCTTGATCGCATAACCAATCACTATGTGTTTTTGCTCAAGATTATTGATTCAAAATTGAATTTTCAATTTTCAGTATTTACAAAATTAATTTTCAAATTATTCAGAACACTAGAGACAGATTTTTTTTGTTCCTCTTTGAAGGGTAGTGTTTCTTTTCACTGTCACACAAATGTTCTCTTCTAAGGCTGGCCTAATGGGTCAAACAATAGCATAGTTGTGCATCTAGGTACTATGACCAACCCTAGGTGAACAAATCCACATCTTTATTACATGGAAGTCTGACTTGCATTTTAAGTTAAAAAAGGAAGAATAGTACTTTCAGACAGAGAACTTGTGTAATGCAATAAATCACTATGCCTTGTTAGGCTGGAAGCCATCCACATCTTTTATTATCCTTGACATGCCATCCGATATTCAAATGACTAACAACTAAATTTAATCATGCAAACATGTCTCGGGTGAACTTGTCAGCAGAGATCATATGCAAAACAACATTTGACATTTACCTTGGGCTTGGTGTCATCATCTTGTTCGTCCTCGGAATCAGATATAGAAGCAGAAAGTTCAACCTTATCTGTAGGGAGTGCCTTGGTTGACTTTTTCTTCTTTTCATCTTCCTTTAGCTGCCTGAATCTATTTCCATAAACTTTTGTTAGCTAGGTAGACATTGTAAATTGATCAATTTTGAAATATTATACACACCTCTCTCCAGATTGTTCAGGTTGAGAGGTAGTTCTCTTCGCACGTCCAGCACTGATGATACCACCGGCATCTCCACTCACAGCAGGCTTTGCACCACCTAACTTGCGCAACCATACCTGCTGTGCTGTGGTCAGCACATTATTTGTGAACCTTGAAATTCAACATAAAAGGCACATGTTAAGAAAGTCAACTTGCTTCATTGATTATAATATCCAGAACAAAAATCTACTTTTGAGTTAAAGAGATAAAATGCAGAAGCATGATAATTTGTCATTTGTTGCCTCAATGATGAGAGAGAGAGCTTAAAAGAAAAACAAATAGAAGAGATATGGAGCAATTATTTTGACATGTCTCTCGAACAGAAAGTTTGAAAGCGCTAAGACAGTATAAGGATATCTCTGTGTATAAAGGCAGCAACAAAACTTCTTTATCCCCTCATCTTATTCAGTGATAATGTCACTAGAAACAAGTGAATAGCAAATTCCAGTTTACTGAACTGCAGAGTAATATAGTTTTCATTAATAAAAATGATAATTCAGTAATTCACATCAGTATATTCATCGGAACATATTTGTTTAAGACCAATACTCTAATTCTGTATCAGAGGCACTATTACATTATTACTTTAAGTAAGCGCTCACCAGTAAATTGTTAACCCTGATGGAACAGACAAAGAGAAATAGCCAATCATGAGCGGAAGGAACTTGAAAACCAGAAGTGTGTTCTTTTGAGACGGATCATCTGTCTAAGAAAAGATATCAAGGATTTCAATATAACACGACAGAAGCACCCACAAATTGAGATCAGAAGGAAATAAGCTGGAATTTTAATTCAGAATCATACTTGGGGAGGTTTCATTATCTCCATTGAAACATATTGTGAAACAATAAGCAGGACAGGCAAAATGAGGTAAGCCACCGTGTCATGCCAACCCAAAGGCGGATGCCCATCCTGAAAATGTCAACAGATTTCATGTCCGCAATCATACTAAACTGTACTTAGTATTACAAGCAGAATTATCTTATGGTCCCAAGAATTTATAGGAAAACCAATTTGGTGAGATGAAAGCGGGAATCGTTCCATCCTCTTTGTGATTAGGAAAATTACTCAAAATAAAGTTTCAGACATGGTATAAAGGTGTAATTAGGATATGACACTGACCACAAATGGGAATAGCCAAGAAACTCCAGATCCACTCTGTCGAGCAGCTATAGTTGTCGGGCCTCCCAAAGAAGGGATCCAAAAAAAACCTTCAGTCAGCAATCCCTTTATCAGAATGAAAAAAAGGTAAATAAACTCATTAGTTGTTTGAATTAATAAGTAAGAACACACAATAATACTAACTTCTACAGTACCTCATTTGCCACATTGGAGAGAGCTTGATAAAGACCAATCCAAACAGGTATAGTAGCCAAAGTTGGGAAACATCCTGCAATAGTGTAGCCACAAAAAAGAAAAAGATAAACCACAATGGAAATGCAAGGACTTACTACATTCATTACATGGAAGCCAAACTTGAGATGGGACAAATCCAAACCTTACAGAAGCTCACAGCACTCATTATTTTATGGCATGGTGTCTAAATAGTTATTTATGGCATGGTCTCTTAATAACTGGCATTGAAAATTGCAGTTAGTTGATATGCTACAATTAGCACATGTCAAACAATTTGTAGTTTTTCTATTGCAGTGGGCTCATTAACCTCGTGGAGGTACAACCTGTCCATTAATAATGCAGTTAAGCTTCAAGTCAATGCATATTTAACAGCATACCTTAGCTCTACTAACTCTCTGTCACAACTAAAAAGGCATAGTAATTGAGTGTATATTTCAAACCATCATGTGTTTTAGAATAGTAGTGTTCGCATAATACTTAAATCCTTGGGCATAAAGTTGATTTTTTTAATGCCGTTTATAACCACCTCAATGCAGCTATTCGCCAGACAGCTCATAGGATACTGCACCTGAAAACATACTGCATGTTTCTAAGTAGTTGGGAGCCCTTACTTCTTACAAGCCAAACCCTTTTTTCTTTTACAACGCATAGCCTCAAAGGACTATCGCTAGGATACATACGAAAGAAGAGGTTGACTAACTTAAAGCTATTGTTTATCATTTGAATTAAAACAGGAGAACAAATACATTAAAAAGCAAATTTAAGTTCATAGAGCAGTGTTCTCTGGCATTGAGAAACTAGTTTGGTGTTCATGATCATCTATGGTTTTCCAACCATTGTGTAAACTAAGTCAAAAGTTGCACTTATGTGGTAGTATTTGACTTGGCACAGAGTTTAAGAAAGGAAGACTTTTGAAATTTGTGGTCTAAGACAAACCTTAAGACATTTATGTGGCTATAAATCGTTTTCATTAAGAGTGCAAAGGAAGTTTTCCAGTTAAGTTGTTTCTAATTATAGAAAGGTGACATTCTTTTGGGAAAAACTTAAAAGGAAAGGGTGCCATATAAATTGAGACGGAGGGAGTAAATGTTTAGATGAAGACGCATTACTGGAGTTCCTCAGTTCCATACATTCATAAACGACAACCGAGCTTTTGTACACTGTATATATTGTGCTGCTTCGACGGAATAAATTATCAGACTTACACACCAAAAAACAAGGCAAAAGGGAGTTGATAAAATGAAAGTTATGAATGAGGAACTAACTTAATGACAACTTCATATGCCACAGACAACCAGAGATTGACAAGGAATAAAACTGAAATCCAGATCAAACAAATTATGGAAGGAAGAATATCACCAGGCAACCAGTTCTAAGATGTACTCAAATAAGACTAAAAATGCAAAACCTAGACCACAGAAGGACAAACTATGGATCAACATATAACTAATTCTTTAACTGATAAATGGCTCTTACAACTCCAGGAGATATAATTTGTGCTTCACTACTAGCTAGGAAAGAAAGCCATGGCAAGTTTCTTATAACATATATGCCCAATGCTTTAAACCAAGTAAGTAGATCAAACAGAAATAGCAAATGGAAGCATAACTAGAGAAGAGACCGCTGACTGCAACAATGAAAACTTACCTGCAAGAGGATTGACCCCTGCCTGCTTATATAAACGTGAAGTCTCAAGTTGGATTCTCTCCTGAATGAAAGATAAGATAAAAAATGTAAGTTTGTTTTCTAAACACCTCACGGAAAAGGACACAACAACAATCAAAATTCTGTTAGTATAGCTTCACAACATTAGAAACACCTTTCCTTTTATTGAACAAGTTTTTTTATCACCATAAGCAATGTCCTTTTCTCTTTTGATAAGAGAAGTAATACTATGGCCACACAAAGTAAAAAAACTCTGAAGTACCCATATTAAGCTGAAATCTAACAAGCAAGTTGTAACAGTTACAGTATCAATCTGCTCATACTTCACTCTTTTTTACAGCACTAAGTACCAAAGAATACACATACATAGGTCAAATTTGGAAAGTCATATAGTTCTGAAAAGAAGTTAAGATGAAATAGAAAGTATCAATCAACATGAATTTGAGTGCACCTGATTTCCAGCATATCTTTGTTGAATAGCTTTGATCTTTGGTTGGAGATTTTGCATTGCTAAAGTTGATTCAACCTTTCAAATGACATAATGTCATACATCAGCAATAACTCCATTGCAGTGATTTAACAATTAATGAGGAAGAAAGGAACAGGGACTCCTGTTGACTTGAGTTTGACAAAACAATCAGTTATATTAATTTAAGTTCTCATCCCATTGCACTATTAATAATACCAGATAGACTTAACTAAGTGCCAAGACCTGAAATACCAGACCAACTCTAAAACATCCAGGCCTAGCAGCAGCTTTATCACAGACTCACCTGTTGCTTTGTCAAAGGGAAAGTGGCAGCTTTAACCAGGAGAGTAAGCAATATGATTGCGAATCCATAGGAATAAGGCACATGCACAGCTTGCAGTCCATCCTTCATCACCTGAAAAGACCGAAGTGAATGAGTGAATATAGAGTACATGAGGCATAATAGTATCAGTATTGCAAAAAGAAGGTCTTTTAAAACTAAAACCAAAAAATAATGCATCTAGAACTGAAACAAAATAAGCTTCAGTACTTGTACTTCTCCATGTGATCTATTGAAGATAACCAACCTGTCGTCCTATGATAATCTTGATAAGGTTTCTTCAGCATCCACTAATTTCCTTTTTCTTTATTGGGAGGAAAGACAGAAGGGGAGGAGGATAGTGGATGGTATGATAAGGGGGAAATCTGGTTGTCGACTTATACTAATATGAAAGATGACAAAAGTTAATAGATAAGTCTTTCAATAGGTAGAAAAAAAATTCAAAAAAAAAGTTTAGTTTACTTCAAGTGTTACCAAAGGTGAAAAGCAAAAATACATTTAAAAGAAACATACCCTCAAGTTTGTTAGAACTTTAACTGCAACGCATAAATAAAGTGTAGACTTTAATGAATAAAGGCGCAAATGAGGAGAAAAATAGAACACCTGTATAAGGCAAGAGTAATAACTGTAAACACAAACAACAACTATCCGGATAAAGTGTTCATAAAAGTTTAGTAGCTAGACAAAATCTTAGTAGGAAACATGATGTCAAACAATACTAGGTCCCTATACTTCTTCGGCCTGCCTCTATCTCTCCTAATGCCTGCTATTGCCAACCGCTCACACCTTCTCACTAGGACATCTACGTCTTCCCTCAAGTATTTCACCTCTCCTAACTTCTCATTCCTAATATGAAACTTAAAAGGTTATATAAACATGAAATAACGACACAAGGAAGCAAGTGAAATCATTATTATGAATATGCCCAACTTATATAAAATCCAAAAGACCGTAACAATGATCATAATTAGTTCAAAAGTATGTGTTACAAAATTTAACCTTCAACACAACTTCCATGGCGTCAGAAATGAAAGCAAACCAACCACCACTTTTCTGAGCAGTACCGGCAGCAGTAACATCGGGAGCAACACCAGGATCAGCCGCGACGGCAGCATCAGCTAACGTGTAGAGAAGTCCCTCCGCTCGGCTTACAACAGCTTCAAAATCAAAATTAGAGTGAAGCGAGTGAATCGGAGGAAGGTCATGGAAGCTGAATTTCACTCTAGTAGAGATAAGTCTTCGCCGGTGAAATACATGGCGAGAAAGCGACGGCAAAGGAGTTCCGATGAACGATGATGGAGATGAAATTAAGGTTTTCGCCATGGGAAAAATTGCTCCGGCGGGGATGAACGGAGAAAAATGGGAAGAGTTCAATTCAGCTTCTCATGGAAGAGAGGGAAATTTGTGGATTGGATGAGTGGCAGGAGAGCTATTAGAAGAGAAAAAATATCCCTATCCATTTTTTTCTTATTAAAATTCCGTTATTTTGTTTGGTATTTCGTTGTGGTTACTCCACAACTACTAATTTTTCTTTTTTTTTTTAAAAAAAAATGTATTTATTATTATAAGGGAAAAGGAATATGCCCCTAAACTATTTAAAAATATTTAGATATATCCTCCGTTTAAAGTTTGGTTCACTCATGCCTTTGCCATCCAACTTTTGGTCCAAATATGTTTTATGGGCGTTAGTTGTTATGTTGGACATATCCAACTTATTTTTCATTTCTTTTAAATGTCACATGTAATTGACATGTCATTTTGACCTTACCACATGATATTTATATAAAATGAAAAGGTATTCGGACTCATAAACACCTAATTCAACCCATAAATCAACCACCTTTTAAATAAATTATCCGACCAATTTTAACAATTTTGTTTAATTTTTATTTTTTTCGATAAATTCTAAAAATGAGTAATTGATTAATTAAAAAATAGGAAGAATATGAAAAAAATATATAATTAACGCCAAAAATTCACAAATAATTATAGTAACCTTAAATCAACTTAAACACTTTTTTAAATTTTTTTTATTTTTTTTGATAAATCCTGAAATGAGCAATTGATTAATAAAAAATATGAAAAAAATATAAAATTAACGCCAAAAATTAAAAAATAAATACAGTAACCTTAAATTAAATAATTTCAATATTTTTTTATTTTTAAAATTTTTCGGCAAATCCCAAAAATGAGTTATTAACAAAAAATAAGAAGAAGAAAAACTACGCAAAAAATTCACAAATAAAGAATAGGAAAATATGAAAAAATATAAAACAAAAAAATTGTTGAAATTATTGAATTTAAGGTTACTAAATTTATTTGTGAATTTTGACGTAAATTTTTTATTTTGTTTTCATATTTTTCGCTTTTTATTAATAAATTATTCATTTTCGGGATTTGCCGAAATTTTTTAGAAAAGTTATAGAATGAATACTATATTTATTTGTGAACTTTTGACGTTAATTTATATTTTTTTCATACTTTTTATATTTTTTATTAGTCAATTTCTCATTTTTGAGATTTACCGAAAAAATAAAAAAATTTAAAAAAATATTAAAATGTTAGATTTAAGGTTACTATATTTATTTGTGAATTTTTTGCGTTAGTTTTATATTTTTACATATTTTTCGTATTTTTTATTAATCAATTATTTTTTCGGGATTTACCAAAAAAATAAAAATTAAATAAAATTGTTAAAAATGGGTTGGATAGTGAATTTTAAAGGAGTTGATTTATGGGTCGAAAATGACAACTAACGCCCATAAGGGAATATTTGGACCAAAAGTTGGACGGCGAGGGCATGAGTGAACCAAACTTTAAATCGAGGATAAATCTAGACCTTTTCGAATAGTTTAAGGGCATATTTGACTCCTTTCCCTTGTTATAGATATATTGAATTAAATGGATTGTCCATTAAGCTTATCATAAACTTATCCTTATCATGGATATGTATTCCCAAGGTGATATGAACCTTTTTGGGATAGAAATGTATCAACTAATGTGACATTAAACATGGTGACCTTTTGGTTGATTTCTCTACCTATAAATAGAGATATCATTTATCATTATTATATACACTTGAATAAGAAGAAAGTCTTATCCTATATCTACTTCTCTTATCTTCTTTCTTTATACATATTATTCTAAGTTTTAATTTTATAGCATGTTATCTGCACGAATATGCTCTAAAAGTTGCAGCACTTCGGAAAAGTGTTGTAGTTGAAACACTTGTGAGCAGGAACGGTATCTATTTATTTTTTCTTATTACACATTTATATTTTCAAGAGTTCCTCTTATACTAATAATTTATTTTAGTAAATATGTGTTATATGAAAGGGTAGAATATATTGATTTGTTTTAATTTAACAATTATATACATTGGTTTATGCTTATACTAACAGTTCTTCGTTCTAGAAAAGAATTGAAGGATAAAGAAGTAAATTTTCATGTTGATTTTCTTAGTTTTAATTATGAGGAACTTATTAATATTTATAATTGCTAGAGGTGAGAAACTCTCAATCTTATTTTAACTAAATTTGCTTCAATAGTTCTTGATTTCATTTAAAGGCTCATGGTTGAGTTCTATTGGTATTGATTTATATGACATTGATTGAAGGGTAAGACGATGGATTCAAGTCCCATCGCACCAAAAGGGTAAGACATCTGGTTAAAGCGCGGATGCACATAATGAAAAATATTTGAGGATAAGACGATGGATTCAAGTTCTATCGCACCAAGAGATAAGACATCAATTTGAATTTTGATGCACCAGATGATAAGGATTGGGTTCAAGTCCCATAGAATTTGGCCTAACACGCCTTATATGGATAAGACATTGAGTTTGAGTCAATGCACCATAGTGATGATATAATGATGACTAAGACTTTAATTATTAAGCATTGAAATTCAATCTATTGAATTTGCTCCATTTCTTGAAAAGAATGTGGCAGCAACATATGATAACTTTGAAATCCGATGTTGACTTGCTCCATTCTATCGTATGAATGTGGTAGCAACAAATAATTAGTCTGAAAGATGACAAATGATTAACGCAATGAAAAAGGGCGTGAAATGACAGAATTATAATAGTCATCGTTGTGTTAATTATAAAAAAAGAACACTATGGGTTCTACAAATAGCCCTTCAAAATGTGAAGGCAATTTTTATCATCAAAACGGTATGAAAGGTCACGCGGTTGTCATGCGACCTTATTTTGATAAATTTTATAAATCCTCCATCAAAATAAAAGAATATAAAGTGATAGTGCACTTTATATTTCAAGGTGATTTTGAGGTAGATCATGTAAATATGTCAAACATAAAGGTATGACATGTATTAATATTATAGTCAACTCATGAAGAGATTGTGACTTGTAATAAGTATGTGAATGTTTGCCTATTCTTGAAAGTGAATATGAAAAAATATGAATAAGAATATATTCATGTATGGTTGGATATATGTCAAACTCACCTCTACGGGAGGTTTGAGAGAAATAAATAAATTTTATTTGACATGAACTATTAATGATTGTGTGCATTTATATGTCATGAATATTATGATATGTTTGTTATGAACTATCGAAATGAAGAAAGAAGTAATTCTTGCCTATAAAGGTTGTGGTCATGATCAGATATACTGAGTGGCAATACAAATTTGTCATTGGTTATGTATCTATGGTACAACAAAAGTAAATTAAGAAACATGTCTTGCTTGTAATAATTTTGACCATTACAATAATAATATAATTTCTCCTTGAAGGAGATGTTCACCATATGGATGGTGTCATGATATGTGATAGTACACAAAATTAATTGCAAGCTCTAACAAGTTGTGTTATTACCAGAGGAATAATATTGGAGCTGTAGTAAGTCTCAAAAGAAACTTTTAAGTTTCACATGAATTGAAAAGAAATATTGAGACTATAAATTATGAAAAGATTATTATCTTCAAATTACTACAATTGAAGTGGGCTATAAATATTTATGTAAACGATTATCCATTTCTTCCTCTTGTTTGTTGCACACAAACGTGGGCATGCTGATGAATTCACATGCAAAAGTAAACTATAAGTGTATTGAAATAAAGATCAGTTGGCATGATTAGTGGACCATTCAGATTAAATGTGATACAAATGTAATTAAGAATTCAGGTGACTTATGTGATGAAGAAATAAAAGATTCTTCAAGAATTCTTTGTGTTGCTTGTTCTCTTGATCTTTGATAAAATGATCATTGTACTAGTTATGGTTGTGATTGTAATCCTCTAAAATTTTTGAAACATATAAAAAGATAAATATGGGCTCATTCATCTGTCATGTGGATCATTTGCAACTATGATAGACGTATCTATGTGATGATCACATGTGCTTTGTTGTCAACTTACAAATTGGTGCTTGTAAGGTTGTTTGCTCGAATTGTTAAATTAAGAGCAAAGTTTCAAACTATGAAATTATATTGATAATGCTGGTTGATTTAGCAGAAATTGTATGCCTCCAATTATAGCTAAATCATGGTTATGAGAACAAAACTCCCCAATAAAATTTGGTATGAGATAATTTTTTTGACATGTAGCAACACATGTGTGCATCAAGCCGACAAGGTTTGCCGATTAAAATTGGTTCAGGGTCAGGAACCAAATAATTTTCATCTAAATGTTGAAAGTGCGATTATGATTTTAATTGTTCCACCATACACAAAGATAAATTCCCCAATAAGGTTGGGATGAATGTTAGATATTCTAACATTAGGGGGAGAGATGATTGACAACTGAAAATTATGTGTGAGTTTAATTATGAATTAACTAGATCCTTGTTAAATAAATATGTGAACGTAAAGTTTAAGGCATAATTCATTTGCATAATGTTGCAAAATTGCCAGATGAATATATTGACCCTATGATATAATTCAGCTGCAAATGTTCCAATGTGAAGTCCTTGAAGGACGGAGTCAATGATACGCTGAAAGCGTAATAGATCAATCGGTTCTAAATATAAAATTCCTTGAAGATGGAAGGAGCAGATGATTAATATGGTCATGATAATGAGGCAAGTGCTATAGAAGAACACCACGACATAACACTTCAAAAACCTTGGAAAAGGTTCAGGTACCTGAAAAATGATGAAAACGAAGAGATTTCAATAAGTTATGTCATATTGTCAGCAAAAGGATGACTACTCCCTGCACGCCACTAAACGGCTTGATGACTCATGATTCATTTTAAGATTTCTGCATTGCTTTATGTTATTCGCATTTTGTTTCTACCTAAAAGAATGTAGTTGAGATTTTGCCAATGTATTATAAGAAACAAGTTTTCATTTCAACCGTTTATCTCTCATGTAGAAGATTGCACACTAGACAAGTGTTAGGAATCATCCATTTACAGTTTATACAGTACTGGTGTATGTAACATCACTTAAGGGTAAAATAATAATTGTATAATTAGTGGTCAAAATGAAAATCTAAAAAAATACATACACGTCATAATTTTTGCTATGGGTCATAAGGATATTATTATAAATTTGTTTAAATGAAAAGTTTCTATTACTAAACTTCTTACAAACATCATAAATGCTAAGTTTGTTCTAACATATTTTAGAAAGAAAATTTTGGACTAGTTACAATAAAATGTGTTTGAATAGTTAATATTTTGTTCCTAAAAATACTTTAGAGGAATATTGTGTAAACATATTTTTAATATTATGTTACATAATATGACTACTAAATTTATATTTTGATTATTAAAATAGTCTTTAAAATGACGTATCAGTAGTTTTTAATTAATTTGAAGAAAATATAAAATTTAGTGACTAAAAGAATGAACAATGTTTGACTATCAAAAAATCAATAATTTGATAATGTATCATCGAAAGATTAAAAATATAAAATTTTCATTTTTATATTTTTTTAATATCAAATAGGGATAATGCACAAGTACCTCCTCAACCTATGCCCGAAATCTCAAAGACACACTTATATTATACTAAGGTCCTGTTAACTCTCTGAACTTATTTTAATAATAATTTTCTACCCCTTTTCAGCCTACGTGACACTATCTTGTGGGCCAACGATGGTTGACGTAGGCCGAAAAGGGGTATAAAATTACTTATAAAATAAGTTCAGGGGATAATAGGACCTTAATATAGTATAAGTGTGTTTCTGAGATTTCAGGCATAGGTTGAGGGGGTACTTGGGCATTATCCCTATCAAATATGATAAACTATTTAACAGAGAAAATTTGACAAGGTGAACGTTTGTCATTCAAATCCTAATGTATATTAATACTAGTGAACTTAGCCGCGCTTCGCGCGATCATAAATAACTCGTTTAATTTGTCATAAAAAGAATTAAAATAGTATTGATAAAATTTTTGTGAAGTTTCTTTGTTGTGTTTAATTTAAATATATCATATTTGAAATCTTAATCAAGTTTAAATACTATTTAAGTTTTTGTATCGATTGCAATTTTAAATCGCTTAAGCTAAAAGTTCACATTCAATAATCTCAACCTATAATTTTATTGGATATGTGTAGCCTACGCTTTTATAGTTTTATACACTTTTTTAAAATCTATCTTTTATTCCTAGTATGTTTTTTGTTTTGTTTGTATCTTTCTCGCAAAAGTAAAGAATTTAAACCCAAATAAACTTGTAAATTTTGAAAGCTCAGAACATCCAAATGTCATTATCCTCCTTGTTCATCAATCAAAATAATTTTTAAATATTTATTGTGGTTCAAGAAGATCAATTATAGTTTTATAAAATTACTCTTTTTCCTCCAAATATTGTAGTCTCTTACTATTTCCTTTTTAATGTTCATATTCTTCAAAAGTTGTTATCCTTTCTTCGATAATGATGAATCAACTCTCTTTTCATCTTTCACAAGTCTTAGACTAATTTTTACTAATCCAAATAGATTAGTTAATAAATTTTATCATTTAGCTTTGTAATTTCAACTCAACTCATGAATTAATTTTATCAAAAAATAAAAACATGTACTGTCAAATACATATATTTTTTTGGTTGAATAGTACCTATTCTTTTATGTTAGTTATAATATATAATTAAGAATTTATGACTTCATTATCCATTTGAATGAGTCCTCAAAATTAAATATGGTTAACTTTGATGTTTTGTTAAAAATTTAAAGTGAGATTTTTAGTCTTTCAAATTTTTTTAAAAATATCAAAAGAATTAAAATAGTAATAAATTCAAAAATAGACTTAGAAATATGAAAAATTATTTGTAATAGATAAGCTACCTATAATTTGAAGACTTAAAAAAGTACTTCAATATTTATATATTAAAATATAAAGTTCTCTATATATATTGATTCTTTGGAAGAAAATGGGTGATACATGATTTTAGTTCGGTAAAATAATTTTTAGTGATATAGAATTAACATAAAAATAATATATTGTTGTTAAAATGCATAATAAAATAAGTAATAAATGAACAATTATAGATGAATGATAAAAGGTTTTATGTTAAGATTAAAAAAAAACTTATATATCTACTAAAAACTTACAATTAGACTCTTGAATTTTTTCTAAATAAAGTAAACATAAAAAAACTTTTCACAAATAATATGAATATTTATGATTATTAACAATAAATTATATTTTCTTATAATTAAAGTGTAGGAGAAAAAGTTAAGTAAATTTTTAGAATCATTATAATGGAGGATGAATGGTTAGTAATAAGTATATTTGTAACGACCTGTTTAGTCGTTTGGAGCAGCAGAGTTAATTTCTGAAAATCACTGTCTGGGTCGACGGATCCCACGACGGACCGTCATGGGCACGACGGACCGTCGAGGGTGTCTCGTTCCAAAACACTTAGAATTTAGAAATTTGGGTATTGAGATCGACTCTCTGAACTTCACGACGAAATGGCAAGACGGACCGTTGAGGGCTCGACGGATCGTCACAAATCCTTCCGCAGAATTAACTCTCTGAACTTTGTGACGGACGTGCAGGACGGACCGTCACAAGCTGCGTGACCCTGACTGGATCGAATTTTTGTTAAATTTTTAAGGGGCGTTTTGGACTATTCCTGTTTATAATTATAAAGTTAGTGGTTTAATGTTAATAATTTAATTACTTGGGGGTTAAAAGAGAGAACCTTGAAACAAGTAGTGGGGTATTTTATCATCTTTTATACTTAATTATATGCTAATTAGGGTAAAAGAAAGAGGGTTTGAATAAGAAAAAGAAAAAGAACAGAGAGAGAGGGAGAAACGATCGAATGAGAGAGAGGAAGAACGCAGCTTTGGAAAAGTAGATTGCTTGATCGCAATTCTTCGGTGGAGGTAGGTTATGGTTTATGCTATTCTGTAGTAAACTCTTAATAGCGAATGATATGTATTGGGTAGTATTGTAAACCCTTCTATATGCTTAATTGTGTGCTTGCATGATGTGATTATATAATTGTGATAAAATAAGCATGATGAGGCTGTTGAATCTTGAACCTTTAAAAACCTCTTTGTTAATGATGATGCCTTGGTATAAAAGAAGGCTTGATGAACTAAAAGAATGAGGTTAGGGGATCGGGTGTCACGTTCCGGCACCAGGATAGTATTAATGGATCGGGTGTCACGTTCCAGCATTAGGATAGTATTAATGGATCGGGTGTCACGTTCCGGCACCAGGATAGTATTAATGGATCGGGTGTCACGTTCCGGCACCAGGATAGTATTAATGGATCGGGTGTCACGTTCTGGCACCAGGATAGTATTAATGGATCGGGTGTCACGTTCTGGCACCAGGATAGTATTAATGGATCGGGTGTCACGTTCCGACACCAGGATAGTATGAGGAGGATCGGAATGTCACGTTCCGACACCCGGATAGTAAAGAGAATGAATCTTGAATTATGTTAATATACTCAAAATAATGAACTTATTTCCCAAATGAGTATGGTATGGAGGCTTGAGTCCTCATGGGTGTACTTGGCGTTATTATCAATGATTTTTGTACTGTTTGCTGCTACCTGTTGAGTATTGTATTTGATTTTATGATATTATCTGATATATATTACTTTCTATTTTGAGTTGGCCGATGATATCTACTCAGTACTCGTGTTTTGTACTGACCCCTACTTGTATGTTTTTCTCTTTGTTATTTGTGGAGTGCAGCAAACGTACCGTCGTCTTCAACTCAACAGCAACTCTAGCCAGTCTTCATCACGTCAGATTCCAGGGTGAGCTATTGTTTCTAGCTTGGACTGGATCATCTTCTTCACGTCTTGATGCCTTGAAGTTCTGGCATGGACTAGCTGTTTAGTTATTTTAGCTTCTTAGATACTCTTAGATTTAGTAATTTGAGGATAGATGTTCTTGTGATGATGACTTCCAAATTTTGGCGATAATGATAAGTTTTGAGTTTTAGAAGTTAATTATTAATTTCGTTAATGAGTTTTAAGTCTTCCGCATTTTATTCTGTTTGAAACGTTGGGGTTTAGATTGGTTGGTTCGCTCACATAGGAGGGTAAGTGTGGGTGCCACTCGCGACCCGCTATGGGTCGTGACAATATTTAAAATGATTATCTGTATTAATTTTTTCCTTGAGAAATTTTCTTCTATAATTCTAAGTTTTTTTAAAAAAATTATTTCAACTCTATTTTTTAGTCTCTCTTTTTTTTTAGTCTTTGCTTATTTAATTCTATTAAGAAAACACAAGCAATTAGCATCGTAATTAAAAGACTGAAGTTTGCTCGTCTTTAGTATTTTTACTAATTTATATTTTTTTTAAAACAGTAACAATTAGCATCAAATCTTAACATAATCAAGTTAGCTTGTCTTAAGCTTTTTATTAATTTAAGCAAAATGTTTAAATGAATTCTCTTAATTAATTTTTATTATAGTTTTCATGATTCATATTTAATTTAAAATTTAAAAATAACTTCATAATAATTTTGATTATCTCCCACCGCTAAGCGTATCTACAAATACATTTTAATATTTTCAAGAATTGTTTTTGTCTAACTTTTAATAACGATCTTGCTCTTATAATTTCAGGCAAAAAAACAAATCAATTATTCTCTTTTATATATCTTATTTTGTATCATTCTTATTAGAAGTAAAAATAATATATAAAGAAGTCTTTGTCGATAGATTTTGCATTACAAGATTAAAGTAGAGGACAATTAAGCTAAACATAAATATATTTGGTTAGAAATATTTTCTTGATGTGCTTTTAAGATATCACAAATTTAAATATTAAGTAATTTGGGGTTATGAAGATATAAAGCTGGAATTTATAGGTATTACTAATAAGTATTAATTAAGTAAGTATAGAGGTTTTTGAAAGATGAAGAGGTGTGAGTTTATAATAAAAATTTAATTAAAAATAAATATATAAAAATAAGAGGAAAAAGGTAAAAAAAAATGTGACATATTTTTTTAATAAACAAAAATATGTTTAAGTAAAATCCTCCACCATTTTTATGATTTTTTTTATTATACGACATATTTTCTTTTTACCTCATTTTAGAAATTTCAAATTATTAAAAGTCTCCAAATATGCTTCTAATAATAAACATTATTTTTAGTAATTACTATTATTTTGAACAATATATACTTTTTCTCTTATTTTATATTATAGGAGAGATATTTATTAAGAGAAAAATTAATTAAAAATAAATTTAAAAAGGGACATAGAATTAAAAAGTTAATCAAAAGGAATTAGAATTTTTTTTTGAAATTATCAAAAAAAAAAAAGTAATCGTACGAATGTTTTAAAATAAAATTAAAAAATATTTAATTTTTTGTTGATTAAATTTTCAAAATTGTGAAACATTTGGCCTATAAATAATTTCTATATATAAATAATATAAAAAATAATGCAACGTTAAAATTATTATTTTTACCATATCATTGTTATGTATTGTGAGATATGAAATTATAAGAGGAATCGATTTATTTGATTCTTAGTTATATAATATTTGTATTTAATATTTAGTATTTTATTTACTTTATATTGAGATGTGATGTATTACTTTTTTTATTACTTATATTTATTATATATTTGTATAACATTTTTATAGCTAGTGAGGAGGAAGATATTGTTAGACGAAATTAGAAATAAGATATATTGACGTTTTTTTCAATTAACTAATTAATTTGATAAGGAACCAATCAACTCTTATTGCATCAGAGGTTTTACCGGAGAACTATAACATCCTTACAATAATACCAATAAACATACATAAAATAATTAACTAATCAAGCAAAAATATTTAATATATTTAATTATATATGATTTGAAGGGGAAAGAAGGATCACGTTCTCAACATAACATAATTATAATCCTTACAATAATAACAACAAAAAGACATAAAATTATAGTTAACTAATCAAGCAAAAATATTTAAATATTTAAGTTATATATGATTTGAAGAGGAAATAAGGATCATGTTCTCAACATAACATAATTCGATTCTTCAAATTTACAAAGTGAATAAAGACAATCAATGTCGGTAGAAACTACAAGAATAAGAAAAAAATATCAAAAAACTACAAAGAGAAGCAAAAAAACAAAATTTTTTTCTATAAAAGAATCATGATTTGTATCATCAACAATCCAACCTAATAATATCAAATCTATATGTAATTACAATAGAACAAAAGTGATAATGATAATTAGATATGTCAAATCATTTTATCTCACAAAATCAAAATATGCAAAATATATAATATTTTTCATTATAATACATCCCTCTCCTGCAAAAATCAGATCAAAGAAGACAAAAAAAATTAACAAATCAAAGGAATAAAAAATGAAGAATAAGGAAAATAAAAATAAAATGACCATCATGCAATGTCTCAAAGTGGGTTTTTATAGGTGTAATATATAGGAGTTATAATTTTTATATTAAATATTTTGAAGGTTATGAATATGAAAGGTTAGGAGTTATATTATTAAATTAAAATTAGATGTTATATATTATTAAAAGGTTAGGAGGAGTAATGCTCATTAAGTTACTTATTAATAGCAATATATATATATATATATATATATATATATATATATATATATATATATATATATATATATATATATATATATACACACACACATAATATTATTGTGTAAAAAGAACTAATCTAAAAAATCCTATTTTTAAAAATATATATAATATATATTTTTCTCAACATTGAGACATGCCACATAGGCGGTTTGAAGATCCACACACACACACATACACACACACACATATATATAGATAGATAGATAGATAGATAGATAGATAGATATAGATTCAAACTAAAGACAACGAGTAGTTAAAAAATAAAGAAGAAGAACAAAAGAAAACGTCAAAAGACTTTGTTTAGAAATATAGAGGAAGAAAAAAACTAAAAAACAAATAAATTAGAAAAAAAAACAACCTGAAAAAAAGTATATTGGTTATTTTGTGGAGGTAATCTTTAGAGATTTCTTTGCGACATGATATTAAGCAGCTTTTAAAAGGCGGGGGAGCGAGGCGAGGCGTTTTATACAGTATAGGGTGAAGCGTAAGCCCTGAGACACGGGGCATAAGTCCATGGATCTACGAGACGTAGTCTTGTGTATGTTCAATTTTATAGTTTTATTATTAATAAAATAAGCAAAATTAAACCTTTCAATGATTTATGATTTTAATTTGAGATAAATTAATAATCAATAATGAAGAAAAAAATATGATTTAAAGCAAAAAAAGTTCTGAAAAATAAATTAAAAACGCTCCGTGTACGTTTCTACGCCCAAGACTACGTTTTTATTCTCGGGACTTACACCTCAAACTTTAGGACTTACGCCTTACATCTTTCATTTACGCCCAATAGTACTTTTGGTAAGGCCCGCCCCAAAACTCGCCATGGGACTCGCTCCAATTTTTTTTTTTAATAGATATTAAGTGTAGTATCAAAAAAAAAATATGTAATTTAGAATATAATATTAAGATAGTTGTTATTATATATAGTAAGAAAGTTTCTTTCATGATTGTTTCTATTGTTGTGGAGGCAAAAATTATTTTTTTAATAAATACTTTCAATAATGTTATTGTATATAGAAATAAAGTTATTTTCTTGATTGTTTTTATTGTTGTGAAGTTAGAAATCAATTTTTTAAGTATTTCTATTTATCGAAGATAATAATAAAATGTATCACAAAATTCATTGATAAAGTCAAAATACAAACACATTATACTTAAGCTGAAGCAATAGAGATTTGAATGACTTTAAATCGATCTTTCCGAATTGATTGATCAATGGTTATTATTTTATCAGATGCAAAGCTTATGGTGTAAATATTACAAAAAGAAGATAACAACATTATGAAAAATAGACACCACTTGCGAATATATATAAAGACCGATGAACTTTTTCAAAGATATCAACATTTTATATATTTCTTAAACACGAAATGTTTTAACTCTTAACCTAATGCAATTCTCTATTTCCTTTGTTTTTTTTAGAATTGAACTTTCTCAATTTTGATTGTAAACGAAACATTTATGTCGTATGACCATTTGAAATAGATTATAAAGTAATATATTAGAGTTGTTTACTTTCACATTATTCATTTGAAGTTCAGAAATATAAGTATCAGATTCATAACTAAGTTTAATCAATTGTATATAAAAAAAAATAGTGTTTATTTGATAGATTACATGTATATAGTGTTTCCCACCGGCGAACATGATACAAAAGGAAAATTCACATACACATAATCAATCTTTTCACTTTATGTATATGATATATTAGATATGAGTTTTATCAATGCATATAAATTACATAATTATGTATCAAATTCACATAAGTTATTATTAGATAACATAGGTATGAGTCTTATCAACGCTTATAGATTTACATAAGATAATTATGTATCAAATAAATCACTCACACACAAAATTGAACTATTTTTTTAAAATTAAAAATAATAAAACTCACATATATTGTATATATACTTCACATTGTTAACAATTCAAACTACTTTATTGAAATATCACAGTGCAAAATTCATATAATTGAAAATTTATTCAACATGAACATGAATGTCTTATACAAATTCAATGATTCACTTTCTCTTAGGAAAAAAGAGTAAAAGTTCTACGACTGTTTTATTCTCGTCCACAACAATTCGTGTATCTCGACTTTTAAAACGGTTAGATATTGTATCTTGCCTTTAATGATACATGTAGCTCGCAATCAAAATATGATATAGAAAGTAATGTTACAAACTGTCGTGAATCTTAGTAATTAGGATCTAAAGTATAGTTGTATCTGATACATATTTACTACGATATAGTAATCAGAACTGTGTGGATACATATGTGTAACATCTTGCTCTTCAAAACAAAAATTGTGTGGACACGAGGTATTTCGTCTAGTTGAAATCTTCATAATACATATTTTTCGCTCAAGGCTAACAATGTATCTTCTTCAAGATTCATAAACTAAAAAGACGATGCAACAACCTACAAAATTTGAATTAAAAAATGATACATTAAATAAACTATCATTTTTTGAAGCAAGACCGATCAAACTTTTTTTTTTTGATAGTTCAAGCATTGACAAAGATGAAAAGACAGAATAGAACATGCTTGAGCTCTTATCGAGGCAAATTGAACATGACAAAGAATTTGATGGCATCCCAACTAGTAAGACATCCATCTCCATCTTTACCAAATTAACAACCTCATCATTTAAAAATCATTTTTTTTTTGTTGTACCATTGTTGATAGATCTTCTTGTCTTCTTTTGAGCATCGATCAAAGAGGCTTGATAGACTAACCGTGAACAGAGTGAACGGTTGGCCAAGAGCTTCACCGGATGCATCATCAATGTATCTCTTCAACCATCTTGTTTGTTGTATTCATGACAGATTTGAGATTTCATCACTTTTGTAACCTTCATAACTCACTTCGTTCACCTAAATTTTTGAATGTCTCAACAAAATTGATATATTCATCTTGTATCAACAACTTTTTTGAATTTTTTAAAATTTATCACTTTTTTGATATTAATGATTGTTCAATGGAGAAGATATAATTTGAAATTTGAATTGTGAATTTGTTATCTATTAGGATAGAGACTGATAAGAATTAGTTAGGCGTTAATCAAGAAATTAAAATAAGTAACAATAAATTTTACGTGCGTTAATCAAGGAAATTAAAATAAATAAAAATAAATTTTAATTGATTTGTTCCTTTATAAGCGCAACAAGAAGTTGTTTTGCAATGTATCACATATAAATAATATAATGTATCCGAACGATAAATATGAAGTTGGGAGCCTAAAAAGTATAAAATGTTAACAAAAATTGTAAAACGGTATATAAAATTTTATATTAACCAAGACAGTAAAATCGCTAGAATAGCAGCGATTTTCTCTGCCGAATTTTGTTTAAAATATATATATATATATTTTACCGTTTTGGTTAATATAAAATTTCATATATCGTTTTTAAAAAATTTCTTAACATTTTATACCTTTTAAGCTTCGAACTCGATAAGCATATATCCGACGGCCTCTTTCTTTAACAAATTTTTATAAATTAAAAATTATTAGGAATAAGGTGTAATTTGAATCTTACATTATAAAATTTCTATAATTTATACGATGTATAAGACATTTCACTATAGCATAAAGTCTATTATTATTAGTTATAAGGTCAAGTTTTAAATTTTTTTTTTTAAAAAAAAAAAAAAAAAACTGGACTATTCTGGAACGAACTCGAAGGCAATAGAGAGTTCATCGAACGGCTGTAATCTGATCCGAACGTTCTGGACTCTGAAACTTTTTTTCCTTTATAAACTGACAACTTCGTCTTCCTTCTCCAATTACAGAAATTTGCTTCATTACATCTCAAACTATAAACAAACATTTACATTTTCTTCTTCTACGAATATGGCGGCGGCAGGAAAAGGCGAAGGACCAGCCATTGGAATTGATTTGGGCACTACATATTCTTGTGTAGGTGTATGGCAACATGATCGTGTTGAAATTATAGCTAATGATCAAGGAAACAGAACCACGCCTTCTTATGTTGCTTTTACTGATACTGAACGCCTCATTGGTGATGCTGCGAAGAATCAAGTTGCTATGAACCCAGTTAATACTGTATTCGGTATGTTTCCATTACCAAAACTTATTCATCCCGCTACTCTAGTCCTTCGAATTTACCTGCCATGTTTTGGAGAGTTAAATCTTTTCATATGCCTTCTAGATTGTTAAATTATCAATTATTGTGAGTTATAGTTCGGATTACAACAAAATGTCAATGGTGCTTTGTGAATTCTCTCATTTCCAAGGATAGGATATAGTTTATACCTAATTTGAAATTGATTGGTTAAAGTGAAATTGTGTTATACTGAATAATCATGTAGTCTTAATAATCTAAGATTGAAGTATAATAGGGAGGACATTTATTGTGACATTTCTTTTGTTGTTATTGGTTTCAGATGCTAAGCGCTTAATCGGAAGGAGATTTAGCGATCCTTCGGTGCAGAGCGATATGAAATTATGGCCTTTTAAGGTTATACCTGGGCCTGGTGACAAGCCAATGATTGTTGTTACATACAAGGGTGAGGAGAAGCAATTTTCTGCTGAGGAAATATCATCCATGGTCTTAACCAAGATGAAGGAGATTGCTGAGGCTTATCTTGGAACAACTATCAAGAACGCAGTCGTCACAGTACCTGCTTACTTCAATGATTCGCAGCGTCAGGCAACTAAAGATGCTGGTGTCATATCCGGGCTTAATGTGATGCGTATTATCAACGAGCCGACAGCAGCTGCAATTGCCTATGGACTTGACAAGAAGTCTACCAGTACTGGTGAGAAAAATGTGTTGATTTTCGATTTGGGTGGTGGTACTTTCGATGTGTCTCTTCTCACTATTGAAGAGGGGATTTTTGAGGTTAAAGCTACTGCTGGTGATACTCACTTGGGAGGTGAGGATTTTGATAATAGAATGGTGAATCATTTTGTTCAAGAGTTTAAGAGAAAGCATAAGAAGGATATCAGTGGGAATCCAAGAGCATTGAGGAGGTTAAGGACTGCTTGTGAGAGAGCAAAGAGGACTTTATCATCCACTGCTCAAACAACAATTGAAATCGATTCGTTGTATGAAGGCATTGATTTTTACACAACTATCACTAGGGCAAGATTCGAAGAGATGAACATGGATTTGTTTAGGAAGTGTATGGAGCCAGTGGAGAAGTGTTTGAGAGATGCTAAGATGGATAAAAGTGGGGTACATGATGTGGTTCTTGTTGGTGGATCAACTAGGATTCCGAAAGTTCAACAATTACTTCAGGACTTTTTCAATGGAAAGGAGCTTTGTAAGAGTATCAACCCTGATGAAGCAGTTGCTTATGGTGCTGCTGTGCAAGCTGCAATTTTGAGCGGTGAAGGCAACGAGAAGGTTCAAGATTTGTTGCTGTTGGATGTTACTCCTTTGTCGCTCGGTTTAGAAACTGCCGGAGGTGTAATGACTGTGTTGATCCCAAGAAATACAACCATTCCAACCAAGAAAGAGCAAGTTTTCTCTACATACTCGGACAACCAACCCGGTGTCCTGATCCAGGTGTACGAGGGAGAAAGAGCGAGGACCAAGGACAACAACTTGTTAGGCAAGTTTGAGCTCTCTGGCATCCCACCTGCACCAAGGGGCGTTCCTCAAATCAATGTCTGCTTCGACATTGATGCCAATGGCATACTGAATGTGTCTGCAGAGGACAAAACTACTGGACAGAAGAACAAGATAACTATCACCAACGACAAGGGTCGGCTCTCAAAGGAAGAGATCGAGAGAATGGTGCAAGAAGCTGAGAAGTACAAGTCTGAAGATGAAGAGCTCAAGAAAAAGGTGGAAGCTAAGAACGGATTGGAGAATTACGCTTACAACATGAGGAACACTATTAAAGATGACAAGGTTAGTTCCCAACTTCCAGCTGCTGATAAGAAGAAGATTGAGGATGCCATTGACGAAGCTATCAAGTGGCTAGACAGCAACCAACTTGCAGAGGCCGATGAGTTCGAAGACAAGATGAAGGAACTGGAAAGCGTATGCAATCCGATCATTGCCAAGATGTATCAAGGTGGTGCTGGTGGAGCTACTATGGATGAAGATGATGGTCCTTCTGTTGGTGGTGGTGCAGGAAGTGCAAGTGGTGCTGGTCCAAAAATTGAGGAAGTGGATTAAGAATTTTTGAGTGGAATTGTTTTACTTGTTTCTTACTAAGTATGCTTTCAAGTAGCCTTTTGAAATGAAAGCTTGTTCATCCTTTTGTTGTTGATAAATTGTTATGTGCTTTTCAATATAGAATTGAAGAAAGCTTATGTTGTTCTTATCCTCTACTAAAACAGTGGTGCAGTTACTTAATAGCTTTTTTTTCTGAGTTATGTCAAAACCATAATGCTTCAGTTAACCAGATTAAAAACTAAATATGGGGATACAATTACAAATATATGACTTTAATGATTGGGATAATCCTTGGTGATAATAAAGGAACGTCTATCTGGGATAGCCTACTCTTTAGTCAAGCAAAGCTAGATTTGGGAAAATAGAACATATTTACTCCTTCCTTCGATTGCTTTCATGCGTCATGCTTCATCCTCTTATCGGGATAGATAGCATTGTACATTACATATACATTGCAACATAGGATAGATGCTTTATTGCATTATGTAACGTTAGAAACGACAACTTTAGAAAATAAGTAGATTTTGTTGTCTGAAAACACTAGGCCGGAAACAGAGTCTTCATATTCCTAGAGTAACAGAATGGCTCATTGTAATTCAGACCACCAAAGATTATCATTTCTTTTTTCCTATAGACTTGACTCATTAAAAATGGCTACATATATGTGAACTTACAACAGCATGCTTCGCTCTGCATCACAGTGTACTCGACTCAGCAGTGCATCAGAACAGCCTTAAAGGAGCAGCAGCAAAGGATCTAAATAAGGTGATATCATCATACGTGAGGCCCTTGACTGAGTAGCAATTCAACAATGATTGAACTTCCCGCTAAAAACCTGACTGTACCCTACACTTTCTGCAATCAATACCTAGCTCATGACAACATGAACTCATTTGGAGGTCGAAGAGAAACAGGAACTTCATGCACTTCTGGGGTTGTGCCATATTTGGGAACTTTCAATTCAAGTACAGCTCCACTCGTGTCAAAATATGCTTCTAGCTTTGCATCATCAGGTATTCGAGTTGGAAGTGAGATTTCCCTAGTGAATTCACCGCAAGGGCAGTGCTCTGGAGATGGATCAGTTAGCTTGAATGTTCTACCATTTCTCACCATGAATGGGGGGCATGCCGTGCTCACAAATGTTATTTTTATAATGGCATGACTAGTATCGTTCCACCAATGAACTTTCACCTTTTCACGATCAACAAAAGGTAAGAGTGATCATAATCACGTATCCTTCCGAGTCCTCGTATATAACTTTTGCAGCAACGGCTGGCCCATACACATCCTTCATTACCCCTGAAAACTCATTCATCCAATGTGGTGCAATAGTGTGTGGTTGTCCATCTTGATGTCTGTTTAAACTGGGATTAGCCGACAAGAAACAATCTTCATCACTTCCATGAGAAAAGAAGTCTTTCCTTTTCTTACCACAATCAGATGAGAGCTCTAAACCATTGCTGTTCACATGGTTTGATGGTCGAGTTGACAAGTTAAGACTAGAACCATTAAGCAATTTTTTTGAAGGAAGATGAGAATTGCTCTTTGGCAAAGGGATCGATCTTTGAAGCTCAAAATCTGTGTTGGGAAGGTTCCGCCATGAACTGAAGTCTCTAGCTTCTGGTGGTATTGAAAAATTGAGATCCCTACCAGTAAGTTCCATCCACTTCTTCTGCTCTTCCTCATCAATACACAATAAATTGGGTGATGGGACAAGCTCAATTCCATGCAAACACACCGGATTGGAGAGGCCTCTATAATGTTTACGCTGCATTTTATGAGAACAGATGAACCCCTTGTCAACACTAAATGGAAATGAATGCTCTCCCTGCTTCGAATGTCCATTCATATAACTCCTCAACTGCATCTCCCCCAACGCATTTTCAGACCTCTCCTTGAAAACCCACATGTATATATTCTCCATATCATGCTGAGCCAAAAACACATCAAGCTGGAGATCAGACTTATCAAATCCCGACACCCCATTACTATCTCGAACAACTTTGCACTTAGATTTCTCCTTCAAAACAGGCTTAAAGTAAAACGTAAAGAAAAACCAAGCACCCCAAACACTATCCATTCTCTTATCACAATTCCTTCCAACATTAGGCAAGTCAAGAAGCTCAAAACATTCATTAATCTGGTTTCCAAGTCCAATCTCCATCATATCAAACAAGTTATGATTCCAAGATAGAGGTGGTGGAGGAGGACGAGGAGTAGGGCTACGTTCCATACATAACGGGAGATTAATATCCGGTGGCCTCGAAATCACAATCTCCTTATTCATATCTCTGTCTGATTCCTCATTAGAGGTAGCAGCAGCAGCAGCAATTGCATTTGAATCCATAGACAAGAATGTAGATAATTGATAATTATCAATTGACAAACTTGTCATCAAATCTTCCCCCATCTGTTTACCACTACTTAATTCCTCACAACAAAACCCCAAATATGCAAAAAAGCTCAATAGACACACAACTTCAAGGTTTTACTACAAAAACAATAAAACAAACATGGGTATGTAATATTTTATCAAATATCAGTATAAAGGGTTGTTCTATGCTATAAAGATGACATTTTTATCATTCTTGAATTCAAGAAAAAAAACCCATAAAATTGAAAAAACCCTACATATAGATGTGAATCAAAATGAATACAAATAAAGGGGTATTAAGATTTACCTTTTTTACAAAGATTTCAACTTTGAATACAATAGAAATATTCACATAGAATCAGCAGCAGCAGTCCATTTCTACAGAGAAAAAAAAAACAGGTTTCTTCTTTGGAGATTGAAAAGAAAATAAATTGTAACGGAGATCGTTAACTTTAACGGCGTTAATGGGAAACAGCAAGAGGAAAAGTAACGCCTGATAAGCGTCTAATTGTGATAAGTAAGATAACTTTTCATGTGATAAGTAATGCATGTGTGTATTATGTACTTGAGTGATATTTTTGTTTTTGCTTATATAGGATATATTGTTGTTATTTATTGTATTGGAATTATGGAAAATTGTACTAAAGATATAATTATATTATGAAAAATTATTTTAAAGAGAATTTTTATGAAAAATTATTGTTTGAATGTGCAATCAACAATCTATGAAGATTAATCAAGGCAACTTTCACTTAAAAATAGTCTAATTACTCTTTATAGCTATAGTTTGATAATTACAATTCGTAGTCATATGTTATATGAAGGAGAGAGGCAAGCGAGTCTGGGAGAGAGAGGGGAGAAAGAGTGGGAGAAAGGTGAATTGCATATGTGTATATTGGTTAAAAAATTGTATATTATACATAGTGCAAACAAGATTGGGAGAGGGAGGAGAGAGGTGAGCGAGACTGGGATGGGGAGGAGAGAGGCGAGCTAAAAGGGCAGAGAGTGGGAGAGAGGTGAGTTGTATAGGTATATAATTGTATATTATACATATGCATTTGTATATATGGCAAGTGAGATTGGGGGAGAGAGGTGAGAGGCGAGCGAGATTGGGAGAGGGAGGAGATAGGCAACTGAGAGAGGGGCATAGAGTGGGAAAGAGGTGAATTGTATATGTACATAGGCTCAATAATTGTATATTATACAAATGTATTTGTATATTCTGGCGAATCATACATATACAAACGTGACTAATTATACAAACTCGAAGTCAGCCCACGTAATTAATGCATAATGTTAGTCACGGGTGGTAATTATAGCATATTGAGGAATATGCAAAGAGTATTGCCAAGTCTTGAATTTGTAGAATTACTTGTTAGGTTGATTAGTTGAGTCGATTATTCCTAATACAACTGTCAACATTCTATTAGTCTACTGGCACTGTTAGTTAGTATAATTGTACATATATATATATATATATATATATATATATATATATATATATATACATATATATATATATATATATATAACAGAACGTCAGCTTGTAATTCATAATGTGTACAAGAAATAAATACAATATTTCTCTCTCTGTAAAACAATTTTTCTCTGTAAACTACTACTATCATCCATTCATAGAATCAAGTAGTCAACTTTGAAAACAATTGAAATTTTGACATGGTATAAGAGCAGGAGTACAATTTTTGAAGATCTACAGTTTTTTTTTTTTACATTTGAATCAGCAAAACTGAGGAGGCAACAATGGTAGGAAAAATCGACCATAATCATCCTCTGTATCTGTCACCTTCAGATGTACCAGGTGCAATGCAAATTGGTATTCAACTCACAGGAATGGAGAATTACACATTATGGAGCAGGGCAATTGACTCTGCTAACTAAGAACAAATTGGGTTTTGTTGATGGTAATATCAAGCGAGAAGGATACACTGTTGATATTGAGAAAAAATAGTGGAATCTATGCAATGCGATGGTGATTTCATGGCTGATGAGAAATGTGAGCGAGGAACTGGTGAGTGGAATCCTTTTCTGTTCAAATGCAGCATTGGTATGAAGTGATTTAAAGGAACAATTTGATAAGGTTAATATGTCCAGAATTTTTCATCTACACAAAACAATTGTTACACACACCCAAGGTAATTCTTCTGTCTCAGTCTATTAGTCTAAATTGAAGGATTTAAGGGATGAATTTGATTCGATTGTTCCCCCTCCCTCTTGTAATTGTGCAACGTCTAAGAAGTATATGGATAGTATGTTTAGGCAGATACTTCTGCAATTTTTGATGGGCTTAAATGACAACTATAGTCATGCTAGAAGTCAGATATTAATGATGAGTGAACCACCTACTGTAAATCATTGATATGCAATGATAATTCAGGATGAAAGTCAAAGAGAATTAAGTAGTGATGAATATCATATTGGTGTTTAACCGATCCGACTGCATTATTCACTGGCAGGCCTGGGGGAAGTAGTTTTAAAAATCAAGGATCTCGAGGTCCTGGATCTGGAGGATATGACAGTTTTCAAGGTCAAGGGAATGGGAAAATTCATAGACCACAGAGAGGAAGTAATTTGTATTGTGATCATTGTGACTTGAAAGGTCATAATTGAGCTGATTGTAATAAATTGAAGTATTGTACTCATTGTCACAAGCATGACCATTTGAAAGAAGTTTGCTATCAGTTGATATGTTATCCTTCCAACTATAAGGGGAAGAAAATAACAAACCTTGTGACATCAGATTCTGGAGTTCATCCTCACATTCCAGGAGGTATGAATGATGGTTACTTGAATCCTATGTCCAAGATGCAACAATTCAGTGGAGGGATTACAAATCAGATGCCACAGTATTTTGGTATTAATCCAGGATTTGGAGTTGGCTCAGTTCCATACATTGCACCAAATCAATACAATCAGGTTCTTCAAATGTTGAACAAACCATTAATCCATGATGTAAATGCTGCAAATTTAACAAATCGTAGTGTCAATATAGCAGGTATTTTTGCAGGCAAATCTGTATCTATTCCCTCAACATCTAGTTTCAATTGGATTGTAGATAGTGGGGCAACTGATCATATAGTTGGGGCTGGGAGCTTATTGAATCATGGATTAACAGTGAAATGTTCAGGTTAGGTACAACTTCCAAATGGTGACTCAGCTAAGGTTGTTCTCAACTACAAAGAGGTGATGTAGTTAAAAATGTATTATATGTACCAAAATTTAATTTCAATCTTCTCTCAGTGGTAAAACTGACTAGACAGCTAAATTGTTGTGCCATTTTTTACCCTGATTTTTTTCTTCTTCAGGATCTCTTCATTGGGAAAGTGAAGGAGATTGGTGAAAAAGATGGTGGTCTATACATCCTAAAACCTTGTCAACTATTAGATACCGGCCAACATAGGAGTTTTGTTGCAACTTCGAAGGATTCCCATGATGGTGATATTTGACATAAGAGACTAGGACACATTCCTATGAGTGTGATTAGAAAGATAGATATGTTTGCAAATAAAAGGGATTTTGTGATACAATGTTGTGACATTTGTCCGTTAGCTAGATAAATTAGATTGCCATATCCTATTAGCAGAAATAGAAATTCACATTGTTTTGATCTAATTCACATGGATATATGGGAACCCTACAAAGTTGCAACTCATAATAAAATGAAGTTTTTTCTTACTTTGGTTTATGACCACTCTAGATGGACTTGGATTTATTTGATGCATCTTAAGTCTGATGTTTCTACCATATTGAAACAATTTCTTAACATGATTCAGACTCAATATAATATCCAAGTAAAATGTTTTAGATCAGACAATGGTGGAGAATTTTTTAATGCACAAGTGAGTGAATTGTTTATTTCTCAAGGAATCATTCATCAGAGTTCCTGTCCACACACACCTCAACAAAATGGTGTAGTTGAAAGGAAACACAAACACATTATGAAAACAACAAGAGCTAACAGATTTCAAGGACATATTCCTATCAAGTTTTGGGAAGATTGTGTCTTAGCTGCAGTGCATATTATTAACAGGGTTCTTTCAACTGTATTGAGCAACAAGTCCCCCTTTGAAATGATGTTCAATAGACAACCAGACTTGTCATATATGAGGATCATTGGATGTTTGTGTCATGCAACCAACTTACAAAGGGCAGATAAATTTGGTCCAAGAGCTATCAGATTAGTTTTTATGGGTTATGGGATTACACAAAAGGGTTACAAGTTATATGACCTTCAAAATAAATTTTTCTTTATTAATAGAGATGTTATTTTTAATGAATCTGTTTTTCCTTTCAGACTAATGTCAATAATGGCTTACAAGATATTATATCAACTAATGACTCTCAGGTTCCAGGTCAATTACCTTTGACAATCATCCCTGATGCACATTATTCTAATAATGAAGAATGCCAAAATGATCTTGTTCTAGAGGATTCAATACTTGAGGATAATCTTCAAACACAGCTGCAACTTCTTGCTATCACTGAGGAACCTGTCATGAGTTCTACAATAAGCAGGAGACATTCCAACAGGTCTTCTAGACCTCCATTGTGGCAAAAAGATTTTGTGACTGCTACCAAGTCAAAATCACAGTCCCATTGTATGTATTCTATTACAGATAGTATTGACTACAACAACTTGTCTCATACATATCAAGGTTACATTGCCAACATCTCAATTGACACTGAGCCATAGTTTTACCATCAAGTTGTCAAAGACAAGAGATGGATATCAGCCATGAAAGAAGAAATACAAGCACTTGAGGACAATAAGACTTGGGAGATAGTGCCACTCCCTCATGGGAAGAAGGCTATAGGATACAAATGGGTGTACAAGATTAAGTACAAGGGCAGATGGTACAGTTGTAGGATTTAAGGCCAGGCTAGTGGCCAAAGGTTACAATCAGCAGGAAGGGTTGGATTATCAGGAGAAATTTTCTCCGGTTGTTAAAATGGTAACAGTTAGGACAGTCCTCACTCTAGCTGCAACCAAAGGGTGGGATGTTCAACAAATGGATGTATATAATGCTTTTTTAAAAGGTATTCTGGTAGAGGAGGTATATATGCAGATGCCTCAAGGATTCATTCATGAGCACACTGAAGTTCAACCTGTCTGTAAGCTTTTTAAGTCACTTTATGGTCTTAAACAAGCTTCAAGAAAATGGAATGTAAAATTGACTCAAGCATTAATGGCTTCTGGTTTTCAATAAAGTCACTTGGATTATTCTTTGTTAATCAAGAAGTCAAGTGTAGGCATTGTGATTGTTTTGATATATGTTGATGATTTGTTGGTTACTGATAGTAGCACTGAACTAATTGATGACACTAAGCAAATTCTGAAAAACAACTTCAAGATCAAAGACTTAGGACCATTAAAATATTTCCTAGGGATAGAGTTTGCAAGGAACAATAAAGGATTTCTTATGCATCAAAGGAAATATGCATTAGAGATCATTTCAGACTTGGGATTGGGAGGATCCAAGCATTTCTATTGTTATGCCTGTTGTAATTCAGTGTGATAGTACTGCTGCTATTCAAATTGCCTCTAATCTTGTCTTCTATGAGAGGACTAAACATATTGACATTGATTGTCATTTTATTATGGAGAAGATTCAAGAAGGTCTTGTGACCATTCAATACTTGTCTGCTTCTGAACAGCCTGCTGATGTGCTGACTAAAGGTTTGGGACGAGCTCAACACGAGTATCTTATATCCAAGCTTGGGATGAAGAACATTTTCATATCCCCTAGCTTGACGGGGGTTATTGAGGAATATGCAAAGAGTATTGCCAAGTCTTGAATTTGTAAAATTACTTGTTAGGCTGATTAGTTGAGTCAGTTATTCCTAATACAACTGTCAATGTTCTATTGGTCTATTGGCACTGTTAGTTAGTATAATTGTACATATATATATAGCAGAATGTTAGCTTGTAATCATTCATAATGTGCATAAGAAATAAATACAATATTTTTCTCTCTGTAAAACGATTTTTCTCTGTAAACTACTACTATCTTCCATTCATAAAATCAAGTAGTCAACATTGAAAGCAATTGGAATTTTGTCAAAGTATAGGTATGATGAGTAATTAAATAGTATAAGTTTGCTTCACCGCATAATTTTCCCATTAATTAATACATAAAAAATTTAGTACGATACTAGAGAGGGAATGCCCGTGCACGGGCTCAATATTCACACACACAATTCTTTTGAAGGAGAAAATAATATCAATTTTATTGCTGAGAAAATGATGGAAAAAATCTGCTTGTTGACTAAACCATTGTTATCCTGTAGAAACGATAATATGAGAAGTTACAATATTCATCAAACATACAGTAGAGAGAATGCTGTTTGTTTGTGAAGCTCAACATTCTAAATCAGAAGATATATATTACTTTTTTTCATATTTCTTTTTCTTGTTGTATGTAGTTAGTTATATATATATATATATATATATATATATATATATATATATATATATAGCTAACGACATACAACAAAAAAAAGAAATATGAAAAAAAGTAATATATAGTTGGGATGTAAAGTGATTGAAGAGTTTGTTTCAAGGCAAGCTATTGATACGATTGACAAAACAGAATCATATAATAATGCCGATAACTTCAACAAGCTAAGATTCAATAAATTCAAGAAGAATTGATGAACTAACAAATGTTATTGAAAATTTTTTAAGAAAAAAACAAGAGAAAAACGCTTCAAGTTACTTTAGACGGACAATCTATCCTTTTCAGTTTGATAACTTAATTTTCTTGTTTGTTTTTATATTTTTGCATTACTTGAGCATTTTCATTTATAGTATCATCGACTCATCATAGAATGTATTATAGACTATCTAGTTTTCTCTGGCTCTTATTTTCTTCATGTCTGTTATTAGTAAAAGTTAGCTACCTCATTATGATGGTAATAAGTTAAGACCTACCCAGCCTTTGCTTGTACCTATCTTTGTTGAGGAACTTTTTTTTTTATTATTAATAATAAATTAAAAGGTCTTTAAATGCACTATGTATTGGTATAAATTTACTAAAAAAATATTTACCCCAAATAATCTTCACTAAACAAGATTAGTTTAAGGTTAAACCAACAAATTCTTCCTTATTATAGCTATTCCTTTCAAGACTCTTCCCTAGTCTAGAAAGTTTTAACAACTTGCTATATAAACCTTCAAGTAAAGTAAATAATAGGTTTCAATTCATCAATGTGGTAACTTGATTTAGTAAGATGTGTGATCTCACATAAGTTTAGGGACACACTTTCCACTAATTGTAATTTCCAATAGCCAAATGATTTGTGTAATGTTGTTAATAGGTGAAACTGTCTACTATTAGTTAGATTGTTATTTGGAGGAAATTTGAGATTATGTTGGTGAATGTTGCAAATCACTTCATAATTACAAATCAGAGACTTGTGACAATACTAATATAGGGATAAGTTAGTATGGTAATAGTAGTTTATCCCTAAATTAGTGACTTGAGGGTCGTTTGATAGTATATTATATTAGAAAATATATATGTATTAGCTAATTTCTATTTTACTATTTAATACACTTTTTTATATAACTAGGTAAAATGAGTGTTTTAAAATTAAAGTCACTTCTTAATATAAAAATAGAGAAAATATGTAAAAATAAAACAAACTAAACTTGATTCGAAAATTCACTTTAACACTTAAATTATACGAGTATTTAAATACTTCCTTAACATCTTTGAAGTGAATTAATACAACCCTAAGGAATGACATGACAAAGAATGTGAGTTCACTCTCTTAATAGCGTGTGAAGATGTTAAAAAAGAAAAATAATTATTATAAAATCATAAACAAGACATATTTTTATTGGTCAATATATAATAAATATTTTAAATATTATTTCTTAATATATTAAAAATATGAATAATTTTATTGGCCCATGAAAACTTTAACTTTTATTCTTTTTATTTTGTTGTCTTATCTATTATAGATTCTTCTCCATTGAAGCTATCATCCTTTCCTCCATCTTCACCTTTAACTCTATTAGCTACTTCAGTTTCACAATCTCTTTAGTAATCCACAAAATTCAACACCACCATATTATTATTAATGTCTATTTCACACATAGATTTTATCGATTTTAGTCAGAGCAAAAAATTTTGCTAGTTACCGGACTTTACGGAGGAAGAATCAATGATCTTTTTGCTTTTTGATTTTTTTGAAGACGAAGGCAGTGATGACAGATCCTTTATCTCTCCCGCGTTGGAGTTTACCGATGCGAAAGGAAGAGAAACAGACTGATTGTTGTTGTTTAGTTGCTCCCTCTAAGAACTTTAAAGCTCGCTATTAATAGTGTTTTAAGGAAGAAAGTGATGGTGAAGTGGTGACTCAGTTGTTTGTTGGTGTTTTAGAGAATCTAGTAATGGAGCTTTGACGGTGATTTGAGAGTTACGATAAAAGGAGTTCGAACGGTGAACGCATTTGAAAAATATGGAAAGGGAAAAATAAACATTGAAGAGCTAGACATGGTGAAGAAGAAAGAAGTGAGGGGGCTGGGTATGGGGCAACATTTTTAATTTTAATTTTAGAAAATGCACTTTGAATTAATTAATTAGTGTAAATTAATTTTAGAAAGTGTTAAAAGGAAAATGGTGAAAATAATTAATGACGTGGTGCTGATATGATGTTGTTGTGACACTTACATGGCAATGATATTACAAGTGACAGTGAGATAATAATCTCATGGTGATTTTTAATTCATTTCAAAAATGTTAACAGAATATTTAAACTCACATATAGTTTAAATGTTAAAGTGAATTTTTTGAACCAAATTCAAAAAAAAATTTATATACTTTTTCTTATATAATATTCTTTTTGTATCATATAAATTAAAATATAATGAACATGGAATTTCAAATTTATGATTCAATAAAGAAAGAAGCTTGAGTTGTTACATCAATGTCATGGAAAATCAGTTGTGCTCGTGGCTTACAAGACTTTGAAATATTGTGCGTCATTTATTGTTGTTTTATGTTCAATTTAAAAAAAATGTTAAAAATAGCTATTATGAATTTAACGCGAATTATTAGTTTTATCATTGTATTTTTGATAGTTTTAAAAATATTTTTTTATTTGATTAATTAAATTTATTTGTCAGGTTTCACTAGATATATTGTTATTGTTGTTGTTGTTCGTGAACTAGGGGTGTCAAATAAATAAGTTAAGTTGGAGTTGGAGATATAAAAATGGATTGAAATTGAAATCTGGTTGGGTTATAACCTGCCTAAATTTACTTTGGATTCAAAATTGGCTGAAAATTGAGTTGAATTACGATCCGTCCAGTTTGATTCTCTTAATTTCAATAATTTTATCATATTTTTATTTACCTTTTATTACCACATTTTTGAGTTTCGACTCAAGAAAATAAAAATAAAGTAATAAATAAATAGATAAATCTTAGAAGATATAAAATAAATAATAATTCATATTTTCAATATGAAAACATACATCATATCGATGCAAATAAAGAATCTTAAAACTGATTGAAATTAAAAAATAAATTGAGTTCAACCGAAGATTTTTAAAATGGGTCAAGACTTAAATTAGTTGAGGTTGACCTAATTCAAATTATCTCAACACACTTTATAAATCTTTAATTTATAATCACAAAATTTCAACGGAGAAAAATTCTCATTCACCATTTATGAACCCAAAGAATAAAGAGGTATGAAATAAGAACACTTTGAATTAATGTGGGGAATATTTATCATATAGGCTAATGAGCTAACACACCAATTAGTCATACTCCTTCCGTTAATTTTATCACTAATTATCACTTTTTGATATATGAATGAAATTTTTTTTTTTTTCAATTTTCACCTTTAAAATTAAATATTATTTTTTAAATTATTTTTCAAGAGTTAATACTAAATTTCAATAAATACGGATAATATAATAAAAACACTTATATTAATAATTATTTTCATAATGAATATGTTAAATTAAATAATGATAATAAGTAAAAATAATCGGAGAGAGTAATACTCCAAGTAGTAACCAATAATCTAGACCAAAAAAACTATTCTTTCACCGTTTCACAAAGAATGGTCTAGTTTGACTTGACAGTTGACACGAAATTTAAGAAAATAAAGAAAACTTTTGATCATGTGTTCCTAAACTAAAATTACGTCAAATATACAAAATTATACTTTAATCTCGTGACTTTAAACATACCACATAAAAAGTTATTATAAAAAAAAGTTATTCTTTTTTAAATAGACTAAAAAAAAATCATTCTTTTCTAAACGGGGCATAATAATTTCAAACAAAAGAAGGAATAAAAATAAAACATACGCGGTCCAGCTAGATTTTTGCATATAAATGGTGTCGTTTAATAATCAGTACACGACATTTTATAAATGTTTAACATGGCTGATGCAAATCCCCCTTTTTAAATAAAAAATAAAAATAATTATTAGAATTTTTTTTGATAAAATTTCTTTTTACATGATCATAGTTTAATCTATTATAATATGTAAGTTTTTATCGTGTTATTAATTATATACTTGATACAAAATATATTGATAATTACCTCTTGAGGTAATTTAATCATAGTTGCAATCTGATAAAATCAACATAAACAAGTCTAATCTAATCGATTATTAAGTCTTTAATTATATGTTCCGATATAAATTTAAAAATGTACTAAATAGTTGGAATTTTTTGAATATTCATGATTTTAAAAGGTTTTCCAAACTCACAACTTAAACTTCTTATTTAAACAATGTGTCGTATATCAATCCTTATCGTAAATATTATTGAAATAAAATGATATATTTCTTTTAAAAGAAAATAATCAATTGAATCGAATCATTATATCTCTTATCAAAGGAAACTTTTTTCTCAAAATTTGCTATTGGCATGTTGTGATGACTTAAATCTTTCATTTGATCACGGGTTCTCATATCTTCAATTTTATTGGCTAGAAATCCACATATATTTTTTAAATTTTTTTTTTCTATTTTAATTTTAAAAAAAAAGAAAGGAGAAAGAAGACAGCTGTGAGTATATGTGTATGTGTGTTTTGTTGTCTTTTAAGAATCACAACAAAAGTTAAGAGGTCCCATTTTGCATGTTCTAATTCATATGTGGATAAAGGTACCTAATTATTTATTTGTTTTTAATTACCATGGAGAATAATATATATGATCATACATAGTTTATGATAAATATTCTATATTTTTATTTATAGTGCTAAGTACAAAATTTGGTTCAAAACTTCAAGGGCTTGATAACTTGTACTTGAGTTTGTTTAATTTGACTATGATTAGTTTGATTTATTTGTCATGTCAACATTTTGATGATTGCTCTCGATAATTTTATATTGTTTGAAGTTTGTATTAAAACTGCTTAAATATAATTTTGGATAGATCATATTTTTGAAATTTATGATTTTCATATAAGTCTTTCACGTATTATTATGAGAAAATGTACAAGTAATTTCCTAGATTATAACTGAAATTCTAGAGACATGCCTTAATTAAACTAAGGTCCTATTACCCCTGAACTTTTTTTTTAAATTTTACACACGTTTTGTCTTACGTAGCACACTTCGTGACTCCACGCAATTGAGGCGCGTGTGAGATATAATTGGATGTCACGTAAGTAAAAAAGGTACACAAAATTACAAAAAAATAAGTTTAAGAGATAATAAGACCTTAGAATAATTAAGATGTGTCTCTGAGATTTTGATTATAATTTAGGAGGGTACTTGCATTTCCCTATTATTATTACTAATTATGATTGCCATGCTTTCCTATAATATTGTATTTTTTTTTATATAGGTGTGAGTTAAAGTTAATGATGAAGTAATCTTTCTAAAAAGACTAATGAGTCCTTGGACTTGCATCACATTTATGGTCTTATTAGTTGGAAATCTAGACAAAATGGTCTTTTACTTTAGGTCCAACTAATTGGGATTAAATAATTAACATATAATTATAATATTAGCGTATAGTATTATTCTGGACTATTGTATCTTCGATTTAATTAATATGTAATACAAATTTACTTTATTTTAATCTAATCACCTACCGTCATACAATAATTTTTGTAATACTAATATTCACTATCAAAATGAGTAGATAAATTGAGTATTTTCTTGAGAAAAAAGTAGTACAGTTTTGTAAATTCTTTTGAAATAAAAATAAATTTTCCGACTTTTGTAAATTTACATTATTCAATACATATTTGTTTTAAGGTCCACCAAGAATCGAGTTTATTCTAGAAGTGTAAAATTAAATGATATAAAAAAAAATACTCGTGATCTGTATTGTTTGCTTTAGATTAATAAATCTTATGAATTTGTTCCTCGGATTGTGTCATCATCGAGCATAAACCATCCCTATCATATGAACTTTTATAAGTAAACGAAATGTAATATTCTTAGGTAATTTTGTATAATTGTCACCTATTGAACTATATTTGGCAGTATAATTAGTTTTTGCTTAAAAAAATGTTTAAATGTTTTTTGTTTTAACATACAAAAAGAAAAACTATGAGATTCGTAGGACACAGGGGGTGTTAGAATAGTTAGTGTTGATGGTTGTATAAGAGATAATTAGTATTAGAGCTAGGAGAAAGTCGTAGCTCCGCGGCCTCATGCGCGATCTGGTTAGGGCTGACTCGACAAAATTGGAGGTTGACAGTTAAATTTTAGAGACTTTTGATATATATTTTATATTAAATTTGATTAGTTGATGTAATAATATTGAAATAGAATTGACATGCTTGAAACATTACACCAAAAGGCAAATAGTATCTTTTCGTAAACATATACTCCCTTTTTGTCATTTTTATTTGTCATGTGGCACTTTTCGAAAGTCAATTTGACTAAAATTTAGAGTTAAATTAGATTATGTTACTTCGATATTTAAACAAAAAATTTAGATATTCAAAAGCTATACGAAAAGTTCTATATATTGAAATTTTTTGCATGGTGAAAAAATACATCGTGAAATGTAGTAAAATTTTTTATAATTTGACTTTAAAAAAGAAAAATTATGACAAATTATAAGTGAAAAGAGATAGTAACAATATATTTCACATAATGCATAAAATACTTCAAAATATTCAATTATAAGGGAATAAAAATAGTTAGAAAGGAATTGAAAAGATAAATATAAGAATTATTTAATAATACAATTTGGTTCTTTTTATCTGCCAAGATATAAATGAGGCAATAAAATAGATAGTCATGTAAGTAAGGATACTACAGCTAGGGGTGTTTGTGGTTCAGTTATTAGTTAAAATCAAAATCAAATCAATCTAGTAAGTTTTTTTAAATTTCATAGATCAAGCTAAATCAAAAGAAAAGATAACCATTGGTTTGGTTATTGATAATGGTTCAGTTTTTTTGATTTTTCAGTTTGAAATTAATAAACTTTGAAAAACGCATATTGATAGACACAAACACCTAGTACATGAAGTCATGAACAATCCATTGGAAAGTTATTGTTGATTCAATTAAGCAATTAAACAATATTAAAATTATCATTACACGAACAAAGTGATTCAATTAAGAGAAGGTATAACTATCTTATGAAAGATATGATAGGTATAGACTAAAGTAATGAATTTTGATAGACTTGAACTTATGTTTGTAATAGAAGAGCTAAAATTTACAAGAAAATGGTTAGTCAAAATTTAACAAAATTTTTATATTTTATTTAAGAATTATATATCTAAGTAATTGATTCGATTTAATTATTTTTACATTTATTTTTTAATAAAACAAAAACCAAATAAAATAGCATCGATTTTTCAAAATATAAAACCAAATCAAATAAAATATCATTTTTTTGATCAATTTGATTTTATAACCATAACTATGAACATCAATAACTACAATTACCTACTATTCCACCTTCTTTTCAAATTTAACACGACATAACCATCAAATATACATCTAAATTATCTTTAGTTTCATATCAAAACTATCACTCGCTAGTTTCGCCTCTCCAAAATCCCTTCAAAAAACATGTTCACACAAATATTATCTAATAATCAAGCCCATGTGATGAGCTATCTTTAGAAAGACATTTTAACACATATAACCAACCATTTTTTTGCACTAAAGTACATAAACTCCCATCTTTTGCCTTTCAATACACCCTTCTAGTCTCCATATTTTTTAATAAATTCATAGAAAAAATATAATATATACTTTCTGCCCACTTTCCTTTATACAACTTACTAGTTGATTCAATTTCTTTCCCTTTCCTTCTGTTTTCCCTTTTTCCACCGCACTGTAAGTCTCTCCACACAGGCGCAGCTTTTTTCTTAGCGTGTGTTTAAGGCAAATATATATATTATAATGTTCTCAAAAAAGGGTCTTTTTTTTTTTTTTTAAGGAATCAATTAATTGTTGTTTCTTGATCTGAAATGGGTAGTCTTTAAATGGTTTTCTTGATTTAGTTTTGAAGTTTATGCAAGTTGCTAAACTAAATAGATTTAGGAGTTCTCTTTTTTTTTTTTCTCATTTGGGAATTTACACAAACAGGTTGTGAGCAAGATTTGCAACAAGTGTTGCTTTTTGAGTTTGGTTCATTGTGGAAAATCTAGAAAAGGGTTGTGTGCAAGATTGAGTTTTTTTTTTTTGCTCATTTGGGAAAATCCACAAAAGGGTTGTTGTATCATTGTGTGCAAGATTGTAGTTTGTTGATTTGGATGTGACTATATAAAAATGTCATCTTTTAGTGGTTTAGGTATTGGTTTGAGTTTTGTATTTGGTTGTATCCTCATGGCACTTGTAGCAGAGTTGTATTACTTGTTATGGGTAAGAAAAAGAATCCCAAAGAATGAAACAGAGACTCAGTACAACAACAACAACACCACCACCCCTTGTGCCACTGAACTTTCTCATCTTTTTTGTTGGAAGAAGCCAACAAAAAATGTTAGTAGCCAACAAAGAAGCAACACAGAAATGACTGGTCATGTTCATGATCAAGATCAAGATTTGGAGTTAGGGAATAGCAAAGATTTGTTGCTAAAAGGATATGGTGAAGATAGTGTAGAATCAGAGTTAATGAGGCTACACAATCTATGTGGACCTCCTAGATTTCTCTTCACAATTAAAGAAGAAACAAAAGAGGATTTAGAATCTGAAGATGGTAAATCTAGAAGTAGAAACAAAAGCTTTAGTGATCTTATCCTTACACCTCTGTCATCACCACCAATTAAGACTCAAAATCTTGATTCTTACAATTGTCAAGGATTCAATCCACTCTTTGAATCATCAAATGAGTTGAACAAACTCAAATCTTCACCCCCTCCAAAGTTCAAGTTCCTTAGAGATGCTGAGGAGAAGCTTATAAGAAGATTAATAGAATTAGAAGCAGAAAAAAAGGTAATCAAGAATGATGTTTGTTCAATAGAGGAAAAAGGATCATTCATATCATTTCTTGGAAAGAGCAAAATGAGAGAACAAATACAAGTAAACTCTACTACTTGTGTAAAGGTACTTCCATTGGCTTCTTCACCTTCAACCTACAACTCAATTGATGGAGAGGTTTAAATTTCTTTTATTTATGTTTTCTTCTTTTTCATCTTATTAACCAAAAAAGTACAGTAATTACCTTTCTTTGTATTAATTAACTTTAGTTTTTTCAGATAGAAAATTAGAGATTTTTATTATTGTAACTTCTTTGGATTCTTAGTGGTAATTAATGGTTTTGTTTAGCTTGTGATTGTTAATAATGGATCATAGGTAAAGAGATGAATTTGTCTAAAAATGATTGATTATAGATAAATCTACATATTATGTCTAAAATTAGATTATTAACATGATATAATTATTTAAGTTGCACTAATGGTGTAATAACTTTTAACTCTATTATTCTTATTATGAATGATTATGTTCTATGATTAAGGGAATAATGTTCCAACAAATCAAAAGGTTAATTTTCTTTTTATATCCTATAGTTGTTACATATGAACGAAGAAGAAACGATTTCTTATGATTACTTATAAATTTGAATAGAAAAAAAGGGCTATGGAATTAAATCTACCCCCACTTGAACTCACAAAACAATATTTTTATCATGTTTAACTGTTTTACACACTTTTAATTTTGATATATACTGCTTAATTATTCTTGTTATTAACTATTTATCCAAAAACAGGTAACATGGTTAAGATTAGGACAAGTTGATATAATTTCATTTTCAATTGATTCCTTAAAGAAAAGCTTAACCATTTTGTGGTAGGAAGTTTCTCTTGTTAATTCAAAAGTGTACCATTAGGAAAAGGAGAGCACATGGGAACATTACATGTTAATTTTTGGCTTAATACATCGTAAATAAGTCATACTCTTAAACTTGTATATATACACTCTAATTAAGTCGTGTTTTAAGTGAATATTTCAATTTCTGATAAAGTGTTTCAATAGATATCTTTGACTTAAATTTTGAAAATAATTTTGCGCGTATTTTCATTCGATTACTAATTAGTTGAGTTGACTATATAAAAAATGCTATTTCTTTTAATTATAAGCATCAACTTCAAGTAGAAAAAATATATGAAGTTTATGGCTTATTGAGGTGAATTTATTTTATGTATTGATTAATTTAATTACCTAATAAGCAAATGAGAACACGCACACAAAAAGATTTTCAAGAAATATGAACCGAAAGATACTAATTGGAGCAAGTTATTAAGAGTTGAAATGTTCAATTGCAATAATGATAAGTTTTAATGTCTAAATGGAATATCCTAAAAAGCTTTGCGAGATGCTTATATATTAAGAAGTTGTTTGGTTAGAATAAGTTATATCAATTCGATCACTAAGATATAAATGATAAGATTAATAATTTCAAGACTGTATAATACCTTCGATCAAATGAAAGATAAAATAGTTATGTATGTATATCTTTGAGATTATTATACCTCATATTTCACGTTAAACGATCGATAAGTCTAAATTTTATACTGGCATTTGCCCTATGAAAGCAGCCATGTTCAGACCACAGAAAAAAGGCAAAGTCCTGAAGTTGAAAACAAGTTATGTGATCTGTGACTTGTTTTTTTTTTTTCTTCTTTCTTTTGGAACTTTTATCAATAAAACAAGAAGTGTCATTGTCATCACGCAATTCGGCCAAAAAAGTGGTCACTCACATATTAAAACCAAAGTTCAATATCAAAAAAAATAAATTCAGTGAAATTTCTGTTGCTAGATTCCGAGAAGAATGTAATGTATGCTGATCTTATCATGAAAATAATAGAAAAACGTTCGATTCAAGTGTACATTAAGTTCAAGTAAAATAAGAAAATCTACTATGAAATATTGATGGTTGAAAACACAATAACAACATATGTCAAACATATTGATAATTTTTTTTTGAAAATGTAGTATGAAATAGTAGGTTAAGTTTGAGAGGACTTGACTTAACAGATGTGGTCCATTTTTTGGGTGATTTATTATTCTTTTTACCTTATTATAAGAGCAATTAAAATTCAAAAAACAGAAAAAGGACCACAAAGAAAAATCCTTTTAGGTCTTTCACATGCAGCTATTTTGATTCATTCAAATTTGAATGTTTAGTGCCAAAAGGCCAGACTCTGACATATATAATTTTATTTATCTGTTGGGGTTATGACAAACACTTTGAACTATATTTAATTTCTGTCACTAAAATCTATGGGCTAGGATTCTTGAATTTATCTGCCACAATTATATTCTTAGGCAGAAGATACCAGTTAACAAAAATTATAATGCCTAAATTCCTAGTAAGTTGGGGTTATATAGCTTATATTGAATCATCATAATTCATGTTATTCCATTAATTTAAAAGCCTCTAACAATCTAATGATATGAAGTGTACATCCAATAGTTGACTGGTATTAATGGTCTTACCAATAGTCGAAACTCAATCAGAAGAATTTTCATTATGGATGAACAAATTTTTTTATATATGTTGTTTGTTATGTTTCGATTATCGTATTTTTTTTTAGGTTTTGTATTGTTTGCTTTATTAGTTGCTTTGCTTGTTTCATTCTTCTTTGTGCTTGAATTTAATTTGCTACACTTAACCAGAAGATCTTTTGAAAATAGTCTTTCTATCACGTGATAAGATCGACTTACGCTCTAATTCTCCTTAGACATCAGTTATAAGACTTTACTCAATAACAACTAAATATATTATTATCATTATTATTATATGAACAAATCTTCAAATCTGTCAATCTATGCAATTTTTGAACTAGACCTATTTTTTGTGATCTCGATAAAGCTAGTCAGAATCAATGTTAAAACGGTTTTAAGTACACACACATATATATGAAAGCATAGTGGGATTATGATTCTGTTGGCTGCACTTTGTTGAATGTTGGCTTAGCTCAAATTGATGATATGGTACACATTCCAATGACCCCACAAACCAAACATTTGAACATGAAAAAAGATGAATGACAATTCATGCAACAATTTAGGGCCAACTATATAAAAAAAATGGAAAACTATAAATCTCGTATTGATTATAACATGTCTAGTTTCTTTTTGGATAACTCTTTTTTTTATATAATCAAACGATATTGTGGTATATTATATTTAAGATTATAATGGTATATTATATTTAAGATTATAAGATTTATAAGTCTTATTTATTCTTTTAAATACTGTGAAGTTAGACAAAATAAATTGAAAGGAACGGTGAATAAAGAAAAAAAAATTGTCCAAAAAATCTAAATACAATATAAAAGCCAAAAAGAGCTTGAGAATTGAGGGAATCAATCACGAAGTAACTTCTTTTTTTCTATCTTTTTACCAATAAAGATCGTCACGTAAAAGAATAAAAGTTTGAATTCGAATCTCAAAAATGAAAATTTTCATAGAAAAACATTATTTTTATACTTTAAATTTCTATTTGATAGGGAAATATAATTGTAGTTGTAGTAAGTTAGCTAATGTTTGACAGTTGGAAGTGGATTAGAATTTGAAAAAAAATTGTGGAAAAAATAGGTTTCACAGCTTGCATTGAATTGAAAGAATTGGCGTGTTAATTAGTTTATTAAGACTTTTCTTCAAAGTATAGAAACATATATATATATATATAATATTTACTTAGCTTTACAAGTTTACATCATATGATTTATGGTTTATCTAATTCAATGGGACATAATGATAGTAGTGGAATATTTGGGCCAAAACAAGAATCTTTTTCCTCTAACTAGAATATATGTATATAGTTATTTAAAGATGAAAAGGTAATATATCAACTTTAACATCATTTAATTGGTAAAAGTGTTCATGTTGAGTATACTTGGTGCAAAGTGGGAACAAAGGGCATTTTCTAAAGAAATTTATTACAATGTGGAACCTTAGAATCGAAGAAGAAATGGAGAATGATGATTCATTTTAGGGTTGTTTGGTTCGAACACAAGTTATAGAAAAAAGACTCAAATATATTATTGAACTTTTAAAAAAGACTTATTTATGTCATTAGTTAAAAGTTTGGCTCATTTATGTCATTATTTTTAACTGTGATTTTGCAAAATCATTTTTGACACGTGGCCAATTATAATTCAATCACGTCATCAATTTTTTTTATTAAAAAATCAAAAAAAAAAAAATAATTCAATTTTTATTCAGAATTTTGAATTTTTTAATTTAAAAGTTTGATGACGTGGCCAATTATAATTCGGTCATGTCATAAATTTATTTAATAAAAAAATTAATTCAATTTTTTTTCAGAATTATGATTTTTTTATTAAAAAAATGATTGACGTGGTTGAATTATAATTGACCACGTGTCAAAAATGATTTTGCAAAATCACCATTAAAAAATAATGGCATGAATGATTCTTTTCTTTAACGGTAAAATGAATCTTTTCTGAAAGTTCGATGGCATATTTGAGACTTTTAAGGATTATAAAGTATGAATAATTAGTATATAGGATTTGGTTATATTAATATAGAGATTAATTTCGTGTTAAAGTATTTGATTTATTGGCTAAAATTGAATATATAAGATATCATTTACAATATTTATTTATATATAAATAAAAAGTATAGTGATGAGTTTTATAATTATACTCGTGGATGCTTGATCTTCATTTACTTTTACCAAAAGAGATACACGTAGTTTTGTCTTATTGCTATTTAATCATGTATATAATTAAGTAGAAGTGAGTGTTTGATGTTTGATTCAATATTTTTATAATTTGAGTAGACGTTTTAGATTGAGATGTATATTCTGTCGTAAAAGTATAATAGAGGATATTTAGATATAAATTACTTATCAATAAATTAAGTGGGATAAAAATTTGGAAAAATTAGATAGTAAGGCAAAGACATGTTATTATTACTCTACACAATTATAATTTAAAAAATTATAATTTGCATATATAATTAGAGTTCCATAACAAATTTCTCGTTGTCTCCCTCCCCTCTCTCTTCTCTCTATGCACTTTTGCTCGTCTTTTTCCTCTCTGTGCCCTCACTCACTCGTCTCTCTCTAACCAATATAAATATAATGGTAATAAACAATCATACAAATACAAAAGGTAACATTCAACGACACAAATGAAAATACAAATATAAATGGTAATAATCAATGATGCAAATACAAATACACATGATAAACACACAAATACAACATTTATACAATTGTATTTGTTAACAATTGTGTTCATAAATACACTCAATTCAATTGAGCTAAATGAATGAATACAATAATCTTCGATACAATTATATTCATTTCTACTTGTGATATAATTATCAACCAGACATACAAATCAATTGTATCTCTCTCCAGATCACTCGTCTCTCTCCTCCCTCTCCCAATCTTGCTCGTCTCTCCTTCTTCTAGTAGCTAGATTTGATACGAATCCATAGTATTTATAATACAATTAGCGATCAAATATAATCAATTGTATCTCTCCTTTCTCTGTCCTCTCTTTCCTAGGTCATGCTCACCTCCCCCCCCCCCCCACCTTTCCCAATCTCGCTTACCTTTCTACAAATCATAATTAAGCAAATTATAACTACAAATTCTATAATGAACCTAAACTATAACCATTTTTGAAAGTTCCTCATCATTCACTCCTAAAGTTATTGGGTTTGGGTATACTTTCAAATGGACTTATGGGTTTCAAACTAATGGGCTAAAATTAATAACAATTGTATGGAATTAACCCAAAGCCCAATAGATTTCCGGCCCAATATGTTACTAGTTATTTTCCTCCGACTCTCCATCTCCTCCCTCACGGCGAACTTTCTAGACGCTCCATCTCCGGCGAACTCGCTCCTCTCATTTTCTCCGGCTAATTTACTTGTAAGAAACTCTCCAGATCCATTTTATGTACTGCTTTGTTGTCATTATGTTTAAATGCTTTTTGCTTATTTTCTTCCCAAGTTACGTAATCTAGATTTGAGTTTTTGCCGATGGAAACTGTTTGTCAAATGAATTATTGATCAGAACATAAAAATATGGGACCTTTATCATTGTAATATTAGGTGAAATTCATAAATTTACACTACTAAGATTCTAGGTTTTAATTTTTTTTTCGATATGTTTGAGAATTTTTAGTTGATTTCTCCAGTAATGAAGAAACTGTATACACTAGAAATATTATTATATTGTTTTTTATGTAGCAATTATTAGTTCTTGAAGAAGAAGGGGGAGTGGGATAACCTCAACCGAATGATTAGTTTATATGCCTGTTCTGTAAATATTAGAAATACTTTAGTTTGTTGTTCTAGTTCACATGCTACTACTTATTCAGTAGCATTTTTCGTAATAGTGGTGTTTGTGGTAGCTTGCATGCTCTTAGATCATTCGATCAGAAAATTGCTACCTCCTGCTAGCAGAAATAACGCGTAACCTCTGCTGGCAAATGTTTAGGAGAATGGGGGTAAACTACCTAGTTTTTTTTTGTCTCTATCCCATAGTTTTAAACTATTTCTTTGTCCTTTAGGTTACACCCAAGTAAGTATTATACATTTGATATCCTGCTTCTTTTGTCTATCCACATGAAACTCTCCACACATTGATTTCTCAGAATGGTGGTTTCTCCTGATACATGAAGCCAATTCTAATTGTGAGACTATAATGAAGCTTCCCGTGTCATATCATTGATGGACGATAAATTTGGGGATGACATTGTTAAAGCCTAGAGGTCAAATAATATCTGATAAATGGTTGTAGATTCTTAAGAAAAGTTTTTACTGTGAAGCTTTAAATTAGTACCTCAAATGGGTAAATTTAGTTCTTTGATTATGATGGGTGATCTCCGACTTGTTTGAGAAACATTGAGGAATGTGAATTCTGTAAATAGGCAATAAGTCAACCATAAGAAGACATGAGTACGAGAAAATCTTGGTGTTGTACTCAGTATTCTTTAGATTTTAGCTTGCACCATCCGTCATTTATTGAAGTTGTAATTTTTGTAGACCCACACAAGTTAACGGAGTTAAAAAATTCAATTTTCTCTTGTGTTAGTTGAACCCTTGCTGAGTTGTCAGTTCAATCCAACTCTTTTTTCTCAATGAAGTAAGATGTTGTTTGCTGTCCTCTACAAGATGCAAAGAATACTAAAGTGATGTTTGCTTCAAAGACGAAGTTCTATAGGTCCAAGCTAACCAAAAGCAAAAGTAGGCTGTTAAGCCACGCTCAGAGAGCCAATGAGATCTACAAAAGAAACAACATCATTTGCATGAGAATATAATTACTTTAATGGAAAAGATGTAGCGGACACCTAGCCTTAAAGACGAAGTTAGGAGTTGAAACCCCATAAAGAACACCATCTATTAGTTTCTGTCCACACACCAAAATTACAACTTAGGATCATTCGTCAGATGTTCTTGATGGCTTTGCTGACTTTCCAAAAGCTCCCAACTTTCATCTGCCTCCTTGATACTCTGGGGTTGTGCCCAACTGAAACCAAAAACTGATAGCGACTGTCAGTGCAAAAAAAGATGGTTGATAGATTCTAAGCTTGACTAGCACATGTAAACTTTATCCACCGAGCTGAAAGTTTCTACATAGATTGTCTTGAGTCAGGATGGCCCCTTCCGGTGCTGTCCAAGTGAAACTACTTACCTTGGGGGTAATTTTGTTCTCCAAATTAACTTCCAGCCTCCAGGGCCATAGGTCAATAACTTCATTCTGCGATTACCTACCTTTACACTGTATATATTCTCCTTGGAACTGCATCTGTCAGAGCATTGGCTATCAACTGAACAACCATTTGATCTTCTCAGCAGGTCAAATACATCATGTAGCTCCCAATCTTGCAAATTCCTTAAATTGAACATCCCATGTGTTGCTTGATCTGGTTTGCTCCACTGTGGAGTTGGGATTAATGGCTAATAGGAAAAGAGATGGGTACATGACTTACAGAGTGGAGTCACCAAGCCATTTATCTGTCCAAAATACCATAGAACTGCCAACCTTTAAGGATATGTCTTGCTGGAAATAATCCTTTAAGTTATCAATCCAACTCTTTTACAAAAGTAATGTTGAAGCACCAGTTAGGTAGTTATTGTGGTGGTTGATTGTTGATTGTCTAGTATTCTAACTTGTAAAAATACGAAAGGGTTCTCGCATCATAGACTAATGAGTAGTTATGCGATATTAGGATGGCTACGGAAGTAAATTGAAGTTTTACTGAACAATTATCAGAGCAGTGTGATATGGTAGTGATTGTTGGAATGTTATAATCCAACATATTCACTGGTTGAGTGTTGTAGAGATGCAGATGCTTAGATGGATGTGCGGCCATACAAAGTTAGAAAAGATAAAAAATGACCATATTTGCTAGAAGGTAAAAGTAGCATGCCATGAGGATACAATAAGAGAAAGTCGCTTGAGATGGTTTGGTCATATCTTGCATGCATGCATCATATCCAACATGCTCACTAGATGAGTGTTGTAGAGGTGCGGATGCTAATATGGACGTGCAGCCATCCAAAATAAGATAAGATGAAAATGACCATATTTGCTAGGAGGTGAAAATAGCACGCAGTTTGGATAGAACAAGAGAATGTCGCTTGAGATTGTTTTGTCATGTCCTGCATGTATCGATCTACTGATGCGCCAGTCTGTATGTGTGATGCTGTTGTTAGTAAAGGGATTAAGATTGACAAGACAGATTTAAAATTACATGGGAGTAAGTTGTCTTGTAAGACCTGCATATTTTTGAGATCAATGCAGATTTGGCTAAAGGTAGGGCATAAAGAAGAAAAAAATCCATATAGGTGACATTTACTAGTGCAGAATACGATGTAGTCTTGTTAGAGTACTTTTAATATTATTATACATATCAATGGTTTTCCAGTTTATCTCTAATTGATGTGATGATACGATTCAAGCTTATATAGACTTGTTTGGGATTAAGCAGTTGTTGTGTCTGCCTTTACTAGCAAATGCAGGAGGAGGTTTTTCATTTTCTTATTCTTTTCAGTGTCACCTATTCTACCTCGCTTGGCAGGGATAGAAAGATTACCCATCATTTCCCGAAATTTACTTAAATAGGTTGACGTTATTGATTTTATTTCTTATATTGGATCTAGTTAGTTGGTTAAAAGTTCTGGAAACAGAGTTGGTTTCACCCCTAAGCAAATGGAGGAGATGAGAGGCCTCGCATTGTGATCATTCTTTGTCTTAAACATAATGTTAGACTTGTGAGTTGTGGCTTATTTTACCTGGTGTCATGGATCAAAAAAGAACTAATTGTCATTGAATTTTTGTAATGTATAAAAATCTCCCATGCTCGGGAGTTCAAAATCTCTATTAATCAAAAGGCAATGAGTTGAGTTTCAACTTTTGAAACAATTTTTGCATTTGAAACTTTAGGCACTAAAATCTTTCATGACAACTTGGGAGAAAGAATATGGGCTCCCTATATCCTTTACTATGAGAAAAAGCTCTTATTATTGCCTTGAGGGTTGTGTTGTAAGCAGAACACGAAATTTACTTCTGTAAGTATGATTTTGCGGTGAACAGTTCATGGGAAGCAACTGATCAGTCTGTCACTCTTGTCAAACTAATAGACTTGGAAATCTCTATCCCCTGGAGAGTAACAGTCACTCTTCCCTCAGCATGCGGAGATATTGGATACCGTTCTGTTCTTTGGTGGGAAACCTTGCGATGAAGCGTAGATCCAGTAAAGTGTAATTACCCTCGTCAGAAATGCGCTAAAAAATAGAAACAATAGGTAGAAAAAAGTCAAGATCTTTATCTCCACAAGGTAGAGAGGTAAGACTCCATACGCACCACCCTCGCCAAACCACAATTGGGATTACACTGGGTTTTGTGTTGTAGGTAGAAGAAAGTCTAGCATCCATGAGAAAGAGGCAGATTAGTTGCATTGGTTGTGGTCTAGAAGTTCTATAGTAGTAGCTAGTTTGCAGAAGCTATCAGGTTACTGAAGTTAAAAGCATGACCTGCCAAGCGTCTGTCAAACCAAAGTATTTTGTTTGATAAAATTGTTGCAGAAAATACTTGAAATAAGCTTTACTTCCAACTTCGCAGGGTAGGAAAACATTGTAGCCTTTCTAGAAACAATTAAGGCAATAATCTGACTGTTCACAGCCAAATTACTGTCACTGTGAAGTTTGAATGTGCTTTCTGTAAAAAAAGAAAACATTATTTGAATATTTCATGAGTGAAAAGGCTAGCCTGACTCTGAAGAACATCTAATGGTGCAACTTGCAGCGTCTAACAACGTCCTCTTTATATTCAAACATTATTTGAATATTTCCTGTTGATTACACTGATTTGGTTTCCTCTAATGCCATGTCTAACAACGTCCTCTTTATATTTAGATAGATCTGAGGAAGTATGGGACGCAAAGCTGGCACCTTATATATTAACCCAAGGAACTTTGGAAGTCTTCAGAAACCTTGTGCGAAAGAAATGGTCTCGTTTCTTAATTGTTTGACTTTAAATCACAACAAGGATGAGAAATGTGGCAGGCAAAAGTCACTTTTGAGTACCTGCATGGAAGCTCAGGTAATTTTGGAAGCCTTGAATAGTGCATATTGCTATTAACTCCTCTTTTTTCACATTGCATTACCTTTTGTGCAGAGTGGCAAAAACAGAAAGCCCTGGGGTAGCATCAATTATCATCTGCAGAGGCTTAGCAGGGGAAGAAAGTAACTTGAATCGAGAGTGTCGTTGCAGATGGGCATGCTTTGAATGAAATTAGATACAGAGGTGGTTGGTTTCTCCAAGTTCTTGATGAACATCATTTTTCTGAGATGGTCTGTAATACTTTATCAAATATAGCACGAATTCAGACTCAAAAGGCAGTTGCGCGATGCTATTGTTTTTTGTCATTGTGGACCTGATCTTCCAAATGGTAGCCTTAGAAATTTTATCAATTGTTTCTTTTCGTCTTATTAAAAGTGCAGAAACTTGTGCTAAGCAGAAATGAAATTGCTTTTTCTGGCTTACTATGAAAATTAACTCATATTTGTTTACAACTCAAAAATGGGTCTCATATTAGAAATGTACTCCTCCCTCCATCGTCTATAGACTATGATCCTATTTTGTGATGACAAACATTACTTGTTCCATTTTTATATAACAAATTCATCGTTATATAAAAAGTAGATTGTTGTCATACAAGAAAATTGGTTACTCGAGAAAAGGAAATAGGTCTCGACAATGTTTTGTTTTTATACTATAATTGGGAAAAAAAAAACTTAAAAGTTGTAACAATTTTTTCTTTCCCATATAAGCTGTTCTCAAATATCTTTTCCACCGTATTAACTTGGAAAATATAGACCAGTAATACAAAGTCGTAGGCCAGATAAGAGCACTTGTAAAGACAATTTCAGCCTAAGAGTTTCCAAACAACGGATAGTCATTTAAAATTCAAAATCGATGGAACTCATATAAAGAGCCATCAACATTCAACAGCTTAATAAATAGACGAAACCGATATAGCAAAAACATAAAAAAGTACCAAATATAATAGAATAGTTTATACTGAGAATAAAACTAGAACTGTTCACACTTAATCGACCTCCTCAATCTTGGGGCCTGCACCGGTAGAACCAGCTGGAGGAGCATCATCATCATCCATAGGTGCACCTGCCTCACCACCAGCACCCTGGTACATCTTTGCAATTATGGGATTACATAGGCTCTCCAGTTCCTTCATCTTATCTTCAAACTCATCAGCTTCAGCAAGCTGGTTGCTATCAAGCCATGAAATTGCCTGATCAATGGCATCCTCAATCTTTTTCTTGTCGTCTGCACTAAGCTTAGAACTAATCTTATCATCCTTTATAGTGTTCCTCATGTTGTAGGCATAGTTCTCAAGTGCATTCTTGGCCTCAACCTTTTTCTTGTGCTCTTCATCCTCTGCCTTGTACCTCTCTGCTTCCTGGACCATCTTCTCAATTTCTTCCTTTGATAACCTACCCTTGTCATTGGTAATAGTGATCTTGTTCTTCTGTCCAGTGGTCTTGTCTTCAGCTGAGACGTTCAGGATGCCATTGGCATCAATGTCAAAGCAGACCGTGATCTGAGGCACACCCCTAGGAGCAGGAGGAATACCAGAGAGCTCAAATTTACCCAACAAGTTGTTGTCTCTGGTCCTTGCTCTCTCACCCTCGTAAACCTGAATCAACACTCCAGGCTGGTTGTCAGAATAGGTAGAGAACACCTGCTCTTTCTTGGTAGGAATGGTGGTATTCCTTGGAATCAAGACAGTCATGACTCCTCCAGCAGTTTCCAATCCAAGAGATAGAGGGGTGACATCCAAAAGCAACAAGTCTTGTACCTTCTCATTACCCTCTCCACTGAGAATAGCAGCTTGAACAGCAGCACCATAGGCAACAGCCTCATCTGGGTTGATACTCTTGCAAAGCTCCTTTCCATTAAAGAAGTCTTGCAACAGCTGTTGTACCTTGGGAATTCTGGTGGAACCACCAACAAGAACAACATCGTGTACAGAGCTCTTGTCCATCTTGGCATCCCTCAAACACTTCTCTACAGGCTCCATACACTTCCTGAAAAGATCCATGTTTAACTCCTCAAATCTGGCACGAGTAATGGTTGAATAGAAGTCAACTCCCTCATATAGGGAATCAATTTCGATTGTTGTCTGGGCAGTGGAGGAAAGAGTTCTTTTTGCTCTTTCACAAGCTGTCCTCAATCTTCTAAGGGCCCTAGGGTTACCGGTGATATCCTTCTTGTGCTTTCTTTTAAATTCCTGGACAAAGTGGTTCACCATTCTGTTATCAAAATCTTCACCACCAAGGTGAGTGTCTCCTGCTGTGGCTTTCACCTCAAAGATACCCTCTTCAATAGTGAGGAGGGACACATCAAAGGTACCACCACCGAGATCAAAGATAAGAACATTCTTCTCACCAACACTAGTGGCCTTTTTGTCAAGACCATAGGCAATGGCAGCTGCTGTGGGCTCATTAATAATACGCATGACATTCAAGCCAGATATGACACCAGCATCCTTAGTAGCCTGACGTTGCGAGTCATTGAAGTATGCAGGCACAGTAACCACAGCATTCTTCACTGTTGACCCAAGGAAGGCCTCGGCAATTTCCTTCATCTTAATAAGAACCATGGAAGAGATTTCTTCAGCAGAAAACTGTTTCTCTTCTCCCTTGTAGTTAACAACAATCATTGGCTTGTCACCAGGTCCAGGAGTAACCTTAAAAGGCCACAGTTTGATGTCACTCTGTACAGAGGCATCACTGAACCTCCTTCCAATAAGACGCTTGGCATCTGCCATTGTAAAAACGCAGAAACAATTATTAAATCAAATATTTATATTCACATACACAGAACACGAACAGCATATTCAGATTCAGGAATTGAAAAGGTCAATAGAATAACAAAAATTCATGAACACAATAAAACGAACTATCAGGTTACAAATTCATCATAACGATGACATATTCAGATGGAAGACGCTATAGCAATGACTTACAAACATGATGATGAAATTACCATTAAAACATAAGCAAATGTAGCTGCATCCATATAATCCAACTCGATTTCATGTATTTAATCTAGTGGTACTTATCTACAACTGGCTCAAACTCGTATATCAACAGTTGCTTTGAAACAGAGCAGATTCTAAAACAATTCTAGAACAGTCACCTATATCAAACGAGATATATGACATATATAATATATAAGTAAAATCCAATCAAACAAAGTCCATGACTACAACTCCAGATATAAACAAATCGATACAAATCGCATCAGCATTAGTTCAAAACAACAGCTCTACTATTATAATCAACAACCACACTAGTTTAAAAAACAAAAATGTAAGATCTAAATGACAGATCTGAAACGTAAAAACTTACCAAACACGGTGTTAATAGGATTCATGGCGACTTGATTCTTAGCAGCATCGCCAATGAGACGCTCAGAATCAGTAAAACCAACGTAAGAAGGAGTCGTCCTGTTCCCTTGGTCATTAGCAATAATCTCAACACGATCATGCTGCCAAACTCCAACGCAAGAGTAAGTAGTTCCTAGATCTATACCGATCGCCGGACCTTCACCTTTCCCGGCCATGACGACGGAAAAAAACCAAAAAAAAATGTATCAAATGAATGCTAGACGGCGGCGGTAGAAAGAAGAAGAGAGTAGAAAATGAATTTTAGGGTTTGAAGAGAAGAAAGAGAGGTATAAATGGAGTGTGGTTATTTGTTCTAGAATGTTCTTTTATTCCTATTTCATTGGGGGAATAGGTCCTTTGGTTAAACTAACCACTCGCTTTATGGGCCCCCTAAAACCGACTTCCACTTAGGCGCTGCCACGTAGCACTTGTGAATAATTTTCAAATTTTGTGGTTCCAATCGACTATTGGGGAAAAAAGAAAAAAGGATCGACAAAATGATTAAAATATCGTCGATTAATAATTTTGTTGTCGTTAAATGCATATGTTATTACTTAATAGGTTAGAAATATCGTTTCTTTCTAGTAAAATTATTATTTAAAAAATATAAATATTATTTTTAAATAACTTTATTCTAGTTTCTTTTCTTTTAATATTATCTAACTAATAAATTTGTAGAATATATATATATATATATATAATGGTAACTCTATCATTGGTTTTAGTTCAAATAGCATTTTTTAATAAAATAAGAAATATTTATTTCTAGATATTTTTTGAATTAAAATAGGATAAGTATTTGTTAATAAAAGAAAGTATCATTAGTAAGAAATATTCAAAGTATTTGTCTGATTTTTAATTAACATATTTATTAATAAAATAATGATTAATATAATATTTTTATCATCCTTGTTGATTGTGAAGTTGATGAATCAAAATTAAGATTTTCAATAAATTCTATCTTTTTTAAAGTAATTAATTAAGGGTATAATAGGTAAAAAGTTTTGTCATTTCTTGATTTATCAAAATAGACAAGTAAAAAAGAAAAATGAACAAGTAAATAAGGATATATGGAGTATAACAAACAATATTTTTGTTCAGTTTCACATAATTTAGGAACATTTTATTTCTTTTCGGTTAATTTTTGAAGCATCAACTTCTCTAATAACACTTTATCTCAGACCTAAAACTAAGATACAAAGTTCTAAAATTCTATATAGAAAAATAACACTAATGAAATATTTAATGTGTAAATACCGCTGGAGAATAGAAGAGTGTAATTATTTTTATAAATTGTACTCAATTATCTACTAACCAAGTAATTACAGACTTACCAAGAGTTCTTCAAAGCCTTTCATCTATTTTCCCGTATGCTCCCTAAACACTCAAAATTATTTTGATGGGTTTGGTCTTACTATTCTTGGACACAATAAATGAAATTTAATAGCTAAGTAAAATATGTTAGATGGTATATCTACACCAAATTCAATCGTTAAAATAATTTTTTGAATGTCCTAAAAACCAAAAGTAAATTCGAATAAAAGTGAGCTTGTTATACAACTTGTTGTTCAACTGAAATGAATAATAATATTTTTTCAGAACCCTTGGATAATATTTTATTGATTATTATTATTATTATTATATGTGTGTGTGAGAGAGAGAATGAATTCAATTAAATAGTGAGAAGATAATAGAGAAGAAGAACATGTTTCCTTTTATGAACTGAAATTTGTTATGAAATTTAAATTATGGATATTGCCAAATTTTTTGGGAAAATAACATTAATATACCACGGGGTCAATAATTGACAACAAATAACCATATTATTATTTTCATTATTATTAGCAAATTCAAGTTCGTAGAGTACTTGTTTGTGATTTAGTTCAATTTAGTAATCAAACTAAAAATTACAATTGAAAATCCCACTTTAGGCGGTCATTATGATGACTTTTTTGGATACAACTCAAAGGAAATTGAATATCAATTTTGGAGGTATTCGAAGATAATTTGATATAGATTTAAGATATTTTTTTAAATTTAAAATTCGTCAAGATCGACAAAAACTCCATTCACATGTCCCCTTGTATAGTCGTGTATATCATCTTATATTTCAATGTATATCACCCTGGTTTATCTCTTATATATCATATGATTTTATGTATATTTATGAAAAATTCCATCTTATACATATTGATATACAAGATATACAATATGAGATACAAGTTGCATATATATGTATTTCTTTTTTGTACCTGATATAAAATTCCTCTAATCTTCTTCTAAGTTTGTGTATAGTTTTAATTAGGTGTTTCAGCAAATTAATTTCAACTACACATTAAAAACTATTAAAACTTCAGATTCGAATTTGGTTATATTTAAAGATTGGGATGTTGGTAAGATTTTGCTATTCATTAATAAATAAAAGTAATTTTTGTGGTAGCAATGATAAAAGTTTGAGTTCTGTACCCAAACTGATCTTGTACAGGGCCCAGTCCACATAAGTTCCCTCAAAACTTTGATTGCGAATAGGATTCAAAAAATAAAGCCCAAATGTTGACGGGCCTCAAAGCTCTTGGTAAAGTAAGCCCAATTTTAATCTCAATGCTTGTTTTCAAGACAAAATTTGAGAAATAACAAACATAATAGACATAATAAGAAGTAAAAATTTAAGGAATCCCATAGTGTAATTCAATAATTACATTCTGTCTCGACAAATTTAGTATTTACTAAAAATCCCTTAAAATTGTTGTGCCGTGATACTTTAGACTCTAGTGATACATGGTAAATGATACATGGTAAGTTAAAACTGTTAAGAAAAAAATGGGCAAAAAATGGTACATTTAAACTTGTTAACTAAAACAGCTTAATTTACGGTAACAAATCATTAATCAGCATTAAATCAGCACGTAATTGGATATTAATTTCAAATTTTGAAAATCAAAAATTATATCATCTATTTTGAATACATTTTTTATGAACATCCTGTTAAATTTCGAATTGCAGTTATTTTATTGTTGTTATTGTGGATGTTTCATGATGAATACATCAATTTTGATGAGACATTCCAGAATTTGGGTGAACGAATTGCAGTATGAAAGTTACAAAATCGACGGAATCGTTGTTGGAGATTCAATTTCGTTTTCTAATCTCAAAGCAGCAATTGCAGAAGGTAACTCCTGTCCGATGAAGCTTAAGAACGAGGTTTTGAAGAAAGAGGATTTTTTTTTTCTGGAAAAGGGTAACAAACATGTGATACATATCTAATACATGTATCAGTGCATCGACTAAACACTATACACACTGATTCTATATGTATCATCAAGCACAGTTGATGACACAGTTATTAAACTTATTGAATGATACATTATAACAATTTTCAAAACCTCATGATACATAGAAAACATTATGATACACAACAAATTCATGTATCAATGCATCGTATAAAACACTATACACACTTATTCAAAATGTATCAGCAAGCACACTTGATGACGCAGTTATTGAAATTAATCATTGATACATGATAAAAAATTTCAAAAATCCTTACATAAAAAATTATATGATACACATCCAATTCATGTATCAAAGCATAGACTAAACATTATAATCCACTTAGTACTTATGTATTAAACCTATTGTCTGATACATGATAATAATTTTCATAATTTTTTGATACATATTGAATTCCTTAAAATTTTTACTAATTTCAACAACAATTTTAAAATAAGTATAAAAATACAAACCCGAAACAATGTAGGCCTGACAACAATGTTTGCTGCTTCTTTTTTCTTTTTTTGTTGTATTTTGACAACCTTTGATTTTGATGTTTCGCCAGAGTCTTGGTTTGAATCCTTCGAAGATTCATAAGATCATGCAAAGACTTTTTTCTATTTTCTTTCCAATTTTCATCGTCGGAATCATATATCCTTCTATTAATTAACGGATCCATTACTATGATGTAATAGAACAATTAACCAAAACAAAAAAAGGAAGAAAAGAAGAACTGATGATGGAGTAATAAGAAAAAGAAGAAACCAATAACAGATGCTGGGTTAAGAAGAAGAAAGACGATGATGGAGTAAGAAGAAATGAAGACGTGATGGAGTAAGAAGAACAATAAGAACGCGAGAGAAATTGTCCAGTTTTTTGAAATTTCAAATTTTTTGAATTTTGAAATTCAAAATTTCAAAATTGAGTGTTTTAATTAAAATTAATAATTCAAAATCCAAAAACTGATTTAGAAGATTGAGTGTTTTAGTGGAAAAAATAGGCATTATATTGGGGAATTGTGTATTATAGGAGAGAGAATGTTATGCATCTATACAAATCTACTAAAATTAAAAAAAAAAAGGGAATTATGTAATATTTAAAAAAAGAAGGGAAAATTAGAGAATATAAAACTTATAGTTGTGTATTTAAGTTATTTTTCCTAATAAGAATCTATAGCTATAATTTCGATAATTGCTTCCATAGCTATAGTTCAATTTGCTATTTGGAGGTTGCGGTTTGTATACAAATAGGGTAAGTATATACAAATTATGTATTAAGACATTTAGGAATTTTTCAGAACTCCGTCTGAGTATTTCGATTGTCAATATACAAATAGGGTAATTTATTATGATTTTTTCATAAATGGTATATGAATATATATAGGATAACCATACACAAATTTCTGAATTCATACAACCAGAAATCGAATTATACAAATTTTGAATATATACAAATCAGACGAATAACAAGAATTAAACAAACTATAGCTGCGAATTATAATTTTCTTAAACTACAACTATAGTACCTAATATTGACTAAATACTTGCTATTCTGCATAATTTTCCTTATTTTCAAATCCACATCATGAAGAATTTTAATTTTTTTTAAAGGATTTAAAAAAGCTAAAAGCCCAATTGCATCTTTTTATGAAAATCATTCAAATTTTTTAATGCAATGATAAATAGTTTTTAAAAAATTTACTTAAAAATAAGCTAGTACTTAATTTTTTTCTTTCTCTATTGTAAGACACATCATATTTGACATACTTGTGAGGTAACTAGTACTTGTGCAAGTATTAGTGTCATATGAAATCAATGAATATCAAATTACTACTTCATGTGTTATCTGATTGAAAGATAATGATCATTATTTTGATTGTATATGTACTTATACTCTTGATCCATCGATGTAGCTATGAAAATTTTGCTTGCAAAGAAATGATATGTACTAAATGTGACACTGCCATCCAACCTGCATGGGGTTCATTCAGTGTTTTTCATATATCTATGATAAAGAAGTACACCATATGGATAGAGACTAAATCATTAGACTCAATAGTGTTAGAGAAGGACTTGGAATGGGAGACAGGAAGGGACATGCATGGCAAGTACCTTCACTTGTTTGAAGATTCGGGTTATTTAGAGCTTTTAAGAGGCTTGATTCGATGTAAGTGATAGTTGTATGTTTTCGATTTATATATGTGTGTATATATATATATACACATATCTACTACTTTGTAGTATCATTTGTCCAATACATGGTACTAGGGAAACATGGAGTATAACATCACGTAGTACTCTCATGCAATAAACTTGTTATTGTGACTTGTGTCGTTGTGCTATGTAATTGTGCATGATTGTTGGTTGGTTCAGGTACCATGCTGGTACAATGACTATGAAGGTATCACATTGGTCCACTAACTATGGATGGGATCGGATGGGATCGGATGCTACATCGGTACAATACCAACAGTTTGAATTTGGGTTCCGGACCATGTATGTGATTGTTGTTTCGTACATGAGATTAAAAGTCTACGTGGTTTCTTACTTGTTGTTATATGTATTGTTCTGCGTTATTATATTATAGTGAACTGTTTGCATACTTCATATTTTGGGCTAGTCGTGTGAGTCTACCCCTATACCCTGCTTTGTGTATTGATATTACATATATTCTTTTCCTTGTTAAGTACAAGACATCTTCCGGCGATTGATTTAAGACTTCAGTTAAAGGGACACTTGATTTCAAATCCAAGGATGAGCTACATCTTCCAGGCTATTGCTGCTGTCATGATCAATTTCCTTATTTTTTCTTGTCCATCTCTTCAAACACATACATTAGACTTTAGTATTATGTTTAGTTTCGGGGTTGCATTCCTAATCTTGAGTATTAAAGTTTAAACATGATGACTTTCAATTCTTCGATATTGTTTTTCATATTACGTGTTTTTTTGGACTATCAGGTTGAGTTTGTGAGATTCAATCATTTGATTGTCTAAACTATTATTTTCTATTTATTATAAACCTGATTTGATTTAAATTGTATTTCTTTAATTTCCAAATAAGCCTTCGATTCTCCCATCAAAAGTTTAGTATTAGTGATCTAAATCGTAACAAGACATTCAATTAAAAAATAACGAAATCCATCACAAATCAAGTAAATGCATGATTTTGTAGCTAAGAATTAAGAGTTACTAAAAGCTAGCGCAAAGCCAATCACAAAATGTTTGATATTTACTTTCTCAGAATACACTCTTTGACCTATATATATATATATATATTTATATATAATAAAGTAACAAATTATTAACCATAAGATGTCAGTCCCATGTGCAATTATTATGAAAAGTTTCATTTCATAATTTAGCTTTTAATAAGACTCGAAAATTTATGTTATATCGTCCAAAGGAATCTTTAGTTTTTTTTTCTTTTCTTTTTAGCAACAATCAATCAGATTTTCCAGCTTGAATATCATCTTTTGCATGCACTTCAACCCCACAAAATACATGCAGGTCAAAAAGCAGTTGAATAAATTAAAAAAAAAAGAGGAATAATTAAGCTAGTACAAAATTACTATATGCATGTCACTTCAATAATTTTACTTTTGTGACAAAATAAAAAGGGATAATAACTATAAATAGTTCAAATAATTACTGAAATAAAATATGAGATCTATATGTCATAAACAATTCCTATACTTTTACAAGAAGATTGTGTATACGTAATTTGATTCAGATTTCATTTTAGAATTACACTAAGCTAGCGTTTAGCTTCGAGTTCTTAAATATTCTTGACAAATTATATCTGGGTGATGTTTTACCATGTTTTTGGCCTTAAATTTTCTTAAAAATATTTGACTGTTTTAAAAAATATGATTCGTATCCATAAGTTCTAAAAATTATTTAAAATACCCATAAATTTATGTTATCATTTTGTAATGAATATGTTCCTCTAAAAAATAACTTTACAATATAACTTAATAATCAACAGTAAAAGATAATAATCTAGGCAAGACAATACATTAATCGCATACTCAAACTTGTCAATGATTCAATTATAATTATAAACCATTAAATACAAATTATTCTTTTTTCTCAATATAATCATTCAAATTAGAACTCAAACTTTAATAGGACGAGTTAGTAACATATATTAGTTGAGATAAATAAATAATGAATATTTTAAGTTTAGGGTAATTTTTGAATTTTTTAAAATTTACAAATATTAGAACTTGGTTCAAATACTAATTTTTTTCTAGTATTTCGGAGCTTGGGATACTTGTCAAATAAATTTACCATGTTATAGGACCATACACCACTTCTCAAGTTTCTCTCAAATTTTTTCCCAAGTATTTTTGGGGCCAAACGGGTCCTAAATATGTTATTATTGTTCTTTTTGAGTATGTGAAAGAAGACATAATACATAAATGTGCAGACCTAGCATCTATGTCTTCTAACTTTAGGGGTATACACAAATAGACACTTAAAATAGATACACACATCTTATGTGACATCTCGAGTGTATCTCACACGAAATTGCCACATATGACGTGACCACATGTGAGATGTACGTGTCTATACGTTCAACTTTGCACAAGTTTAAATGTCTATTTTTACACATTCAATGAAAAACTATAAGAAGACATATATAAATATCAATACTTGATGTCAAGTTAAAACACACATTTATGTATTATACGGAAAAAAAACACACAAAACGAATTCGATGAGACACACTTTGTGTATATATTATGTGCATGAACATGTGTATACGTACATTAAAGCTGCAACAAGATTACCTTTCCAACTAAGTCTGATTGATGAATAGTAGTAGTAAATAAAGCTTTATAGCATGAAAGTGAGCAAAAAGCCAATGCCAGAGAAGGGAATTAGATTCTAACTCCACCAACATTTCTTTTATACATTTTTCTACTATATATCAACAGATCCAATCTTTGAGATATCATGTTTCTCTCCTCACGTTCATTGGTTGGGGAGCCAAAATTACGAGATCGTTCGAAATATGAAGAAATAAATATATATAACAATTTTTATATATATATATATATATATATATATATATATATATATAATATAATTTTCTATCGAACAGGGTCAGGGTGAACTCTTTACCCTCTATACGGGTCCTACTATGATGTACCGTCTTATAACTTATTTATTTTAATTTATGTGATACTATTTACTTTTTGAAAGTATGTTAATTTAACTTTGGAAGCAAAATTAGATTAGAATAACTTAATATTGTAAAATAAAAAATTATGCAAAAATTAGTGTAAGTAGGAATACGATTCTTCTCGTGTCAATATAATAAATATTATATTATTAAATATTGTTTATATAATTTAAATCTCGAAAAATAAATAATACCACTAAAGAAAGAGAGTTGGAGTATAAAAGACATGCATATGATGCATTATTATACATAATTTTTTTATTTGTACATCCAATAATTTCTCCACTTAATCAATCTAGAAAAGAAGAACGAAAAAACACGGCAAAAAACCTTAGGGAAACTAAAAAAAGCATGTTGAAAATATTCTGTCATATTTAGCTAAGGTATCACCAATATATGCATAAAATTTCAGAATTTTCACTAAAAAAATAATATAAAAATCATAATTATTATTCATTTTTTTACCTCTGAAATATAATTTTAAAAATGCTAATTTTTTTTCTTTTATATGATTTATATTCATTTACAGATATTTGTATTGTGCAATTAACTGAATTGCAAACTTGATATTAATAATATGCTGGCAAGAAAATAAAATAATCTGATACTGTATTTTCATTAAAAAAGTTTCGCTAAATTGCATCTGCATTTGGATTCAAAGGCAACTTGGTAAACTATTTCTACAAATTCAATTACCTAGGCCGAATCAGAATTAGGAGTTTGAGTTCTAAACAAGTTGATAAGGAGATCTGAACCACAACCCTTCCGTAGAAAGCATTTTCACAGTCCTTTCCTTACCACTAAGGTATCAATCAATTTTGTTAGGAGCTCACGAGTTAACATATGTAACAAAGTACTTTTACTATAAATACATAATGATCTATAAAAAAGCTATTGAATTTGTCTGAATTCACAAACCTCCACCTATCTCTGTCTCTGGCCTACGAGATGGGGTCAAACGTGGCAGCTATAGGTAGGTAGGTAGCTATATATATAAAATAAAATAGAGACCACAAGAATCTAATGAAAGTGATAGATTGATAGAAGACTGCCTCTCTTGTCGTTACCTTTGGAGGCTCTTGGGGACCCTTTTATCACTTGCTTCAATATGGCTTTTTCAACCATGCACCCCACAAAACCATAACCATTATCTTATCACTTTTTTCTTAACGCGTTTGCATGTCTCTTCTTATATGATTCAAGGATCATGTTAAAGAATTTAACATCTATACTAATAAATAATTATCTATATGTTACAAACATGCATGATGTAGTAACTTTAAAATAAAGTACTAACCTACCAACAATAATCATATGCTAAAATGTTTGCTCCCTTACATCAACAATAACAATAAAATACTCATCAATTAAATCTTACAAGTGAAGTCTAGTGATAATAGAATGTAAGCATATTACTTTGTAGAGGTAATAAAGAGACTGTTTAGAAAGACCATGAGATCAAGTGCAAGAAATTTCGATTTAAAGAAGATGGAGACAATGAAAAGAATATATTAAATAACAAGGAAACCATGCAAAAATCTACCAAAGAGGAGCCAAAACAATGATAAAATCATGTGATAATCGAAACTCCATAAATAAATAATCAACAACGATTAAAACAACAAAGAACTACATGAATATAACTAGATACTTCAACCTATCTCCCTTGGAGATATCTTGTGTGTCGAGCTTCACTTGCACGCCTACCTCATGCATCATTAAATTTTCACTCCACATATTTTGTCTTGATCCGGCTCAACCTGAACACTCTAGCATTCAAAGTTTGTCTACATACCTCTAACTTAACATTAACTTCATTTTGTATATCATCAATTAATACTATATCATCTACAAATAACATACACCACGACACTTCATCCTGAATGTCTCACGTCAAAAACATCTATCACTAAGGCAAATAGAAATGGACATAAGAGTTGACCCCCGATGTAATCCCATTTTCAAAGGAAAGTTCTCTAAATCTCCTCCCACCGTTCTTACCCGCACTTTAGAACCAATACACTGAAAATAATTACATGTACCAGGCATGGTACACGAGCTAATCAATATTAAACATTTATCATGTGTGATACCTGAACCAAGCGATAGATATTCCATACATATATCATATATGGTATCAGAACTAACTAATGTATGCACCACACATGATATTCGAGCCAATTAAGAGATATAATGTACCAGACATGGTAACCAAGTCAACCAATAAGATGTACTAGGCGTGGTATTCGAGCCAACCCAAAATCACACTTTAGACAATTAATAATATTTACAATAAATACAATCGCACTTGTAAAACACAATCGAATAGGACAAATTCATTGCATAAGATTGATGACAAAATATCATTTCAGTTCATTCGTTCCCTGTTAAGGGTCCAGCCCATTGATGGGTGACCCATATATTTTGGGCTTTGTTGACTTCTTCTAGAAGTCTTGGGCAGCTGATGTTGGGGGCTGGGGTTTTTTTGTTTTGGAAGAAAAAAAAAAGAAATAGAGAGAGGGTTTTGAGAGAGAAAAGGGTTGCTGGTTTTTCTGGACAGCGAGACAAAATTTCAGATTGCAAGAGATCCGACCGTTGGATCGTTCTGAAATTTTCACAGCTAGTTCACAACACATAGCACTACATCTTGACCGTTCAGATCGTCAATCGGAGTTCTTGATCGTCTGTTATCGCAGCTGGCGTAACCTGCATTTTTTTGGTGATATTTCTCAATTTCTCTTCTCTTTTGTGTTGGCTCTTATGTATGTTGTTGTTGGTGGGCTGTGACATCCTTGTAGACTGATTTGGGTGTTTTTACCCTCAATTTACATAATAAGAGAAGAAGAAGGGTGGACTCCTTCAAGTCCCGTGGTTTTTATCCTTCATACCGAAGGGGTTTTCCACGTATAAATCTTGTGTGTCACTTGCGTATTTATAATTCATATTTGCTTGTGATTCAATTGATGTGTTGCTGATTTGAGCTTGGTTAATATAGTGGTGAATTTCTTTTGGTAAATTGGTGAAGTATATTTGGTTGATTGTCTTGAAGTCGATCCTTGTAGGTGTTGTATCCTACTTGTGTTGTTTTGTGACTCCCCTCACATTCCCAACTCTCTAACCAAGTATTTAGAAGAAGTACTAAAGAAACAATTAACATAAACTAGAAACAATTTTAATCAACACCTACCTCGGATCAAGCCTAAAACCTCTACTGCACCTGAGTCTTCCCCCTTATTTTGAAGTCTAATTTATTCTTGGTCTATAAACAACAATATATCCCAAAATCAATACACAATTGCCTAAATATATCAAAATTATATCCTAATCATAACCCTAGTCCAATCTCATGAATACTCCATTCAAATTATGAGTTTTTCACCATTAAGTCAACTCAAACCCTCCTCTAAGGCCACTATCACAGATTTAAAGCTTAAGAATCGAATTACCAAGTTTTGTTTTTGGGGGGAGGGGAAGGGGTCAATTTACTTTCAAAAAGTCTTATGGAATCCTTGGTATCTTAGTAACAAGGAAAATAAACTCTACTTAGGCATTTCACTCAATTCTTTTCCAAATTGCTCTAGACTTCATCTTGCTCAGATTTTGTCCAAGTCTAGCCTAGCCTGAAATTTTCAATTCTTCAAATCCAAAGTTTTCTCACTTATTTTCTTTTACAAATAGCTCACTCATAAAGACATAAAAGGATCTTTATAATCACCCTTGTTTTTGTATAGAAAGGATACTAAAAGAACACACTTTTTAATTAGTACATTATTATGTCTACAACACATCCGTTATTTATGGACCTTGATTCATTTTATTGGATCAAACACAAGAATTCGTTCTAATAATGAATGACGGTGACTCGAATTGTAAAATTCTTTTATCTACTGTGATACCATATTGAATATATTGTTATTCTTTACTTGAAAACTTATTGTTACGAAGAATACACTTTTAATAACATAATTACGTCTTCCACCTAGATAGAGAATATATTATTGATGACTTTATTTGCATCCATAACCTACTAATCCAGGAAAAAAAGCTCAAGGATCAAAAAACAATAATGATGACATACTTTGAGGAACAGTGTGAAATAAATAATCTCCTCTCATACTATTTCAAAGTTCAAGGCTAAAAAAAGTCACATAAGTAATTGAACACTTAATTAAGACTCAATTATTTGCAATTAGAACTCACATAATGGTTGAGTTTGTTCCACGTGTTATTTCAAAACCAAATTGCCATGGACATACAAATGGAACGATATTAAAGTAAAATTAGCCATAAACTTTATAAAAATCATAAATAGACAAGAGCAAAAAGAAATAAAAAAAGAAGATAATGAGAAGAAGAAACCTAGCAATAGTGTGCTATTAGCTTTTACCAATTAAGGTACCATTAAAAGTAGAAATAGTACTATAGTATAGTAGTGAGGTAATAGCCATTACTTATCCCAACACAAAGCTAAAAAGGGGGTCCAAAGAATATGATCTATAATTTGTTCACTCATTTTTCTGCCCCCTTTGGAGTTTCAATTACGTAACAAGATCCCACCATTAGTTAATTGATAATGTGCACATTTTTTTTTTATCTTTCTTTCTTTATTCATGCAATGTAAGTGAGGAGTCACAACTCTACTTTTCTCTAGCACTACTATTATGAAAAAAGTTATATATTTGGCCTCTATTTAAATATAAATAACTAGTATGTGTAAAATATAAAAAGTGGAAAAGGATAGCTGAGTACGCTAAACATTTCATTGTTCGGAGTTTGGGAAAGAATCGGATCATAAGAGTCTATTGTACGTAAATTTACTCATATTTCTTCGAAGGTTGTTTCCACCAATAGAACTTGTCAAAGACGGATTAGATTTTGAAAATTTATGGATTCGAAATTCTAGAATCGGGATATAAAATGTTAGTAACTAGATCTCGACTTAATTAATTTTTGTACATAGTGAATTCGTTGACACAATACAGGGCTTGGCCTAAAGCTACTAGTTCAACCGAACTTGTATGTAACCTTATAGGTCGTGCCATAGAGCTCGTGATCTCTTGAGTACATGATCATAACTTTACCAGTTATATGTATTAATATAATACAAAATACATCCGAGTAGTATTTTAATGGATAACTATAGAGTATAAAAGTTTCCTATTATATATAAAGTGAGTAGTCCAAGGGCATCATCATCAATATAGAAAGCTTCAAAGTGAAGGAACTTATTCTCCCACTCAATTTTTACAAAACCCTAAAAAGATATAGTAATAAAAACAAAAAGAAAGAGATAAAGGAGAGAATGTGATGAAGGAAAAATAAAAATTAAACAAGCTAAAGTTCCTCTCTTCTTTTAATTCCTTCATCTTCTTTCTTCTTTTTTTTTCTCACTCCTTTCTCTTTGTTGGGGGACTCTGGTATTCCCTTCTTCTCTCTTTATTGTGATTCTCCACTCATATATTTACAAAAAAACTCAATCAACCTTTATTAAAGATAAAGAGTAAAGAGATATCAAAGAAAAGAAAAAGAATTAAAACCATGGCTTTCTCTTCTTTTCCAATCTATTTAGATCATCCTAATTTGCACCATGTAAGTATTTTAATCTTCAATTTTCACCTTTGATACATCAAAAAGAGTAATATTCATATTCATATTCATATTCCTCTTTCTTTTTTTCTCTACTAGTCTTTTTGTTGGATATACTATACCATATATATAGATGACTTGAGTTGTGAACAAATTCCCTAACTTGTTTTTTTTTTTTTTGGGTGTTTTTTTTAGTTACAACAACAGCCAGATCATCATCAACAAGGAAACCCTGGACTTGACAATCCTCAGCTCCTTCCACCACCCACTCAGGTGGGTGGCGGGCCGGGCTCAATCAGACCAGGTTCAATGGTCAATCGAGCCCGAATAGCCAAGCTTCCGTTGCCGGAAGCTGGGCTAAAGTGTCCGAGGTGTGATTCCTCGAACACTAAGTTTTGTTACTTCAACAACTACAGCCTCTCCCAACCGCGCCATTTCTGTAAGAATTGTCGCCGTTATTGGACAAGAGGGGGTGCCTTGAGAAATGTGCCGGTGGGAGGTGGCTGTAGGAGGAATAAAAGAAATAAAAGCAGCAGCAACAACAATAGCGCAAAATCAGGAGGCGGAGGAGGACTAATGGGTAATTCTAATAATGCTTCAACAAGTGGAATTCCTTCAATTAATTGTAGCATGGAAATGATTGGTCACCACTTTTCACAATCATCTACTCAATTCACATCACTTATGGGTGCTTTCCAAAACCTAAATAATTATGGAGGAGGATTAATTCAACCTCCTACTCATCAATTAGTTGGTGAAATGGGATTTCAAATAGGGAGTAACAATTTATTACCATCTTTGGTAGCTTCTAACAACTTTGAGCATCCAACAAATTTGTACCCTAATTTTCAAAATGAAGGTACTACTACTACTACAACTACAACTATTGAAGCATCAAATGGGGTTACTCAACAAGTGAAAATGGAGGATAATAATAGACAAGGTATGAATTCATCAACTAAACAATTTTTGGGTACTCTTGAAAATAATAATCAATATTGGGATGTTGCAAATGCAAATGCAAATGCAAATGTAAATTCTTGGATAGGGTTTTCTAGTGATCTCAATAATAACTCCCTTAGTACTACCAACCATCTTCTATGATCATATGTTAACTTCAATTCTTGAATTGAAATGATTCATGGATGGTAATTGACTTCGAAATGTTGAGCCCCTAAAGTTATAAGAAGGTGGAGATTCGCGGAGTCACAATGCTAGATATAGATTGAACAGAACTCGATCATAAACTAAAAGTTCTAGCTCTGCCTCTCCTCTTGTGATCTTGTATATCATCATCATCATGTTGTTGTTAAGGATGCAACTAGAGATGCATTGCATGGTAGGATTTGTTTTGTATTTCATGGCTCTAAGTTAAAATATCTTTGTGTTGTTTGTGTGTGTTGTATTTTTTTTTGTTTTTGGGAGGTTCTTTTATAATGTGTGAAGTTATATGAGTTTTTGGTATCTGACATTATTACATTTGTACTGTCCTTGATAAGTAGTTATTTGTAATAGTAACTTATTATTTCCCAAATTCCAACCCTAGCTACTGCAAGTTCATATATAGATATATGTTTGATATTCCTTTTAGAATATTTATGAAGATGCATTTATTTTTTATGTATATATATGAGATCAACATCTTATATGTTCAAGCTGCATGAGTATTATATGATTTACCTCTTTCATGGAAGATGATACATCCTCTGTGCACTTTTACTAATTTTCACGTCTCATTTTTTACGAGTCAAAACGATCTAGATTTTGATCAATATTTTAAGATATAATTTCTTCATATTAATGTAAAAAAATTGTAATTTATAGTTTTTTTCGTATAATATATACGATTATCCAAATTTTAAAATATTAAATTAGTCCTATTCAATTTAGTTCCAAAGATAAGTAAAATTTACTCTTGTGGATAGAAACGTGACAAGTAAAAATGCAGAGAGTATCAGATTTCTAGTACTATATGGAGGGAGTATCATATTTCTAGTTCTACTTGCCAGTTGATGCGCGTGGTATCAATCCCTGTGTCTTAATTTATGTAATCAGTTTGACTGAACATGAAATTTTTTTTTAAAAAAAAAGAACTTTTGAAATTTAGAATAAGATACAAGCCATAAATACAATTTTTATGTGTCATCCCATTAAGAATAAAATAAGAAATTTAAAGTTAAAGTATTTGTATATATAAAGATGTTTACAAAAATTTGGTGAACATCAGAATTTATCTTTGGAGAAAATTAGGAGTAGTATCTTTAAAAGTAAGGTCAAGAACCAGAGACATGTGGTTGTGTGAGTTTGAGAGATTCCCACTGCTAGGTTATATATATATATATATATATAACGAGAGATGAAGTTAAAATTTAAAGTTTATAAATTCTCAACTTTATTCGAAGTTTCCTAATATGAATACATAATTAGAGCAAAAGCTATCGGGTCATTGAATTTGTAGTTAATGCTCTAGATCTGTCTTTGTATAGGGTGACACTCACTCACGCTTTTTCGATTTTGAAAATCAAACTTTTTAAATTTAACCGTGAATTTGAATATAGAATATTAAATTCTTTTGAAATAATTTTTTTTATAATTAAAAACTACAGCAAAAAACTATAAGTCACAATATACAACAATTTAAAATACTTAGATAATACACAAGGTTGGAGGTGAAAACCTATAGATGGATGTGGATTCTATCAAAAAAACAAAAATTATTCTACCATTACTAGTAGAAAATATAAATTAGCTAAGAAATTTAATTTATTAATACTTAGTTAATATTTATCGCTTAATAATTAGTAGTTAATTAGATTTTCATACGATCCATAACTAAACAAAATTGCAAACATAAAAAATCTAATATTTAGCTATAAATTATAACTTTTTATTAGTCGTTAATTTCTTATTTTTCTATCACCTTACATCAAAAGTGAAATGAGTACACCTAAAATAAAACATAGTACTTGTATTACTACGTAAATAAACTCTACTAATAGTAGAAGAAAGGCATAATACATATATTTAACCTTAAACTTGACTTTAAATTTTAACTTTGACCTTCAACTTTCATAATGCATAAACAGACATTTTAACTATTCAACTTTTAAATAAATAAACACATGAGTCCTACATGGTACAATACACGTAGGACACCACGTAGGACAAAAAAATGACATGTAGGACATGTGTGTTTATTTGTTCAACTTTATACAAGTTTAAGTATCTACTTGTGCACAACCAAAGTTGAAGGGCATATTTATGTATTATGCCTAAAAGAAAATTTTTAGGTATATAAGTTAAATTTTTGTGAAATTCTATTATATGATGAGATTCTATTATATACTCTTTACTTTTAAAAAAGAATAACCTCCTTTTCTTTTTAATTTTTTTCAAAAAGAACGATCTTTTTCTTTTTTTTGGTAATATTATAACTTTGCACGTGACATGTTTAAGTCCACAAGATTAAATGACAGTTTTGTAGATTTTACATAACTTTGCTTTAAGACCACAAAATTCAAAAATTTAATTATTTTCTTAAATTTCATACCAAATCAAACTAAACCATTATTTTTAAAACGAAGGAGTATCTATTTTTTTTTAAAGTAAAAGACAAAAGAGATAAGATTAGTAGTCAAAAGAAAGAAGAAAACGCCAAAGTTCCACTAAAAACAATGCAACTGTTTCTTTTAACTAACTGCATTGCATGGAACCATAAAAACATATATAATGAGAGAAAAGAAAGATATATTTCTTATCATATTTATATGTAAAAAGATAGTATAATAAAGAGAACAATATTATCATGATATGATGACACCACTACCTTATTCTCCACACTCTACGTCAATAATATTTCAACTTTACATTCTCTTCGTCTTAATTTATACGAAAATATTTAAAATCACAAAAACTTAATAAAATATATTTTAATACTTTCTTAAATTTTTTTTCAAGTTAGTATCAGATACGCAAGTCAAAACAAAGAAAATATCAATTTTTTATATTGACTAAAAAGAAAAAAAAAACATCACATGGCATATAAATATTGATATTAATTAAAATTTAAAATGAAATAATTTGGAGGCAAAATTTTAAAGATTGATGATTACAATGTATGGAAATTACATCACAAAAAGGAGTGGTGGTCTAAAGAGAGAGAAAGAAAAAAATAAAGAATTGTGAGAGGATATTAAACTTTATGTAAGGACCAATGTTACATGTAGAGAAATAATGAAATTGATTAAAGTATATAAGAGCATATAGCTCTATTTATATACATGAGGTAAAATCTAAAAGTGACACTATCATCACAATAAAGCAACCCTTTATACCTCCTTTAACTCCTCAAAATACTAAAACTATTTTTTTTTTTAAAAAAAACTATTATTTGTTATTTAAAGAGTTCAGTTGGTATTTATGAACTTTAACTTTAAATGTGTATAAATACATTTAAACATATATAAAATTAAATAAATAAACATATTTATCTTATGTAACATCTTACATGACAATTATGTGTTTCCGTGTCATCATACCTGAATACACGATTTTTTTGGGTATGGCTTCAAGCAAAGATTCTTTAAGAAAACTACATGGAAATACTATATTATTCGTCCAATATATCTTCTGGTATTTAACTGAACAAAAAATTTAAAAAAATAAAGAAAAAAAACTCAGAGACTTAGCATATAAAACAAGTCATAAGTATTTCTTTGACGGTAAATAATCATTTTATTAAGATCATAGTAAAAATTTCAAAGTAAGTTAATTTATTTTTCAATTAAAAACTATGACTTTTTTTTTAACAGACAAAAAGTAATAATTTATGTAAACTAAATTGAGAAGGAAGCTGTAGTCTAAAAGTTAGCATTTATAGTCAATTAATTCAAACTATTTACAACAAAAATTGAAAAGAATATAATTTTTAAAAAAATATTTGATTCCCAAATAATATACTCATAAAATAATATAGTAGTAATTGTTCTAATGTCATTGTTGTAATTAATTAGATTTTAATATATAATAAATTTCATTACGTTATAAACACTCGTGAATTAATTATTGCTCCTTTAGCAATTCCACCATAAAAGTCATGAGTTACTTTCTTTCGCACGTTTTTGTATGATTTTATTATTGTTACAAAGAGATTGTATTTTAATTACCATCCAAAAGTTTTTTACTTAATATTTTTCACTTTTAGTATTGAATTTGGTCAAAAAATCAAAAAATTATTATATTTTTTTAATTTTAAAATAAATTAATCTTTTTTCTATTTCTTAGTTAAAAGATATTAAAATTAATATGGTAAAAATATTGAAAAAGGTAAAAAATATAAGTAAAATATTATTCTGGCTAAATTCTCACCATATTTTCTGACAAAAAGGATTTTTCGTTTTAGTAATTTATATAGATAAAATAGTATTTTAAGAGTATTGTTTGCTTCCAAATTACTACTACTTCGTAATAAGTGTATGTAAAGAATAAAGATAATTTAATTAAATTTGTCTTGAAATAAGTACCATTAATCGCTAATTTTTAATTTAGACAAATAATTATGTGGATAAATGTAATTAATGAAGAGTTGCAATTAATGTTTATATACTCTATTCATTTTTACTTCTACTTTTTCCTATAAATCTTCTTCAAGTACTCATGGTTTATAAGTGAAAAAGGAGAGCAATATTCTTGTTCTTCTAATTTTCTTTTGCTAAGTTTTCTAATTTTTTTCTCCTTTTCCTAAACCTCCAATGTGTAATTATTTTTTTTTTAAAAAAAATCCAGCATTCTTGTCTAGTTTATACGAGAAGCTAATCTCTTATTTTTTTCATTATACTAGGTTTGACCATAGATTTTAGATAAGATTTAAATTTTTTTATTTTCAATATACATTTGACTAGTATAAATTTTGAATCTCATTTTAAAAATCTATCTACAAATATTTCAAGTTCCAAAAACAGTTTCTAGGAGAAATTTACTTTCACCTCACAAAAGTGCAATTCTTCCCAAATAAAATCACGTCGGAAACACAATTTCAAAACTCAAATATTTGGAAAAAATTGTATTAAAATTTCGATCGGTTAATAACATAGTAATTCCCCTCGCCCAGTATAGGAAGTGATAATAAAAGTCGGAATGTTGTTACAAGAACGGATTACACAAATAGAGGTGATCTATGCATAGTCTTTCACTTTTGCCAGATCTAGAGAGATATTACAAATCCCCGTCCCAGATTACCATTTCCCCTACCAGGAAGTGATAGTAAAAGTTGAAATGTTTTTACGGATTGCACAAATAGAGGTGATCTGTGCAGCCTTTTGCTAGAGAGATATTACGAATCCTCGTCTCAGATTCCATAGCCGCGGGTTCTACCAGAAAATCTCATACTTACGTTACTGTTATTGATGTTAAGCTTCAACTTCAAAGTCAATGGTCACAGGAGTGCTAAGAATTAAAGGAAAATGTACAAAAGGTGAAAGCATTTCCTTCGATAAAAACTGAGGAAGATTACACTTGTACAAGTTTTACAACTTACAATGATACATCAGACATTTTGCACATCAATTTTCACTTTCTGTATGTTTTCAGTTCTTACCTTCATTACCATGGCCTATTTTCATGACACTATATGCTTCAACACCAAGAAAAACAAATAAAATAACTTAATGAACAGGATTGGTGATCTTCCACCTTTCCCTCACCCCACCCCCCATTCTCTAAAGCCATGTTAAATGTCATCAAATGCTTCGAAACGAACCAAGAAAGAAAACAACACGCGAACTAGACAATACAAATGAACATTTAGTTGTATTTAGTCGACATACCACAGCTTGTTTGGATGCATTCAACTCTCAATGGCATTAGTTGATGAGGCTGGTGACCGCGAGACCTGGTTTTGAGTTTGAGACTCGGCTTGCGCCTGGGGCTGTTTTGTCTGCTCAGCAAGTCTGTTCATTCTTTCAAGCAGTTGGGTAGCTTTCCTTCTGCCTCTTTCGGTTCCATTTTGTACTAAATCCATCAAAGGACCTATCAAACCAAGTCGCTGTGCTTCGACCAGATGATGTTGGTCCCCAGAGCAGAGGTGTACTAAAACTGCAGCAGCATTTTCTTTGTTTCTGGGAGAACCATTTGCGATCACGTCTACCAAAACAGGAACCGCGTCTGCAGCTCCGATAGCTGCCTTCCCTTCTGGATGACTTGACAAGATTGCTAATATAGCAAGTGCTTCATCAACCATACCACCTTGAGGTTTTGTGAGCAGCAGCATCAATGTAGGTACAACTCCAGCCCTTATTGCCCTGCCCTTGTTCCCTTGATAAATGCATAGATTGAAAAGTGCTGTAGCTGCGTCTTTCTTTCCCCTTTGTGTACCTTCACTTAGTAACGCCACAAGCGGAGGAATCGCTCCTGAAGAACCAATGGTGACCTTATTTTCATCGATAACTGAAAGGCTGAAAAGGGTGGCTGCTGCATTTTCACGTGCTTCCATGCTCCCCTTCCTGAGTACATGAACAATACCAGGCACTGCCCCTGAAGTTACGATGTGTCCTTTATTATTCTCACATATGGAAAGGTTGAGAAGTGCTGTAACAGCATGCTCTTGAGTTCGAGAATCTGGTGTGGATAGAAGATGGACTAGCAGAGGAATGGCACCAGCTTCAGCTATTGCAACACGATTATCAGTATTACGCTTAGCAAGAAGGCGGATTTCACCTGCAGCAGAACGTGCCTCTTCGGGGCTGCCAGATTTGAGCTTTCTCAGGAGATTCTCTATCATCGAGTGCTCAGCAGGAGTGCATGCAGATGCAGACTTTTTAGGTGGAGCACTACCTGGTCTTTTAGGTGGTTCAATCCCATTCGCTTCACACCACTGTGCTATAAGGCTACGCAACACATAGTTGGGTGTCAGAGATTTGCTTGTGAGGGCTTGTTGAGTCTTGGGACAAGTGCTATGTCCAGCTTCCAGCCACTTCTCAATACAAGAACGTTCATAGGTCTGCAGTAAAGTAAAATATTAACCTGGTAAAAATAATGATATAGAAATTCGAACTCCACCTTTAAATGAAGTACTGTTATCTAGTGGAAATCATATATGTTGTTTCTAAGGACATGAATGAAGGAGCCGTCACTAGCGTGAGAACCGTAGTAGGAGATACAAAGGAGTTTCCTATATCAGTGGGTCTGCACCAAGAATCGACATTGAACCCTACTTGTCCTTAGTTATGGATGAGCTAACCATCAAGATACAAGATGAGGTTCCATTACTATTTGCTGATGATCTTGCGTTGATTGACATGACTAGTGACTGCTTCAACCAAAAGCTTGGACTATGAAAAACTACTTTAGAGAGTATGGGTTTGAGTTTAAGTAGAGGTAAGCTTGGATACATGCACAACAAGTTCAGTCAACACGAGAAGAGGAAAGTTGAGGTAAGACTACACAGTATTGCGGTCCCAAAATGTATGCAATTTAGATATCTAGACTTGTTATTTCAAGAGAATGGAATGACAGATGATTTATAGAATTAAAGTCGGATGATTTAAATGGAGAAATGTTATCGGACTGTTATGTGATAGAAAGAAGCCTACCAAAGTCAAAGATAAACTCTACAGAATAGTTATAAGACCGGCAATGTCATATGGTAGTGAATGTTGTGCCGCTAGAGTCTAAGATATCCACAATATAAGTGTTGCGTAAAAGCAAATGCTAAGATGGATGCGTTCAAGATTAGATAAGATAAAATGATCAGCCAGAAGGAGCAATTAGCAGATATTAAGGATAAAATGAGAGGTCACTTGAGATAGTTTGATCATGTCTTGTGTAGAACTACAGATACACTGGTCGTAGGTATGAAATCATGGTGACAGAAGGTATTTAAAGGGAACGAGATAAAACTAAAATCACATGAAAATGAGTAATAAGACCTATAATTTCTTGAAATCAATGCAAACTTAGGTAAAGACAAGGCACAATGGAGAAAAAAGATCCATGTTAAGTGAAATCTACTAGTTCGGAATAGGTTCTAGTCTTGTTAGAGGACTTTGAATAATAACAGCATGATTATTATTACTATTACTACATTTACTTGCATAGGTTTTAAACTTTTTTCACTTTTTTTTTTGTATTTAGAGTGATGATGAAATGAGTTGCCCTTAAATGAATTAGATAGACTCATATAGCAGACCCCAAGTTGTTTGGGACTAAGACATAGTTGTTAACTTGTTTCTATTTATGTGTGATCAGCACGTATGAACCAACAGACTAATATGTAACCTTGCTCATACATGGTGATTTACACTTTCGCAGCTCTGCCCTAGAAAAAGCTATGACCACTAGTTGATGTGATGGTTCTTTTTTCTTTTCGATAACTAGTAGATGTGATGTTTCTTCAAAATCATTTCTTAAAGGCAAAATACATAGATAGGATCAAATAGACACACTGACCATTTAGACATATCTACTTGGCAAAGATGTGTACCTGGGAAATTACGTGTATTTTAGTTAAATGTGAGCGCGTGAGGCCTTCATCAGACCTTTTCCTCTCCTTTTTAGAAATTAAATAAATTTTGTACGGGGTTCCATACTGCATTATTATTTTTCCTTACTCAAAATCTCCCAACAATAATACCCATTCTTTTTCAACCAAAATTCCATGTGAACCTTCCTCATCCTAACATCAGTAGCTCTACCACCTTTAAATATAATCCTCCACCTCTCTTTCAACCTTGACACAAAAGAGAAATTAAAAAAAAAAAAAAAAGCTCACATTGAGTTCAGACATGGATAACCTTCAAGATCACTGGATTCAGCTCTCTTTTAGCCTTCGAGCTGGTCTAGTTCAAAGTAAGGAAAAAGATACGAGTTGTTCTTTAATTGGTTCATTTGACACGTCATTGACAAGTGTAACTCACACATAAGGTCTGCTGGACTTGGGTATTTATAAGCAACAGTTATTCCGACTTGTATATGGTCATACTGAATCTTAAAATGTTTTAAGTAACCGTTGGAGACAACTTAAAGGGGCTATCTATGTATTTTTCCTATCTTAAATACGTATATCTAATACTGCGCCTAAATGAAACATAGAGATTACAGATCTGCAGCAATCACTGATGAACTATAACTCTGACAGACAACTAAGAAGTACACATAGACACAAGCAAGTTATTAGTTATATATCATCTAAAAGTAAGGAATAATCTGGTAATAACATCTTTCGGTAATGCAAGAACAAGAAATAGATAGTTTTAACTAAACTTTATACCAATAGGTTAAAAAGACACAGCATCAATACCTGTCCAGTTGAAACAATGACGGGATCTGTCATCAACTCCAAGGAAATAGGGCAACGAAAATCATCCGGTATAACTGGGGCCTTCTGGCTTCCGTCTGCAGATGCTTGTCCACTAATATTTGAAGACTTATCTCTTCCATAAGAATCAATGTTTGGATTCTCAGTCTGTACAAAGTCCTTAATTTTCTTCAGTAGCATTGACATCTTCTCAATTCTCTCCTCAGGATCCCCATCAGTAGCAATGACCATTTCATGCAAAGCTAGTGATTCTTGTTTAAGGTCATCTAACTCGGTCAGCTGTAGCTTATCAACTAACCTCCTTAGGACATCATGATCTACAGCGGCGTCATTACTCCTGCTATAAAGAGACAGCAAATCTTCATGCAGTTCAGCATCAGGTGTTTCAACCCTTCCTTTGGCTCTTCGGAACTGAGAAAGGACAAGTGCAACCTGACAGCAGAAGAAGTTATAGATGGTGAAGAACTGCAGATGAAATGTGTTTAACCGTAGACTATTTATTCCATCATGAGCTCAGGTACTTATGTTGCTTCTTCCTGAAAAATCTCCCTTTTGGAATGAAGAAATAATTAGAAAATAATGTGTACCTGTTCCTTAACTTCGTCGGATATTTCAAGCTTTTCATAATAAATTCCATTCAAAGCTTGTTCAAGCTTGGATGTCAGCTCTTGAAATTTATTCATGATATGCTCCATTTCTAGCACCTGGAAATAGACACCATTACTTGAGTATTTAAATAAAATTATGTAGGACATTGTGTCACTGATGGTTCAAAGAATCTCACTGTATTTTACAAGAATTAGACATCCTACATGCAAGGAAAGCACAACTCACAATGAAATAGAAAACTGCATCATACAAATTGCCAGCTTTAATCCAAAATTGGTTTCTGAGAATATCATTAGGCAATGCAAATCGTAAATCTCACGTCAGACATCTCTTGACATCCTAAAGACCGAGTCAGTTTATCGTGTTTGGAAATCAGGTCAATCAATTAGTTAATGTAAAGTTCACAAGGGACCACATTCCTAAAGTTAATTCTCAAAGACATTTTGTGGCAAAAGAACAGGATCATCCCTAAGAGGCTAGGAAGAACAAGTAGTGGAATTTCTCCAAGAAATCTTCAGTCATAAGTTAGAGAAAATGACCCTCCTTCCAGTAGTGTTAGATTAATGTATCATACGAGCATCCTGAGTAGGAAATGATATCTAGATGTGAGAATACATGGAGATTTCAACTGAAAAGTTGGAAGCTAGACCATCAACCACGTGGAAATCAAACTTCCCGAAAAATTCGAATAATAACTCTAATCAAGTAATTGTGTGTTGTTGTATTATTAATTGCTTGCAATCCTGAACCAAAGTATGCATTATGGATTATCGAAATCCATCGGCATTGGGGATTACAGGAATCCAAAAGTACATCCAACATTAAAGCCATGTGAAACAAAATCAGAGTCCACAAGTGAGCCACATTTATTAATAGAATCTTCAACCGTCTAGCAGACATAGTTGGCAGGATCTATTATCCATTTGCTGTGTATTCCCATGTACGAAGAGAGTATTACGAGGGTCAAAATCTATAGGTCGCATGGATGACTCAAATATAATAAATGACTGCACACTAAAAGGACAGAAATACAACCAGAGCCAACACTTTCCATACACAGATTGAGTTAGCGTAGATTGTAAAGCAAACCTACTCGAGACTAACTTAAAGAGAAAATCTCTACCATAATCTCGAAAATCTTAGTTTACTGGCAGCAACAAGAAGCGTTATTATAAAGATGAAAAAGAATATTTCATTCACCTTGTCAGTGTACTCACTTATTTTTTGTAGCTAATTTGCAACATCATATCACGAGAAAAAGATCAATATTGTCCCTTATCTTTGAGTTTAGATTCAAAATGATCCATTATCTTTGACATGGAACAATAATAATCTTTCTTCTTTGACAAGATAATGCATTTCTAGTCTCCTCCAACATTTTCTGTCTATTTCCTTTGTTGGAGAAACCACGTGTGGCCTAAAATTGTACCCCGTAAAGCTATCTTAACATTAAAGGCCTGGTACAGTTATGCCGACCCATCTAGATCCAGGGAGGTGAGACCGGAACTAAAGCCCGGATAAGTCCTCATATATAACTGCTTCCGGTGAATCGAGGATTCTCTCCATCAGTCACTCAGTAATGGTTAAATATGCAATAAATGATAATGGTCATTATGACAGCTGGAATACGCGGGAAATGTTACTTAGGGTTAGGTCATAAAATACATCCCTTCCCCTCACTCCAAACCTATCTGATTTCATCGCAAGAACTACGTTACTCTCTGAATTGAAATGCAAGCTCTTGCTTTTCCCAGTGATGTTGCTAGACAATTACGCTGGAGACGACTAAAAATATTCTCATTTTCTCTTATATTCACTATTTTATTGTCTGTTATTATTGCTCATTGCTTGAACATACTCATTGACAAGTAATTTAGCATTAAAAACATACTATTTGGTCATTATAATTCAATTGTTACTTTAAGACTCAGTTTTAGGGGAAAACAATGATTTTCCCGTAAGTAAGTCCATTTATCTTTATTTTCTTCTTGTTGCTCACTTTTTTAAGTGTGACTGAATCTATAGAAAAAGACACAATTAGCATTCTCGGCAAGATTTCAAGTATCAAACTTTTGTGTTTTGCTGATCAACTTGCCAAAACTCTCACCAGAATTAATATCATTACATCGCAAAACTTAAATTTCTATGTGAATAGTGGTTAATAAAAGTGTAAGCATTTCCACAATCCATGTTTTGTATGTTACTTTATTTCTTACTTGAGTTCCATAAATTTAAAATTTGTACCTCTCGTTATTTTACTTTGGTAAGTTTCCTACGAAAAAATCATAACTTTTTTAGATCATAAATTTTCCTATTAGTCATAGATGGGAAATGTTGGAGGAGACCGAAAATGCACCATTCTTGGGCAAAAATAGAGGACTATTAGTGCTCCAATGAGAAAGATAAACGGATTATTTTGAGTCTAAACCCAAAATGAAGGATAATTTTGGACCCTTTTTTCTTTGTCACCGATCTAATGATTCATAACTAGAGGAGTTTATTTTGTCATTTGTCCCATATTTGGTTGACAGAGTTACATGATACCTATTGCTGAGCTGGCATGTATCACGTGGAATTAGTGAAGATGAGCCAGCTCAGGTAATCACATGGAATTAGTGAAGATGTGTCAAGCTGGCTCAGACATCACGCATACCAAAAAGAAAAACTAGAGGAATTTATTTCGCCATTTGTCTTATCTTTATCTTTAGTAGACAGAGTTATCTCATACCTGTTGCATTGCTGAGCTGGTAGGTATCACGTGAAATTAGTGAAAATGAGTCAGCTCAAGTATCACATGAAAAAGTGAAGATGCGACAAGCTGACTCAGACACCGCGAATACCAAAAAATGGAGGAATTTTAGAAAACAGTGAAAAAAATTCAAATCTTTTCTAGAGGTTTCATCTCAAAATTCTTCAATGTGGAAATTAATCAGAAACAAATCCATCATTAATCCTAAAAAATCAAACAGAAAATGTAAAGCATTTACTACCATTAAATTAATTACCCAATCATTTCAGCAAATAAACAAATTTTTAACCAAATTTCAAACAGAATCAGTTTAACAAACTTCAATTAATTTCAAACAAGTAAAACACAAAATCAAACTGAGAAAATCTAAGCTGAATTTAAAACATACGCACCAGATAAATCTTACTGCCTTCGCTACCAAATTTGAGCAATTCCTTGGCAGATTCAAGAGCTTCTTTTAATGAAATCAACGATTTCATAGATTCAATGGGTAATTTCTCTTTGCTATCACGAATCTCTTCGAACATTGGAGTCAACAACTTGAGCCTTCGAGCTAAATTACAGAACTGTTTCTTCACAGAAATTCTATAATCCGATATGCTCGATATATCATTAACTATTTCAATCAACTTTTTAGCTACTTCTCCTTTATCTTCTTCTCCCATTGCTTCAAAGATCCAAAAAAAAAAGGTTTGAAGAATCAAAATGAAGGTTTGATTTTGTTGCTAAATTTGAAAGAAAAGGTCGTCGGAGATGGTCGTCGTGGTCGACTTGGTCGACTCCATGAGTTAGAGAGAGAAAGAGGAAGTTGAAGAGAAAAAATGGCGTTTTTTTATTTTAATTTGAGTCTATGGAATTGAGAGTTTGAGAGTATAGAGAGAAATGGGGACAAGGAGGTGAAATGTTTTTTTATTTTATTTGTGTATATTATTTTTTTTATATATATAATTTCTTTTACATATATATTTTTGGTATGTGGCTCGGCTTGAGGTGTTATTGAGTTGGCTTAACTAGGGTTAGATTTTGAGATTATTCCTTTTTTGGCTTAACTAGGGTTAGATCAATACTTAAACCAAGGTTTTTGATGAATAATAATAACGTACACTTTCATCATCTTTTTTTTAATAGCAATCCTTGCATAGGGTTTATAAGGAAAAAAAAAATAAGTGAAATAGGGTGTATGTGGCATTCCACACTTATGTTCGGCGAAAATTTTTATTATTTATATATGATTAAAATTATTTTATGTATATACAATAGATGTTGAACTCCCTTCGATTCGTTCGTAGATTTACTTTTTCATATTTTAAATCCCTTATTAAGAATTTTAGCTTCGCCATTATTTGTATGGTTAGAAAAAATTATATGTGATTTTATTTTCATGCAGAGTTGAAAATAAAACGCAGACAATCTATTTTGATTAAGAATTTTTCTTTTTGATAAGTTCTTTTTAAAATCTTAAGAATAGATTACTATTAAGTGAGTCAGATGATTGATATTATGGAGGTTTAGGTTTTCTTGGTCAGATGGGTGAATGTTATCGATAGTTGTCTATTTGATCATGTTAAAGTTTGTTTCACCTTATTATGCATATCAATGTAACAAACTTTTGTAGTATGCGCGATAAGATCATCATTATGACGTGCTTTTATTTTTGTGAGCAAAAATTTTCGAGTCTCATAGATTCATGTCAGTTATTTTAAAATCGTCTTTCTGATGTATCAGTTAATTCTATTTTTATCTCTTTTATTTAATTAAAAGTGTGTTCAGAAAGAAATGTTACACTTGCAAGTGAGTTGAAAATATGAAATATAACTTTAAATTGAATTCAAAAGTTTATTGACCAATCACTAATTTTTAAATAATGTTTAAAAATATCAGGAAAAAATAAATATCATATATGATCAAGCGGATCTTTTTAAAAAAAAATTCTCCACTTTCTTTTTCTACAATTATCTTAATATATAAGTATTAATTTTAATATTTTTGCTTAGTTGTAGGAAGAAAAAAAATAATCTTATAAAGCTCGGCTTAGCAGCTTAAGTTTTTGTGTTTCTGACTGAAAAATAAAAAATTATAAAAACAGCTTAAGTTTATATTTGGGATTTTAGCTGTAACCGTTTGCCAGGTCAGTATGAGTTTGGTCCTAAAAGACATAGAGCTATAAGCTCTTTAAAAATAAATAAAATAAAATAAAAAAGACAAAATTTCGTCAATAATGCTAATTGCATCCAAATTTACGAAAATAACGAGATTTTAGTTAATAATAAAAATATAGCAGCATTTTGATTTGCGCATAATAATAGTGAATATTACTGTATTTGCGCACATAATAAGTGTATCCATACGCAGAATGTATCTAGGGGTTTATCAGATTTGCAGAATAATAAATTATATTCCCCTTCGTGTAATAATATATTTTTGTCGTTATAATAAAACTAAGGGGGAAATAATTTGAGCCAGGCTACTTCTAAGTAGTAACTTGGAAATTTTTAACCGATGTTAAACTCGCGTGAAATCTGAGTCAGGTGAATCTGATAGTGAATGGTGGACTTAATTATAAATTTTATCACATCAGGATAGCCAAAACGTTAAGAGTCGCTTTACGGAAACAAATTCGGGCGAGTAGAACTCCCAAACTGATCTTGATGTGAAGGGGTAATTTTAGAATGTCCAGGATTGAAGGTGTGTTGTGAAATGGGAGCTTGAAACTCAATTTCGAGGTTCTGTCTCCATACAAACCGTTGGGCTGCGTTTATTCTCGCCAGGGCGGGGCCGCTGTGGTGGGACGGGGTCCGTCGTGGTAGTCTAATCGCAAACTTAAATCGGGAAAAACCCCAAAATCATTATTTTATGTAAAACTTCCTTCTTGAGAGCTAGAGAAGATCTGGTGCATGTGATTCTTAACAATTTTCCACAATTTCTAACGATAAAGGTAAGTTAATTATTCCTTAATCCATATTTCGATTCTTAAATTTTTAAAATCTCGGGTAATTATCATTGGGGGAGGGTTTTGGCCCGAAGTTAATGGTGAAAAATCTCTAGTTGAATATTAGGACCTAAGGTTTGGATTTGGATTGATAGTTTGATTATAATACGAGTAAATTAGGTCTCGTTTATTGATCCTTGCGTTGATTACTTGTGTTTAGACAAAGAACAAGCGAAAAGAATCTGGTAAGGAAAGGCTCAATTAACTACAACAAAAATGACCATTAGCGGCATTTAATTCTTAATAGCCGCTAAATATGTATTTTTAGTGGCAATTGTCACTCTTTATATATGTCACAAAGCCTTTAGCGATATTGGTTTAATGACACTTAACTAATGCCGGTAAAGACATTAGCACTCTTTATTAGTGTCAATATTTAATATCGTTAAAAGTTATTTTTGTTGTAGTGATTGTCTTACGAGGATTCAAACTTGATTTCGAGATAGGTGATGATTTAATTTTTTTTTTTTTTGTAATATATGCCAGATAATTGCTTCATTGCTATGCATGCGTGTATGTGAATAGTGAAATGTAAATCAAATCTAATGAAATAGTTATATGCGAACAACTACACGTCAAACTGTTACTTGACCATGTGAATATATGCACTATTCATTTTAGTGTGGTTGTGATTGTTGTTGTGCTGATAATTGGATCAGGTGTCATATTCCGACACATACATTAAATCGGTGTCACATTTCGGCACGTATATTTGATCGGGTATCACATTTTGACACATACATTGAATTGGGTGTGACGTTCTCTATCACACTAAAAGTTTGGACATGGGTCCCATGATAAAACCACTTGTGATTATTATGTTCATGTCTATCTATCATTGACATTGAGAAATTGTATGTTGCTCCTGAAATGCTTATTGAACTATGCATTCAGTATATGTGTGTTTGCTATGTTGTAATTACATGTTTATACTTCGCTTACTGGAGTGATTTGTGTGATCCTACCAGTATACTGTGGTTGAGAATTGATTCTGCATTTGCTCGTTCTTTGTTGAGTACAGGGCGATTGCTGATAGATCTCAATTAGGAGATCACTAATTGAGACCGAAGTCAAGGGAGAGCCAATTCCAGGCTGTCATAAGTCCCTTATTGTTTAGTCCATTTTTTCAGCCTCAGACTCTATAGTTAGATCTATTAGTATGTTTAATTTCGGGATTGCACACCCCCCCCCCCTCTTTCCTTAGACTTGTTGATTGGTGGAGGTTTGGTAGAATAACTTTCAGGTTCTAGGGGTTGACCTCCGCAATAGTTTGTTTTGTTTATTTAAAACCTTTGGATCAAGTTTATGAGAACTACGTTTTTATTCATCATTTAAATCTGTTTCCGTATTTTTAAATGGTTATTTTTTCGTTAAGTTACTTAGTTGAGTCTAGTAATGCTTTTCACCGGAGGAATGTGGCTGTCAATCATGGCATGACACTTCCTCCCATTTTGTGTGAATTTTGAGATTCAAACAAATCTATCTTTAATGTAAGTTTTCATAGATCATTTAAACATTTTGAGTTATCAATTATTGTGACTTATAGTACTGTTTACCTAGTTTACAAATATATAAATTTCATTTCAAAAAATATTAAAGATTCTACGCCCAAATTTCTGGTCAAACTTAACTTATGCAACTCTCAAAAAAATAAAAAGTGTCACGTAAATTAAAAAAGAAATTACTAAGTATAAAAAGAGATAAATAGATTTTGAATAAATTGAACAGAAAAATAGAGGTTGATTACGTGGTTTCGGCTGTTCAAATATCGCCTTGAGTTTTCAAGTTCAATTACAATCACTATATTTTATTTGTAAAATTCACTAACTGAAATATTGAATTTATCACTGTTTATACGGATACTATATCACTGTAGCAGAATACAGTATATTGATAAGCATAACAATAGTAAAAATATATTATATCGTGCACTTAATAAGTATATATCATATCTATATTTATTACTTATGCACATTAATGTTCATGAATCATGATTAACTATTGTCTTAGAGTAATAGCTCGAATTGTAACCCTTTTCATGAAGATAAATTAACATGATGAAAGGAGAAGCAAATTTATTTAAATTTAAATCAAGGTGGAAACCTTTTCTAAAAAAAATCTAAAAATGTTCATGATGTATGTTTTTTTTTTTTTTTGGATTATTATTTATAGGTGCAGAGCACCTGCTATTAAACCACTAAATTGGCCACTGGTATTATATTTTGTTGTCTTTTATTTAGTTACTAATATTTTTTTTAGACATTCATTTAAAACTATAAATAAATAAAAGTATATTTTTAAAGTTAATTTTACGTTTAGCACATTTATTAGTTTTCGATGTATATAATGGTTTTATTGTCCATGGCTCGCTATTATAAGCACATAACTTATATTGTATTCGACTTACGACTCGACATTTGAATTAGGACCGGATATTCAACCCATTACCTGATCCCGACTCTCGAACTTGAACACAATTGATCAATTTGGAATTTAACTTTGACACTCAAATCGAGACCTGACTTCCAAATCAGGAACAAATTTGACAACCACAATTGATATGAGACGCAAGATTCAACTTTCAAATCGAAATTTTGACCCCATCTTTGGAACTGGGATCCAACCATACCCCACTCGAGACCCTGGGATTTAATATTTTGAGAAAAAGGACAAATATATCTTAAACTATCCTAATGCTATGCAAACACCCTCAGTCATACTTTTGAGACATTGGTACTCTTACCATCCAAAGCTAGATCATATATAAGCCCTTCACTCTAAAATCAGACTAAATAGGGACACATGACACAATCTTATCTGTCGATCTTATATTTAATAAATGTCGGGTCGATGGATAAGATTATGACACGTGTATGTACGACAATATAAAGGGTATATATATGCTCTAGTTTTTGGACGACAGGGACACCAATGTCCCAAAATTATGACGAAGGGTTACTATTTACGATAGTTTAAGGGTATATGTGTCCTTTTTCCTTTTTTATTTTTTTGTTAAAAAAAAAATTTAAGTTGTTTGAACCCAAACTCTTCTCCGATCTCAAAGGATCAAAATTACCCTTCATCCACCTGTTGGCTCCAAAATACCCTTTCCACCCACCTATTGGGTCCAAAATATCCTTGTCATCCACTTTTTGGTTCAAAATTGATCACTTATTTAACGATTTTATATTTAAACTATTTAAATATTTTTTTAAGATACGTGGCGCTCAACTATTTGTTATAATTTAACTTATTAGTAAAATATATAAATCAATCCACTACCCACTCATTACTAATTAAATTCCTCTAAGTTAATAAACCCGTCACATTATTAATGCAAGCTACTGCCAATCGAGTGTTTTTAAAAATTATAGGAGTAAATTATCATACGCAAGTAGCTAAAAGAAATCACCGATAAAACACAATAACTTGCATATGATAATTATCGTGTTTTAGAAGTGTTTATGACGATTTTGATATTATAATTGGATTATTGATTGGGTGAGGTTTAGTTAGCAATGAGTGGGTAGTGGGTTGGTTTATAAATTATATTAAAAAATTAAAATTATAACCAATAGTTGAACGCCAAATATTTTAAAAAATATTTAAAGAGTTTAATTTTAAAACAATTAAAAAAGTGGTCAATTTTGAACCCAAATATTGATGACAAGGTTAATTTGGAGTCAATAGGTGGATGAAAAGGACATTTTGAAGCCAATAAGTGAATAAAGGGTGATTTTATACTATTTTCAATACTTCAAAAGTATTTTAGGCTCTTCTCCGTTATTTTTATTACATAAGATAACTCACTTAGCACATAAAATGATACATCTCTATATATAATGTAATAAACTAATTATTATATATTTATGCAATTAACAAGCTTCCCAAAAAAATATTTTCTTAACAAAAATAATAAAAGTAAAATTGTGTTTCCTTTTTGTTTTTATCAAAGTGTAATTGTCAAGCAACTACAATGAAACCTTAACTAAACAAAAAAAATAAATAAATTATAAGAATCACTTTTTAAAGAAAAAAATATATAAAAAGAGATGAAACTCATTGTTATGAAAAGCTAAGATACCTTTTTATTATTCTTTTGGATAGTAATATTTATTTTTAAAAAATAATTAAGATAATAGTTGCAACTTAAGTTGAACCGCGTTTTATAATTAAGTTAAAATAAATTATGATTAGATACGACAAATCCCACCTAAATGACTGCTATAATGACAGTTGTGTTTCTTTACTTTGTTTAATTAAAGTTAAGAAAAAAGGGTCATCCAGATCATGTGAGCTTAGCTAAAGCAATAAAATTAATTAATATATCTAATTATGACTTGGCTTCTTTCTTTTTCCACAAAATAATAATTAACGGAAAATAGAAAATATTTAACTACACAACAATGACAAAATTAAATATTATACTACACAACAATGACAAAATTGAAATTTATAACTGCCAGGGTTGTTTGGAGGTAAGTTATACAGATATTTAAAATCGCATAAGTAATAACAAATTTATTAGTTGGTTAGGAGAAAATTATTTACGTATAAGTTATATGGTGTTTGATCTGAATTTAAAGAACTATACCTCTAATATATTCGCAGAATAGAAAGTAAAATAACTAATACATTTAATGAAATAAAAAAAAACTAACACATGAACAACGAAATTCTACATAATTAATAGCTCCGTAAGCTATTCGATGCATTACTAATATATGTATCACTCAAATATTTAATCCTCAAAAAATACTTATTCAAAAAATTTAATTTTGAATAATATTAATTATTGTACATTAAAATAAAAAATTCAAATAACTTAATCATATGGTTAAGGGATTCGATATAATTATCGGCTTAGTTCGAGTAAGCTTATCCTTTAGCTGTTTTTTTTTTTAAACCTATGATTAACGTAACTTTTTATGACTATTAATAATATTGTGAATCTTTTAATCATGATAATATAGAAATTAGAAAAAGTTTATGAGGATAACCTTTAATAGTAATTTTTCTTTTTTAGGATCATTTGTCCAAAGACATCAGAATTAGAATCTTGAAAGTATCTACTTGATAAATTATAATGGACTTAACTATCATATTAAGTAGTAGCAATTACTCCATATGTTTGCATTTTAGTAAATTTATTTCTTTTATTGATTATGTGTTTTTTAAAAAATAATTAATTTTTCTAGATGATAAAATGGTTGAAATATGGATAAAACTAACAATAATAAAATTTCAACTCTATTAATTAGCTAAAAGCCTAATCAAACTAATCTTGATTTCAACGAATGCAATAAAAATTTCAAATAGTAAGCCATTTATAAGATAAATTTTAAATTTTCAATATCAATACATTTCACTTAATGTTTCATCATTTTGTCCAGTCCATAATATATGTTTTTATACAATAAGTTATGAACATAAGCTAAAGTCTCAAAAAAGTAAGTTAGGCTCATTAAATACATCATGAACCCTCACATGATTGTCTTTCCTTTGTGTAAAGAATCTCATAACACTCTCAAACTATCAAAAACATGTCATCTTTGCTAGCTTATATATGCGTGACATTGATATATTTTTCGTTTATCTTCTTACTCATGCTCTATCGAGCACTACTTTGTTATCTTATGCATAGTAGTGGATCATTTCAGTCCTAACATTTGCTCTATCGAGCATTATTTTGTTATCTTATGCATAATAGTGGATCATTTCAGTCCTAACATTTGCTCTATCGAGCATTACTTTGTTATCTTATGCATAATAGTAGATCATTTCAGTCATAACATTTTTTGATGTGACATGTTTAACGCTATAAGATTAAAAGACAATTTAATACATTCGACAGAACTTTAATTTAGAACCACAAATTGAAATATCTTCTTTATTTTTTAAAATTTCATATTAAATTAAATTAAGTTATTCTTTTTAAAACGGAAGAAATATTAGATAAGTATCATCGTATATATACTTGAACATGCATGTCTTGTTTATGGAAAATCATGAATACTATGTCCAGTCCCACAATTAGATCCACTGTTTGGTTACAGTATTGTTTTATATTGGTGGGCACTAACTCTTACTCTGTGGTTGAGCCTGTTTTGTATTTTTCTATTTTTGTGTGTATGAATTTCAAAACTGTCTTATACTCAACTAACATGTGACATTTGTCTTTAAATTTCTACTTCATCCCACTGTCTGTGTATTAACAAATCAAACAAAAACTTACACATGTTTACTCCTCTCTGAAAAAAGTTAAGTGTATTTTATTTTTAGTATTTTGAAATAAAATATTATTTGGAAAATTATGAGGATAAGTAAATGTATACTAGTTAAGTAGGTAATATAGCTATAGTTTATTTTAATTACAATTCACGGTCTATTTTTAGGTATAATCATATGGTTCAATTTTGTAGTTTGTATAATTTACATATTTGTATAATTCGAAATTTTATATAATATAATTTTGTATTACTTTTGTATAATGTATATTTTATAAAATATAATTTGTATACACAATTGTTTGAAATCCAAATGTTTGTGTTTGTATAAATTCGTTATTTCAAATTTAAACAAAGATAGTTTGATTATACAAATATACTCGTGAATTATACAAACTCATGACCCGCGAATTATATAAACGAGACAGCTTAAACTGTAGTTACAACTCGCAAATATGCAAATTATAGATATGGAGCATAATTAAATTTACTATAGTGATTATTTGTGAAATTCCCTATTTATAAACACAGAAAGTAATTTGTTATTTCCTTTCGATTTAACTTTCATAAATTCCACCAGTAAAGAAGGTAATTATCTATATATACTTTAATTTGCAATATTATTATTCTTACCAAATTTAGTGTGTTCAGTATATTTAGATACATCCTGACACATGTATCTCGAAATATATGGGGGTCGAAATTTGATGTAATTTATTGTAGAAACATTGTATTCAAGTGAATTGACATGTATGGAGGATACATAACAAATCTCGCTCACGTTCCTTGCTCCCTCACATCTTGCCACTCTCCTGTGCATTTGTTATCATTGATACATGTGAATTATACCGCATTTAATATATATATATACATGTATCAATGTGTCTCGTGTTTCACATGTATATGAAATATATAACTAACCCAGCTCTTTTCTCTTTCTATTTTAACGTATTTGATGATAATATACAAGTATTTAGATACATTTTTCTCAATATATGATAGAAAACTCTAATATATGTAATATTTTAAAAATAAATAGTAAAAATACATATACTAATAGAGTATGTCATATTTATGTAATTTTCTTGTTACTTATTCACTTTATTTTTTGCACATTCAAAATCATAGATAAGAAAAGTATTTTACTAATCCTAAAATTCATTTTAATACATTTTATCCCTCAAGACTAATAATGAAGGATCTTTTAAAAATATTTACAATTTTATATTTTTTTAAAAATAATAATTTAACAACAAAATAGAATAATTAATTTTATCTGATTTTTTTATATATATATATATATAATATAAGACGGAAAAAATATTTTTATGTGGCTCAATTTAACATTATTGATAATTTGGCTTGAAGCCGCAAAAGAGCTGCCTAGTGCCTCTTGTAGCATACAAACAAAAACAAGTGCACGTGGTAGACGTGAGATTTAAACGGTGTTTCTATGACTTAACGTGTCGTGATTAATTTGTATTTTTGTAACACTTTTGTAACGGTTGATATTTAATATTTATGATTTTTTTTTTATATTTTTTTGTCTCTATGTGATATTTTTGTTCTAATTTATATGTATAAATAAAAATATATTTCTTTATTTTTTAAAAGTGTTTTTTTCTTGCTTTAATAATAAATTTATTTAATTTTTATTATATTTTTAATAAGAAAGTTTTTTTATAGACATATAAATGGTATGACAATTGTAAAAATATAAATTTTAAATTTCTTTTATCTATACGATAATATGTCACATTCAATACTACACATTTTTTGTGGCCGTCTAGTCATGTTTCAAAAATATTAATTTTTATTTTCAAAAAGTGAAAAATGATATTTTAAAATTGTACAGTGTTTCGTCATGAATATAAATTGAAGTTGCTGTTTTTCTCCTTATTTTTGTGAGTAATTTAGAGTGGAAAAAAAAAGTGAAAATACTTTTTTATTATTTTTTTAATTCTTCAAAATTGTGCAATTCAACTATACATAAGTTAAAATTCTAAATGTGTAAAGTCAATAATGTATGATTAGTATAGAAGTTCATTTAATAAACTAAAACTCAATATCACAACTTAAATAATTGAAATAATATCTTCTAATAAAGTCTTGCATTGAAATAATATCTCATGCTATTGGAGAGTTTATAAAGGAGATGGACTATCTTATTTTATAAAAGAAAAGAAAGAACCTACTCTATCTCCTAGAATATTTAAAAATACCAAAAAAAGGAAAGAAGAAGAGTAATTCAAAAAATGGCAAAGGGTCAAATTAGTCATGTGTCATGCGAAATAGATCATTTATGTATTTTGTTATATTTTGAAATTAAAATATTTTTTCAAAGTTAATAATTTAATTTTTTTTAGTGACGTACAAGTCACGTGAAACTAATCCTTCCATTTAAGTGTTGACGATTAGGATGCACTACAAAATATCAGACTTTTACCAACGAAAAAAGACACCACAAAATCTCACAATATTGCCACAAAAAGTTTTGAGTGATTTTAATCGGCGACTAAGGTTGCAAATTGTGTAAAACCTAATTTTTTGTAAAACACCATAATTAATTTCAATTACAATCTAATTTTCTAAAATAGACAACATATACATTAATTAATATTATAAAATATCTAATATTATTACGAAAAATATTATAATTATTTTTTACTCAAATCTTCTAATATACAACACATTTATTGTACATTTTATGCAATTACATATGACATCAAAATAAAATAAATAATGCCTGAAACTCCTTACAGATCGATGTCATTTGTGATTTTTTTAAAAACAATGGAGAAGAAAAACACAAAATCATAATCTAATGTGAAAAAATCAATGAAAACTTTAGTAGCGATATTCTAGTCTTTGAGGCGATTATTATCGTTGTGTAAGGTTTTCTTTTTTATTGTTGTAGTTAGTCCTAGTTGGCAACGCTTAGGTGGAAGGATTAATCTTACGTGGCTTGTCACTTTATTAAAAAATTGGGATATTCACTCTTGAGAATAACAGCGAGACATTTTTTATCCTAAATATAACGAAGCGTATATATAATCTATTTCACATGATTCAAGGGCAATTTTTATCCTTTTTCATTCAAAAAATACTATGTTTATCAGAATATTACCTATGAGGGGAGCTAAAAATATCATATATTAATGAAATTGATGCATGATCTTGTCCAATTGTTCTTTAAACTGTGCTTTTTTCATCCTTAACAAAATATTTCGAAATTAAATCTTTTTGATACGAATTTATCTTTATTAGAAAACGTTTTAATCCTCGCGTAGGCAACCAATATATAGCTGTAGGACCAAATTATAAAATCTAAACATATCTTCTAATAAGAGGATTGGGAGACATAATACATGTGAATCGACAGCTTGTGTTCTAATTTACATGCATGCATGTTGGCTGTTATTTGTTGACAAATATTATTTGGTGGTTGAAAATTTATTGGTCTTATATTTAGCAAAATTCCCTAAATTAGTAATTCAGCTTTCATCTCCTTTCTTTAATTTGTCCCATGAATATGGTTATGTCATCTCTCCTTGGGATTAGAGTCGGGGTGTATGCAAGAGGGTCGCTGGATTCACGTAAATTTATTTTTTTAAAAAAATTTATATATTATAATGTTATATTTTTTAATTTTTGTTAAATATAAAAAAATTAATTCACATTCAAAGTATTATGTAATGTAATAATGACAATCATGTGCACCTAAATAAAGTTCGAAATTTAAATTTTATATCTATCTTGTTTTATTTTTCATTCTAAAATTGAATAACCCCTCTCTAAGTTGTTATTGGTAGCACTAAAAAGTGTTTTCACTATATATACATACACGTCCATATATTTTTTGGACCTATAATTTTAAAATTTTAAATTTTTTTAATTATAAGAACCTAACGCTATGTTAAGATCATATTGTATTGTATCGTGACTATACCTATTTTATTTGTTTTGATTGTTACTTGAAATATATTATATTGTATTATTAAATTTCGTTGTTAGGTAACAATGAAACGCATACCATAGAATAATTGAAAATGTTTTAGTAAATTTATTAATTACAATAATAAAATCAAACAATTAAAATGTTGTTAAACAACAACAAACAATATGGTCTAGCCAAACATTGTATCTACCATATCATATAATACAACATAATAGAGTACAATACAATACAATACATTATGAAACAATGAGTAACAATGATTCAAACAAAATGTAAATGTCAAAACTGATCAAGTTTGTATCTTAGACCCATCTTTTCGTAATATTGCACCCGTCATTCAAAATCCTGGATAGGCTCACATGAGTAGCAAAACTAGAATTTTCATTAAAAGTGTTCTAAATAGATAGTGAAGCTATATCAAAGAGGTTCAATATACAATATATAAATATAGAGATAAGTATTGAAAACACCCTTTCTGAACTTGACGTAAATTATCATCTTTGTTCTCAATAGTCCCAAGCTATTGAGAGCCTTAATTACAATTTTATATTTGATTAACTAAACTTATATATACCCTCAATCTGTCACATGACATAACAAGTGATCTCAAACTTTTATAGGAGCATGACTCTCTTAATAAAAAAAAATGAGAGAATTGTTGAAAATACGCCTAAGCTTGACGAGAATTATTTAGGGGTGTATTTCACTTATGTTGCAACGCCAGGTACTTAAATTCGTCAATTTGTCAAGCAAAGAGATATTTTAAAAACTGACAATAGTTCGAGAATAAAACTAATTAATAATTCAAAGCAAGTTTAGGAGTAATCTTCAATACAGTTCTCATAAATATACTACTCTCTTTGTTAAGTTTTACTTGGAACGGAGTTTAATAAAAAAAAAGATTTTTTAATCTTGTGATTCTAAATTAAAGTTATGTTAAATGTATCAAAACGCCTTTTAATTTTGTGATCTTAAACATGCCACGTGAAAAGTTAAAGTTAAAGTATTGCCAAAAAAAAAAGAAAACATTATTTTTGAAACAAACTAAAAAAAATAAAAACAATCTTTTCAAAACGAGAAAAATATCATATTTGATCTTTACATATACAATATACTTTTTTCATAAATAGAATTTCGATAAATCTACTTTCACCATACTGACTCCACCCTGCATGACATGACACACGTGATTACAAGTTCCTATGCCTAAATTATTTTTGCATACATCTCGGAGTGATTTAATAGTTGTAGAAAACATTATTGTAGACATTTTATTTATTTATAGAGTTTTTCAAGGAAGAATTTTGCCTTTATCATTGGACAATGTTGCACAAAAATCTATTCTACCTTTTATTTGTCCAAATGTTTGCATATCTAATTTTATTTTATTTTTTATTATGTTTTGCATATCCAATTTTATTTTATTTTTTTATTATGTTATGCATATTCAATTAATCATCACAAACTTGCAAATTACTCCCATAATGCTCTTCATCGCGCAAATCGAACAAGTTGCCGTTACCCCAAAAATAAAATTGAACAATCGTGAAAATTGGATTTTTAATTTCAAATATAAAAAACGGGGTTAATAAAATATGTTGAAAATAATTACAATTCATAATGAATTTGTTAAATTTGTTGTTATTTTGATAAATAATTATGGAGGTTATGTTTCTAATTTGAGGTTGCTCAGAGTAGATTTGAATGTTAGAATTTTGTTAAATTAGTTGTACTTCAAAAATTGGTATTTGACCTTTACAAACAGTTACACGTCAAATAAAATTATTTGAAGTCAGATTCAAATTTTTAATTTCGAAGTTATGTATATTTGAAGTTGTTCTCAAAGTAGGTAAATTTGTATATACTTTTTAAAAAACCAGACACAAATATAATGACGGCCCTAATAGCAAGTATTTGTTCCGTTCCCCATCGATTACACATTTAAATTAAGGTGATAAAACTAAAATTAGCTCATGAAAATATGATCGAGCCACGACAATTCATGAAATCAAACTTATTGATTTAGTCAACACCTCATTTGAATGGGTCACAACTCATATGAATGTTGGATAATGTGTAATGTCTTAAACTTTCTTCTGAATAATGCAGTAGGGGGAGGTACATTAAAATATGTACAAGTGACCATGAATGTGGTCCTTTAGAAAAATATCAAAAGAATGTTTTGATGTGACCACCTTATAGAAAAACGTTTACAAAATCAACAACTTGATATATTTTTTTAGCAAAACAAATACCAAGTTGTGATAAAATTAAAGACTCGTGATTTCAAGATTCAATCAATAGTTTATTTATGAAGTTGTTTTTTGCATCACTTATTATGACATATAAAATGGTTTCATAAGAAATAAATTATTGTTGACATAATAATAAAGAGATTATGAATTATGTGTGGGGTGGGGTGGGGGGTGTAAGTTATATATTTGGCTAGTCGGCGAATATACACTTGTTTAAATGAAAATGTATATTTCTATGTATATCATATATTAATTTATAAAAGATGTACATTTTCTATCTATTATTTTACGAAAAAACTACCTAATTACACAAATCCTAACATATTTACTAATTCTCCCTTTTGTTTGAAATAATTACATATTGTCTCACTAATTAGTAATTCAGTATCAGATTTCAAGTCAAACAATTAGCTACATGTATTTTTGTTATCACATACATTGAAATAGGGAAAGAGGTGGTGAGATAGTCTAGATACATTTGAAATACATTCTAAAAATGCAGTTACATAGGGAGAGAGGTTAGTGTGTGTGTGTGTGAGAGAGAGAGAGAGAGAGGGAGGGGGGGGGGGGGGAGAGAGAAGAAAGGAGAAAAAGAAAGTCAAATACATTTGAGTTCACTTGAATAATTCTATTTGAAACAAATTACATTTAATTTTGACCTTATGTATTCAAAATACATGTATGTAGACGCTCCAGATATATGTATCCAAAGTCCAAATTCTGGTAAGATTAATCATATCGAAAACTCGCGAGAAGGAAAGTAGTTTACCCCTAAATAGATAGGATTTGTATTGTTTGCCCTTATTTTAATGAAGGAATATATACAACTTAGTTTTTCCATCAAATTACCCATGTCCCATTTTGTATGCATGCACACTTTCTCCTTTTGGGCCTTGTCACGTTTAGTTAATTTTGACAAAGTTTTGTAAGCAATGAATAGCCAAATTAGCTTCATCAGACACCAAAAACACATCAAACTTAAGGAAGTAAAGTGACCAGATATAATTAAATTGAATTAATTCACTAAAATTATGTTTACATGTGTATATCACGTGTATATCTCAGACACATGTATATGGATACACATATATACATGAAATATACTAGGGAGATATACAAAGGAACACATCGATATACACATCTTGTATTCTTTCCTATTCTTCATCCACGTTGAATTTTCGCCCAAAACCGGATCAAATCTACTCTAATAGAATTTAAACTTCAGGTTTAAATCCTTATAAGTTAGATATCTATGGAAAAAATAACAATGTAAAGGGCGAATGACTTAATTTCCCTTGTTATCCAACAATACCCACTTGATTACAAACCATAAATTTCAAATCATCAAATTTGAACCAAGTAAGTTGAGAGTTGGGCCTAAAGTAATTAAATATTTTGTTTGGGCTACCAAATTGCTAATTTCCCTTGTTTGTTTGATGATATAATATTTTTAAAAAAAAATTTAAGGAATCCCATAGTGTAATTCAATAATTACATTCTGTCCCGACAAGTTTAGTAATTACAAAAAATCCCTTCAATTTATTGAGCCGTGATACTTTAAACTATAGTGATACATGGTAAATGATACATGGTAATCTTAAACTGTTAAGAAAAAATAGGGGGAAAAACGGTACAGTTACAGTTGTTACTAAAACAGCTTAATTTGTGGAAACAGATCATTAATCAGCATTAAATCAGCACTTAATTGGATATTAATTTCAAATTTTGAAAATCAAAGATTATATCATCTATTTTGAAAACAAATTTTTTAAACAGTCTGTTAAAATTGGAACTACAGTAATTTTATTGTTGTTACAGTGGATTTTTCAAGGTGAATACTTCGATTTTGATGAGACATTCTGAAATTTGGGTGAACGAATTGCAGTATCAAAGTTACAAAATCGACGAATTTCAGTTTTCAGAATTTCATGCTACATGAAAAACATGTGATACATGTCTACAACATGTATCAGTGAATTAAATAAACATTATAACATGTGATACATGTCTACTACATGTATCATAACTATCGACTAAACAACATACACACTGATTCTATATGTATCATCAAGTACAGCTGATGACACATTTATTAAACTTAGTGAAATGATACATTATAACAATTTTCAAAGCATGTATCAGTGCATCAACTAAACAACTAATACCTTACTGATACATGATATCAGTTTTCAGGAATTCATACTACATGCAAAACATGTAATACATATCTACTACATGTATCAGTGCATTGACTAAACACTGTACACACTGATTCTATATGTATCATCAAGCACAATTGATGACGCATTTACTAAACTTATTGAATGATACATTATAATAATTTTCAAAAACTTCATGATACATATAAAATATTATGATACACAACAAATTCATGTATCAATTCACCATCTAAAACACTATACACACCTATTCAAATGTATCAACAAGCACACTTGATTCCTTAAAATTTTTACTAATTTAAACAATAGTTTTAAGTACCAAAATACTAACCCGAGACAATGTAGGCCTAACAACAATGTTTGTTGCTTCTTTTTTCCTTTTTTGTTGTATTTTGACAACCTTTGATTTTGATGTTTCGCCTGAGTCTATGTTTAAATCCTTCTGAAGATTCATACGATCATGCAAAGACTTTTTCCTATTTTCTTTCCAATTTTCATCGTCGGAATCATATATCCTTCTATTAATTAACAGATCCATTACTATGAAGAATATACGAATTGATGATGGATTAATAATAAAAAGATGCTGGGTTCAAACGATTACAGATTAAGAAGAAATAGACGAAGATGGATTAAGACTAAAAAGAAGAAAAGAATAAAATATGCTGGGTTAAGAAGAATGAAGATGATTATGGAAAAAAAAGAACTGAAACTTGATGGAGTAAGAACAAAACGGTAGAAGTTAAGAAAAGTTGTCCTGCTTCCTGAAATTTTTACTTTTTTAACTTTCAAATTTTTTGAATTTTGAAATTCAAAATTTCAAAATTTAGTCTTTTATTTAAAATTAATTAATTTTAATAATTCAAAATCAAAAAGCTGATTTAAAAGGTTGAGTGTTTAAATGGATTAAATTCAAAATTCAAAAACTGATTTAAGAGGTTGAGTGTTTTAATGGAGAAAAAATAGGCATTAAAATGGGTAATTGTGTATTATAGGAGAGAGAATGTAATGTATCTACAAACTTACACTAAAATTAAAAAAAAAGAATTATGTAATATTTAAAAAAAGTAGGAAAAATTAGAGAATATAAAAATTATAGTAATGTATTTAAGTTATTTTTCCTTCTTCTTTTTTTAGTAATTAAAATGTTCACCATTTCCAGATTCTCACAAATTATCTTGGAGGAGGTTGAATATCATCTGAGTTGGAATAAGTTTTAGGGATTAATTTGATTTGTTCAGATACATAGTAGTTGAAAATTGTTTTAAAAAAGGGTTGTCAAATTAGTTTAATAAAGAATATCACATAAATATTTAAGTTTAGTTAGTTAAATGAATTTGATTCTCTGATCAAACATCTTTAGGTTGATTTAAATAATACAATTATTTTTTTTTGAAAAATTGTATATAATAGCAAACTAATAACCTAAAATAAATGGAGTAACTAGAGTTTGATTTAATTGTGCTCCATAGCAAACGTTTGCAAAAAATTGTCAGGCGCCTCTCTCCCAAATATCTCACTCGCCACTCTCCTCCAATCTCTCCCTCGCTTCCTCACTTTTTATACAAACACAAGTGTATAAAAATTATTTCTAATTGTATAAAACAGACAAAATTGTATAAATACATATATTTTTGTTCCCCTCTCTCCCCTCTTCCAGATTTCGCTCGCCACTCTCCCAAAACTCGCTCGCCACCCTCGCCTTTCTCACTTATACAAACAGAAGCGAAATGTATAAATTACATTTCTGTTTGTATAAAGCGTGAGAGAATTGTATATACACATGCAAGTATATATATTTTCGTCCTATACACTTATAATTATACAATAAAAATACTCCCCTGCCCAGTTTCTTTTGTCTTTCTCTCTTTCTCGTTTTATACAATTTTCAAATTGTATCTAATTTCTCTCTTTCTCGTTTTATACAATTCGATTCAATTGTTTATTCCTTGTCAAGTCTCTTTTGTCTTTCTCTCTTTCTCATTTTATACAAATTCAAATTGTATATAATCGTTCTATACACTTATAATAATACAATTCGTTTTATACACTTCGTAATATACAGTTCTCTGCCCAAGTGTCTTTCTCTTTCTTGTTTTATACAATTTGCTTCAACTGTATATGTATAATGAATTATACAGTTTCTATGTTTGCTATGGAACACAATTATGCAAACTTTGCTATAGCATATAAATATAATTTTTTTATTTGTTATATGTAAAAGTTGCCCTTATTTTTTTTATAAGAGAAACTTATAATATTTATGACATTACAAAATTAAATAAAATAACTTTTCATTCAATTATGGACATAGAAGCAATATTTTGCTTCTATTTTTGTTGATCATTTGATTAGTTTATTAGGTAGCGTCTTGAAATAAGTATCCTTAGAAAAGGACATTCAAATTCAAAATAAGATGATTAGGTGCGTCAAAATAAGAGTTTTGTTGAAATGATAAGTATTTGTTTATTTTTTTAATTTCATATTTATTATTTAAGTTTTTTTATAAATACATAATTGTCAGTACTAGAAAGTGTTTTATTCGCAAGTTAAAATATTTCACTATAAATCTAAATTTAATCATATTTTAATATAAACATCAGATATTAAGCGGAAACAATAGAAAATAATACTAGTAACTATAGTAGTTGGTAGTTACTCCAAGAAATAGAATCTTCAAGATACTACCACCTAACAATTTGCAAGATTCAATTGGTTGTCTTATATCAACAAGAAAGAGAAAATGGAGAACTCCAATCAATGCCTTCTTCTTTTCTTTTTTTCAATTTAATCATTCGATAATATGAAATGATTTGATCATTTAAATCAAAATTTAATAATCTGATTAATCGAAAGGCATATCTAATACATCTATTGAGAAGAATAAACGCTGGTTATGAATTGGTTCTTCAAATCTGAAATCTCTACTTCAAAATGAAGAAATCTCAATCAAAATAGTATTTTTGCCAGATTTGTTATAATACTATATATAGAAGCAGAGCTAGAATGTTCCCTAAGAACCTAATAGATTTGCTAAAAATTCTATATTTATTTTGAAGATTCATTAAATATATAAATATTATTAATTTAAAATTATTAAAATCTATAGTACATAAATTTCAAAATTTTAACTCCATCTCTGATAATTACACGGTATAACGTCAAAATTAGGGTTGCCTTTTCTTAAAACGAATAAAAAAATAGAAGATACTTTGATTAAGAAATGAGTAAAGAGGAAAAGGGATCCCACAAGTCAAAATCAACAATACGTGCACAATTTATCCTCTTGTCCTAGTTAATTTTTGTAAATGATAACTACATTAGCTTTACCCAAAACACATAAACAAGTTCCTAGTACTTAGTATCTTTAACGTGTAAATTAATTTATAATAGTCCTAGGATTATTGTATAAATTAGTTACAACATAAGAAATCGAGATTAGGTAAATTTTCCTCGTTTAAATCGGGTCAAGTTAAAAACTATGGCCCTAAAATGGATTGATGTGATATTTTGTCCCTCGTGAAAAATATCTAGCAAAATTAGCCTCCATCAGACACATCTTGATTTTTTGATCGATCCTGCTTAACACTTTTTTCTCATTTCTTACATGTTCTAACTTTTGCTTATAACAATAATGTTCAGGATATTTTAAGACGGTGAACCTGTACAATTGACTTAAGTTTTGTCTTAGGTGTATTTCTCATCAGACATAATAATTTGCTCATCCAAATCACGATAAAATAAAATGCATATCAAAATATATTATAGGTTAGTTATCATGGGCTCCTCGCAATTAGCAATATAATTAGATTTTAGCTAGTTAGTTCTTCTATATCTATCTTAAGGGCCACAAATTTTTCATAATATTATTACAAATAAATCCTCATTTTACGCACCACTTGTCTCAAAGCAAACAAAAAAAAAACATTAAATTTTGTAACGTTATATATTTGCTACAAGTTGTTTTGGTGTATTACGTGAAGAAGAATGTAATCATTTGTCTCAAAAGAATATAATCATCAAGGACATAAAGAAATAGTTGAGTATACAAAATATCTCTTAGTTTGGTTTGGGAAAGACACATTTTAAATAGTGTGATATAAACAATTTAAATTTAACAAAGTGTTAGAAATTATTTTTACGATTTAAGTATGTGATTTATAATTTTTTTAAATGAGATAAGTGTCAAAAACACACCTAAACTATATCATTTTTTTTTAGTTTCATACTTAAATTATTGAAAGTTTGAGTTTCATTCCTAAACTATTGCTTTTTAGTTTGAGAAACACATCTTTCTTTTATACCACTCTCATTATGGTAATGTAACACACTCTCTCTTTCGTTTTAAAGAATTTCAACATCACATTTCACATGGACAAAACATTGAACCTTGACAAATAAATAAATAAATTATTAATATTAGTTAAAATTAAAAATTAAAAAAACTATCATAAAAAAATAATATTTTCTTTATAAAATAAAATATAAAATATTTTTCTTACCCACGCCATCACTCTCTGTCATCCCCCCCCCCCCCACCTAAAAAAAAGAAAGAGAAAAAACCCACCCCCACTATTTTTTAAAGTTTTTTATTTTGTTTAAAAATTTTTAATAAAAGTATTTCATTTTTTACTCCATCTCCTCCTCCTCTTTAATACTAATTTAGATATTATTTTATTTTTTAAAAAATAATAGTTCTACCTATCCCACTTAACCCTCCACTTCCTAATTTTTTTTCAGTGTTTAGATATATATATCAAAAATAATTTATATTTGCCTTTACAAGTCTTTTTAATTTTTTTTAGTTATTTATGTTATATTCGATACATTGGTAAAAAAAATAATCTAAAAATATATGTACGTGCATATCTAACACAAAATGAGAAGAACGTAAAAAAATAAAATTAGGAGCGGGGAATTAAATAGGATGGGATAGTTTTTTTTATTTTTTTTTAAAAAAATGATGGGGGTTGTCAGGCGCCGGGGGGGGGGGGGGTACGTGAACGATGTAGTGGAGTGGGTTAAAAAAATTAATTTATTTTTTTATATGTATAGTAACACTTCAATATTTATTTTTAATTAATATCAATATTTTATTATTTTTAATTTTTATATAATTAAAATATTTTATCTATGTGGAATGTCACGTGTCAAGGTCTTTCAAATAAAAGAGAGGGTGCATTACAACACCACTGAGGTGTGTTCTCAAACTAAAAGGTGATAGTTTAGGTATGAAACTCACACTCTAAATATTTTAGATATGAAACTTAAAAAAATGAATAGTTTAGATGTGTTTTTGACAGTTATCTCTTTTTAAATTGATCCATGAAAAAACTTATTACAGAAAAGGATAAATGATAGAAATCTCACCTTTAATTTCTCTTATTACCATTATCCCCTATTAGTTTTACAAATTTTTAAAATCCCTCATTTTCACGCATTAGTTTAATGTATCAACACATCAAATTAATATATCTCGCGCATTAGATTAATGTATCTCGCGCATCAGATTAATATATCATGTATAAAATGTACATCATATTAGTGTATCATGTATAAAATGTAATGTATCTTACTTAACAATTAATATATCACGCACATCAAATTAATATATCAATGTTTATATTATTATATCATTTTGAGATATTTCTGTAATTATAAGGGACAAATGATAATCTTACCTTAAAAGTATGTGATTTCTGTACTTTGCCACTTTTCAAAATTGGATGGCTTAAGTTATGACTGTCGTTTTTAGCCCATTATAATCTAATCCTTTTCGATTCAAGTAATTTAACTCAATCAATTCTGACATGTCCAAATTTAACTTAATCACCCAATTTAACACTCCTATTTATAAAATGGGGATCGGGTGGTTTGTGATGGTAGTTGTAATAATTTGTGGAGGTACTTTAAAGGTGGAATAAATGTATAGATATTGTGTATCAAGTGTATATATTCATATATATATTTTACGTGTATATATTATACATAACATGATTACATATACACCGACATTTAGTGTATATGTCATTGTATATTGTGTGCATGTCACATGTATGTATGCGTCAATGTATATCATTGTACGTCATGCATATGTTAAGTATATGTTAAGTGCATATATTGATATACAATGATATACACTTATACATGGAGAGAAGAAGTTGTAGAAGTCATGTGAGAGAATTCCGATAGGAAAAAATCCTATCAAAGAAAAAAAGAATAGTCAAATGAATAATATTACTTAGTTATGGTGGTTATGGTTTTCCTTTTATATTATTAGGAAACTTTGGTGTAGCATATGTACATTACATAACAATAATAATATATTCAATATAATTTCGTAAGGTTTTGAGAGGATAGATAAAGTGTTTGCAGAAAATGATAACCTTATTGTGAAAGTTTAGAGGTTGTTTCCAAATAAATCATCGTACGGCAAGTCAAAGCATTTTATGGAGAAGATGTAAAATTAAGTATTGAGTCTAACTCACACCTCAAAATCTAGTTCAGAGGAAGGAAGATTGCCCAAACTTTCTAAAGAAATCGTCTATCTCATTGACCATCGACGTCAGACTATTTCATTCTTCAAAACCCTACATCACGTGGGCCCACGGTGGGACATCTCGTGTGCGAACAAATTTAATTAGGGTTCAAACATTGGGTGAGAAGGGTCATGCTCTGATGCCATATGAAATTCGATTTTAAGCCTACTCACACCCCAAAAGCTAACTTAACGGAGGAGAAAGTCATCCATCTCATTAAATATCAATGTGAGGCTTTTTCATTCTGCAACAACAACAGAAAATATATGCTACAATGAAGAAAATATTATAACCGATAAGAAAAATAGAATATGACATTCATAAAAAAGAACATTATCAACAATAAAATTGTATGATAACCAAAATACAATAATAAAAAAATGAAAAAGTAAAATTACATAAAATTAATTATCATAAATCACTCTTATTTTTAAAATTAAAATGTGTTTTGATCAACCTTTCACGCATTTCAATTCTTTGCTTTCCACATATTCTTTGTGTGTTCATTTTGTCAAATTAAGTAGGATATCTTTTTACTCATATGTTTTCGATGTGTTTAAGGAATTAGGAATCAAATCCCTACTTTATTCATGCCTTGTCTACTTTCTTTTTTCCCCTTACATAATCAGACAAAGTACATTTTAATTACTTTTTTATTTTCTTTCTCTTTATTTGTTTCGAGAAGTTATTCTTTCTGTCTCAATTTATATAGTTTATATACTTTTAATCAATCTAAAAAAGAATGACATATTTATAAACATATAAATATATATCACGTATTTTAAATTACAAATTTTAAAATTCTTTCTTTCTATACGAAATAACATGTCAACTTAAACTAAGTCATATATGACAGAGGCGGAGAAAGTAATAATTTTTTAATTATCAAATTACTTTTTCTCCCTTTTTGATTTTCCTATGTCAAGGGAATATGGGACAATTCGTAAATTAGTCAGAAAGGGGGAAAAAAAAAAAGAGAGAAAAGAAGCTGCATATGATATCTAACTCAATTTCATTTTGAACCTTTTAATCATTATCATTATAATTTATTCGTAAACATTCCTTTAGTATAACTATTTTTTAGTCTTGAATATATATATATATATATATAGAAAATCCCAAACGTTGATAGTACTTTTGCGTATATGTGTTGTATCTACGTAATTTAATACTACACACATGTTTTTATGTGTAATATACGAAATATAAAAAAAAAAGACGTAAACAATAACACATCCAATGTACCTTTTTTTACATTTTTCGTCTATTTATGAGCGTACGTTATATATCTTGATCAAAAAAGAATTTCGATGATTAAAAAAATCAATGTTACATAAATATGTCTGGGGAAGGGTTTGGCCATAGATTTCCCTAAGTAAAAGTTAGGGGGGAAATTTGACAAATAATATTTGTCTAGAAAGTAGCTCATTCACATTTTCTACTTAATTTATTTTTGAGACAATCTATCTTATTTTTGTACGAATCGACTCCTTGTAGAGCTTGCAAATAGGACCAGGGCCGACTCAACAACGTTGGGACCTAAAGTAAAACTTAAGAGAGAGACCCTAATATATTTATTTTCATCATATATACTTTTTTTAAAAAATCTATTTTTTTAGTTATTTTTTATGCTAAGTCATTATGTACCATTTTATATGTGGGGCTCATTCGGGGGTGACGTTTCCAACGGGATTTTTTCCATATCGAGGGCTCGAAACCAAAAAAATTGGTTAAGGGTGAATTACTCCCACCAATGCACCACAACCCATGTTGGTGAGACATTGTTGATCTTAAAGAATATTTCATCAATTTTAATTTCGAAAAAAAACTTCTTTTGACTTAAGAATGGTTACATGAACGACTAACATTATTCTATAAGCAATATGAGTATTTGAAAAAGAATCAAGTCTTTTTATTTGATTGAATATTTTCATTAGATCATTATCTTTTACTTGTACTATTTATCTTGACACTTTTAATTCAAAAATCATCAATATCAGAATAATTATTATGTGTTAAAGAATGTTCAAGGTTAAGGCAATATTTTTTAAAAAATTATCATCATCTAATGGTCTCAATATTTTACCACTAAATAAGAACAAAAATTATTTGATATGCTTCAATTGATTCAAATATATTTTGAATTGAAAAAATAGGTTTATCTACTCTACATATATAAAACAATCAACTCGAAATAATTCTTCAAGGGATTCTGTGATTTCGTTATTTATATTTTCATCAAATTATTTCCTAAGAAACGCATGTCTATTTTCATCTCAAATGCAATTTTCTTCGTCGAAATCATAACACTCATAGTACATATAATTTAATTTAATTTTTAAAAAATAACATAGTAATTTTTAAAAATGAGGGCCCTAAAATATATGAAGTCCAAGCGATGACTTTAGTGGCAGAGGGGTTAAGACGGCCTTTAATAGGACACAAGTCCAAAGTATTGTTTAATTTAGTAGTATTAGAGATTGAAACTAAAACTTAATGTATTAGACAATATTTATATCCTAGTTTAGAAAGTTCTTTAGCTAAAAAAAAGTGCTCATAGAATTGGTCATATTAATTAGTAATGTGAAATTAGGACATCAAAAGACGAGTTGAATTTTATTCTTTTTACCAAAATTAATCTCACTAAACAACCGTCTAATTGAGTTGCTAACGTACTTTTAATCTTAATCAAATTAATATAAACAAGAAAATTGTTCATTTAATTATACTCGTGGAGTTGTTGGACACACATATTTGAAAGAGAAGGTGAAAATATTAGTAGAATATTTATCTTAAGTTATAGTATGACAAGTTTATTTTTTTTTAAAAAGAGATAATTTGATATACTAATTTTTCGTTATGCGGGAAATTAATAGACCGATTCACAATCGTTTATATATGTAATTTTATTCTGAGTTCTGTAAGAAACTGTTTTTACAACTTAAACTTATAAATCTTTTGATCACGTAATAATAACTTTACCAATTATATCATTGTCAGGTTCTCTTTTTCCGTATTTAATAGTTGGCAAAATAATTCACAATTTTTTTTAAATAATGATATAAGTAAAAAAAAAAAGCAAATATTTCTTTGAAGCACGTGAAATTCTCATCAAACATAAATTATCGCTCTAATATTATAACATAATTTTCAAATTAATTAGTTAGTCAACTAAAAATTGCTAAATTTCGAAGTTTTTTCTTTTTCTTTTTTAGATTTATTTATGATTAAACAAAAACCCTTCTGAAAAACAAATAAATTGTAAAGATTTGGTCAAATGTATAACTAATTACATTTGCACTTAGTGATTTTGACATTTATCTTTTTCCCCTTTTCCCTTTTAATTTATTTATGGAAGTTTTACCTCTAAATGTTTAGTCAACAAAGAGGAAAGAAATAGGGAAGAAAGAAAAATCTAATGTTATTATAAGCATCAAGTCACTGCTTTATTAGTACTCCCTTTCTCTCTTCCGATTTATATGACACATTTTATATTTTGAGAATCAAATAATTTAAGTTTAATCAAAAATTTACACATGAAATCTTCAATTTTATTTTAAATGAAATTATATATTTGTAAGTTACGTAAAAAGTATTATGAGCCATAATTATTTATATCTATAAAAATGTTTATAAGATCTTATGAAAAATTTATGATCAAAAATAGAATTCTTTAACTCTTGAAATCCGAAAAGTGACATATAAAATGAGACGAAATTAGTAGTCGTTTAGCAAAAGACAAGTTGTTCCCAATAAATAAAAAATAAATAAATGGATAGTTGTTTATATTTTTATTTAAATTTATATACCAAAAAAAATTCTTTTTTTGAATTTTCCTTTTGATGCCCAATATCTTTTTTATGTCCGATGAATTTGGTTGATATCCCGAAAAAGTTATAATACTTCTTATCAAAGACAACTCAGATAGGAAGGATACATCTTTTGAAATAATATTCAAAAGACTGTGGAAGCATGCATCTTTTTAGTTGGTTAAATTAAGTGAAAAGACAAACTTGTTAGGCTCTTTTTCTTGGCTTTTAACAACAAAATTATTTCATGTAATGTATATTTTTCTCAAAAGAAGTTGTTTATAAATGGAAAATCTAGATAAAGTAGAGCTAAAGATTAAGGAATATAAAGATTGCATGACACAATTTGCTTTATTTTGGGAAGCTTTTGTTAAGTGCGTAATATTTTACATAAAGGTAGGAGCTAATTACATAACATTTATATCTTTTTCTTAATTTTAAAAATTCTTTAAAATTTAAGTATTTTTGATATATTATTTAATGTCTTTGATATCATTACATTCTGGTTTCGAATACATTATTCAACGTTCGATACATCGTATCTTGATATATTATCTTATTGATACAAGACAGTTGTCTCAATATATCATTCAACGCTTTGATTTATCGTATATCCCGATATATTGTTTTTATTGATACAATACACATATGTTCTGATACATCCTGTAAGAGTGATATATTCAAAAATAAAAGAGAGTAAAAAATTTTGTAATTTTTTCATATAGTAAGAAATTTTAGAGCATTTGATAAAATAAATTATGTATTTAATAATTTTTTTTCTTTTATTACCTTTCCTACTACTAGGATGAGAGGTATTGATAAATCTTTTCCATAAAATATATAAATAAATTAAATATTTAATTAAAAAGTTATTTTTGGTATAAATAAGGATTAGATAGTCAAAACTTTTCTTGATTAATATTTGCTTAAAAACGTACTATTTCCAAAGGAAGAAAGAAAGCTCTAAAGCTATCTTTCGAGAGCCTCTTTTGTTGGACTCGGCGGAAAAAAGAAATACCACAAATAATTGATAACTAATGAAGTACTTATTTATTTGGGTGAATTTCAAAATTTTTTAAAAAATATTTTCTTAAAATAAGTTTTTTATAAATAAGAAAAATAATTTTCTTAAGAAAATAAAAGAAAAAAAAATCTGTAGCGGCATTACACATTCATTTTGTCCTTTCATCTCACTATAACCCTATTCTAGGATTGGTGGATGATTGAGTTTAACCCACAAAATTTTTAATCTTCTTCACTTTGTATAATAATTCTTTTTTAATTTTTAATCCGTCCTACTTAGTCCCGCATGATTATTTTTATATTTTTATTTTTTAGTTAAGTTTGATATTAAAAATAAAAGTCATAAAAATAATTTTCATTAATTTGTATAATATAATGACTTAAATTTATTTTTTAGAGGTCAATTGAAAAAATGTAAGAAATTATATTATTTTTTAATGAACCATTTTTATTTGCTATTTTAAATATTCTAGCAGTTTTCAAGAAATTATCTTAATAGACAATGTTCTATTTTCATCCTCTCTTGTCCCACACAACCTTAAGCCTACCTCACCCCGTATAGCCTAAAATTCACTCACTACACCCCGCATAACCTTAAACTCACCCGCCCCACCCATTGTTATTATTGGGTATGTAGCAAGAATTGATGGGAAATAGAGGGAAGGAGAGGAATTTGAAAAGTTTAGAACTTGAAAGGTTGGGAATTTGAAAAGTCCTCTAATGCTTTAGTAAAAAAGGCAATAGTCCCTCATCGGTAATGGAAATGAAAATAGGAGAGTTTAAATAAATAAACACTCCTATTATTTGTTAAAAGGGTTGGAAAGAGGGACCCCCCTCGCGCCGTCGTCGTCGTCGCTCGCTTCGGCTTTGGCTTTGGCTTTGGCTTTGGCTTTGGCAAATGATTGATCGAGAGATAATTTTTTGGACAAAATTTATTTTAATTATTTATTTAATTAATTAAATGGCCAAAAATTATTTTCAATTAATAAGTTGATAACAGAAATTAACCGAAATATTTTCAACTTTTTAGTTAACCCGACCCGACTCAGATCCGCGCGCGTGACCCGTTTTAAATCCGTTATATTTAAAAAAAAAATTCCCGCCACTGTTCTGAAAGGTTGCAACTTTCAGGAACAGTCAATACCATTTGAAAGTTTGCAACCTTTCATTAATGGTCGTGTCAATTCTGAAAGGGTTGCAACCTTTCAGAATATATTATTCTTGCCTATAAATACCATTCAGTCTTCAGGATATTTACTAACGAAATTTCCTGATCTTCCTTCTTCTTAAAAACAAATATTTCTTCGTGTACTTTTCTGCTGTGGTTTGATTCGCTGACAATAGAGTTTTTGGTATCTATACTCTACTGATTAAGATCATTTTACCCTGAGAGGTAATATTCCAAATCAAACCTCGAATATTAGAAGGGAATAATTTCCTTAAGGGGACACTGTGAATTCAGTGGACTTGATTTCTTCCTAAATTATCAAAAAGAGTATTTCAGATTCTGGTAAGTTTTACAGATTAAATTATTTTACAAATAAAGTTCTGTTCATCTTATTTACTGGTTCTAAAAATCTCAGTTACTTCGTGTATCTGAATGATTTATTACAACCAGTAATTTCTGATTTTCTTAACACAGATTGGCAACAATCTTAAGGAAATTATATAAATCTGTGTTTCTAGTGGAGACAAAAATCTTTGTGATTTTATACTCCTTTAAGTCTGCAATTATAATTTATTGCTTACTTATATTGTATCAATTTTATTTATCAGAAATGGAAAACACTGGTGTTACAGTGGTTGTTGCTGCACCAACCCAAACTCTTGTATCACAAGAAGAGAAACCGGGTAAATTCACAGGTGTGAATTTCAAAGGATGGCAGTAACGAGTATTTTTCTAGCTTACCACTCTTGGTCTGCAGAAATTTACAAGTGAAGATACTCCAGTACCTGCTGATGATATGCCAGACAGGGAAAAATTTATGATTGTTGAAGCATGGAAACAGTCAGACTTCCTATGTAAAGGTTACATTTTGAGTGCTTTAGCGGATGACTTATATAATGTCTATAGTGCAATAACAACTTCAAAAGAGTTATGGAATGCACTTGAGAAGAAATATAAGACAGAAGATGCATGATTGAAAAAATTTGTGGTCGCAAAGTTTTTAGACTATAAAATGGTAGATAGTAAAACTGTTGGATCACAAGTGCAGGAACTTAACCTTATTCTCCATGATCTGATTGTTGAAGATATGGTAGTAAATGAAGCTTTTCAAGTGGCTGCAATGATCGAGAAATTGCCTCCTTCGTGGAATGATTTCAAGAATTATCTAAAGCTGTAACGACCCATTTGGTCGTTTTGAGTGTTAAAGCCTTGTGTTTCATAAAATATTTTTTTTGATGGATTCTAATTGGATTTTGGACTATTCATAATTATAATTATGAAATTAGTGGGGTAATTTTATTAATTTATTTAGTTGGTGGTTAAAGAGGATAATAGTGAAATAAATAGTGGGTCACTTTCACCACTCTTATAATTAGTTATACGATATTTAGGAAAAACTATTCTGTAAAAGGAAAATAAGGGTTTAGCCAAGAGAAATCATATCTGCAGCAGTCACGAAACGATTGTTAAACAAGATTGAAGCGTCGGTTTAAGGTATTCCATGAAATTTTCTTTCCTTTACAAAGAGATATTAATTGATAAGGTAGGAAAATTTATATTATCATGTTTAAACATAATCGAGTTACGATTGTTGTTAGCGTAGGAATTCAGGTTGACTAGTTAATCTGTTATTCTAGAGTTAATATATTGTATATAAGCATTCTAATTACCACCCACAAATTGCTAAGGTTGACAGTTGTAAATCCGATGTTGTTGTTGTTGGTATTGACTAGTTAAGGAATTAATTAACAAACTAGTATTATGTGATGAAGGATTTAGATATTAATTTAGTATGGGTGGCATCAGCCATCAGTTGCTGAATGATGGAAGGAAAAGATTGACAATTAAATTAAAATTATATATATGGAATATAATTAGAAGTGAGTTATTAATATTGATTATTTATCACTGATGGCTAATGGGACGTGGGGAAATATACTAAGGTTATGGGATAATGTATTAGTGGGGGTAGAAATTGTTTTGATGGCTGGGAGGTCATTATTAATTATCATAACGTTATGGTGTTGGGAATTTGGAAGATGTGAGACATATAAAGATGTAGAAGCGACTTCAAATAAGCTACTGTACGTCAACATGTAGATGCAACCTGTGTTTTCGGTTGAAGTTTGATTGTAAGATATTATATAATAAATCAAGTTTTTATATATTGAGATAGGTAATTAAATATTAAATGTATCGAATCATTAGAGTTTCAATAAAGATATGATAATGGGAAGAATTGAGACCTATCCATAGGTTTGAACTTTAGGAAATTGATTATAGGACTAGTTGAGTTTTGGGTCTAGGCTAGACATATAATAAAATGTGTTTATAGACTTGTGTACTTACGAATTATGCATATATATTTGATAGATCGGAAGGGTTCGGAGGCAATAAGGAAAGGAAAGACATTGGAAAAGTAGTTGCTTGACTTTGATTCTTCGGTGGAGGTAGGTTATGGTTTATGCTATTTGATAGTAAACTCTTAATAGTGATTGATATGCCTTGAATTATATTGTGAAGTTCTCTATGTACTTGGTTGTGTGATTGTGTGATTTGGTTGTGTGGTTTGTGATAGGTCTGAAATCTTGAGACCGTAGAATTTATATTCTCTAACCCTCTCTATCGAAGTGATGCCTTGAATAAAGAAGGCTTGATGAAAATCATATAACTATGAATTGAAAGCGGTGATAATAAAGGATAAATTAAAAGTATAAATGGATCGGAGTGTCACGTTCCGACACGTAGTAATAGGGGATCGGGTGTCACGTTCCGACACGTAGTAATAGGGGATCGGGTGTCACGTTCCGACACATAGTAATAGGGGGTCGGGTGTCACGTTTCGACACGTAGTAATAGGGGATCGGGTGTCACGTTCCGACACGTAGTAATAGGGGATCGGGTGTCACGTTCCGATACGTAGTAATAGGGGATCGGGTGTCACGTTCCGATACGTAGTATTAGGGGATCGGGTGTCACGTTCCGACACGTAGTAATAGGGGATCGGGTGTCACGTTCCGACATGTAGTAATAGGGGATTGGGTGTCACGTTCCGACACGTAGTAATAGGGGATCGGGTGTCACGTTCCGACACGTAGTATTAGGGGATCTGGTGTCACGTTCCGACACGTAGTATTAGGGGATCGGAGTGTCACGTTCCGACACGGTAACATTAGGGGATCGGAGCGTCACGTTTCGACACGATAATAATAAAGAGAAGTAATCTTGAATTATGTTAGTATACTCAAATTCGAAGAAACTATCTCCCAAAATGGTTTGGTTTGGAGGCATGAGTCCTCATGTGTGATCTTAATATCATTGACTTATTACGAGCTTACTTTAATGTTGTTGATACTTGTTCATGTTGTTTGTTGTTATCACCTGTTAAGTGCTATAGTTGAGTTCATACTATTATTTATTGTATATTAATTCCTATTTTGGGTTGGACGATGATATCTACTTAGTACATGTTGCCCCCGTACTGAGTCCTACTTGTGTTTTTCTTTGTTTTCCTTTTATGAAATGCAGCGAGTGTACCTATGACTTCAGATGTCCCTCAGGTCTAGCCAGCCTCCCGCATATCAAGTTCCAGGGTGAGCTATTCATTCAAGCTCGCGTTGGATTCTTTCGGTCATGACATGATGTCCTATACTTTCAGACACATACCATTTTATTCATTTATTTTGGTGTCTTTGATACTCTTAGACTTAGTAATTAGAGATTAGATGTCCTTGATGTGATGACTTTCAGGTTTTGGGAAACGATAGTTAATAAATTTCGAAGCTTCGGCAATATTTTGTTATTCACAGTTGAATTATTGGTACATGTTGGGATTTAAGTTTCTTGGTTCGTCCACCTAGGTAGTTAAGTGTGTATGCAACTCACGACTCATTTTGGGTCGTGACAAACTTGGTATCAGAGCTTTAGGTTCGTTGATCTCATCACACAAGGACAAGTCTAGTAGAGTCTTGCGGAATGGTAAGGGGACGCCTTTACTTTTCTTCGAGAAGCTATAGGACTTTAGAAAAGCTCATTTCTTTCTTTCTTTCGTGCTACTACTTGAATCCAATTGGTATCTGGGTGATACCAATTGGTATCTGAACTTCTTCACTCTATTTCAAATATGGGTACTACTAGAGTATTTGAAGTTGAAATAGCAACAACAGAAAGAAAAAAAATGTCCTTAGAAATAGATATATTTTCTCGATCGCAAAATGTGGTGGTAGTCTCATGTTGAGTGTCGGTTAATAAAGACACTACTATGACTTCATAGAGTGAGGGTATATTCGAGAAAGTCATTGATGCTTACTTGGTTCGAGTTAGGAAGTGTGTTATTTTGTTATTGAATTGATCTAAAAAGTAAAACAAATTGTTTGGTCTAGAGAGAGAACATATTCGATAATGTTTTGCAATTATTCAATGGGTAGAAATGTGTGGGCTATTTGGGTACGATATTATGGACAGGTATGATGTGTTCTAGTAAGGTTTCTAATGGACTTTCACGGTGTGGCAGTACTAGGGTTATGTTGAAACAGGTACGTCGATTGTCAAGTGTGAATACAAATTACTAAAGGAGTTACAAGTTGTACGACATGGTCAGATAATAAGATTTAGTGTTGCATTCACATTTGAGAAACAAACTAGTTTATTACTACACGAACTTAGATTGAACATTATTTTGAAGGAAAATTGTAGTGATTGAGCATTATTTTAAAGGAAAAATTTAGTGGTGGATCTTTGGGTTGTGAAATGTATCTTGCGGGTTCTGAATGAGTACTGACAATTTTATCTTAAGCTTCAAAAGGTAGATTGATACTAAAATGACAAATTTATAGGGAAAGAAAGTCCTAGTGGATATACTTGGGTGAAGTAAATCGAAGATTTAGCAAGAAAGTGCATATAAATCGGGTTAGTCTCTTGAATTTGAGTGGTATACCTAAGTTTAAGGTGTCAGATCAAGGAAAAGGTTCACTTCGTGGTGATAACAAGGACTAACTGAGCATGATGGTGAAAAGAGTTTGTGAGGGGTTGTGATTGAGATGATACTATATAATAAGGATTTGTTGGTTAAATGATTTTTTGCATGATAATAAAGACTTGTGAGCATCTAAGATTGTGAATTTCTACTATTTAGTAAAGTAATGTGATTGTATGGAACGTTTTAGAAAATATTGGGGCACCGTCGTATAGAACTTAAAGGAGCTAAAGTCATAATTGAAAATAAGTTAAAATTTATGGGATGTGTAGCTTTCAGAATTAGGTGAGAGCAAGGATTATTTTCTTTGTATGCTTGGATTAAAAATGTATCTTCGAAGGGCTCGAGAATTGGGTTCAAAATTGCGTGATTTCATCTATTTTGTTTTGGTTAAGGTAATAGCATAACAGGTTAATCAGCTTGGTTAAAAGCTATTGAATAGAACTTAAGAGAGGGGTGTACAGACGTTCAGCTTGAGTGAGATGATAAGTTCTGTTGTACTGTTGAATTTAGAAATGAGTAGGGTTGGATTTTTAGTGAAGCATATGGTATGGTTGATGGAGAGGCAATCAATGATAAGCTAAGATAAAGTAATTATAAAAGTCTTCAAAGTATAAGCAAATGTAGATACATAAGGGCATTGGGTTTACACAATTGGACTTAAAATTCAAACTTTTCATTATAAGTCTGCATTCTTGGTGATATGGTTTTTTTTTTCAAGGTATGAATTTGTAAGGTAATAAATGATTGATTGCATAGGTATTAAGCATGTGAAAGAACTAATGCATGTTTTGGATCATAAAGTTTATTACTTTTGATTGCTAAAGGATTTAAGGAAGTATTTCCCTCAGAGTTTTGATTGAGATTGGTAAAAGGATGAGATCGTTAAGGGAGCCAGAGAAGCAAGAGTCTGATATATTGAAGAGTCGAGATATTAAGAATTTTGTGCCATGAAAAGAATTTGAAAAGAGTGAAAGAATAAGACCTCTCGTATAAATCCATGGGGTGTAGTTGATGGTTGTTTTAATTTTTGCCTATGAGTTTAGATATAATTGTGAGATGTGAACTAGTTCGGTACAGACTTACTAGGAGTTTATCATCGACTTCTAAAAAAAATGAGTTTTGGTTTAGGTGACAAATAATGAGGTATGAAAATTTTAGTATTTTATAATGAGGTTAGATTGCTCAAATTAGGATAGAAGACTTAAGAATGATGTAAAAGGTGAGATATAATTCTACATGGTTATTAAGAATAAAGTTGGGTTAATACTACTCTATTGATGGGACTCATAGAAAGTTATGATGTAATATATAGTTATTTGATGGTGAATAGAGGTTATGAGCTTATAGTATTCAAAATCATTTGAGTGACCAAGAATTCCTCAAGTATTGACATGAGGTATATGATGGTGTTAAATGGTAGCTAAAGGATAGTATTTGAAGGTGGTGTAGAGTTGACTTTGGGTGTGATTTAATAGTTTTGTCTCAATGAAAAGGTACTATCACATTTGAAATTAGTGCTATAGGCCTTATTTGGGACTCGTATCTGTCAGGAAATGCTTAAATAGAAAGAGATAGCCATAGTTTGAACATGTATTTGATAAGCATACTTTGATACTAATGATGGTTTGAGAGTAAGGTAGATGATCGATGTAGTTATACGTTTTGTTATTATTAAGAGTGTTGACTTCAATGAATGTGGAGTTTGATAAACCAAGTATGTGTGCAATTATATTAGAGACATTCTATGAGGGGAGGTGTAGATCTCTAGTTTTTTATACTATTGAGATGAGACAATGGGTATTTAATATTTTGAAATAATCATTGAGATAACTATCCTTTCTTGCCTCGCCTTTCTTTTTGATCGTTCGAGGACGAACGATGGGTAAATTGGTATCTATTGTAACGACCCATTTGGTCGTTTTGAGTGTTAAAGCCTTGTGTTTCATAAAATATTTTTTTTGATGGATTCTAATTGGATTTGGACTATTCATAATTATAATTATGAAATTAGTGGGGTAATTTTATTAATTTATTTAGTTGGTGGTTAAAGAGGATAATAGTGAAATAAATAGTGGGTCACTTTCACCACTCTTATAATTAGTTATATGATATTCAGGAAAAACTATTCTGTAAAAGGAAAATAAGGGTTTAGCCAAGAGAAATCATATCTGCAACAGTCACGAAACGATTGTTAAACAAGATTGAAGCGTCGGTTTAAGGTATTCCATGAAATTTTCTTTCCTTTACAAAGAGATATTAATTGATAAGGTAGGAAAATTTATATTATCATGTTTAAACATAATCGAGTTACGATTGTTGTTAGCGTAGGAATTCAGGTTGACTAGTTAATATGTTATTCTAGAGTTAATATATTGTATATAAGCATTCTAATTACTACCCACAAATTGCTAAGGTTGACAGTTGTAAATCCGATGTTGTTGTTGTTGGTATTGACTAGTTAAGGAATTAATTAACAAACTAGTATTATGTGATGAAGGATTTAGATATTAATTTAGTATGGGTGGCATCAGCCATCAGTTGCTGAATGATGGAAGGAAAAGATTGACAATTAAATTAAAATTATATATATGGAATATAATTAGAAGTGAGTTATTAATATTGATTATTTATCACTGATGGCTAATGGGACGTGGGGAAATATACTAAGGTTATGGGATAATGTATTAGTGGGGGTAGAAATTGTTTTGATGGCTGGGAGGTCATTATTAATTATCATAACGTTATGGTGTTGGGAATTTGGAAGATGTGAGACATATAAAGATGTAGAAGCGACTTCAAATAAGCTACTGTACGTCAACATGTAGATGCAACCTGTGTTTTCGGTTGAAGTTTGATTGTAAGATATTATATAATAAATCAAGTTTTTATATATTGAGATAGGTAATTAAATATTAAATGTATCGAATCATTAGAGTTTCAATAAAGATATGATAATGGGAAGAATTGAGACCTATCCATAGGTTTGAACTTTAGGAAATTGATTATAGGACTAGTTGAGTTTTGGGTCTAGGCTAGACATATAATAAAATGTGTTTATAGACTTGTGTACTTACGAATTATGCATATATATTTGATAGATCGGAAGGGTTCGGAGGCAATAAGGAAAGGAAAGACATTGGAAAAGTAGGTTCTTGACTTTGATTCTTCGGTGGAGGTAGGTTATGGTTTATGCTATTTGATAGTAAACTCTTAATAGTGATTGATATGCCTTGAATTATATTGTGAAGTTCTCTATGTACTTGGTTGTGTGATTGTGTGATTTGGTTGTGTGGTTTGTGATAGGTCTGAAATCTTGAGACCGTAGAATTTATATTCTCTAACCCTCTCTATCGAAGTGATGCCTTGAATAAAGAAGGCTTGATGAAAATCATATAACTATGAATTGAAAGCGGTGATAATAAAGGATAAATTAAAAGTATAAATGGATCGGAGTGTCACGTTCCGACACGTAGTAATAGGGGATCGGGTGTCACGTTCCGACACGTAGTAATAGGGGATCGGGTGTCACGTTCCGACACATAGTAATAGGGGGTCGGGTGTCACGTTTCGACACGTAGTAATAGGGGATCGGGTGTCACGTTCCGACACGTAGTAATAGGGGATCGGGTGTCACGTTCCGATACGTAGTAATAGGGGATCGGGTGTCACGTTCCGATACGTAGTATTAGGGGATCGGGTGTCACGTTCCGACACGTAGTAATAGGGGATCGGGTGTCACGTTCCGACACGTAGTAATAGGGGATCGGGTGTCATGTTCCGACACGTAGTAATAGGGGATCGGGTGTCACGTTCTGACACGTAGTATTAGGGGATCGGGTGTCACGTTCCGATACGTAGTATTAGGGGATCGGAGTGTCACGTTCCGACACGGTAGCATTAGGGGATCGGAGTGTCACATTTCGATACGATAATAATAAAGAGAAGTAATCTTGAATTATGTTAGTATACTCAAATTCGAAGAAACTATCTCCCAAAATGGTTTGGTTTGGAGGCATGAGTCCTCATGTGTGATCTTGATATCATTGACTTATTACGAGCTTACTTTAATGTTGTTGATACTTGTTCATGTTGTTTGTTGTTATCACCTGTTAAGTGCTATAGTTGAGTTCATACTATTATTTATTGTATATTAATTCCTATTTTGGGTTGGCCGATGATATCTACTCAGTACATGTTGCCCCTGTACTGAGTCCTACTTGTGTTTTTCTTTGTTTTCCTTTTATGAAATGCAGCGAGTGTACCTATGACTTCAGATGTCCCTCAGGTCTAGCCAGCCTCCCGCATATCAAGTTCCAGGGTGAGCTATTCATTCAAGCTCGTGTTGGATTCTTTCGGTCATGACATGATGTCCTATACTTTCAGACACATACCATTTTATTCATTTATTTTGGTGTCTTTGATACTCTTAGACTTAGTAATTAGAGATTAGATGTCCTTGATGTGTTGACTTTCAGGTTTTGGGAAACGATTGTTAATAAATTTCGAAGCTTCTGCAATATTTTGTTATTCACAGTTGAATTATTGGTACATGTTGGGATTTAAGTTTCTTGGTTCGTCCACCTAGGTAGTTAAGTGTGGATGCAACTCACGACTCATTTTGGGTCGTGACAAAAGCACAAGCGTAAAAGAAATGAAGCTTAAAGATCTTGTGATTCGTCTCAAGATTGAGGAAGATAACAGAAATACCGATAAGAAGTCGCGTAAGAGTTCAACAATCATTGGAGTTAATATTGTTGAAGAAGCTCCTACCAAAGACAAAAAGAGAAAGAAGTCCAAAGGGGCAGAAGTCAGAACAGGCCAAGAAGAAATTCAAAGGCAACTGTTATAATTGTGGCAAGGTTGGTCATAGATCTTCTGATTGTCATGCTCCAAGAAAGGACAAAAACAAAGGCAAAGGCAAAAGTCAAGCAAACATCGTGGAAAACATGGAAGATGCAGATGACTTGTGTGCAATGATATCAGAGTGTCACTTAGTTAGAAATCCCAAGGAGTGGTTTCTCGACTCAGGTGCTACTAGACATATTTGCTCTGCAAAAGAAGCTTTTGCAACGTACACTCCTGCTGAGTACGATAAAGATTTATTCATGGGAAACACAGCAACAGCAAGGATAGCAGGAATTGGGAAAGTAATGTTGAAAATGACATCCGGCAAAGTGTTGACTTTAAACAATGTTCTGCATGTCCCTACTATTAGGAAGAATTTAGTTTCTGCTGCACTACTCGTTAAGATTGGGTTTAAGTGTGTCTTAGTTAGTGATAAAGCTGTAATAAATAAGAATGAAATGTTCATAGGAAAGGGCTACCTCAATGAGGGTCTTTTCAAACTAAATGTAATGGTTATTGACAGTATTAATAAAAAATCTGCTTCTGTTTACTTATTGGAGTTAAGTGATTTATGGCATGCCCGTTTGGGACATGTAAATTACAAAGCCTTGCGAAAATTGATTAATCTGGAAGTATATCCTGATTTTAAATGCGATAAGTCGAAATGTGAAATTTGTGTGGAAAGTAAGTTTGTTAAACATTCTTACAAGTTTGTTGAAAGAAATTCTAAAACTTTAGACTTAATTCACACAGATATATGCGATATGAAGTCAACACCATCTCGTGGTTGGAAAAAGTATTTTATAACTTTTATTGATGACTGCACTCGATTTTGTTATGTATATTTGCTTAATAGTAAGGATGAAGCAATTGATGCATTTAAGCAATACAAAAATGAAGTGGAAAACCAATTGAGTCTAAAGATAAAAATGATTCGGAGTGATAGGGGTGGAGAATATGAATCTCCTTTTACAGAGATATGTTTGGGATATGGTATTATTCATCAAACTACTGCACCTTTTGAACCACAGTCAAATGGTTTGGCAGAACGGAAGAACAGAACATTAAAGGAAATGATGAATGCCTTAATGATCAATTCTGGTTCACCGCGAAATCTTTGGGGGGAAGCCATCCTTACAGCTAATAAAATACTCAATAGAGTACCCCATCGAAAAACACAATCAATTCCATATTAGTTGTGGAAAGGATGAAAACCCAACTTGAAATATTTCAAAGTGTGGGGGTGTTTAGCCAAGATAGAGGTTTCTTTACCTAAAAGGGTTAAAATTGGACCCAAAACAATAGATTGTGTCTTTATTGGGTATGTTGTGAATAGTAAAGCCTGTCAATTTTTGTTTCACAAATCTGATAATCCTGAGATTCATGTTAATACGATAATTGAATCTGATAATGCAGAGTTCTTTGAAAACATTTATCCGTATAAAAATGAAACTGAGTCAACAAGTGAAAGACCTAAACGACCACAAGAAGAATCAATGGAAAATATTCTAACTAGTGAGGAACCTAGGCGAAGTACTCGACAACGAAAATTTGTTTCTTTCGGACCAAATTTTGTAGCACTATAACTTGAAAATGAGCCTCAAACATTTAAAGCAGTTATGTCTTCGTCAGAGTCAACTTATTGGAAAGAAGCAGTCAATAGTGAGATTGAATCAATTTTAAGCAATCACACTTGGGAATTGACTGATCTTCCTCCAGGAAATAAACCTTTAGGATCGAAATGGATCTTTAAAAGGAAAATGAAACCTGATGGGACTATTGACAAATATAAGGCTAGACTGGTAGTCAAAGGGTACAGACAAAAGGAAGGTCTGGACTACTTTGACATATACTCTCCAGTAACAAGGATAACATCAATTAGGATGTTAATAGCACTAGCAGCAGTGCATGATCTTAAAATCCACCAAACGGATGTAAAGACAGCCTTCTTAAAATGGAGAGTTAGAGGAAGAAATTTACATGGAACAACCTAAAGGGTTTATAGTTCCTGGTAAAGAAAAGAAAGTGTGCAGACTTGTGAATTCACTTTATGGACTCAAGCAAGCACCCAAATAATTGCATGCTAAATTTGATCAAATAATGTTGGCAAATGGATTCAAGATTAACGAATGTGATAAATGTGTTTACATTAAAAACGTTATGAATCATGAAGTCATTGTTTGTTTGTATGTTGATGACATGTTAATAATGAGTAAAGAAATTGACGATATAAATGCTACTAAGCGCATGTTGTCCAGCAAGTTCGATATAAAAGACTTAGGAGTTGCTAATTTGATCTTAGGGGTCAGGATTATCAAAACTCCCCAGGGACTAGCATTATCTCAATCTCATTATATTGAAAAAGTATTGGATAAGTTCAATTACTTGAATTTCAATGTAGTCAAAACTCCAATTGATTTAAGTTGTACATTTAAAAAGAATGAAGGTCAAAGTGACTCTCAATTGGAATATGCCAGAGTGTTGGGAAGTTTGATGTATATTATCAATTGCACGCGACCAGATATAGCATGTGCTATTAGTAAACTGAGTCGGTACACTAGTAATCCGAATCAAACTCACTGGATGGCTATGAAAAGTGTGTTGGGTTATCTAAAATGGACACAACATTATGCTTTGCATTATAATAAATATCCTGTTGTGATTGAAGGATATAGTGATGCAAATTGGATCACCGGGTCAAATGATGTAAAATCCACGAGTGGTTATGTATTCATACTTGGTGGAGGAGCTGTCTCTTGGAAATCTTCCAAACAGACATGTATTGCTCGCTCCACAATGGAATCTGAATTCATTGCTTTGGATAAGGCTGGTGAAGAAGCGGAATGACTCCGGAATTTCCTAGAGGATATTCCATGTTGGCCCAAACCTGCTGGACCAATTTGCATACATTGCGATAGTCAAGCAGCAATAGGTAAGGCAGGGAGCGTTATGTACAACGGGAAGTATCGTCATATACGACGTAGACATAACACCATAAGACAACTGCTCTCTAGTGGAATTATCACAATTGACTATGTAAAGTCAAGCGATAATATGTCAGATCCACTAACGAAAGGCCTAGTGAGAGAGGCAGTTGAAAGATCATCTAAGGGAATGGGTTTACGGCTTAGGACAAGTCAGCATGACGGTAACTCTATCTAGCAGACTGGAGATCCCAAGAGCTAGATTCAAGGAGAAAAACAAAGTTGTGGCTGACGGTTCGACATTGTCAATTAACTCAATCCATTCTCATGATGAAGGCAATGTTCAGGAAAAGGTTAAGACTTTAACGCTTGTTAATGAGGTAATAAAGCTTAAAGTTTTTAATGATTTGCTAAGTTTGGTAGATTTGACCAAATAGTGTATCTACGAGATGACACGGTTAGAAATCACCTATGTGAGTGTGAAGTGGAAGCCGCTTCAAAGAGAATTTTATGTCAAAAGCCTATTCTCTATACTCTCATGAAACCAGGAGGTGTTCATGGCTGAAACGAACACAACCGTAAGAATCATAAACAGTAAAGGGTTAATTGTGTGACATATGGTTGTCTAGGTATACACCAAAATTTGACGGTTCAAAGATATCACATCTACCGATTGACCGAGTATATCCGACATATGTTCACTACAGAAAGTCCAAGGGGAAACCTACTTATCCAGATGCAATTAATCCTTGCATGTAAAGTACACAATTGTCCGTGCATTCCTATGTTATAACTATTCCCCATCAATGTGGGGGATTGTTGGGTATGTAGCAAGAATTGATGGGAAATAGAGGGAAGGAGAGGAATTTGAAAAGTTTAGAACTTGAAAGGTTGGGAACTTGAAAAGTCCTCTAATGCTTTAATAAAAAAGGCAATAGTCCCTCATCGGTAATGGAAATGAAAATAGGAGAGTTTAAATAAATAAACACTCCTATTAATTGTTAAAAGGGTTGGAAAGAGGGACCCCCCTCGCGCCGTCGTCGTCGTTGCTCACTCGCTTCGGCTACGGCTACGGCTTCGGCTTCGACTTCGGTTTCGGCTTTGGCTTTGGCTTTGGCAAATGATTGATCGAGAGATAATTTTTTGGACAAAATTTATTTTAATTATTTATTTAATTAATTAATTGGCCAAAAATTATTTTCAATTAATTAGTTGATAACAGAAATTAACCGAAATATTTTCAACTTTTAGTTAACCCGACTCGGATCCGTGCGCGTAACCCGTTTTAAATTCGTTATATTTTAAAAAAAAATTCTCGTCACTGTTCTGAAAGGTTGCAACTTTTAGGAACAGTCAATACCATTTGAAAGTTTGCAACCTTTCATTAATGGCCGTGTCAATTCTGAAAGGGTTGCAACCTTTCAGAATATATTATTCTTGCCTATAAATACCATTCAGTCTTCAGAATATTTACTAACAAAATTTTCTGATCTTCCTTCTTCTTAAAAACAAATATTTCTTCGTGTACTTTCCTGCTGTGGTTTGATTCGCTGACAGTAGAGTTTTTGGTATCTATAATCTACTGATTAAGATCATTTTACCCTAGGAGGTTATATTCCAAATCAAACCTCGGATACTAGAGGGGAATAATTTCCTTAAGGGGACATTGTGAATTCAGTGGACTTGATTTCTTCCTAAATTATCAAAAAGAATATTTCAGATTCTGGTAAGTTTTACAGATTAAATTATTTTACAAATAAAGGTCTGTTCATCTTATTTACTAGTTCTAAAAATCTTAGTTACTTCGTGTATTTGAATGATTTATTACAACCAGTAATTTCTAATTTTCTTAACACAGATTGACAACAGTTATTCCTACCTATTCTTCACCACCCCATCTGATAGTGTCTGATGAGATTATATTCAAATATTTTCGTACAATTTTACTTATTAAATATAAATATTAAATTTATCAACTTTTTAAGAAAATATTTTTCACATAAAATATTTTCATTCTTACCGAATACTTATTTTTTAGAAGTTTCAAAGGTACATAAATATAGTAGTAAAAAGTTCTTTCCTAAAGACTTTCAGAAGAAAAGTTAGTTACGATTGTATTTTTATATGTGTTTTTACATCTTAAGTAGACACCCCCACATTGATTTTGTTTTAAAATATCTTTAGTCTAATCGTCCATGATGCCACTTGTAAAACCAACACAACAATTATTATACTAATACAAACAATAATGTATACCTAATTATTTTATTTGTTAATTTTTTTGCTTTCCTAGTAAGTGAACATTTGCTTCTAACACCTAAGACAATTTCCTTTAAAAGAAAATGAAAATTTCAACAAAAGTTATTGACAAATATACTACTCACTCCGTCAGTTAAATTGTTAATTAATATAAAAATATTTTTTTATATAAATAAAAAAGTTATATAAAATTAAGACGGATCAAATATCATAAAAGTATAAATGTCATAATTGAGATACAATCTAACAATACCATCTAAATTCTAAAACATAACTAAGGGACAATATTTTTTTTCGAAAGCATTGATTTTTTTTTGTAAAAATTAGAGGACAATATTTTTTTCGAAAAGTGAAGGGGTTATTATTAGCATTAAAGATAGGAGAATTCGAGTATAAATTTTGCCGGCGGAAAAAATAAAATAAATTAATTATGAATATAATAAATGGCCCATAGATAAGGCCTACTTCATTAATCTCAGGCATGTGAGAGGCTGCAATTATTTTCGACTTTTGAATTTTCTATCATAAATTTAAATTTAATTGAATTTTAATGAATATAGCTAGTATGAAATAAAAAAAGAATACTGATCAAAGATATTTAAAGTTGCATTACTTATATCTAAAATAAATAAAAGGTGAACATTTATATAGTCAATTAATTAATTATTATAATTTATGTTTTTTTGTTATAAATATAAATAGTTTAGAGATGTGTATAACAATTCCTTTTGGTACGACTCTGTTGAAATTTTTTTTTTTTTTATGAATTAGCTCAATGAAAAATGAGTAAATTTTTTATATTTTATGGCATAATTTTTTCATTAATTCATGGTTGAGAAAATCTTTGTTTCTAATAGTGTTATAAATCGTAAAATAATAATAATATTTAAGTAGGAAGAACATAAATGTAACGACCTGTTTAGTCGTTTTGAGTAGCAGATTTTATTTTTGGAAAAACAGGTTGAGACGACGGAACCCACGACGGACCGTCATGAGCACGATGGACCGTCGAGGAGTCTCGTTTCAAAACACTTAGAAATTCTGAAATTGGGTACTAAAAATCGACTCTCTGAACTTCGTAACGGAATGGCACGACGGACCGTCACGGGCGTGACGGACCGTCACAGACTCTTTGGTGGAAATTGAGTCTCTGAACCTTGCGACGACCTGCAGGACGGACCGTCGCAGGCACGACGGGCCATCACAGGTTGCGTAATCCCAGTCTGGGTCGGATTTCTTTACACGTTTTAAGGGACGTTTTGGACTATTCCTACTTTAATTATAAAGTTAGTGGGTTTATGTTAATAAGTCTAATTACCTGGGGGTTAAAAGAGGTAACCTTGAGTAAATTAGTGGGTTATTATTCCATCTTTTATTCTTAATTATATGCTAATTAGGGTAAAAGAAGGAGGGTTTGAATAAGAAAAAGAAAAGAACAGAAAGAGAGAGAAGGAGAATCGATAGAGAGAGACGAACGAAGAGGAAAAACACAAGGCTTTGGGAAATTCTTGCTTGATCACTAGTCTTCGGTGGAGGTAGGTTATGGTTTCTATTACGATATTTGTAGTAAACTCTTAATAGCGAATGATATGTATTGATAATATTGTAAACCCTGCTATGTGCTTAATTGTATGCTTGCATGAATGTAATTATATAATTGTGATTATATAAGCATGATGAAGTTATTGAATCCCAAATCTTGAAAAACCCTAATCTACCTTGATAATGAGATTGATGATGTCTTGGTATAAAAGAAGGCTTGATGAACTAAAGTGATGAGATTAGTGGATCGGGTGTCACGAACCGACACGTAGAATTAGTGGGACGGGTGTCACGAACCGACACATAGAATTAGTGGATCGGGTATCACGAACCGACACATAGAATTAGTGGATCGGGTGTCACGAACCGACACGTAGAATTAGTGGGACGGGTGTCACGAACCGACACATAGAATTAGTGGATCGGGTGTCACGAACCGACACATAGAATTAGTGAATCGGGTGTCACGAACCGACACATAGAACTAGTGGATCGGGTGTCACGAACCGACACATAGAATTAGTGGATCGGGTGTCACGAACCGACACATGGAATTAGTGGATCGAGTGTCACGAACCGACACATAGAATTAGTGGATCGGGTGTCACGAACCGACACATAGAATTAGTGGGACGGGTGTCACGAACCGACACATAGAATTAGTGGATCGGGTGTCACGAACCGATACATAGAATTAGTGGATCGGGTGTCACGAACCGACACATAGAATTAGTGGGACGGGTGTCACGAACCGACACATAGAATTAGTGGGACGGGTGTCACGAACCGACACATAGAATTAGTGGATCGGGTGTCACGAACCGACACGTAGATGTAGGGGATCGGAGTGTCACGTACCGACACAAGAGGACTAATGAATATGAGGGAGCGGAGTGTCACGTACCGACATAAGAGAAATAAAGATAATGAATCTTGAAAGATGTTAATATACTCAATCTAATGAACATAATTCCCAAATGAGTATGGTATTGAGGCTTGAGTCCTCATGAGTGAACTTGACGGTAATTGATTATGACATAGTACTTGTTGTTGCTACATGTTGAGTATCATAGTTGATTTTATGATATTACTTGGTATATATTGATTTCTATTTTGAGTTGGCCGATGATATCTACTCAGTACCCGTGTTTTGTACTGACCCCTACTTTTATGTTTTCTTCTTGTTTAATTGTGGAGTGCAGCAAACGTGCCGTCATCTTCGACTCAACAGTAACTCTAGCCAGTCTTCATTACTCCGGATATCAGGGTGAGCTAATGGTTCTAGCTTGGACTGGATCTTCCTCTTCATGTCTTGATGCCTTGAAGTTCCGGCATGGACTAGCTTTTATGTACTTTTAGCTTCTTAGAAACTCTTAGATTTAGTAATTTGAAGTAGATGTTCTTGTGATGATAACTTTCAGATTTTGGGAAATAATAGTTATTGAATTGGTTTTTATAAATGAGTTTAAGTCTTCCGCATTATTTTATGTTGATAGTACATTGAAATGTGAAGGTTTAGATTTGGTTGGTTCGCTCACACAGGAGGGTAAGTGTGGGTGCCAGTCGCGGCCCGATTTGGATCGTGACAATAAATTAAGGTAGCAACACAAAATTATTAAGAGCAAAGTGTCACCAACCATTAAGGACATGGACCATATCTTTACTCATAAACTCAGATTCCTCTACTAGTATTTAATTATTGTAATTATTGCATTTATATGATTTTTTAAATTCATTTTCATTTCCCTAATCTTAAATTAATTTCCACCGACGCGTTGATATACTAGTACTATTTAAACAAAAAATTTATTATTGCAATAATAATAATACTGAGATATCAAACACAAATTGAAGTTCTCAGTGACTTCTTTTATTTAATTTAATTATTAGGTTTGTCGTTAGTTTATGAACATTAACAACCTATGATATATATATATATATATTTTGAAATGATAGGATAAATAATCAAAATCTTCTACATATGAATACTGAGCTGAGAATTCAAAAGGAGATACAAGAAAATTTAATAACTAATATATAAATTTAAAATTCAATTAGAGTTCTCTATGAGCTTATATGGATCATTTTCTTGGCGAATTATAATGATTAGATTAATTTATGCAATGTGTGCTTATAATCTTTAAATTAATTAATTTGATACGAAAAGTGAAATAAATTAATATTAAATTTGATGGGATATGTGAAATATTCATAATTAAATTTGATATTTAATTTGTCAATTTTTTGATTAAAAATATAAATTTATTTCAAATTAAAATTTATACATCTGAAAAATAAAATACAAATATAATTTTAAAATATCTTACCTTTATCTCGAGTCGATGAACCAAACAATGATAGGATATATATATATATATATATACACACGGATCTAAAAATATATATTTTATGAAGGTAGGTGTTATGCACCAATTATGTATAGAATAGTATGTGTGATCTTTTCCTTTAATATTATGAACATCATGTTATGGCAAGTGCAATGATGTTTCCTTCATGCAGTCTGTGTAAGTTGTCTTTTTTGGATTATTTATTTCATAATTATGTTGCAAACATTATTGTTTCTATTGTCATAATTATAATTACGGGCGGAAAGAACATTTTGTATAAATATGTTTTCTTTTGTTACACTAAAAAAAGACAATAAATTACTCTAAAAATTTCACAAAGAGATGTCACTTAAATTGATTGGAAAAAAAAAACTATTTTTTTTGGGTCTAAATTAAAATTAGATTTGATAGTTTAAATTTTAGATTTATACAAATCTCAAGGTTCAAGCATTTCAGATAAATTTTAGTACTTTGGAGGTGGACTTTTATAATATTAATAACGTATGTCTGAAATTGATCTCAAAATTAGTCTTGAACTTCAGACAAAACAATTGTTAGTTTATACATAAATTTTTCACAATTAAAAACATGTATATTGTATATATCTAAAGTTGATTTTAAAGTGACTAAACATATTCGAAAAATCGGATATTTGTGCAGTGCTCCCAACCCAACCCAAACAAACAAAACAATGGCCTAACATAAGTCCAATTCATCAAAATCTAAATGAACTTTTGAGATGATCGAATCCAAACTTTTGGAAAGAACAATTAAAGTATATTTCTTTTCCAAAATCACGTTGAATTAATCTTTAAACACTCTAATTTTTATTCATTACTCCATCATAAAGTTTGGTGCAATGCTTAATTTATGATCTCTTAATATGCTTGATATGGTCCACCTATAAGAAAGAGGGTAGAGGTGTAGTTACATGTGTTAAGCAATGGGAATTTTTCTCTATAGGGAAAAAGTTAACTAAGAATCAAATGTATGGTACAAACACAATAATACATATTTACCTTGTTAGGTACGCATATAATGTTACAATAACATATTTAGTAAAATTTTACGAATGATTAAATTTTTTTAAAAAAAATAATATGTACAAAGTTTTAATTTTAATTGATAAAACCTTAATCAAACAACATATAATATTATTTCCGTTAAATGAAAAGGGAAATAGCCTCATGAAAGCTAGTACTAGTTTTGCCCAAAAAAACACAGTACATCAAGCTAGCTAAAAGATTTGCTTAAATTTTCAGCAATACCTTGAAGAAGATTATAATAATATTCTTTTCATACCCTTAATTCTTAAATGATAATAATGGTATGTTTATGGATTACTTTAATAATTCCTCACATTTTCTTTATGTTATTTTCCATAATTAAAATATTCTCCTATTTCTAGATAGGAACTTATTACACATAAAAAGATTTAAGTTATATTAATCGATAATATAAAAGTTTCTTACATTATCAAATTATTTGATGTATGATAACGAGTTAGTTATCGTTTATAGCAAGTTAGCTCAAAATTTACTTATTGGTAATCAAATTATATAAGTTGAAAAATCTTAGGAGTCCTATTTTAGTATCTCAGTTTAATTTCTTGGACCATTACCACTCCTCTTTTGTGCGCGTTTTAAATTTATGTCTTTCGTAATAAATTATTTTGTTCTTTTAAAAGTATAAATTTATATTTTTTAAATGATAATATTTCATAAGTCATATATTATGAACATGATTATATATTTTTTAAAAGAATTTATGACTCATGAGATATAAATTCATAAAAGTATATTATTTTAAAAATAATTTTTAAAACGTATAAAATTAAGTGGTATGAATTGAAAAAAAATATTTTCGTTAATACTTATGCATTTAAAGTCGATGGCCATTTAATGCAGAAAAAATGGGCAATTTACCACAGCCAGAATAAGTAACTATTGCACTCCTTATTTCAATTATTAGCGGGTTTGACTAAATATTTTTGAAGTTTGTGATTAAAAATAAATTATAGATAATTATAATATTTAATGGAACCAAATAAAGGATAAATCAATTACTCTACTTTGACAATCTATAAGAATAGACAAAACAGAAAAAGATATATCATAAGTTTAGTACCACACTATTTACCTCTTGATTAATTAAGGTCAATTTTGTTGCACTTAATTAATGTTTTAGCAAAAAGAATAATTTTCTACTCACACGCAGGATGGTGGTTAACGCAATTTATAGTAATTAATTATTAAAGTTATTAAAAAAATTAATTAGCTTTATGAATATTTTAGTTGGAAATATAATTTTAACTTATTTAACAATGTGACAATTCTAAATTTTGAATAATAAACTATAAAATATTCTAATGATCTTGAATAACAAATTATTAGGTATTAGATATATATTTTTCTCTTACTAAATATGTTATCTCACTCAGTATTTTCTTGAGTCAATTTTAATTAAATTTTTTCACTTTGTAATTCTAACTTTTAAAAATGAAGTTTTACCAAGTTAGCACATGCATGATATGGTGTTTCAAACTTCTACTTGTAACTCTGACACGAAGTTTAATATAGAGAACATATCAATAATTAACTGATCGAATCATATTGCATTATTAAAATAAAAAGTGAAAATAATGATATATCTTAAAAAATAATTATATAAATACTATTAAAATAATTGTTAGATTTTAGCAAGGCGTGAAATGAAAATAAGTAGAGAAAATAGACAATGGAAAAGTTGAAAAATCATTGTAACTTGCAAATGAAAAGTCATTTTTTTCATATTGGTAGAAGAAAGGAAAATTGTTATCGTTATGTTAGGAAACACTTCATGAAGAAACCTTACCCCAGAACACGAACCAGGTTTGTGTAAGTTGCTTTTAAGTAAAGACAGAATAGAAACACAAACACTTATTGAATTAAAAACCTTCCTCACTCAAGGAAGGAAAAACCTCGTTTTATTAATTCAACTATAAGATTTTGTGATTACAACTCAATAATCAAAAGTCTTATCTCTACTACTCCCTCGATTGACTCCAATCAATCTCACCAAAAGGCCAAACCCACCTTTTGTTACAACTCTTACTAAGACTCAACCCTACAAAGAGCCAAACCCACTCTTTGTACAATAAACTGTAAACTACAATTAAGAACAAAAACAAGACAAATAGTTCTTCGCGATAAAACCTTCTAACTCAAGAATGTTTTGTCCGTGGCAGTCCTATCAATCTTGAAGACCTCAGTTTGATGATTAATTCCCTCTTGTTCTCTGCGTGAAGTCGTAGATGTTTTCTCTGCCTCGTGTGCTTCTTATAGAGTTTTGTCCTTGTACAATCCCTACTAATAAGGTAAGAAAGTTATGTTTAAACAAGGATCCTTTTTTAAATTAGAATCCTTATTATACACAATTTCCTTCCTTAATAATATATTTAAGGTTTTCCTTATTTATATTGACTTGTACCTTTAATATATTATTTTGACTTTGACAAATAATTGTATTTTTTACTTGATCTTGGACTTCTTTCGCTGCGTACATTTTCTACTGTTCTTTGCGCTTTTTGTCTATCATCAAAATGAATTAACGATTCTATCACTTCATTTAGTTCTTCAAAGGGTGCTCCCTTTTGATGTCGCATCGCTAGCTCGAATATGAATTTAGAAAATGATGTGATTGATTAATAATATTTTGAATAAAATTTATTTAATCAATCTTGTTAAAAAAAATTCTGTCTCTTATAAATTAATTCAGAATGTTAGTTAAATAACATAATTAATTTGAAACAAACGGAATTCATTTAAAATTTGTGTGTAATGGTAAAAACGTTCTGAAAGGATCTGTTTCTTTGAAAAGGTCGTTATTTTTCTCAAAAGACATAACATTCTGAAAAAAAGGGGTCTAAATAGATTTGTCTGTATAGGATGCTTTCCTTGTTGCAAATGACTATAGATAAGAGTTTTTTTTCGTTTTTCCAACACTGAAATTTTTTTCCTCTCTACATACATTTTCTTTCATGAAAAAATTATCGATGGACTGAGTCTGTGTGTTTTCTTGTTGTTATTGTTGTGTTCGCTGTAATCACTGAAGTTTGAGGTGCTACTACTTCTCTAATATGTTAATCCGTTTTATCTTAAAAAAAACTAATCTGCAACCTTACATACTTGAAAAATTTTTTTCAAGGAGACACAATAAATTTCGTGAATTCAAATTTATATTCTATTTATTTTCTAGTTCTATTTTATTTTTCCTAACCTGAATAAAGAGACAATAATAATCTATTCAAAATTCAATGGGAACAGTAAAAAGTAAAAGTAAAAGTCTGCGTAGAATCATCGCTAGACGAAGTATTATTATTTGAAGAATCTAAACTGCCCGAACAAATATCTGACTCCTGCCCGTTGTCGCTTCGGTCACCTGCCCATTCTTTCTACCCCAACTTCTCGGGCAGCTTCAATCTTCAACTTCTTCCTTTCAACACTTGGTCATCCATCATAAATATAAATATGTAAAACTCTTACACTTATCTCCACCACCACTCTCCACCACCTCCGCCGCCGCCGTTCACGGTGGTGCAAAAAAGTTCCCTTTTTTTCTCTCTCGAAAAATGGGTCAGGGACTGAGTTGTGGAACGAGTGATGAACATGGTTTATTCAGTGCTGTTCAGTGTGGTGATTTAGACACATTAAAATCTGTTTTAGACAAAAACCCATCTCTTATTCATCATTCTACTGTATATGATCGACAATCTCCTCTTCATATTGCTGCTGCCAATGGCCAGATCGAGGTGGGGTTCTTGAAAATGTTCTTTTTCTAAAATAAAAAATGAAATTTTTGGTGTTATTTGTGGAAATTGATTCATGGGGTTTGATTGAATTTTTGAAATTTTCAGATTGTTACTATGCTGTTAAACAAATCTATCAACCCAGATTTGTTGAATCGCTATAAACAGGTGATTTAGTCAATTTTGTGTCAACCAAGTGTTTGTTGAGTGTCTGAATGAAATGTTAGTTGTGTGTATTTTAACTGTGTTTTTTTTTGGTTGATTTAGACTCCATTGATGTTAGCAGCAATGCATGGGAAGATCTCTTGTGTGGAAAAGCTAATTGAAGCAGGAGCTAATGTATGTATGCTTATAAAAGTCTGTCTTTTGTGTGTTGTTGAATATGTTTTAGAGCTGATTTTGTCAATTGGGATTTTATTATGTGTTCAGATTTTGAAGTTTGATTCACTTAATGGAAGAACATGTTTGCACTATGCTGCATACTATGGACATTTTGAATCACTTAAAGCTATTCTATCCACAGCTCGTACATCTCATGTTGCAGCATCTTGGTAAGCATTGATTCTTCTTTGCGTATGTGTTGTTGATGGTTTGTTTTTGATCGAATCGAATTGATTGAGTTGTGAAATCTGTTAGGGGATATGCAAGGTTTGTGAATGTTAGAGATGGTAAAGGAGCAACACCTTTGCATTTAGCAGCCCGTCAAAGACGGCCTGAATGTGTTCACATTTTGCTCGACAATGGCGCTCTGGTCTGCGCATCAACCGGTGGATATGGGTAATTATTCTGTCAAAAGATTGATTTTTATGTTACCCTTTTCATGTTCTTTGAATTAGCTTGGATTTTCATACAGATTTCCTGGTAGTACTCCGCTTCATTTGGCTGCAAGAGGTGGTTCTCTTGATTGCATCCGTGAATTGTTGGCGTGGGGAGCAGATCGATTACATAGAGATTCCACCGGGTATGTCTATGTTTGTCGATTTTGATCTTTTCAAGAATGTTACTGTTTGTAAAACTACCCTATAGTTGACCTAAGTTCTTTGATTTGAACCTGAATAAATTATGTGTTTAGTCCTCATTTGGCCATTTTGGTGCAGGAGAATACCATACACGGTTGCTTTAAGGTACCACCATGGTGCTTGTGCAGCTTTGTTGAATCCTTCATCGGCAGAGCCTCTCGTGTGGCCATCGCCGTTGAAGTTCATTAGTCAGCTCAATGATGAGGCGAAAGCCTTGCTAGAACGTGCGTTAATGGAAGCGAATAAGGAGAGGGAAAAAAATATCTTAAAGGGTACAGATTACTCTCCACCTTCCCCATCACAATCTGATGCAGGGATGGATGACAACATGTCTGAGGTAATACATCACCAACTATACCAGATAACATATAAACTATTTGAAATATATATCTTATTCTGCTAATAAACAACTAATATACTGGTAAACCAAACGACGTTTGCGTGGAAAAGATGTGGTATAAGATATTTGTGGTTACCAGAGTATAATATCTATTCCAAAAAATATACCAAGACTTGATTTTTAACCTGATGATTGAGATATTCCTATTGTTCGTTCAAATGATGGTCTATCGGGATAAGCAACTCCTCTACCATCTCAAGGTAGGGTAAGGTCTGCGTACACTCTAACCTCCCTAGACCACCCCACCTGTGGGATAACACTGGATTTCTTGTTGTTTGTTGATCGAGATATTTCCTAGTAATAAGTGATTGTTCTCTTGTTTTCTATCATTTCAAGTCTGACCATTTGTCAGCGAGTTTCACATGGGATTATCAATTATGTAATGCAGGTCAGTGATACGGAAGTATGTTGCATCTGTTTTGATCAATTATGCACAATTGAAGTCCAGGACTGTGGGCACCAGATGTGTGCACATTGTGTACTGGCCTTATGCTGCCACAACAAGCCAAACCCGACCACGACTAGTCCACCAGAACCCGTGTGCCCATTCTGCAGAAGCAACATTGTACAGTTACAAGCTATCAAGGTCACAAAGAACAATGACACAGATTCTGATCTCCACTCCTCAAAACTTCGAAAGACTAGGAGATCACGAAACTTCAGCGAGGGCAGCAGTAGTTTCAAGGGGTTATCAGCAGTAAGTTCTTTTGGCAAAATGACTGGTCGTGGCTCCGGTAGGATTGCTGCTGATAACGAATGGATCGATAAGCCAATAACCCTTGATTGATACCTCAAAAAAGTTTCCAACTTTGGCACTTAAAGAAACAATTCCAGGGTGGGTGGGGTCTTGCTTCTCAAATGGTATATATAGTTAGATAGATTTCTCCTTCTCTTCCCTATGTTTTGTAGATTTGGGAAATAAGCAAAGTTGAAATGATTTGCAAGCTTGGTTTAGATTGAGTACTATATCATTTGTGTGGGTCACAAAAAAGAAAAGAAAAGAGTATTTGTGTAAAATCTTGTTTTCTTGATGTAGTAGACAAAATTCTTTGAAGTTTTTTACCCCCTTTTTTTCCTAGTTTTTTGTGTTTTTCACTTTTTAGGTGAAAACACTAACATTCTTCCATTATAGTATTGATGAAGTTAGCATTGGGGAAGAGTCAAAATGAAAGCAAGTGATGAGGAAAGTAGACCCTACCTTACCCTATATGTTTTCTTTAAATTAAAGTAGCACCAAGGTGTGAAATGAACTACAATTTGTATCAATTATTTTATTGAAAAAAATGTTGTATTGTATAATAATATAATAAGCTTTTTTTTTGTAATTGCAACTTGCAAGGATGATGAAAAGCTTTTTTTGTAATTGTTGGTCAAAGTGATCATGTGAATACACTGCCTCTTGGTTCAATTAATTTCTGCACCATCATCCTGGTATGTTCAAATAAGTACAAACACTCTGTCCCAGTTCTAAATAAATAAATTAATCAAAAGCCTTGGTTTAAAATAAGAGGAAATAATCTATTGTTGCTCTTTCAGTTTTTTTTTTTTAATTTGAATTTATAAAAATAAAGATCTCTTAATACATAAAATGAAGCTTTTTATAATAACAAAGTCAATATAATTTTTCAAGTATAGTCCGGAGAAAGTAGATTGTATACGGACTATATTTCTACCTTGGGAGGTAGAGATATTGCTTTTAATAGACCCTCGGCTCAAGAAAGATTCAATATTTCAAAACAGGTCAGACAAAATAATAAGGGGGAAACCGCACTTTTAGTCCCTATGTTAAGGCTAATTTTTTATTTTAGTCCTTGTGTTATTTAACTTATCACTATTAATCTTTAATTATATCAAATGAGTGATTTTAATCCTTCAACTAACAGACCCAAAAAAATCAACAAAGAATTCACTGTTAAAAAGGGTAATTCGAATATTTTAAAGTAATTGCTTGAGAAAACCGAACTTTTTAAAAAAATATCATTCATTGTATAATTTATCGTTCGCCGGTGTGAGAGGAAGGGTTAATGCCTATCAAGTTGGTTTTTGAAATTGTAGCTCAAATCGACGGGCTTGTTCTTCTAGATAGAGATAGGGAAAACTTAGCTTGTTCTTCAAAGAGAGAAAATTAAAAAAAAAAAACCCGAAGTAATCCCTTTTAGCAGTGAACTTTCTGTTATTTTTTTTTTGAATCTGTAAGTTGAAGGACTAAAGTCACTTACTTGATATAATTGAAGGTTAATAATGCTAAGTTAAAACACGAGGACTAAAATAAGAATATAGTCTTAACACGAGGATTAAAATAAGAATATAGTCTTAACACAGGGACTAAAAATGTCGTTTTCCCAAATAAAAGTAAAGAAGTAATGACAAAATAATATAGAAAACATGCTGAAAGAACGAAAAAGAGTAGTAACTATAAAACAATAATGCGACGATCAAAATACAAGAAATAACTATTAATAACAAAATTTGAAGGACAAAAAACTATCGGGATAATACTCTATTAGTGCACCATCTTTCCAGGGATTATGAAAGATGTTCTACTAGAAATGTTCTTGTTATTGCTTCGACTCATAATCCCCAAAAAATGAGTCCCACCAATAGCTCAGAATAAATTAAATACGTGCATTAAGATACAAGATAACTATTAGTATGAAAAGATAAGTGAGACAATTCTCTACTATCTACTAATTTTTCATCCTAATTTATATTCTCCACAACCTCCTATCTAAGGTCATGTCTTCGATAAATTGAAATTGTATCGTGTCGTATCATGTCTGATTACATCCCTTGATACTTCTTTGACCTATCTTTACCTCTTCTGAAGCCACCATCCATTGCCAACCTTTTATGCTTTTGTTGGGGGGCATCAACGAATTTCTTTCCTCTTCACATGATTAAACTATTTCAATCTTACTTACTGTATATTGACCTTCAATCCGCTGATGTCAATCCAACTTTATTCTGAATGTCTTACTTTTTAATTTTATCTCTCCTGACTTGAGTCGCACATCTATAAAAACATTTTCATTTTACAACTTCTAACTTCCGAACATAAATTATTTGACTAACCAAGGCCCATATTGACCTTCAATCCGCTGTTTGCAACTTCAATATATGATCACAAAATATCTTAGCATCCAAATTCTTGTTACAACACTACAACAAATAAAGGGGCTAATAGTAAATTATTTAACGATTATATTTCGATAACGCTTAATACTGTCCTATTTTGATGTAAATACATTTATGGAAAATTAATTCCACTTGTAATGAACAATTCTTTTCCAGTACATCAATTAAATTAACATCTTATTCAAGATATATTTTGAAATTAATTTTGATAAGAATATAATTTGTCCATATGGACCCTACCTAGCTATGATATTATTGTGATGATGCCATGTGGATTTGATTATTTTTATTAGGATTGAGTAGGGCTTGTAGGGAATGAGTATAAGTATATGTGGGCTAGGTGGAGATGTTAGCAAATGTTTGTTTGGTAAAGAAAGGGCACCTAACAAGAAAAGAGGGTCCCAATTTAGTTAAGTTTTTTTGTTGTGTATTTATAATTGGATGAATTGATTGATTGTTGAAAATGAAATCAAATTAAATACTTTGTAAGGTGTATATGGGACTTTAGAAGACATTTCTCTTATATATTTTCCATATAAAAAACTTACGTCCATAACAATATATTATATAACCACATATTGAAGATATATAGGGCGGACTAAAAATGTTTAGATAGCATCTCAAAATATATCGTGATAAAAATTAAAATTTTTATTAAAAGACGGATATAAACAAACAGATAAAGAATCATTAGAAAGTTTGATGAACTCTTTTACGATTTCTTAGTTTTGTTTATAACCTAGTAATTGATAAAGTGATCGAAAGAAAGAATTGTAGGGTCTTTTTTTAAAAAAATATTGGAGATAGCGAAAGAGAAAATGGAGAGGGGATTGAAAAATTGAATCCTCCCAAATAAGATAAGTGAAAGTACAAATAATCAACTAACTGAACTATTAAAAATTTTCTAAGATCACGAGTATTTTATAAAAAAGCTTACATGATTTCTTTTCATTCTGCCAAAGATTTGGGCAATGTTACTTGTTACAATGTAGTGATGAAAGGTAATAAATATTTAATAAAATAATTGATCCTAATACTATCAAATAAAAATGTAAATTTTCGTAAAAAGAAAAATTAAATAGATAATTTTCCTTCATTCTTAATACAAAATTATTTAATTTGAATTCTCTTAAATACTAAATTATTCATATAAAAAATTATTTAATTCTTAATATAAAAATTTTCTACGTGAATATAGTCTTTTGACTTTATGTTTCTTGGTCTGCCGCAGCCAGCAAGAAAGCTTGACTAATAATGTCATAAAAGTTCATATATATTTATATTGTAAAATAATGGTAAATATTTTTCAACCTATGATATGGTGAAACATGTCTAAGATAAATATTATTTTATATACAAAATGTTTCAATTTGAATGGCAACTCACAATAATGACTTTTCATGGCATCATGATAATTGGTGTGTTCAATTGAGTCCTCCTGTCAAGTGTCAACTACGTAAGGTAAAGAATAAGTCAAAGTTCTCATCTAATAGGTGGAACTTCTTTTTAAAAAAATAAAAAATTTTGTTCGATAATAATATTGAAATTCGATTAAATTAAAATTTACATGGTAAAATAAAGTATAAAACATTCTTTTAAAATTTCATATCTAAAATTAAAAATCTTATCACTTTATCATAATTTTTTTATCGATACTAAGTGAAACTTTTGAACTTATGTTGCAAGTACTTGATGAATGCTCACATAATCAAAGTTTTAAAACTTTATAAGGGACAATACTTTCTTTTAATTCCTTAATTATTAATAATTTCTTATATTCGTTATTGTGATATTTTACTAAAGATATTTAATTTTGAATTAATTAAATATCAAAACATCGCCAACCCTCATTTCTTGACCATTTCACCCATACACCCCTAACCCCCAATCGATCTCACCCTTGTTATGTTTTGCTAACTTACATAAAAATATTTTTGAGATATTATTAATATGAATTTTTATGCATATTAATTATTGTTCCTTAAACGGAAACAAAATTTGAAGTGACAGATGAAAATGAACAAGGAAAGTAATTGAAATATGCTTAACCAAATGAAACAAGAACTGACATCATAATTTTTTTTTAAACTTATCAAGAAATAAAAATGTAAATTTACAACTTAAAATGAATTTGAAATTTGTACAAATAAAAGTCAAGAACTTAGTAATGTAAAACAAGAACATAGGTACAATTATTTAATCTATTTTTGTGTGGCGGGTTTTTAGGCTTTTCAATTTTAAACTAATGTTTGTGTCATGTTGTAATATAATATAATAATGATAAAGAAATAAATGAGTAAAGATATTTTATGAAAGTTCCACTCGATCCCTATCAAAACAGTTGAAAGTTCACATGAAATTAATTAATTAATTAAAAGGACGTATAATATAAGATAGAGATAAATGACCAAGAAAATAAACCTTTACACTCATGACCTAATTAATTGTACTTCAAAATTTAGGTAAAATACACACACACACAAGTTGCAAAATATGTATTAAGTGACTCATTAGTCACAAATTTGATACTGGTGACTAATCAATTTAATTAAATAATCTAAAGAGATTTATTTTTGAAACAAAAAAGGGCCCTTAGTTTAAAATATCCAAGTAGACAATAGAGAATCATTATAAGATTAGAAAACAATCCATAAGGAAAATAAAAAGGTGAAATGCGTATTTTACTCTCCTGAATAAAATTATCATATGATATGTTGAAGATGACGCATGAAAACGTGACCTCAATGACTTGAGTAAACTTGGTTGGGGACTAATAGTAGCTGACTCAACTCCGCCCAACAATGCACAAGCTCGATTATACTTTAATGTAGTTGATTGGACTTGCGACTTTAATTTACTCTGGTCAATATTGTAATAAACTCAAATCAATTAAAGGGATGAGCAATTTGCCCTAGTTGCAAAAGAGAAAAGGATGTTGCATGATAATTGAACCACATTTAAACCTTTAAATTCTATTTTTATGAGTCTGAAAGGGCAATTTCATATCTATATTATGTTCTAAAAAATTGTGACTTTTCATATAGAGAATCTTAGCACATATTAAGGCTAGGAAAATCGACTAATACACGCTAATTTAAATTTATTTAAATAATGTGATAGTAATTTTAAAACGTTGACTTTATATTAACAAAATAATATGATCACTGTCTGAAAATACCTAGAAAAAGATTTTTACATTATCTTAATCATTTTAGTGTAGTAGCCTGACTAATGATGCAATCCCTCGTTAATTAGTCAAAATGATATTTAAAGATTTCAAAGGCATTAAGTCACGTAATCCTTTTGTCTCATTTTATGTGATATTATTTGATCGGATATAGAGTTTAAGATATAATAAAGATTTTGAATTTTTTTATCAAATTGTCCTTCAAAAAAGCAAATTCATTTTTTTCTTTTCCCATAAAAAATGAATTGGATAAAATACTAATTTATTCATATTTCATGAGTAAATAGTACTCTATTTAAGAATTTACTATGTAGAAAAAAATTAATCTTTTTTTAGATGAAAAATTAAAAATATTTCATTTAGTTTTATTGCATCATAAAAGTAAAAAAAAACTTTTTATTATAAAATAAAATTATGTAATAATAAGGGGAAAATATTTTTAATTTCAAAGTAAATGAATATTTGCATTTTAGAACTAAAACACGCATAACACACTTTAAACAATGTCAATACTAATACATATATATATTTGGAGGATCAAAGGCTTCACCTTTAAATTAAAGTGAAAAGTAATTAGTTCTATAGAACATAAAAAGTAAGAAAAATTACGATATTTTTAGTGATATCACAAATTTATAATGAATATAAGTTAGAAGCTTAACCCATTTAGTGCTGACAAAATGAGCCCATATTTTGGTGACCCGCCCAATCCATCCATATTTTAATGGGTTGGGCGAGTGACTTTTCATATGAGTAAAATATGGGTTGATACCTATATTTGACCCATAAAAATATGGATAAAATATGAAATAGCCAAATGGGTTAAGTTTCTAACTTTTATTCACTCAAAATAGTTTTTCTCTTTTGCCTTTCTCTCTTTCAAATGGGTTAAGTTTCTAACCAAGTCTCTTTCTCATTTTATACAAATTCAAACGGTATATAATTTTTCTCTTTCTCGTTGTATACAATACGATTCAATTGTATACAAATTTAAATTTTATACAGATATACAAACACATAAAATTGAATTGAGAGGCTAACAACGATTTATACAAATGAGAGACTAACAACAGTTTATACAAATGACTTGCCAGCGAAATTATACAAATCTGAAGAGACACCAACGAATTATATAATTGCTTATTTGTATATATGTATAGCGAAATAGGCATAGCTTTCAGTTGTATATGTATAGCGAATTATACATATATATGTTTGCTATGGAGCGCAATTATGCGAACTTTGTTATAACATACAAATTTAAATTTTGTGTTTGCTATATGGGAAAATTACCCTTTTATATTTACCCATTTTCAACCCGCCCACATTTGACCCAACCGACCCATTTGTCACCACTATGACTAATACATGCTTTACACGTATTTTATCCATATTTTTATGGTTTGAATAAGGATATCAACCCATATTTGACCCATGCAAAAAATCATTCACCCCACCCATTTAAGTATAGACGGATTGAGCGAATTATCAAAATATGGGCTCATTTTGCTGGCACTATCTGCCAACAACAAAAGATTATAGTTAGTTGGCACAACTAACAATATTTTCATTGTTTTAGTGAAATTGGGACAAATCCAACAAACGTGTAGGTCATGATTTCTTACCCTTGTGAGCTAGTGTTTTCCATGTAAAAATATTGTATTTTTTTTAAAAAAAAAACGTATTTTAATTCTTGCTAAAAAATAATGATGGAACAAATAAAGTAATTTCGTTCATCACTTGGGAAAAAATCTAATATAACCCAATTCACCCCCTCTTGAGTCTTTTTGTGTGCGCAAAAATATCATAGAACCAGACTAATCCAGATTCACGGCAGCTACGCTTATTAGGAAGGAAAATGCTCCTTGCTAAAAGTTTCTCCAACATCATCCCTCAAGAAAACAAGTTGTCCCTCGTGATCAATTTCAATTGTTACTAACTCTTCTTGACGATCAAATAAATTACAAGGACGTTAAGAAAGTACCCTGATTTAATGCTCGAATCAAGAAAAACACATTAGAAACAAAAATCATTGAGAACACAGAGTTGTACCAGAGCTTCAAACACTAAAACATCATCCACACATACATGGAAACAAAAGAGGAGCACCTTGTCCATGAACATCATGATCTAATTCTCTGTTATCCCTCTTTCTATTTTCGACATCTTCTGAACCTGACCATGGACTCAACTGAGGAGGAGCGATTTGTCCATTTTCGAACAATGAATTTTGGTTCCTATTAGACAATGTCATAGCAAATTCATCAGGTCCATATATCAAAGGACTTGTTCTATTATGTTCATTAGCAGCTCTTCTTTCAACTGCAAGAAAATGGCCAAGTGATGGAGCATTACTATCACTATTCCTTATCATCATCACAGTAGACTCAGCATCTGTGCTGTTTCTTGGACACAATGAGAAACACCATGTTGTTTTAGACCTATAGTTTTTTTGCACTTCTGTCATTACACCATTTGATCTCCCTCTTGTTGATCTTCTTGACAGATTAACTATGCTTGAAACACCGATAAGACTTCCAAGTGTTGTGCTCCTATCATGAAAGAAAGACCCTGTCGACTGAAAATTTCCAAACACATTTAGTAACTAGCATATTCTTTTTTAGTGATTTTTAGAGATTCCAAAGTAGTTTTCTACTACTAAAATATTGTATAATGGTTATTTTCAATATAGTGTACTTAAGCGTTGTGGTGGGGTGGTAAGTGATCCTTCATCATTAACCAAAGGTTTCGGTTTCGAGTCCTCCTGGGTACATAGTACAGAGTCGCCTATGTTAGACAGCGAGTTAGTCGGGCTCCAATGAGGGTACCAGACACCAGGTGGAAAACCAACCAAAAACAAAACAATGCCTATGGAGCTGCTCAGAGATACTCTTGTTCTTAATAAGGGATGTCATCCAACATTGCTTCGTAAAAGGCTTTCTTATATGCGTAAATAAAATGTGTGTATGAAACAAGATGTATATATGCAATAAGCCAACAGAAGTTTCAAAAGTCTTTCATTTCTTTCTTAAACTAAGTGCCGATTCAAACTATATCATGGGAACAGAAGAAGTACAAAGTAAATAACCAATTTGGTTACAGAGTAATGCCTTTAAACCACCACATTCTCACACTCAATCTTGCTTATAAGCCGAATTGTGACTATAAACCGACATCCCTTGCATACAATATATCATGCGTACGCCACTGTTTGAATAAAATGAAATATGTTTCTACAAGTAATCAGTCTAGAAATAAACTAGGTCTTATGAGTATTATCAAACAATGGAAGTCTTAAACATCATTGAGCACTGCTGGTACAGTACTAAGGTTTATTTGAATTCAAACAAATACAAGCAGAACAATAATTTATGAAGTGTCATTGAAGAACCTAGGACAAGAAGATGATTTTAAAATTGAAACATGTTACACAGTTCTGATAATTGTGGTTCAAATGTCAATGTTGTAAAAGGAACACCAGTGACAGCTTTAATAATGTTATGGTCCCAATTTACATTGAACATAGAGTGACATTGACAGCACTCATAAAAGTACTTCACAGGATGCATGAAATACTATGTACTAATAAAGATTGAAAATATCCAGCTTCATCATATGATTTGGAGGTTAAACCAAGTACTACATTACAATAAATAGCAAGTCTCTATTCTGTCTTTTTCCTATCACATCTTGTTCAATCTATTTGATTCAAATTCGTTTTGATAAACTCAAACTTCAAATATTTAAAGTCGAAGCTTCGCGTAACTGCTAAAGTAGTTGTCATGTGACAAAAAGGCAACGAGTTCGAGCTATGGAAACAGTCTCTTGCAACAATGCAAGATATGACGACATACAATAGCCCTTGTGGTCCAACCCTTCCTCGAACCCCACGCCATAGTGAGAACTTAATGCACCAGGATCCCCTTTTAAACTAGGAATATTAGCAAAAGTAAAAGCAAGACACATGCTCTAGCTTTTTGACCAATTATTAACATTTTTATAGTGCAATTGGCAAGTAGAATCTAACTTATACACCCTAACACTATCTATAGTTGCTAAGTAACCTCTCTTATTTTCTATGTTACTAATCTCACTTTAATGAACAACAAGTTACAATTATCTTTTAGGTAACCTAATACGACAAATCGCCACGTGGAATAAGGGCATGTTGTAGTTATGGAATAGAATGTACCTCAGTGTCCAAATCTGAAGAAGAATCAGTGGAGGAAGTAAGAGAGTCACTAAGTGAAGTGTTGAATGAAGTTGATCCATTTCTGCTTCTACCTAAACCTATTCTCAAATTCAATGGCTGCAATCCCAAAGGCCAACCTTCTTCCTGCTCCATCAAATCAATCAAATATCCAAACATAAAAACAACATTAGTGGGGTTTCCATCTATCATTTCAATAATCTGACCAAAATGCCAAAGGACAAGATTCTACAATGTCATGAAACACGACGTTAAAATATCTGTTTGGTCATGAAATTTTATAAATCTAATCTTTAAATATTTTCAAGTTCCCAAAAATTAGCTCAAACCATTTTTGGGACTTTCGGACTTCTATTCACAAAACTTCAAACTTTCCAGGACAAAATGTATGTTCAAACGCAACATCTATGGTTAAACGGGAGCTAAGAATGATATACAACAATGTGATGGAAGTACTAATCTTGCTTCAAAATCCTAAGCTAGCAACTAAATATTTGTTTGGTCATGAAATATAAAAATCTAATCTTTAAACCATTTTTGGGAGTTTTTAGGACTTTCAATTACAAAACTTCAAACTTTTTACCCAATAAAATGTATATCCAAACGCAACTTCAAGAACTTAAAATCTATAGTCAAACGCGAGCTAAAAATAACAACACTAACACCTCTTACACACACAAAAAAAACCCCATATGGTTAAATTCCAAAACAATGACAATGGGACAAAAAAAAGGTTTACCTGTTGAGCCATGACCAATATTACCCTTTAGGTTTTGACTGATATTTGATAAAGATTGGATTTTTATGACTTCTCAAGAGAAATGACAGTAAGGGTCACCTTAAAATCTCTGGTTTAACCTGAGATATGAGACAAAAGAGTGAAAATTTTAGTTGTCATTTCATTGAAGAAGAGGAATAAACATGGTTAGCAAGAAAAATGGCATTTTCTATTTCTAATTAGAATAAGAACAAGTAGAATGGAGTCAAAAGATTGTAATTTTTTTTTTTGGGTTGGGGGGGGGGGTTTGCTTTTTTGATTTTGTTGATAGTGATTATAGAAACATATAATAATTGTAATGTGTCGATAAAGGTGATAAAGTAAACAGACAATGCAGAGAGGTTTTGTCTATTTTAATTTTAATAAAAAAAATTTAAAAATAAAAAAAAATATCGATTAATCTTGCTTAAAAGAGAAAAGAATTTATTCTTTATTTTAAGTAAATTTAAAAAATATTAAGATCAAATAAATTAGGAAGAGAGAGTAGAACTAATGACATTAAAGTAGCTAATTAGCTTTCAATACTTAAATACTGTCATTGTCAGATGACCCCATCTTTTTTTTCTTCTTTTTTTTGGCTCAACCATTGAATTAACAATTCATACAGAGAAATGCTTTACTTTTGTATAATTCTTTTTTTTATTTGATTTTTTAAAACTAGTTACTAGGGTTGTATTATATTTCGGGTCAGATTAATAAAATTCGAAGTAATATATATTTTTTATTCGATGAATGAAGTGTTCCAACGAACTAGACGAAAAAACTGTTCTTTGTTGATGAACTTTAAGAAATGATTATAGTAATTTGAGCTTAATTAGATATTTATAAATATAATTTGCTTAATTATGATTCATAACTATAGTTATAACGAGTAGGGAGACGAGCAGGATTGAGAGACAAGCGAGATTAGGGAAAGAAAGGAGAAATGTTAGATACATGATATATTTGAAGAATACATATTGTATCTACAAATACAATCTGATACATATAGATTGTATTCGATACATACATTTTGTTAAAGGGAGGGAAGATGCGATCAAGATTGGGATAGAGATGAGAAAGGTCAAATTAGATTGTATTCGACGAATACATGTTGTATCACTATGAAGATTGTATAATGTGTATCAATGTGAAAATTGTGTCTCAGATTTTTTATCGGTATGTTTCTATTAGAGGCTGTATATATCTTTTTTTTTTATTGAAGTTTGGTATATCTCGTATATGTATCAGTATGTATTAATGTAAGAGACTAGTATGGACACAGACCTTACTTCTCTATCTTATAAAGATAGAAAAAGTGATAAAATTTATCCCAATTTAATCAAATATCTGAAGTTCAAATTTTAAAATTAAAAGAACTCTTATATCACATGAATTTAGTTTAATCAAACTTTTATAAAAACTTAGATATCATACTATTAAAATTCAATATCTGCAGACAGATAGGGAAAAGAAGAAAAAGATGTGTGGGGTAATGTTTCTAATAGTTTGAGATGGTTCCATTGATGGTGAAGGTAGAGAATCCAATAAAGGTAGAGAAATTATTGTAATTTTTGCTTAGGTGTATACCAGTGGCAACAGGTTATGTTATAAAAAAGTCTTCAAGCTTCATATGGGCCTTTGGTTCTTTTCTGGCCCATTTTCATTTTAGGACCCACATGATAACATATTACTCCTTCTCTTTTAATTTCTATACGATATAGTCTGACTGAACATAAAAATCAAGAAAAAATTAAAGATTTTTGAAAATCATGATTTATAATGTCATAATATTTGTGTGATTATTTGTAAATTATCTTGTTAATACTAAAGTAAATATTATAAAATTAAATTATAGTATTTTTTTTAAAAAAATATATCATATTAATTGAGACCGATTGAAATAATAGACAAGAAGGTTTAGACAGAGAAAAGAAGGCATATAGGCCCATCACTACATCTCCCTACTTGGTCAAAGTAATTGATTACCTTAACAATTAATTAGACAACTTTCAAGTACTCTCTCTCTCTCCTTTTATTTTTTTTTTGTTGTGTGTATATATTTTCCAAAATAAAGCAATAGAAGTTCCACTTGACCCATGAAATTGAATAGTCAAAAGGGTAGGAACAAAAAAAAATGTCTCTATCTATGACTAAACATTCTTTGAGTTTCATAAAAATAGTCCAATGACCAAAATAACATACAATATAAGTATGTTAAATCATATCCCTACTAACTATGTTAACACTACGACATTTTAGGCCTAGTCATTCCAGTAAAATATAGCCTAAATTAGCAAAAAGTGTGGCCTTTAATAAAAGGCTATACTTTTGGATTATAAGCAACGGTTTTTCAGGGGTAGCTAAAAGAGGCGTTACCTTAGAGTAAAGTATTATCTTATTAGCTACGCTCAAAAGCGTAGCCTTAAAGGCAAAAGGGCCACGCTTTGCAGCTACGCTTAAAAGTGTCGACTTATCAGCTACACTTTCAAGTGTTACGATTTTAAAGTATTGCCTTTTCTATCTTACGTATGACAACACTTTGAAGTGTAGTCCTTTCCCATTTGCATACCACAATTTACACTACTATGTGTGACGTACCGCCATCCATTCAGGCCGAACGCCACCCAACGAGGCAGCCAGCAGGCGCAGCAAGCGCAGGGGAGCAGGCTGACCACGCAGGTCAGTAGCCAAGGGGGCCTGCAGCAGCTGAAGAGGCAGCAGTTACAGCAGTTTCAGCTATTACACTTGTTAGTGGGGCGGCTGTTACAGGAGTTACAAGTCTTTGAGAGGCTTGTGGAGATCATGGGGCAGACTAGGAGCATCTAGGAGTCCTTTTTGGAAGACTTAGAAGCTTGTCTTGTAGGCATAGTCTTAGGAACTTGTATAGATTATTTACTAACTCTTAGGCAGCATTAGAGTAGTATAAATAGTAGATTATTTTACTTGTAAAGCATCCAATTATTTTCAAGTAATAAAAGTTCCTTTTTCCAAAGTTCTGTCTTACTTCTTATTTTCTTAGCGATCTGAGTTTTAGGCTTACTAGAGTTTGCAAGAACGTGCAAGAGTCATGAGTAAACCATCTAGTGCCGCACGGAACATAGTCCGAATCAAAAAGTCCGTGACAGTTGGTATCAGAGCGAAGGTTTATCGTAAGAAAATGACGAATGGAGGAAACGGTGGCGGCACCCCCAACGTTCAGGGAGGAAAGAAGAACAAAAAGGGAAAGAACAAGAAGGGCAACGAACCCAGTCTGCCCAACCCTCCACCAGGCGACCTGCCAACAGGCAGTCTTCCACCAGGTGACCTGCCATCAGGCAGTGTCCCCTCGGGCGACCTGCCGTCAGGCAGTGTTCCATCAGGCGGTTTACCATCAAGCGATCTGCCAACAAATGATCCTCCACCAGGCGACGGACAAACATTTTTCCAGGAGAATACAGATGAGGAAAGTGAAGACGACGTCAGCGAAGACGTTATAGACGTCACTGTTGGATCTACGCAAGCGGACTGAATTGGAGTTGAAGGAGTCCATTACTTCCTTGGAGTTCAGGTTGTTGGATGCCACCACAACGATCCAGACCCTGAAGAACAAGGTAGTAGCCCTCGAAGAAGAGAGGGAGGTTGCAGCAACAACATCACTTGGCCAGAAAAGGGAGACCAGGGTCGAGGTTCCCAAGCCACCAACATTCAAGGGTGTCCGGGACGCCCTAGAGGTAGGCAATTTCTTATGGCACTTGGAAAATTATTTCAGGTGTAATCGGGTCAGGAGCGATGCAAGCAAGATCAACACTGCCGTGTTGTATCTTTCTGACGTAGCCATGTTGTGGTGGAAACGCAAAGATGCCGAGATCAAGAGGGGCACACGCACCATCGACACATGGGAACAATTCCTTGAGGAATTCAAGAAAGCTTTCTTCCCCAACAATGCTGTTTATGAGATGAAGCGCAAACTTCGGGAGTTGAAGCAGACGGGAAGTATTAGGGCCTATGTGAAAGAGTTCACAATCTTGACCCTCCAGATTCCCCAACTCACGGAAGATGACATGCTGTTCACCTTCATGGACGGGCTGCAGAATTGGGCGAGGACCGAGTTAGAGCGGCGTCAAGTAAAAACTATCGATGAGGCCATCACTCAAGCTGAGACCTTGACAGATTTCAAACATGATCGTTTGGACAAGGCGAAGGGCAAGGAGGCAAAGGGCAGTCAAGCTAAAGGCGGGGGAGACCGTGGCCGAGGCAGAGAACCGTCGGCACAACCCAAGCAGCAAGACACACCAAGTCCGATGGCAGACGGTTCGAACGCCGGAAGTTCTCGGAGAAGCGGACGCAGTCCAGTAGAGGAGACGGGTGCTATATATGTGGCGGACCACACGGTTACGCCAGGTGCCCAGAAATGAAGAGTCTTAGTGCCATCGTCCGTGAGCGAAAGGAAAAGGAGGCACAAGACAAGGCGAAACCGGCAGACACCACTCAATTGGGCATGGTTGGAATCTGTGGTGCCATAGCAAAGCAGGCTGACAACCCGGGGTATTTCAGCACACAATATGTGAATATCTCCATCAATGGGCAAGCAGTTCGGGCCATGGTAGATTCCGGGGCTGAGGCTAACATCATGACCAAGGCGGCGGCAGAGAAATTGGGACTGAAAATTGTTCCAAGCAACAATCGCCTCAAGACGGTCAACGCCCCACCAACTCCCGTGTGTGGAATTGCTCATGGGGTCAGCATCACTTTAGGACGGTGGAAAGGTAAGACAAACTTTACCGTAGCTCCTTTGGATATATCCGATGTCATTCTTGGGCAGGAATTCTTTCAACGTTGCCACACGATGATCGATCCCTACCTTCAACAACTCATGGTGATGGAGGGAGAAGGGTCTTGTATGGTGCCTCTTATTAGGGTGCCGAAGAAAGACGGATATGCCCAACTGTCGGCCATGCAGATTGTGAAGGGCCTGAAGAAAGGAGCGCCAACCTTTTTGGCCACCATCGCAAGTTCGAGTGAAGACCATGGTGCTATGCAGCCACTGCCACCTATCATAGAATCTGTTTTGCAGGAAAACAGCGATGTGATGCCGGAGGAGCTGCCGAAGACACTACCTCCGAGGCGCGAGATAGATCATATGATTGAGTTGGAGGCGGGAGCCAAGCCACCTGCGCTTGCACCTTATCGCATGGCTCCGCCTGAATTAGAAGAACTGAGGAAGCAATTGAAAGAGCTCCTCGAAGCAGGTCATATTCGTCCATCCAAGGCACCCTATGGAGCGCCGGTGCTGTTTCAGAAGAAGAAAGACGGGTCGATGCGTTTATGCATTGACTACAGGGCGCTCAACAAGATCACAATCCGGAACAAGTATCCAATCCCGCTGATCGCAGATTTGTTCGATCGTCTTGGAGAGGCCAAATACTTCACCAAGATGGATCTCCGGAAAGGCTACTATCAAGTGCGCATTGCAGAGGGGGATGAGCCAAAGACAGCATGCGTGACCAGGTATGGAGCATTCGAATGGTTGGTGATGCCCTTCGGCTTAACCAACGCACCTGCCATATTTTGCACGCTGATGAACGAGATTTTGCATCCCTACTTGGACCAGTTCGTAGTGGTGTACTTAGATGACATAGTCGTCTATAGTAGCACTTTGCAGGAGCATGTAGAGCACTTGAAGAAGGTCTTCAAAGTTTTGCGAGAAAATCAGCTCTATGTCAAGCGGGAGAAGTGCGAGTTCGCCCAACCAAAGATACATTTCTTGGGCCATGTGATCAGCCAAGGTGAGCTTCGTATGGACGAGGCAAAGGTAAAGGCGATCCAAGATTGGGAAGCGCCTACGAAAATGACCGAGCTACGTTCTTTTCTTGGACTTGCTAATTATTATCGCAGGTTCATCAGCGGGTACTTCGCTATTGCTGCACCACTGACCGAGCTGCTGAAGAAGAACAGGCCTTGGTTGTGGAGCGAGGAGTGCGAGGAAGCGTTCGAGGGTCTTAAGGCTGCGGTTACTAAAGAGCCAGTCTTGATGCTGCCTGATTTCACCAAGACCTTCGAAATCCATACGGATGCTTCTGATTTTGCCATTGGGGGAGTCTTGATGCAGGAGAAGCACCCCATAGCATTCGAAATCCGGAAGCTGAATGAAGCAGAACGACGGTACACTGTGCAGGAGAAGGAGATGACAGCCATTGTGCATTGTCTATGCACATGGAGGCATTATCTACTAGGCTCCAAATTTGTAGTAAAAACTGACAATGTTGCCACTAGCTATTTTCAGTCGCAGAAGAAGATCACACCAAAGCAGGCTCGTTGGCAGGATTTCTTAGCTGAATTTGACTACAACTTGGAGTACAAACCAGGAAGGGGCAATGTGGTAGCCGATGCATTGAGCAGAAAGACTGAGTTAGCGGCCATCTCCTCAGTCCGTAGTGAATTCCAAGGCGCAATCAAAGACGGTATGCAACGCGATCCGGAAGCCAAGAAGATTATGGAGCTGGCTGCTCAAGGCCAAACCAAACGGTTTTGGGTAGAAGACGGATTCTTGCTTACCACTGGCCGGAGGATTTATGTACCAAAGTTTGGGTTCATCAGGCGGGCGTATTATCAAGGAAAGCCACGACACTCCGTGGGCTGGGCATCCGGGACAGAAGAGAACGAGGGCGTTAGTGGAGGCCTTCTATTTCTGGCCACGTATGCGGGAAGAGATTGAGCAGTACGTGCAAACTTATCTAGTGTGCCAGCAAGACAAGATAGAGCAAAGGCAACCAGGAGGGCTGTTGGAGCCACTACCCATAGCTGATCGTCCATGGGAGAGCATATCTATGGATTTCATCACTTCCTTGCCGAAGTCAAATGGGTTTGGCACTATTATGGTCGTAGTGGATAGATTTTCCAAATATGCTACATTCATGCCTGCCACAGCCGGTTGTACTGCTAAGGAAGCTGCACAATTGTTCTTTAAAAATGTTGTGAAGTATTGGGGGCTGCCGAGGTTCATCATTAGTGATCGGGATCCTCGTTTCACAGGAAACTTTTGGAGTGAACTCTTTGAGATTCTTGGTTCAAAACTTCACTTTTCCACCAGTTTCCACCCCCAAACTGATGGCCAAACTGAACGTGTCAACGCCTTGTTGGAATGCTATCTCAGGCACTATGTTAGTGCACATCAGAAAGATTGGGCTAAGCTCCTAGACATGGCGCAGTTTTCTTACAATTTGCAGAGGAGTGAATCTACAGGGCGCACACCGTTCGAGTTAGCAACGGGCCAGCAACCCCAAACTCCGCACTCATTGCCAACATTGTTCGAGGGGAAGAGTTTGGGCGCTTACAACCTTGCCAAGGGTTGGGAGGAGTAACTCGACCTTGCCAAATCTTATTTGAGCAAGGCGGCAAGGAGGATGAAGAAGTTCGCCGACCGCAAGCGTCGTCCCACCAACTACAAAGAAGGTGATATGGTTTTGGTAAAATTTAATCCGAGGCAGTTTAAGGCGCTTAGAGGCATGCATCACAACCTGGTGCGGAAATATGAGGGTCCGTTCAAAATTGTTGCCAAGGTGGGTAAGATTTCATACAGATTGGAGTTACCTCCACACTTCAAGATCCACCCGGTCTTTCATGCCAGCGTCCTTAAGCCTTATCATGAGGACAAGGACGATCCCAGTCGGAACAAATCACAACGGGCCCCTATCACCGTTACTGCCTCGCATGATCGTGAGATTGAAGCTATCATAGATTACCAAGCCAAGCGGAAACGAGGACAGCAGGCCAGTGCCATGTTTCTCGTACATTGGAAGGGACAAACTCCGGAGGAAGCCACATGGGAGAAGTACGAAGACTTGTGGCAGTTCAAAGACAAAATTTAGGAGTTCTTGCAGCAATGCGTCGCGGTCGTCGCATCATGGGGTGGGGGAGATTGTGACGTCCCGCCATCCATTCAGGCCGAACGCCACCCAACGAGGCAGCCAGCAGGCGCAGGGGAGCAGGCTGACCACGCAGGTCAGCAGCCAAGGGGGCCTGCAGCAGCTGAAGAGGCAGCAGTTACAGTAGTTTCAGCTATTACACTTGTTAGTGGGGCGGCTGTTACAGGAGTTACAAGTCTTTGAGAGGCTTGTGGAGATCATGGGGCAGACTAGGAGCATCTAGGAGTCCTTTTTGGAAGACTTAGAAGCTTGTCTTGTAGGCATAGTCTTAGGAACTTGTATAGATTATTTACTAACTCTTAGGCAGCATTAGAGTAGTATAAATAGTAGATTATTTTACTTGTAAAGCATCCAATTATTTTCAAGTAATAAAAGTTCCTTCTTCCAAAGTTCTGTCTTACTTCTTATTTTCTTAGCGATCTGAGTTTTAGGCTTACTAGAGTTTGCAAGAACGTGCAAGAGTCGTGAGTAAACCGTCTAGTGCCGCACGGAACATAGTCCGAATCAAAAAGTCCGTGACATATGGCTACACTTTAGTTTGGTAATAATATTTTGGCTAAAAAATATTTATATTACACAGTTTCTAATTAAAAACACCAATATTGTTGTGCAATAAATGATTTCAAACATCAAATTAACTAATAAGTCATTTAAATTAGATTTGTAATAAACTTCAAAAGATATAATGTCTTGTGTCCCTATACATACTTAGAAAGAAATATTCTAAATGTGTACGCAATAGTTCAAAAAGTAATATATCAATAGTTCACTATTCACAAAATCAAATATAAAATTTTCAAACTTTTCCAATAGTTCAAAAACAGACATCTTCCACTTCAATGAGATAAAATTGATTGTCGTGGCCCTTCATATTTGATCAACTCTATTTTCCTACACATTTAAAATAAAAATAATTAGTCTTAGGCTTGGAGGTATGATGCACTAATTGCCAGAAAAAAAGAATAGACCAAAACTTTTAAAGATCCGTGGAAGAAAAAAAACACTCAAGAAAATATGCAAAAGGAATAAATAGATTCAAGCAATCTGAGTGTATAACCTGTATTTTCTGAGTGCATGAAGTTATAGTAGAGCTCAACTCTTTTCAGAATTTCCAACACTGTATTATAGCATATTGCAGCAGCTATATAAGAGTAGTAATTTATAATAGCAAAATGCAGCAGCTGACTTTAGTACACACTATAACCTACTGTATATACTGTAAACTGATTCTTTAACATGTACAACCATTCTATAACCTAAAGACACAAGATCCAGGCTGCAATTTTGGTTTCAACAGATTGCATCAACTATTGTTGTTACATCCATGCTGCAATTTTGCTTTCAGTATGCAGTTACCATAGTGCGAAAATGTCATGATATCAACAGAGAACCAGAAGATAAAAAGAATAAAAATTTGCACCTAAGCTTGTTGTAGTATTTAGAGAAGCGATATTGTAAACAGAAATGATATTGACGACATCCACAACACCTGCAAGGTGAATTACAAGATTATCATATCTCCAACACGTGAATGTAATATGACTTGGGCACTGAGCGGAACACTTGTATTTCCCACGTTAAAGCTTGTTGTAGTCTTCAGAAGAGCGGCAAAGCGAATTAGAGGATTATCATATCTCCAGAACATGAATGTAACATGACTTGTTTCAAATTTTTTTCCATTGGTAATATCAATTATGAGTACTTTTGTGCCTATGAAAGAACTTACTATTCCAAGACTGAGGTCCATCATTGTGGTGCCTGAATGGTCTGAAATCGCAACATGAAAACAGATAAATTATTTCTGATGCATGTTTGGATTCGACTGTAATATCACTGAGGGGAAGACAAAAGTAGTAATGAAATTAACAGCTAGGATCGTGGTAGCTTGACAATAGAAGACATCAACATGTAAAAGCAATATCGAATTTATAAATTCATGGAAGAACACAAAGCAAAATGAAATTATTCCCTACTATAGATAAAGTAAAGTGTAATAACTTGGATGTGCAATGCTTCATAAGGTTGTATGAGGCCTGAGGTGTAGTTTCAGTCATAGTCATCTGTTACCTAAGGTAGAGAGAAGTGTGAGGGGAGTCACAAAACAACACAAGTAGGATACAACACCTACAAGGATCGACTTCAAGACAATCAACCAAATATATTTCACCAATTTACCAAAAGAAATTCACCACTATATTAACCAAGCTCAAATCAGCAACACATCAATTGAATCACAAGCAAATATAAATTATAAATACGCAAGTGACACACAAGATTTATACGTGGAAAACCCCTTCGGTATGAAGGATAAAAACCACGGGACTTGAAGGAGTCCACCCTTCTTCTTCTCTTATTATGCAAATTGAGGGTAAAAACACCCAAATCAGTCTACAAGGATGTCACAGCCCACCAACAACAACATACATAAGAGCCAACACAAAAGAGAAGAGAAATTGAGAAATATCACCAAAAAATGCAGGTTACGCCAACTGCGATAACAGACGATCAAGAACTCCGATTGACGATCTGAACGGTCAAGATGTAGTGCTATGTGTTGTGAACCAGCTGTGAAAATTCAGAATGATCCAACGGTCGGATCTCTTGCAATCTGAAATTTTGTCTCGCTGTCCAGAAAAACCAGCAACCCTTTTCTCTCTCAAACCCTCTCTCTATTTCTTTTTTTTTCTCTTCCAAAACAAAAAACCCAGCCCCAACATCAGCTGCCCAAGACTTCTAGAAGAAGTCAACAAAGCCCAAAATATATGGGCCACCCATCAATGGGCTGGACCCTTAACAATCTCCCCCTCCAGCCCAGTTCGGGGAGACCAAACATAAAAGGTCATCAAGAAGACATACCTGCAAGCTTGGAACAAAATTCAAGCTTGCTTCGAGGGACCACCTTTGTCAACATATCAGCACCATTCTTGTTGGTGTGAATCTTCTTCAACTTCATTAGTTGCTCTTCAATGACAACACGCAACCAATGATATCTCACATCAATATGCTTTGTGCGAGCATGGTACATGCTGTTTTTGCTCAAGTCCATAGCACTTTGACTATCACAAAACACAACATACTCGCTTTGCTTCAAACCTAACTCTTGAAGGAAACGCTTTAACCAAAGCATTTCTTTGCTTGCTTCCACTGCTTCTATATATTCTGCCTCGGTTGTAGACAACGCTACACACTTCTGTAGCTTGGATTGCCATGAAATGGCTCCCCCTGCAAATTTGAACAAGTAACCCGAGGTAGACTTCCGGTTATCAAGATCTCCAGCCATGTCAGCATCCGTAAATCCCTCAAGAATAGGCTCACCACCTCCAAAACACAAACTCAGATTTGATGTGCCTCGCAAATATCTTAAGATCCACTTTACAGCTTCCCAATGAACCTTGCTCGGATTTGCCAAGTATCTGCTAACCAATCCAACAGCATGTGCTATATCCGGTCTTGTACACACCATGGCATACATTAATGAACCAACAGCACAGGAGTAAGGAATATGAGACATACTTTCCTTTTCTTTCTCGGTTGTAGGACAACAACGCTTGCTCAACTTGAAATGGGCTGCAAGTGGTGTATTAACTTGCTTGGCATTCTTCATATTGAACCTTTCAAGCACCCGTTCAATATACTTTTCTTGTGACAACCAAAGCTTACCAGCTTTTCTATCACGAGCAATTTCCATACCAAGAATTTGCTTCGCAGGACCCAAATCTTTCATATCAAAGGACTTTGACAAATCCTCTTTTAACCTGCAAATCATCTCAACATCTTGTCCCGCAATCAACATATCATCAACATACAAGCAAAGGATAATGAAGTTACCTTCAGAGAATTTTCTAAAATACACACAAGGATCTGCAGTAGTCCGCTTGTACTCATTACTACTCATGAAGGAATCAAACTTGTGATACCATTGCCTTGGTGCTTGCTTGAGTCCATAGAGACTCTTTTTCAACTTGCAAACAAAATTCTCTTTTCCCTTAACTTCAAATCCTTCCGGCTGCTCCATGTAAATCTCCTCATGCAAATCACCATGTAAGAAAGCAGTTTTAACCAAGTTGTTCAAGTTCAAGATTCAAACAGGCAGCTAGTCCCAAAATCATACGAATGGAAGTCATCTTCACCACCGGTGCAAAAATCTCATCGAAGTCGATGCCTTTTTTCTGATGACATCCCTTCACCACTAATCTTGCCTTCCGCTTCACTAGCTTGTTGTCAACTTTCTTGTTCTTAAACAACCACTTGTTCTTCAAGACTTTCTTCCCTTTTGGAGGCTTCACCAAGTCATAGGTTTCATTCTTCTTCAAAGAATCCATCTCCTCTTGCATAGCCTTGAGCCAATGGTCTTTGTCTGAGTGTGACAAGACCTCTTGAAGGCTTTCAGGCTCCCCCTCATCAGTGATTAGGATGTATTCTGAACTTGGATAAAGTCTTGAAGGTTGACGAACTCTGGTCGATTTTCTAAGTGTTGGCTCTTCTACCTGTGGGCTGGATTTCTCCCCCTGATTGGAAGACTCTCCATGTTGAACATCTACAGCTTCATCATCAGGTTGTGGTACAACAACATCAGGTTGTACCTCTTCAATATGGTCATGTTCATGAGCAATTTCATGACCATCCTCTGGAGCATCACCTGTTAATTGATCATCTGAAGCAGAAACATGAGGCATGGGCATATCAATAACATCATGAGAGAAATTAGAATAATAAGTCTTATCAGCACCCAAGAGAGGAAAACCCATCTCGTGCTCATAAAAGACAACATCTCTACTTCTCACAACTTTTTGCTTTGCTGGATCATAAAGTATGTAACCAAACTCTTCATCACCATATCCAACAAACACACAAGGAGAAGTCTTGAAATCAAGCTTCAATCTATGTTCCTTCGGCACATGCATAAAAGCCTTGCATCCAAACACCCTCAAGTGAGAATAAGAGGGGTCTTTCCCAAACCAAACTCTCTCGGGAATATCAAACTCCAAAGGAACTGATGGTGCTCTATTTATCAAATACACAGCAGTTCCAACTGTTTCACCCCAAAATGACTTAGGAAGATTGGACATTCTAAGCATGCATCTCACTTTCTCAATAATGGTTCTGTTCATCCTCTCAGCAATGCCATTGTGTTGTGGGGTACTCGGTTCTGTTCTCTCATGTCGAATGCCATATCTTGAGCAATATGCTTTAAACTCATTTGAAGTGTATTCACCTCCATTATCAGTTCGAAGACGCTTCAGTTTGCAATCTGTCTCCCTTTCAACCATTGCATGAAACTTCTTGAAGATACCGAACACCTCACTTTTGTGCTTCATCATATAAACCCAAGTTCTCCGAGTAGCATCATCAATAAAAGTAACAAAGTATTTGTTACCACCAAGTGATTCCACCTCTATGGGACCACACACATCAGAGTAAACCAATTCTAACTTCACTTTCTTTCTTGTAGATGTCCTCGGAAAAGAAACTCTGTGTTGCTTTCCTGCTAAACAATGATCACAAGGGTCAAGTGAAATAGTAACATCAGCAGGAATAAGAGACTTACCGGCCAACAGCTTTATACCCTTCTCACTAACATGCCCCAATCTTCGGTGCCATAAGTTAGGAGATGTTTTCTCCTCAATAGCATTCAACTCACTACTACTCACTTTCAAATGTGTCTTATACAAGGTGCAACAAAGCTTGCCACGAGCAACAGTCAAGGAACCCTTAGACAATTTCCATTTACCCTCACCAAAAGTGTGCTTGTAACCCTCTTCATCAAGTACGTTAGCAGACAATAAATTGAGGCGTAAATCTGGAATGTGGCGAACATCTCTCAACGTCAAATAGCACCCTACATTGGTTTGGACTCGAATATCTCCAATGCCAACAATACTTGCTGAGCTCTGGTTCCCCATCTTCACACTACCAAAATCTCCAGCTCGGTAGTCAATAAAGTACTCCTTATTAGGAACACAATGATAGGAAGCTCCTGTATCAATAAGCCATTCAGTGTTAGAACTATCAACATGACAACATTCTCCAGTAGCACATATCAAAGAAACACGATCATCAGAACTAGAAGTTGTAGCAGCTGTATTCTTGTCATCACCCTCTTTATGATGGTCATTTTTCTTATTTTGCTGGTCTCTTTTCAACTTGTAGCAAAACTTTTGAATGTGGCCAGGCTTGCTACAATAGTGGCATATCGTAGGTTCTCTCCCATCCTTGGACTTTGACCTATACTTTGACTTGCCACGTCCTTTGGGACCTCTACTCTTGCTTCTTCCTCTATTCTCTACCACAAGTGCCTGCGAAATATCAACACCCATCTCCTTTCTTCTAAGCTCTTCATTGAACATGCTCTCTTTGATGACATCCAATGAAAGCGTACCATCTGGAGCTGAGTTGCTGATGGACACAACCAAAGTTTCCCAACTGTCTGGCAAAGAACTCAAGAGGAATAAAGCCTGCAACTCATCATCAAGGACAATTTTCATAACAGTCAACTTGTTAATAATATCTTGAAAGTCGCTAAGATGCTCAGAAACAGACTTCCCTGGCTTCAACTTGAGATTAACAAGCCTCTTAATCAACGAGGCCTTGTTATGAGCGGTCTTCCTCTCATAAAGACCCTCCAATTTTCTCCATAGCTCAAGCGGCTCAGTCTCCTGGGATACATGATTGAATATGCTAATATCAATCCACTGTCTGATTGTCCCCAAGGTCTTTCTCTTCAGCTTTTCCCATTCTTTATCTGTCATCTTCTCTGGCTTAGTGGGCTGGTCATCTTTCTTTGTTTTATCCACATCAATTGGATCAAACAAATCCTTGCAATATAGCAAATCTTCCATCATCGGACGCCAAATGGAATAATTGGTTGATGTCAGTTTAACCATAGAGTTATTTCCATGCTCCATGTCTATGGTTTAACACTCAGCTCTGATACCAATTGCGAGGGGAGTCACAAAACAACACAAGTAAGATACAACACCTACAAGGATCAACTTCAAGACAATCAACCAAATATACTTCACCAATTTACCAAAAGAAATTCACCACTATATTAACCAAGCTCAAATCAGCAACACATCAATTGAATCACAAGCAAATATGAATTATAAATACGCAAGTGACACACAAGATTTATACGTGGAAAACCCCTTCGGTATGAAGGATAAAAACCACGGGACTTGAAGGAGTCCACCCTTCTTCTTCTCTTATTATGCAAATTGAGGGTAAAAACACCCAAATCAGTCTACAAGGATGTCACAGCCCACCAACAACAACATACATAAGAGTCAACACAAAAGAGAAGAGAAATTGAGAAATATCACCAAAAAACGCAGGTTACGCCAGCTGCGATAACAGACGATCAAGAACTCCGATTGACGATCTGAACGGTCAAGATGTAGTGCTATATGTTGTGAACCAGCTGTGAAAATTTCAGAACGATCCAACGGTCGGATCTCTTGCAATCTGAAATTTTGTCTCGCTGTTCAGAAAAACCACCAACCCTTTTCTCTCTCAAACCCTCTCTCTATTTCTTTTTTTTTTCTCTTCCAAAACAAAAAACCCAGCCCCAACATCAGCTGCCCAAGACTTCTAGAAGAAGTCAACAAAGCCCAAAATATATGGGCCACCCATCAATGGGCTGGACCCTTAACAAGAAGAGGGATTAATATTTATGAATCTCAGATATAAGTAAAGATTGTCACTTCTATTATATAAATTTATTAAAATAAACATAACTAATCATATCCTCGATGACGTTGTAAAAGTCAGTTTCATCCATATTACCTAAATTTAAGCAAAACAGTTGGAAGACAAAATTAAATGTTTCAACTCCATTTTAGAAATTTTTATTCTACTTTTCTAGCTTCATAAGCATTGAAAGAGAGTTTTGAAATGCACAAATATTGCATCAGTTGAAGGTAAAATTCAACTATACATCTCATGTGGCTTATTTAACAAAAAAAAATTTACAAGTATAAGTTGCATCCCATCCACATCTAAGGGAGAGTATCTTGTCGCTGAACGAAATAAGAATTAATTATTATAACAGAAAAAACTAAAGGAGTGTGAGCAATAGAGTATTGGTGCACTTTTCACATGTTGGAAGAATAGTGTTGCACGGGTCTGAGTTCTAAACTTCCATGGAGTGTCAGCTTATGGATGTGCTTAACACAAAAAAGACTATCACTTCCTAGGAGCGTTAGCTTACGGAAGCGCTTGGCACGATCGAGACACTGAAGGCCAAAGTTAAAGCACTCAAGGAAGGCATGGAGGTTGGAGGATCTGCATCACCTGACCGTGATAGGAAGGCTAGGGTCAAGGCTCCCAAGCCACCTATATTCAAAGGCGTCCGTGACGCTCAAGAGGTGGAAAACTTTCTAAGGCACTTGGAGAACTACTTCAAGTGTAGTCGGCTGAGAAGTGATGAGAATAAGATCAAAACTGTCGTGTTGTATTTGTCTGAGATGGCTATGCTATAAAGGAGGCGCAAAGAGGCCGAGATCGGGAAGGGGACGTGCACCATCAACACGTGGGAGCGATTCCGCAAAGAATTCAAGAAGCCTTCTTCCCTAACAACGTCGTGTACGAGGTTAAGTGCAAGTTCTGGGAATTGAAGAAAATGGGAAGCATTCGGGCGTATGTGAAGGAGTTCACAACTCTAACACTTCAAATTCCCAACCTCATAGACGAAGACATGTTGTTCCACTTTATGGACGGACTACCGAATAGGGCCAAGACAGAGTTGGAGCGGCGTCAGGTCAAGACCATAGACGAAGCCATCACACAAGCCGAGTCCTCGGCGGACTTCAAGTATGAACGACAAGACAAGGAGAATGGCAAAGATACAAGAAGTAGTCATGCCAAAGGTGGGGGAGACCGTGGCCGAGGCAAGAAGCCGCAGGCCCACCCCAAGCACCACAACCCCACAAGCCGGACGACAAGCGGTTTGGGCGCCAGAACTACACAGAGAAGCGGGCGCAGACCAACAAAAGAGATAGATGATACATATGCGGATGACCACACGGCTATGCCAGGTGCCCCAAAATAAAGAACCTCGGTGCCATCCTACGCGAATGGAAGAAGAAGGACACAAAAGAGCAAGGGCAAGACGCGGGCAAGACGCAGTTGGACATGGTTGGACTGTGTGGTACGATAGCCAAGGAGACCGAGAAGCCACGAGATTTCAGCACGCAGTATGTAGACATCTCCATTAATGGACGACCAGCTCGTGCCATGGTAGACTCCGGGGCTGAAGCAAACATTATGGTCACAACGGCGGCAGAGAGGTTAGGGCTGAACTTTGTTCCAACCAACACCCGCATCAAGATAGTTAACACCCCATCGACTCCCATGTGTGGGGTCGCCCAAGGAGTAAGCATCACGTTGGGAAAGTGACAAGGTAAAACTAACTTTACCATCGCTCCTTTAGACATAATTGATATCATCCTCGGGCAAGAGTTCTTTCAGCACTGCCACACTATGATCGACCCCTACCTCCAACAACTCATGGTCATGGAGCGGAAAGGGTCATGCATGTTATCTCTAGTCAAGGTGCCAAAGAAAGAAGGACATGTCCACTTATCGGCCATGCAGATTGTGAAGGGGCTGAAGAAAAAAGAACCGACATTCCTAGCTACCATTGCAAGTTCGGGAGAAGACAATGGTACTATGAAGTCCTTGCCGCAAATCATAGAGACTGCCTTTGAAGAGAACAAGGACGTGATGCCGGACGAGATGCCGAAGACTCTACCTCCGAGGCGCGAGGTAGATCATAAGATAGAGTTGGAAATCGAAGCCAAGCCACCTGCCCATGCACCTTACCGCATGGCTCCACCCGACTTAGAGGAGCTAAGGAAGCAGTTGAACGAACTCTTCGAGGACGATCACATCCGTCCATACGAGGCACCTTATGGCACGCAAGTTCTGTTCCAGAAGAAGAAAGACAGGTGATTACGCTTACGTATCGACTATCGGGCGCTCAATAAGTTCACAATCAAGAACAAATATCCTATCCCGTTGATTGCAAACTTATTTGATCGGCTTGGGCAGGTTAAGTACTTCACCAAGATGGATCTCTGGAAAGGCTACTACCAAGTATGCATTGCAGAGGGAGATGATCCAAAGACAGCGTGCATGAATAAATACGGAGCATATGAGTGGTTGGTGATGCCTTTCGGCTTAACAAACACACCCACCACCTTTCGCACGCTGATGAACGAAATCCTTCATCCCTACTTGGACCAATTCGTGGTGGTGTACTTGGATGACATAGTCATCTATAGCAACACCTTGGAGGAACGTGTGGAGCACTTGAGGAAAGTCTTCCAAATCTTATGAGAAAACCAGCTCTACGTCAAGCGGAAGAAGTGCGAGTTCGCCCAACTCGAGCTGCACTTCTTAGGCCATGTTATTAGCCAAGGTGAACTCCGGATGGACGAGGCGAAGATTAGGGTGATCCAAGAGTGGGAGGCGCCTACGAAGGTGACCGAACTACGATCATTCCTTGGACTTGCGAACTACTATTGCAGGTTCATCAGTGGTTACTTCGCTAAAGCCGCTCCATTTATTGAGTTGTTAAAGAAGAATAAGCCATGGGTTTGGAGCGAAGATTGCCGAAAGGCGTTTGAAGGTCTCAAGGCCGCAGTAACGGAGGAGCCGGTCTTGACACTGCCCGAATTCTCCAAGACCTTCGAAATACATACGGATGCTTCAGAATTTTCCATTGGGGGAGTCTTAATGCAAGATAGACACCCAATACCATTCGAGAGCCGCAAATTAAACAAGGTCGAACGACGGTACACGGTGCAGGAGAAAGAGATGACGACCATTGTGCACTGCCTTCGCACGTGGAGACACTACTTACTAGGATCCAAGTTCGTGGTCAAGATCGACAACGTTGCCACTAGCTACTTTCAGTCCCCAAAAGAAGATTACCCCGAAGCAAGCTAGATGGCAAGATTTTCTAGCAGAGTTCGACTATGTTTTGGAGTATAAGCTATAAAAAGGCAATGTGTGACCGACGCACTAAGTAGGAAGGCCGAGTTTGCTGCCATCACTACATCTCACTGTGACATTCAAGATGCAATCAAGGATGACATGCAACACGATACAGAGGGCAAGAAGCCGATGGAGTTGGCTGCCCAAGGCAAAACCAGGCGCTTTTTGGTAGAAAATGGCTTCTTTCTCACTACTGGTCGAAGGGTTTATGTACCCAAGTTCGGTCTATTAGGCGGCACATCATAAAGGAAAGCCACGACACACCATGGGTTGGGCATCCGGGACAGTGACGTACGAGGGAGTTGATCGAGGCTATTTACTTCTGGCCACGCATGCGGGACGACATCGAGTGCTATGTGCAGACTTGTCTTGTGTGCCAACAAGACAATGTGGAGCAAAGGAAACCAGAAGGGTTACTAGAGCCACTACCCGTAGCAGAACGCCCATGGGAGAGCATGACCATGGACTTCATCACTTTCTTGCCGAAGTCCGACGGGTTTTGTATGATCATGGTCGTGGTAGACAGGTTTTCAAAGTATGCTACATTCATGCCTGCCATAGCCACAAGTTCGGGGGCTGCCGAGACATATAGTTTGAAAAAAAATATCAACACACACTGGGCCCACAAGATAGTGTCACGTAGGCCGAAAAGAGATAGAAAATTATTTATAAAATAAGTTTAGGGGGGGTAATAGGACATTAGTATAGTATAAGTGTGTCTCGGAAATTTTGGGCATAGGTTGAGGGGGTACTTGTTCATTATCCCTAAATTAAATTATGTATTTAGATACTTTTTTTGGAAAAATAACTTATATACACACATTAACTTACCTTAATATCCATTTATCCCTACCTTTTAAAAAAAAATTCAAAAATATCTTAATTCCTTCAATACATAAAATCTTCCAGATACATAAATATTTCACTCCTATTTTCAGCCTATATCCACGTTTCTCACTCCCTATTCTATTCCTCCATTTTATCCCTAAATTCTCTCCACTTCTATAGCAGTTACAAATTTTGAATTTATTTTGATTTCAGTATGTATTAGTTATTTTTTAATAATAATTAATATAATATTTGTAGAAGTTTGCCTTTTCTATTGTCGTTGTATTTTTATTCGTCTTTTTCCTTCTTTGGTTAATAGTTGTTTTATTTTTCTATTATTTCCAAATCACTGTTGGGTTTGATATTTGTATTTGATTTCTTTACTTTTATTTATAAAACTCACCTCGTGTGTATGATTAAAAAATATATATAATACTTGCAAATTGTTCATAATTTGCGTTGGTTATGGATTCTAACAACTAATCATTCATTAAAATTGATTAGGATTCTTATATTACTACTAATCTTCTGATTATCTCATAATAATATTAGTTTTAATTTCATCAAAATTTCATACGATTTAATATTTTTCTCTTTATTCAGATGTTTTTCATAAACAAATTTCTTTCATGAATTGTTTTTGTTCATATATCTAATTGATAACTTAATTCTTATTTATTGTGATGCATTTATGTATACATATTATTTCAGATTAGGTACATCCTTTTTTAACAGCCTTATTGTATCAGATACATTATGATCGACCACAAAATCATACATTGTGAAAGCATATGTATCTTTCAAGGCAAACAATATGACACTCATCAATTTAAACGAGATACATAGATAGTAATGTATCATGCACTATTTTTTTAGATATGATACGTAAATTCAAATTTATACTAAATGTATCCATTACTAGCAACTATCACACTGTAATGTATCAATCTCTAATTAACATCTTATGAGCAACAACTACTTATTTAATGTATCTAGTATAAATACAATAATGATACATACATAGTAATATATCATGCACTAATTTTTTAGATATGATACGTAAATTCGAATTTATACTAAATGTATCAATTACATAACAATTACCACGCAGTAATATATCGATCTCAAATCTAACATCGTATGGGCAACATTTATTTATTTAATGTATCTAATACAAATATAATACTTATAAATTTAAACAAGATACATAAATAATAAAATGCTAAATAACAAAAATATTCATGATGTATCTTCTCGGATCTTCAATAAACTAGGAGAATAATTTTGAATCTCAAAATTTTCAACAACTTTGAATCAAAATAGAAAGGATATTCGATGAACTTGAAGATTCACAAAAGAAATCATTTGTCCGACAATAATTCTATACAATCTTTCATAACTCACCTCTTTCAAAAATATTGACAATTTTTTTTATAAAACAGAGAGAACGATGAACAAGCAGAAGAAATTTAATTTTTTATTTTTTTTGTTTGTTGCACTATAGGATTTTGAATTCTTGACAATGATTTGAATGAAATAACGTAATTTATGGGATATTCATTTAGTTTTCAGCTTTTTTACCCTTAATTAGTGCAACAAATGGATACTATGAGATTTTAAATTGATTTTACACCTTTTTTTTCCTTAATAAATGCAACAGATTGATGCATAATGTATCAACAATAATGTATTCGGATCCTTAATTATGTATTTGTAATGCCTGAAAATATGGGATTCATGTAATTATAAATATAATAGGGATAGAAAGTAATTAAAATTTTTACACTATGATATTTATGTAAGTTATACTAATTTTTTCTATATTGAGATTCCAATTATTATTATTATTATTATTATTATATTAATCGAAAGTCAGTTGTACCAACCCATAAACACATCTCAATAACATAACCTTCAACTTTTAGGGGAAATAGCCCAAGTATTAAGAGCCTGTTTGGCTCAGCTTAAAAGCTGGTCAAACTGACTTAAAAGTTGGTTTTTGACTTATTTAGCTGTTTGGCAATACTCAAAACAGCTTATTTTAAGTTAAAAAAAAAAACTTATTTTAAGCCAAAAGTTAAAAGCTGGGGTAGGGGTGCTTTTTTTTTTTTTAGCTTATAAGCTGTTTTAAGTTGACCACATTTTTATCTTTTTGTGCTTAATATTTTTGTACAATCTCCAAATTACCCATATAACCCTAACATTTCTTTCTTCCATTTTTCCCTTTTCACGTTTGACATAACAATTTCAGCACTTTTATCCAAACGCATAACTGCTTATTTTAAAAATAAGTTTCAGCACTTTTAAAAATACTTTTTTAAAGCTGTTTTTATTAAGCCATCCAAACGGACCCTAAGTGTGTATTATTTAATATTATGTTTGGTAGGAATTTTGGATCAATCCATGGATTAGTTATACACCCTACATGGTATTAGAGGGTGTATAACTAATACCTTCCATTTGGTGGTATTAATTCTGGGACTAATCTAGGTAAATACAAAAATACCCTTCAAATCCCTTTACTCATTTTGTTTATTTTCTTGATTTTATATTTTATATTTATACTAACAAATTAATTTAAAAAAAATTAGTTTGCAAATTTTATTGTTTAGATATAATTTTTTGTTTCTGAAACATGAGTTATTTAATCTACTTATTATTAATATAAACTATGATAACCCGACTAATATGCTAATGTTGATGTATGAATTTAAGAATAATTTAAAAGTCAAATATTCTCTCTTAACGGAAGTTCATTAAACATTACACAAATAGTCTAATTCAAGAGCATATATATCTATAAATAAAACATCTTGAGTATAAAAATAGTTTAATTAATTTTGCTTTATCTATTGTTTATTTTTACTTTATTTTATTTTATGATAAAAAGTTTTTTTTAAGATTTGTTGATACAAAATAAAGTTAAATAAATTTTCTCTATAAATTATTATAGTTGTGTGACCTTTTGAGATATTAACTCCAATTTATTAGATGACAATTATTTACTTTCAAATAATTTAAGTGAGAAAATAGTGAACATGACAATAAAGTTTTTATTCTCCTAGCTGGTTAAAAATGTTATAAAAAATATTGTCTGTCAATTATCTACCTTGACCCAATTACATGAAATAGAAAATCTCATAATAACTCAAGGGTATAATTGAAAAGAATTTTTTTTGTAGAGTTTTAAACCACACAAACTAGTTAAGAAACAATGAACCAAACACTTGATAATAATAATCCATGCATTACTAATCCCTTCATTACCAATCCCTGCAATACTGACCTCAGCATTACTAATCCCTACATTATTGATCTTTATACATCATTAGTTTTATGCTTTTCATGATTTACCCTCAAACCAGCTACCAAATGCAATATTGCAAATGTGTCTGGAACCACATTGATGTCCACGCAAACCATCATGCAACTAACAAATGGTATTATAAATTTGGAACACAAATACTAAGGTGTCGTTTGGTGTATAAAATTAAAGAAAAATTACATAATTAGATATACTCCACTAACATATATACTATTATTACATACATTTCAAAATATGTACATATTTTACCACTAATAAGATTCTTTCTATCATATATTGTAGAAGATAAACTTCGATACATATATTTTTGCTATAAAATATACTAAATTGACGAGCAAAATAGGAGGAAGGCGAGCGAGATTTGTTATCTATCCCAGATGTATGTGAATCACATTAGATACACATATTTGGTGTGATACCTGGATATAGTGGCAAGTACAATATTTTGTATATCCTAGATACATGCGAGTTCACTTTGATACAATGTATCTAGAATAAATTATACATATTTTGATCTCATATATCCCTAAATACATGTATCTCGACATATTTGAACGTATTCGGATGTACCAAAATTTGGTTAGGTATATAATACCACAAACTAGAATGTATCTAAGTAATTAGCTCCTAAACTAGTGGGATTTATGTAAGTTTTCCTAAACTTAATACGGTGTTTTGGTTTACAATTTAGAATCCCATATAACTAATACATATATAAGTTATCAAGAAATATGTATATTATTTTATGTAGGTAGAAAGTAGTATTCTCAAATTAATATGGTACGTGTTTGGTTTTCATGTATTCTCAAACGCCAATATGTATATAAGGGATCGTTTAGATAGTTGATTAGAGTTATGCATGTATTAATAATGTAGGGATCAATTATCTGTGAGTCTATGTACAATTTTATACAGATATTAGTTATTCAGGGACTAGTTATTCATCTATTAATTAGTTGTACATAAACTAGTTATTCCACCTTCTATCCTGTATAAATGTATAATAGAACATAATTTTTTTGCAGTATGCGGGTTTCTGAATTGTTAATCAAAGATCGTATTGATTTCATACGTGAATAACTTATTTCTATCTACCTACAAACATCGTATAACTCATACAAAAATTAATATATAACTAACTTGTTTCTTATCTAGCTACCAAACGATGTCCGAATAACCAATCTATTCATACTTAATATATGTATAAAATAATACCTACACGTTCTCATAATTAATCACCATACTATTAATCATGTATTACTCTAATCAACTACCAAATGATCGTATCGACTTTTTGAGGTCTTGTACCAGCAGCATTGGTGTTGAATAAATTTGCAACAATGTTGAAGGAGTGCGATACCGCTAAAGAAAGTAATTTTACTGGATACATTGTATTCACTAATAAACCTAAAATTAGAGATGTAGGTGAGTTTTTTTTTTTTTAAAAAAAAAAAAAGTTCATCATCACATAAAAAATCCCTCACTTCCTTAAGAAGATGGATGCAATTCCAGGTTTACCAATAATAACAACAACATATAGAGTGAAATCTTATAAATACAATCTGAAAAGAGTAAGTGTACATAGATCGATCTCATCACTATCTTATATATGTAAATAGGTTATTTTCAAAAGACCCTTAGCTCAAATGTAACAAATCCAAGTACAAGGAAGAAGAAACCAATGGAAAAAATAGCAACTAATAAGAGGGGCAGAACAAATTCTATAAAAAAGGACTAAGAACAACAAAATTGTGTGATGATTGAAACACAATAAACAACAGATGATGATAGATATCCAATCAAAAACTATAATAATACAACTAGTACAATGGCGAAACACCAGTAAGTCTAAATTCTAGGGAAGCAAGACAATACTTTACTACCTATGCGATTTTTGGGATTTCATGTAAGTTGTTATGAAGATCTATATTCGCTCGGTGATGTATATTTGTGTATCTCATGTATATTATGTGTATCTATAGAAAAATATTTCTTGATATATATATGATATACTGGTGTTATGGTTTACTGTGTGTCCTGTATGGTGATGAAATGAGAACTACAAGTTCTGTGATTGGGGATCGAGGTTATTGATATGTGTTAATTACTCAACGTAATGATAGTTTAATAATTACATATGTTGTCTAAGTTTCGATCAAGATACAATGTATTTGATGGGCCATGTGATTGTATTTGTGATACACTATTTCTCTTGATCACCCCTCTCCTTCTGTGTATGCATGTATTTCACAATTTTATATTTCTGTGTATACAATATCAAATTCTACGAGTATATCCAATATCAATTTTGAATACATGTATCTTACTATATATGCAAAAGCTTGTATCAATTTCTATGAGTATATCAATGAATTGAGTATATCAATTTCACAATAAGCAGTGCAATTATATCCAATACATATTTCATCCAATGTATCTAGCATAACTTCATCAATATATCTGATATCAAATTAATTTAGTGTATCTAGTATCAGTTTATCCTATGTATTCTGTATCTTACTATATATGCAATTGTATCAATTTCTATTGAGTATATCTATGTATCAAGTATATCAATTTCACAATTATCAGTGCAATTATATCCGATTACTAAATTCATTCAAATGCTTTCCACTTCTGTTGTAAAGGTGGGGGGAAAATCACTTTTTATAAAAAAACAAATGCAGTTGTGAGAAAAATAAGTTTCTGTTTGGTATAGAGAAAAATATTTTTTAATATTTTCATGTTGGTCAAAAATGTTTTTGAAACGTTCTATTTATATTTTAATATTAAATTGGAGTCAGTTCTTTAACTACGAATTTTAAATAACTTAATTACTTTGATTTAAATATCATTATTATATTTTTTTGATAGGTATAAATTAATATATCAACAACTCAATAAACAAAATGTGAAACTATTTTTCTTCTTCTTACATACAACATGAGGTGCTGCAGCTTTACAACCAATCCTCTATTTATAGCTCCTATATATGTCTAGGCAAACCACATAATGAATGAATATTGAAGTTGTTAAATATAATTACATAATTTTTCCCTATAATTGATCTCATAATTATAGCTATTCTTTTCAAGTCTTTTCCCTAATTTTCAAAGCCTTTACAACTCCTAATCTTTTCTCTAATTTTCATATTTGTCGCTAAACAGCTCGTAGCTAATTAGATTTTCATATAATTTACCGCTAACGTCGAATTCATTGTACTTTCTAAAAATATGAACTGAGGTCTTGGAAAATAATATTGTGTAAATTGATTTATTTTTTTCCCCTCTAAATCATGATCCATATCCTATAAAGAAACCTAGTTCAATTGGGAGTGGTTTTCTTGATTTAAGCACAAATGATTTATATAGATATATATATATATATATAGATGCAAAAAGTGTGACTTGATGTATGAACTATTACCTATATAACTTATTTTAACTTGTAGTATGTAACTAAATTTATTTCTAGGTTGTTAGAATTACTAATTATGAACTTACTTGGTAACTTTGGTGTGTGTGTATATATATATATATATATAATAACTTTCATTTAATTTTTAAATTCAATAAATAAAAATGAATATCTGATTTTAACAAAAGCAAATGCGGGACAGGTTTATATAGATTCAAGATTCTAGCTCTTATAGATTAGTGGATTCTATTAACAAAATAACAATTTGTAAATATTGTATAGATTTCTTAAAATAAATACTATCTGAACCAAAGTAAATAAATTTGATTGAATAGCTGACGAATTTCGCTCTTGATTATTACTCCCTTCGTTTCATTTTATATGTTAATTTTTTAATTCAGTTACATTAAGAAATGATTTAACTTTACTCTTCTACCCTTATTTAATATTTTCTTAAGTAAACTTTACTAATAAATGACAAAAATAATTAACTATTTTATTAAGGATATAATAGGCAAAATATGATCATTTATGCATAAATTTTATAACGCATAATACATAAACATGACCTTTAACTTGACGTCAGCTGACAACTATGACCTATAACTTTGGGTGTCCACAAGTAGACACTTAAACTTGTATAAATAGATCAAATAGACACATTCGTCCTACATAACACTATACATGAAAATTTTGTGTTCTACATGGCGTCCTACATGTATTGTGTCATGTAGGACACATCTACCTACTTGTTCACTTTCCCTATAAGAAGAGTATAAATTACATGGAGATTTTTCTGAGAATTAGTATGAAAATTTGCAGGAAAATAAGTTTCTTATGGATTTTCATACTAAATTTCAAGAAAATCCCCATGTAATTCACACTTTTTCTTGTAATGTTTTATATAAGTTTAAGTGTCAGCTTGTGCACACTCAAAGTTGGAACATTAATTATCCGTTTATTTCAAGTTAAGATCATATTTGTGTATTATGTCATTTTATAAAATATCAAATATTATAATTCGACTATTTATAGAAAAAATGACATATAAAATGAAACGTAAAGAGTATATTGTGAACTAGACCAAGAGGGCATATTGTAAACAAATAAAAAGTGGATGAGGTGAGTAATTAGGAGTAGTACATTGTCACAACTCACATGGCGTGGGTTTTATTATGTAGAACTTTATTTGTGCCCCAAAATAAGAGGTTGTCTCATGTGATAAAAAGTGAAAAAGAGACTGAAAAGTTAATGATGAGTGCATGAGAAGTGAAGCCAACCACAAAACAACACATAAAACTTTGCATTTTTTTAAAACCAAAATTAAAACTAAAGATACAAAATTTGAGTAATATGTATAAAGCAATAGTGTAACCTTGAAGTTAGGGAAAAATCCCTTTATATAATGTTACTTTTGTAAGAATATACCCTTTCACGCTTTTCTTTACTACTTGTATTGCTATTTACTGAAAACTATGCAAAGTATGTTTGCGTCTTGGTGAAGTCAATGCTCAAAAATATCTTTTTCAAAAAAAATATAATTACTAATTTATTTTTTTCCATATTTGATAAGTGAGTAAAAGAATTTATCATCTCAAATGTATTTATACATGTAATTTAGAGAAATACTATGAGTTGGGGTTGACAATGATGAAAGGGTTGGAAATCAGAGGCGAAGTCAGGATTAAGAGTTTAGGAGTTCTAAATTTTGTTAATAACCTTCGATCAATTTTGTTAAAGGTTCACAAATTAATATACATATATTTAATTAATTTTCTAATACAAATATAAAGTATACCAAAAAAGTTATTGAATTCATCTGAACCCATGAACCCACTAAGTTTCGCCTCAGTTTGAAAACATTGAAAGGTGGGGAAAAAAATGAATTTAGAATGCATTTTATAAAACTTTAATTTTCATTACTCCCACTAGGGAAGTAAATTTTTCTAATTTTTTAAGATACTATTTAAGAAAATATTTGGATCAATTAAATATTACTCATACTCTTATGGTTCTTCAAGAAAAAAGACATCACAAACATAATTTATTTAAAAGCAATGAATTTAATTCAACCCATAAACTTGTCATAAATTTGTGTTCACTCTCGTACATATTTGATTCACAAACAAATAAAAAGAAGAAAAGTTACTAAGAAGAAAAAAATGAGTCTTGACAGTTCAAATGAAAGTTTTTTAGACTAGCTAGGTCGAGGTACATATAAGAGGAACGATCACAAGTGGACAACCAAACTAAAATGTTGATAGAAATGAAGTAAATGAGATATAGTTGAGTGACAACATATATATAACTTGTTGTCAAATATTGCATAATATTCAAATCAAACAAAGTTTTAGAAGCCTGAAAATTCTTCTTAATAGTCAACAGTACTAGGGTTGAGTACACACTAAAATAATTAAGATCTAGTATCATACTATAGTACATAAGAAAAAATACTCATAAAATGGGAGTTGTTTTCCTAGCTTTTTTGATCTTCTTACTAAGATCTGCTAGTAAAGATGGAGGAAACAATGATTCTACTTCATTATAAACATCAAGAAACACTCTTTCATCTTGATGATCATGATGTGATCTTCTCTTTGTAACTTGAATGGTCTTTTTCTTCTTTGGAGCTGGTGGACAAATCATCAATTCTATAGTACTTCTAACATGTTTCGGAGATGTTGGAATCTTTTTTGTATTATCCTTCTCAAAGGAGGGGATAAAGTCTACGTGTTGTACTCTACCTTGTCCAGACTCCACTTCTGGAATTACACTGGAGTTGTTGTTGTAATCCTTAACATTTTCTTCAAACAATTCATTTTCTTCTTTCTTGTCTTGTTGTTGTTGTTGTTGTTGTGTGTCATGTTGTCTATGAACTTCTTGATTTTGAGTTACTTGAGCCTCTTGTGTGTTTTGTTGGGGTGAATCTTGATACCCATCTTGAAAATTTAGAAAGGGTCTAGATGACAAGAGATTGCATTTTGGAAGAACCATGAGGGAAGATGATGATGATGTTGAAGAAGAATTGAATTGTGAGCACATGAATGTTGTGTATTTGAGTATATAAGTTGGAAGTCAATGGAGCAATTGATGAGATAGAGATGGAGTAACTCTAAAGACAAGTAGAAGAAAGAAATGAACTCAAAAAGATATGTATGTGGAGTGACTCCAAAGACAAGAAGAAAAAGAAGAAGAAGTAAACTCAAAAAGATATGTATGTGGAGTGACTCTAAAGACTTTGAGAGTGATGCTCTTAGAGAAAAAATAGACACCTTAGAAGAATGAAGGTATAGATATAGAGGGTGGGGAAGGGATATAATGATGGGATTCAATTTTGAGTATAAGTTATACAAAACTATATAATTGATAGTTACTCTGATCTGATAATTATTATTTTCAAAACATATCTTCTATCTTGATCAATATTTGTTAATATATTAATCACTTATTTTTTAGAATTAATATTTATTATTTGTTGAATAATTATCTACATTATTTTTTTAAAAAAATAATATAATAATATAAATTTGTTTTACTACATTTGTCAAATTGTTGGACAATATCTTAGTGAAATTCTTTTTATTTTTGGACTTTATTAGCTTTTTCCAACATTTTGGATGTGTGTGAGAGAGAAAAAATGTTGAAGTTGTTCCTTGCATAATAGTCCTACTTCGGCGAAGGATCCAATGCAAATTTTTATCTTTTTCTTTTTTAATTTTTCATTTTAAAAATAATTTACAACTAAGTCTTTTTATTTATTTTTCCATTTAAAAAATATTTTAGGGACGATTAGTCAGAGATTAAGTAATTAATAAAAATCTTAAGTGGATCACTTTTGTATTTTTGCGAACTTCGAGGCATCTAGGCACGTGCTTGCCTCACGCTAAAGCCATCTTATGTCAACTTAAATTTATTGGTGCTATAGTTAAAAATTTCGTTAAGAATATTCAAAATTTAATATTATGTATGTGAAATAATTTTTGATCTATATATTTTTTTTATATTAATAGTATAAATTTTTTTGATAAAAGTTATTTGATCGATCATCTTAAATTATATGTAGTTACATTAATACTCTCAAATTCAGTTATGCTATTGGCTTATGTTCTTCATATACTATTCGGAATTACTTTATAAAATTAGATCGACATTTTCACATATTATGGATAAGGAAGAAGATATTCCTATTTTTTCCCATGAAAAATCTTTTGAATTTCCACTATTTATTCTCTAAATTATGATTTGGATTATTTCAATTTAAATGAATTTAATTAATTATATGCTATATTGATATTGTTTGTTTATATTTTTAGTTCAATTTAATCTATAACAAGAATATACTACGTTATTTTAAAAATTATCATATCAAAAAGTTATTTGCTGCTCAAGTAAACTTATTCTAACTATGTAGAAACTATACATTAAAAGTAAAAGAATTTCAAATTGTATTTATTCTTTTGCATCGAAATCTTAGAATAATGATAGGTAAAATTATTTTCATCTAATTTATAAATTACAAAATTAAACTATGAAATATCATTTATTAATATTTCAGTAAGATGTGTTAACTCTTTGTGAACATAAAGCGCTTCGTGATGGAGGCACAAATTAAAAATTTTAAAATTTATGAGAGTTCTTAAAATGATATTTAGTTAATATATAATAATAATAATAATTAGATTCATAATTATTTTTAAACAAGTCCCTCCTGCAAAAAAAAAAAAAATACAAAGCTCTGGCAGCACGATGGATAGTAAATCAAAATTCATGGAATCTAAGAATTTTGTCAAATTTATTGTACTTTTATAAGTTTCCATCAGAATGTTGGGTCAACCATTCCACATCATTACTAAACAAAAATGAATGCTAATATAAGTTTAAAGGCCTAATTCAATCTTTACTGTTAATTAATTAATTAATTATATATACTGTTTAATGACCCCTCAAAGTAAAAGGTCATGATTTAGAAAATATAAAAAGGTATTTATAATTTGTTGCATCATTTTTACGGTCTAATAGTTTATTAAAGGCCGGTGAAATTAAATTCTTTATAATCAATCCTTCCTTCACAAACAGGTGTAGTGAATTCATAACTACTCGTTCATTCTTAATCAAGAAATTTCGAATTTGAGTCTTTGTTAGATAGCGCTTAACCCCAATATGAGACATTCTGATGCTGAATTTAGTCAGACTCTAATATGAATACTTCATTATAAACCTAGAAATACGCACACTTGATGATATTATATATAATTACCTATTCACTCCCTCCAAAACTTCCAAATTATATATTCAAGTCCAAGAGACATTCATAATTATAAACAACATAAGATTGTCTAGCTAGTGCTTTAGTCTTTAGTCTATACATAAATTAGATGCTCTCAATTTAAGTCAATTTTTGGCACATTCTTCATTCACATGGCCCAACACACACCATGTTTTATGTCTATGTCGCATTGTTATGTAGAATGGGCAACACAAACAACCACAACTACTCTCCCCATCACTCTTTAAGAGTATAGTGATTATTATTTTTAACTTTTGTGCATTATAGAGTATAATTTTTATATCATTAGTTTCTTTATTATATATATAATTTATTTAACAAGGCTTCGTACTCATAACTTTAGTGTGAAAAGTGTTTACTTTCTCTTCCTTGTCAGTGAATCGTCAATCAGTTTTGTTTCACAAGTATATACATATATGTATATAGAGTGAGAGAGAGTGAGAGAGTCAACTGAAAATTAGCTATCGATTAGTCTGAACTCACAACCCCACTTAGCTCTACCCTGCGTTCAAATTGTAAGATTGAATTCATTCTATCTAAACCCTACATGCAATCCATAGCTTCCCCTTTTGAGTTCAATAAATTTGTAAATAATATTTTACTATTAATTACCCAACAACTAATTAAATGCACGATAAAATAAACAAACCAATTTGATGTATTTTATATTAATTACTTTTACCTTCTAATTAGTCCAACATTCATGAACTATTCATAACCCTAGAACAAGAGAACTTAGCCGCTCATAGTCATAATAAAAATTTCTAAAAATGCTAAAAATCACCAAAATTGCTTTTTCCATGTTTATCCTTTGCTAATCTCAATATCCGTTTAATAAATGTTTTTATGGACTATTTATATACGTAGGAAAAGTCCTATATTGAATATCCAAGTCCAAAATAAGATAAAAGAAAAGTTGAATTTCGAAAATAACCTGTAACCACCTAGCATCGCGGTCTAATAGGCCGCGTCGTGAACCTCCTTCAACTTCAATAATCGTTCTTTCATTTTTATTAGCCTCGCACATTGCTTCTAAGTGTTTGAGTAAATTCTCACATTATTTTCCTTCTTAAAAAGAAATTTTCCATCTTCAAAGTACACCTATGTGCATCATTAAATTCCAACTATGGCCAACACTTAATAATCATCATCATTTGGGCATGTTTAATACATTAATATATCACAAAAAATTGGTAGAAATAGACCTCACACTTTGTACATAAGTCAATACTCATAACATGAGATGCTTTAATCCTAGTCCCTATGAATTTTTTCCCCAAAAGCCTCATACAATTAATTAAGAATATATAGTTTCTATCTTACGTGTAGTTTTTCAATCTTTTCAACTATTAATATAAAATTTCGCTCCCACACCCATAATATTAATTTTAATATAATTCGATAACCTCAAAAATACAACAAATTATAATGTGCTATGTTAATCAATAGATTAAATTATAATATTCAGTAGCATACAAAATCTTTAATCCTAATGATTATTATGTGTTTTCTTGTCTATTTTTGTGATATATATATATATATATATATATATATATATATGCATGCTAAGCTTAGGATTCTTGTCTTGCTACCTATTTCCTCTGTCCCTAATTACTTGTCCACATTTCGTTTTTTAGTTATCTCTAATTATTTGTCTATTTTGACAAATCAAGAAAGGACAAAAAAAATTGCCCATTATACCCTCATTTTTGAAAATGGTAAAACTAATTTTTAATTCATTCCTTTCATAATTAATAGGAGTAAAATGATAAACTCACTATATAGGTATATCAATTCAAAAATTGACAAATAATTAGGGACAGAAAGAGTATATATTATGTTCATGCTTAGGATTCTTTGGTTAAAGAAGGATCCAATATTCATATTGAGGCTTTTGACTTTTATGGCTTGGTTTTTAGATGATATTTTTTGAATTTTTGTTACTCTATAGTTGTTTTCCCATGATTATTGTCATCATCTCATGAAAAACGAAAGAAATCATGGAGTTTTATGACTTATGAATTAATTTATTTTTTGTATAGAAAGTGGAGGGACCCTAAATATATATTGCTTGGATTTCACCATCATGAATATTTGAGCCATGAGAGTCTGCAAAAAAGAAAAATTAAAGTATGTTTGGTGGTTAATATTCCAACATTTTTCTATGCCTTTTTCCCTCTTTTCTTGATTTGCATCATTCTCTTTTTTTTTCACTTTAGTTTACCTTTTTATTTTAATTATATTCCTTATTCTATGTTTTTATGTTGCAATAAATATTTTGTTCCATCTAAGAAATTTTTATTTTTTCATTTATATTAAGATGTTCGAATCTGAGTGCATATTGTCTCGAATTCTGAATCCTAAATTATAATTAAAAAAATTAATATTGAAATGTACATAATTTATTTAATTGTAAGTATAATAAATATAAAATTCAAATAGAAAATAATTTACTATTAGAAAAATATAAATTTGATAAAATAAAAGCATTATTGTTTTTTTAAAAAATTATTTATTTCTGTTAGTGAAGATGGAAATAAGTTGTATTGGTGATGGTGGTGTATTGGTGGTCATGGTTGATGTTAATGAGTAATAATTGTGATGGTGATATTGTAAAAATAAAAATGCTTGATGTTATAATAAATAACGTGATAATCTTTTAAATCGATTTGATTATATATATATATATATATATATATATATATATATATTCAAGATTCAAGAATTCGTTTATAAAAAATAGTCCACTTTTAGAAAAAAAAACAAATCAATTGTTTAATTATGTAGACTTGAAATAGTGCTAACTAAAAAATAATTAATGCGTAAAAAGGTACTACACTAATGTGTCTGATATAGGGTCCGTTTGGATGGGTTTAATAAAAGTAGCTTTAAAAAAGTATTTTTGAAAGTGCTGAAATTTATTTTTAAAATAAGCAGTTATGTGTTTGGGTAAAAATGCTGAAGTTGCTATGCCAAACGTGAAAAGGGAAAAATGAAAGAAATAGATGTTAGGGTTATGTGGGTAATTTGGAGATTTTATAAAAATATTAAGGGCAAAAAGATAAAAATGTGGTCAACTTAAAACAGCGTATAAGCTAAAAAAAAAACACCCCTACCCCAGCTTTTAACTTTTGGCTTAAAATAAGTTTTTTTTTTAACTTAAATAATCTGAATATTGTCAAACAGCTAAATAAGTCAAAAATCAGCTATTAAGTCAGTTTGATCAGCTTTTAAATTGAGCCAAACATGCTCATAATGAGCCGTGGGGTATATATGATGGGGTTTAGAAAAATAATATTTTCTATATTTTGTGTTGTTTTTAACTTTTGTCGAAGTTAAATATTTTTTTTCATTCGACATAAAGTTCATATAATTTCTTATCATTAAAAGGCAAATCCTATAATAAAGTGCTATATACTTATCTGTTTTGCTAAAATTATTTATTTTGTCTTTTATTTATTCATTTGAACCGATCAAGAAAATTTCATTTATTTTCTTTCCATACTCATTGTATCACATAATAACATTAAATAATAATAATCAAATTTAAAATTCTAAAATATAATTAATAAAGCTCATTTAGTAAAATAAATACTACTCCATAAACATTCTTTTTAAAGAAATAGTTAAGTCAATATAAGTTTGAGTAAAATAGTACGAAAAGGTGTGTGTAAGACACACCTACATTATCTTATGAATTGAATCTTATAACAATAATTTTTAGTGTTAATAATTGAATTCTAAGTATAATATTTATAAATATTTAACAAATTTTTATAAATATATTATTTAAACAAAAATTACTAAATTTAGCTTACTTCATACCAAAATTATTAACTTTGTACCTTACTCACAACACACACATATATATATATATATATAAAAGATGGGACATAAATAATTGCATTTGAAGGTCATGCTTAATTATGTTGTTTCTTCTAATGATCAGTATTCCTACCCTACCCATCCTTAACAATCATATCATCCATTTATCCCCTTTATTTCAACACCCTTTTTTATTCCTTGATTTTCTCAAAATTATAAAGAAAAAAGGTATATAAATTTTTGATGATGAACAGCTAAAGATTATCACCTCACATTTACCAAAATGGATCTTGTCTGAATTTTAATGAAATATATTGAGTTGATTTAATTTTGTTTTACTGTAATATTGGTTAAATTAATTTTAACAAGAGAAATATGACTATATTTTGAATGAAGATTATTGTCTTGATTTGAAATGATAAAATTAATTTATAAAAAATAAAAGTATAATTCGTTAACTTATTTAAGTTTGAATTGATCATTGACCTGCTCATTTTAATATGAATCGATATATAGCTTATATTTTAAAAATATTTTTTTTAGGTTTGTGCTTTCTCAAAGTCAACTTATTATTGTGGTGATGTAAATATCGAAGGAGAATTGTCTCATTAATTTCTTCTCTTTTTGTTGGTTTTAGAAACACAAAATTCATTCATTACTTAACGTAACAATATTCGTTTGCTTAAAGGAGCAAAATTATACATTTATGTGTTTAGTCAAATAAGATGAAAAATGTGGGGATCAAAAGAGAGATGAATGGAATAAAAACTTTTGCATGCAGTATTATCATCGTTTTGATATTTTTCGAGAAAAATTATGATATATATGATTCGATTAATTAGTTTTTTAATATAATCGAAATATATATTACATATAGAAAAGTTATTCATACATATTGTTCGGTTAACTAATTCATGCATATATTGTGCATAGATATGTATATTATATACCTAATATATAGGGGAACTATACATAAATATATCATATACTGAAATACTCATTCTCTTATAAATAATTACAGTCCATACCCACTCATTAATTAAGGTTGATATTTTTTGCTTAACTGATACTAAATTGTTTCTTGTTCAAAATTTACTCATTAGTCAATGATACTATAAGAGTATATATATTATTGTGGTATTATTAAGATTTTTTTTTCAGAAATTACTCATTAGTCAATAACAACAATTACTCATTAGTCAATGATACCATACTCTTAAATAAATAAATAAAAATATGTTTTTTTTAAAAAAAAAACATTTTTAACTAATTAAGTAATAATAAGGAGATGTTTGAACCAAAGAATTGACAGCAAAGATATTTTTAAGCCAAATTAAAAATAGAAAGCGTTATTGTTTTATTTGACGTAATTTGAGTACATTTCTTTTACCCTTTTCTATTAAATAAATATAAATACATATTTTCTAATGAATTAAATTTTCAAATAAAATAATCACACTTTAACGAATGGAAGTCTAATAGAAATTCGTTTATCAATAGTTTCTTAGACATCACGTTAGATAAATCACTATCTCTTTTATTGTTCTTATGTACATTATTGTTTAGATTTTATTATAATGATATCTTTTATGTCTTTTGAGTTTACTTTTAATAAACATATACAATATGAATCTTAGATAATTCATTTTATTTTAAAATATATAGATATAAAAATAATCCAAACTCGACAGGAAACAACTCATTAAAATTGACACAATTATGTTCCTATCCAGTTGCACAAAATTTTAAATAAATTTTCAATGATGATTACATCACATCTCTTCATATAAAAAATGTATTAAAATCATACTATATGCTTTGCAATCATACATATGAAGAGAAAAATAAAATTAAAAAAAAAACAAAAGAAGGTGTCTTTAATTTTGGAATCACATGCATGAAACTAAAATATAACAAGTCGATTAATTTAATGAATTTATTAAATTTTTTATTTGAATATTTTTGCAGTGGGATTCACAAAGGTCCTCACCACGTTAAGGTCAAGTGCATCTCATGATTTTTATTATCTCAATGTAAGATCTAAACTTTGTTTTAAAAAAATAATAATAATAAGATTCTCATCATTGGCTACATTTAACATACTATATTAGTACAATTAATGAGAATATTCCAAGTACATAACTTTTGGGTTTTTTAAATATACCCTGTTTTATGGCCTATTTGGGTAATTACTTAAAGATTATCTTGAAAATTTCAATTGGTAATAGTATCAAATATCCTTACTATTTGTTCATGCAGATTATATAGATAAGTCTTTAAAAATGATTTTCTTTGGATGTTCGATATTTTCATTAAAGTCTGACTAATTCCAAACACGAAATATTTAATTAAAAAAAAAATTACCATTCACTGCACGTCTGCACCATATACTTTAGGCACAATACATACATTGAACCCTAAACTTGGTTTCAAATTTTAACTTTCATCTCCAACTTTCATAATGCACAAACAGACAGTTTAACTATCCAACTTTTAAATAAATAAGCACATGACTCCTAAATGGCACAATACACGTAGAATACCACTTAGGACAAAAACTGCCATGTAGGACGACATGTAGGACATGTGTGTCTATTTGTTCAACTTTATACAAGTTTAAGTGTTTATTTGTGCACATCCAAAATTAAAGGACATAAATATAATTTGAAGCAAAGTTAAAAAGTACATTTATATATTATGCCTATACTTTTATTGGTGTTAAGTCTTACGAGTTATATTAAAGATAAATCAATAAAGATGGTATTTTGTTTTTTAAAAAATGGGCTTACATTATTAAAACTATTCTTTTATTTATATATTAGATAAATTTGCGAAGTATGACAATAATGAGCAATAATTGACATAAAAAAGTTTATTTTCAAATGCCATTTGATAACCCAAGTCAAATATTTATATTATATATCTAAAAGATTCGACACTCAATATCAAAAAAATATTTTCTTTTATATTAGATAAATTTTCAAAGTTAGGAGCAAATAATTTTTGACCAAAAAAAACCTCATTTGCATATGACATTTGATAACCAAGTTAAATATTTATATCAAAAAGATCCCACACTCAATATCAAGAAAAAAAAAACTTTAAAATCACACACAAAAAAAAAATTCAGTATCCCCTCCCTCCTAATGTTTTTACAAAATAAAAGTGAACATTTTTTTACAAATTTATTTACTTCCTTTTTGCCAAATCTCTTTAACTTTTAGCAAAAAATCTTTCAATATTTTCTAATAAATCTCCATTAGTTATTGATTTCATGTTGGTGTTGCAGTGTCCATTTTTCTACATTTGGGTTTTATGTCAAATTTTTTTATGATAAAAGAGTTTTAAAACATAAGTTTGATTCGCGATTTGTGTATCTGTGATTTATCTCGGTAGGATAATATTGAGTTTTATCATGAACTTATTAAGGAGTTCAATATCCGTTTTGGAGGTGTTTGGAGACGCTTTGAGGCGACTTTGATTTAATTTCACATTAAAATCTTGAGTCTGAAAATGACTTTATTTGTATATTTGTCGTCACGATCCAGACCATCGTGATTTATACCCACGTTAATTAATTCTCCAGTGGGAAAACCATTACTACTACTCAACTAAGCAATTAATAGAAACTACGCATTTAAAGATACGAAAGCAGGTTTAATTGACTAAATGAAATCACGAAGTTTCCACAAAATCCAAGGTCAAACAAAATAACTGATGTGGAAGTTCAACCCATAGAACTGAAAGTCATTATACCAAAACTCTAATGATCAACAAGTCTACAAACAAAGGGATGCAAACCCGAAAGCTAAAACTAACAGCCTAAATAAATAATCTGAGCCCGAAAAGAGTGGACTAAATAAGGAGGATCCATTGCAACCTGGAAGAACTAGCTCACCCTTGAATCAAGTCTCTATCAGTTATTGCCTAGCTGAGCGTCAATAGCTGCCTGAAGATTTGTATTCAACAAATAACGAACAAGTGCAGTATCAATACACAACCATAATGTACGTAGGATCACACAGCCACCCCAGTGAGCGAAACATAGGCAAGAAATTACAACACACATATACAAAATACGCAGATCATTATCATTTCAAGAGCAACATACAGTTTCCAATATGAACGACAATTAGACATTGATAACTATCAAGAATCTAAATTCTACAGATTGTAAAACGGATTAGGAGAGTAAAATCTTTACCTTTAGCGCTAAAAGTCATGGGAATTGTCAAGAAATAGCCTGTGGTCGTCTCTTAGCTCTCAAGAACGAAGGTTTGTAGAAAATAACGATTTTGAGATTATTCCCCCAACTGAAGTAGCGACTGGCCCACTACGGCAGATCTCATCCAACCACCGCGGCCCCGCCCTGACAGAATTAAACCTGCCCTGGCGACTTGCACGGAGACAGAAGCTCGAAATTTGAGTTCCAAGATTCCAGTTCACAACATGTCTTCGACCCTTGACGTTCAGAAACTACCCTTTCACGCCAAGATCTTTCAGCCCGAATTCGATTCCTAAAGTCGTACAGGCTCCTTAACGTCTTGACTATCCAATCAAGTGATCAACACAATCAGATCCCCCATTCATTATCAAATTTCCCAAGACCTTACCTATCTCAGATTTCATCCAAATCTGGACTAGGCTACAATTTTCTAACTCACTGCTCAAAAGTTTTCTTGCCCAATCTCTTTCTCCATTGGTTTTTCTATAACGACGAAAATAAGTCGTTACATCCATATTGTATCTCGTTTACATACATATGTATATCAATGTGTATTACACCATTTATTTTCTTTGATATATCAGTGTATCTCCACACTGAGATAAATGATATTGTGCAACAAATTCCACCGAGACAGTATCTATGCATAATTCTTTTAAAGGTAGATTATGCAAAATGTTCGTTGGGTTGAATTTCTTGCACAAAAAATGATTCACACTTTTTTTTACTTAAAATGACCAATCGTACATTGTTCTTACCAAATTGACAAGTTGCCATTTGGCCATTTTCTTTCTAATTTATGAAAAAGGAACTTTTATCTATTTTTTCTTGTTGTGCTATTTTTTTTAAAACGTTGTTGTTTAAATTTGTGTGTTGTACAATTCACCTCTCTCCTACTCTCTATCATATATCTCTCTCGTGTCTCTTCCAATCTTGCTCGCCTCTCTCCTCTCTCTCCCAATCTCGTTCGCCTCTTTGATCTCCTTTCTCTCCAAACCTCGCTTGCCATATATACAAATACATATGTATAAGATACAATTATCTAACCAATATACATATACAATTCACCTCTCTCCCATTTTTTCCCCTCTCCTCTCTCTCCCAGTTTAGCTCGCCTCTCTCCTCCTTATAACATGTAGCTACGAATTTTAATTATTCAACTATAGTTACGAAAAATAATTAGGCTATTTTTAGTGGCTATAGGTGAAAGTTCCCCAAATCGTTTATATAATATCAATATATGATATTCATACATCTCTATACAATATTGATATATTACATAGACGCTAATAATTATTTGTACACAAATCATATATACATGTTTATATATCATTATACAATATGGATGCACGTTTATGCAATATCGATACATTACGTAACTATTTAACGATATCGATACATTACATGTACAATACGTAAGACATAATTATTAGTATATTATATATTCATGTTTATACCCCTGTCAATCACAAAAAACTTTTTATTGTATTTTTAAATCAAAGAATTTTCACCAAATATTTAAATGGTCGAGCTTGATCAGTTTTATCTCGTATTGAAAAAAATAATAGATCAACCACAATCGATTTTTTTTCAAAAAAAATTAAAATCAAATAGAATTTTCTAAGGGATAAAACAAATTAAAAATTGAACCGTTTAAATGGGCTAAATAAGAGGAGAAGCCTAACCATAAAAAGTAGGACCTCATATTAATAAGTGACACGTGGCGATCATAGACAGTAACAAAGACCAAATATATACCAAAGAAAAATAACAGACAGCAAAAAATGTGGGAATTTTATTTTTTTAGCTTTTAAAAAGAAGACCATTTCATTGCCTTTTGGAATCGTTGAGTTTCATTTCAATTTTGCTTTGTTGATTCTTTTTTTTCTTTTTGAAAAAAAAAAATATTGTATTTGCACTCACAACCCAACAGTTTATTCCCCTCTCCCGAAAAGGTAATCTCGACGAATTTAGAATTATATGAAAATGATTCAATATCGTGTTTATTAATCGTTTAGTGTTTGGCATGAATTTAGAATTTAAAATTGTATGAGAATGATTCAAAATCGTGTCTATGGATATTGTAGATTAAACAATGGCAGATGGTGAGGATATTCAGCCACTGGTGTGTGATAATGGAACGGGAATGGTGAAGGTAAGTAGAGAGAAAGAAATTTTTTGAAATTTGAGATTTGAAATTGAGAAACTGGTAATTTTTTCTAGGCTGGATTTGCTGGAGACGATGCGCCACGAGCAGTGTTTCCTAGCATTGTTGGTAGACCACGTCACACGGGTGTTATGGTTGGTATGGGTCAAAAAGATGCGTATGTTGGTGATGAAGCTCAATCGAAACGTGGTATTCTATCTTTGAAATATCCAATTGAGCATGGGATTGTAAGTAATTGGGACGATATGGAGAAAATATGGCATCATACATTCTACAACGAACTTCGAGTGGCTCCAGAGGAACACCCTGTTCTTCTCACAGAGGCACCTCTAAACCCTAAGGCGAATCGCGAAAAGATGACTCAAATCATGTTTGAGACCTTCAACGCGCCTGCAATGTATGTCGCGATTCAAGCCGTACTATCTCTATATGCCAGTGGGCGTACAACAGGGATTGTCATGGACTCTGGGGATGGGGTGAGTCACACGGTACCAATCTATGAGGGATATGCTCTACCACATGCTATCCTTCGTCTCGATTTAGCTGGACGGGACCTGACGGATCACCTGATGAAGATCTTGACAGAGCGTGGGTACTCGTTCACAACAAGTGCTGAAAGAGAAATCGTGAGGGATGTGAAGGAAAAGCTATCTTACATAGCTCTCGACTATGAACAAGAGATTGAAACCTCAAAAACTAGCTCAAACGTGGAGAAGAGCTACGAGTTGCCTGATGGTCAAGTGATTACGATTGGTGCTGAACGTTTCAGATGCCCTGAAGTGCTGTTCCAGCCTTCCATGATCGGAATGGAAGCTGCTGGGATACATGAAACAACGTACAACTCGATCATGAAATGTGACGTTGATATCAGGAAGGATCTTTATGGTAACATTGTACTTAGCGGGGGGACGACTATGTTTCCAGGAATCGCTGATAGAATGAGCAAAGAAATCACAGCATTGGCTCCAAGTAGCATGAAAATTAAGGTGGTTGCACCACCAGAGAGGAAGTATAGTGTTTGGATTGGAGGTTCAATTTTGGCTTCTTTAAGTACCTTCCAACAGGTAACATTGATCATTTATTCTCTTTTTAACTTCTTCACATCTAAAAATATTAATTTTATGTTTGTTTTTTGAAATGTAGATGTGGATTGCAAAGGCAGAATATGATGAATCTGGTCCATCCATTGTGCATAGAAAATGCTTCTAAATTATTCCTTTTTAGACATGTAATTCCTCATGTAACAATCAATGGCAAATAAATTTTACAGTAAAACCAATTTTCTTGGTTCTCAACTTTGTCCTTAATATAGATTTGTTTTTGTTCATAATAAATAGTCCACACATAACCTCAATTGATTGATGTTGTTGATATTACTCGAAAAACTCAGTGTATTTTCTTTTGTTTTGTGTTAATTACTCAAAAAACTCTCAAGTGTAACCTAAAAGACGGAGTTTATACGTATTTAGAGATCTTTTGCACGTAAAATCGAGTTTGAACCAAAACTGCTAAAAAAAATTTGTCCAATCCTGTAAGAGAAGTCGAGCCATATTTTGCTAAACATCATAAAATTGATCAAAACAGAAAGAATTCACCATATTTTGCTCTTTAATCTTGCAATAAAGCTCAAGATAGAAGTGATAAATCAACTTTGACATCAAAATTTTCTTTTAGCACAGTACACATAACATTATATTACCACCAGTTGAGGAAAAAAAAAACCAAATAACTACTTAAAACAAAGAGAGTTCGTTTCTCTTTTCTTTTCCTACAGAGGTAGATTTTACAGCATCTCTCTGGAACAGGAAGCGGCATATTACGTCAAATGTAGCTCTAGGATCAATCACATCTGCATTTCGATGGTCGAATACATGACTTGCAGCAAAGATCAACTTCTGGTAGTGCAAACGGGAAGAGGCAGAGGCTTCAAAGTTCATATTCTGTTGCACGTTTATCAGTCCCCAAGAAGGGTTCGTTTTTTGGATGTGTTCATGTAAGGCTTTATGACCCACTCGATTTGAGCTTCGTCTTGATCCATTGTTCCTAATTTGATCTATACATTGAAAAACAATTAACTTGATCAGGAATGAGCAATCAGTAACAGATAGAATACGAATCAAGGTGATCACACATTCCTTACAACGTAGCACGGAATTCACATGACAGAGACAGGGCAAGTGTACTAAATAAAGCACATTTTCAGGGACTGATTCTTCAAGACAAAAACAAATCCGTTAAACTAATATGATAAATTTCTCGAGCTAGATAAAACATATATTAGTGAACTCTTGGAGAAGAGCTTAATATCCCTTCTGGTTTTGTTGCTTGACATCTATTATCATGAAGCAGATAAGAGAACTTGCAGCAAGTTTTTTCTCTTTAGTCGTTCCAAATAATTTTCTAGGAATATGTAGATGTGGAAAACATAGGTCGGGCAGCTAAACGAAGAGAAGTCAAGATTACACAGTTTCAAGATTATTTATAAACATGGATGCAAACAAATATGATGAACTAGTCTTGGTATAATTATTGTTACCTGGTAAAGCCGTAGTTCAAATCGAGGGCCAACTTCTTTCAGCTCAATTGATTTTGGACCTCCATGCTTTTCATAGACGTGATGTCTGCATGTTTCAATCAAATTTAGTATAAAGAAAAGGGAAGGGGGGAGCTGCATATCCGGTAAATCATCAAATTTATACCTATTTTTATCTATCCTGTCAGTTAACAAGACAACCAAGGGATAGCCTAGTGGTAAGGAACCTCCACCAGAGGATTATTCGAAATCTTAGTGAAACACTGGATTTCTTATCTTATGCATGCTTTTCATGAAAAAAAATACCAATTGAAGTGGAGGGTTTCTTCAAACAAGGGACTGGTTCAACTATTCAATCAAATGATATTGAGCATGTTTTCTCATCTCTTCTCGAGAAACAAGTGGGGGCTATTTCTTTGCAACAATTTCATATATGGCAATCATGCTAAGATCGACCCATGCGGTTGGTGGTTTGAGTCAATCAAGTGAGTAAAGTGGGAAAAACTACTGCTCCCTCCTGCTGGAGTTGGACAGGAGAGGTAATGAAATTTAAGCAGGATATTCCAACTTGTATTTTGCATGGTCTTTGTCATAATCCATTTGTCTGTCTATTTCTATCATCTATTAATATTTTGAGAAGCAAAAATATGTAGCATATCATGGATTTAGCCACTTCTCTATATGTTAGAATAGTTCAGGAAAATCCATGGACCTCACCATTTGGAATAAAGAAATGGTTAATGATTTCTGACGCAACCTAGGTTGCACGTACTCTTCCATTACGTTGTTGCACCTGTGTTCAATTCTCCAAGAACACTATTTTGGGAGAATCTGCGCACACCCATTGACATATTTTAAGAGTCCCAGAGAAACATTGTCTGGAACAAAATGTGTAAAAGCTAATGACTAAAACAACTAAAAGAAACATCCCTAAATTGATGAACTTCAGGAAAAAACAACAAAATGTTACAAAAAAGAATCTAGAACATAGTCTGGCACAATCAGCGAAAATATATCTAATTGTTTAAAGATAGCTAATGCCAAAGCAATTGTTTACAAGCTTCATTCTAATTGTATGGCTTCAAGTTACCAAAATGAGAAATCTGTGGATCGAGGATCAAATAGAAAAAAAACATTGCTGAGCCATTATCCCCAGCATGCCTTGTACTCAAGTAAAACTAAACAGCAACTAACAACCTCCATTGCTAAAGTAGAACTTAATGAGACTGAACAAGAAACAAACCTGAATGAGATGTAGTCCGACTGGTTAGCAAATGTGAGGATACGTTTTGTATCAGGCTTCGGAACAGGAAACAAATGCTTTAGGATGTTTACTGTCCTCTCACCAAGCTGCATGATCGAAATATACCTGGTGAGTATAGAACAGTATATAAGATGCTACACTAAGAACACAAAGACTCTAGATATTCAAGAGTTATCTAAACATCCAGTAACTGATTTTGGCGACATGATCAACCAGTTTTAAAAATCTCAATGTCAGTAGAAAATCTACTGAAATGCATGTGTTTCGCTCTTTATCGAAAAAGGGATGTCAGGAATTACCTTAGTTGAAAATTTGTCAAAAATCAAGTGTGGATACGCCTCAGACATCGTTCCCATAGATTTTTTGTCCTTAATATCATGTCTAGTCACCTGCATGAAATAGTAGATGAGGACATCATCTAACAACTCACATAGACAGCAGAAGACTTCTACGCTTAACAGCATAAGAGTAAGACCACTTACCACATTGAGCAATCCAAAGTAAGCAGTTGGACCAAAAGGCAAATGACTAATGACAATACCATCAGGCACACCACGATTCTCATGGACCAAAATTACATCTGTAAAATCATGAGATCGGCAGGTTTCAATTATTTCTGATATAACCTGAAAATAAAAAGAAATATGAGCAAAATACGAACATATGATAAACAAATAGAAGATAATTGTAAAACCGTAAATATCTTGAAGTTGTGCTGCTTGGACTCTCCAAATAACTCAATGCTTCAAAAATGCACTACGTTTGGAGGATCCGACATGCACCACGATGACATTTGAAGAATCCAAGAAACATAGGCTTTAAGAACTAAATAGCTTGTTATGCAAGCACATAGATGTTAATAAGTAATTATGACAAATCACTTTCCCTGCACAAACAAGGGGTCTAAGAGTCAAAGAATCAGAGCTCTTTTCATTAAAAAAGCAAATACGAGACATCCATGGCCATCTGTTCTCTTCTTTTTATATTCAATTAAAATTTTCTAGAAGGTTTGCAGGAGTGTATATATGTGAGCCTGATACATTATTCTGGTACTCTCTGTGTTCCAGTATACAAGTAAGACACAAAAATGTACATATACACATGTTTAAATTGCAACTTAAACAAATGGAACACCTCTTCCTATTCCGACATGAAGTTAAGAGACAAAGTACCAATTCTTATTATGGATCTTTCAAGCTGTAAGCTCCAATGCCATCTCTGATAGCTTGTAATGATAGAAATATTAAACAAGAAAATAATTCCCAATAGCAGACCAACCTGACCACCACGATTCATCCGCTGAGCATTAGGGAACACAATTTTCAACTCCTGTCTCCATACAACAACATGGAAAAGGAAAGAATAGGAAATGAGAAGTGTCTAATTAAAAAAATATATAGTTTCCTATATAATGACTTCTAAAAGAAAGAGTTAGAAGGGAATGGTGGACTACGTAATATAATAATAGGATAATTGAAGGGTACACCAACCTTGACAAACTGAGTAAGAGGAGCACTAGGATTTCTTGAAGTGGTAAGCAAAATTTTGGGATCTTTTTCAGATGCATTAGCATATTCATCATCAATAGTTGATCGAGGTACTGCATCAACATCATTAAAAATAGACAAAAGCCTTGTTATAGCAAAAACATAGCACATACAATTACAATTCGATACGAATGTAATTAGAGAACATTTCAACAAACCACTATGTTCTACTTGTTCGTGCATAGTCTACAAGTCACGGAGGCAATTCGCGAAAGAAGCGGAGCACGAAGCTACCGCTTCCCCCGACCGACTAAAATACAACCGTCGCGTCCCATCGGTGAATTATTAACAACACAACAGAGAGAGAGAGAGAGAGAGAGAGAGATATGTTGTCATAGAAAAGGCATGATGAAGACACAAGCATTAAAGAGAGTTGTAAAGATTTCCGAAAGCCAATAATTTCTGGTTTATCAAAGGTTTCATATCCTTCCATCATCTTGTTTACCCTCTTTGCTTCTCTCTTCCCTTTCACATTCTACAAGATTTAACCCACCAAGAGAATAGACAAGTGACGAAAAACTAATGAGCACATACAAACCTCTAGAAACTATAAAATCTTAAATCATATATATGAAGATAAAAAAAGATACCTCTTCTTTGCATTCAGCCAAGAAGACCAATGTACCACTATTTCAAATCAATTGGAAAAACAACTAATGTAATTCTCACTGCTAATCAGTCCCCTGGCCGATACTATATGGCAGCTCGTGCTTATGCCACAATCAGAAATGGGCAATTTGATAACACCACTACCACTGCCATACTTGAGTACACAAATCTCTACTCAGGCGCGAATTCAAGGCCTTTATTGCCTCAACTTCCAGTTTCCAATAATACAGCCACTGCCACTTCTTAGGCTAATCAATTGAGGAGCAATCCTAGCAATAATAGAGTTCCCAATCAAATTGATGAGAACTTATTTTTCACTGTTGCACTAGGCTTAGTGAATTGAGCTCCTGGCACCTAGATGTCAAGGGTAATAATATCCATTTGCTGCTATCATGAACACTTCATTTGTTTTTCCAAGAAGAACTTCATTGCTGCACGCATATTACCAAAATATTCCAGGGATTTATACATTGGACTTCCCACCCGTTCCACCGGTGCAATTTGATTATACAGGCAATGTTTCATGAGGACTCTGGCAATCGAGATTTGGAACAAAGCTGTACAAGCTCAAGTTTGGTTCTAATGTACGAATTGTGTTCAAGATACTGCTATCTTCTCTACAAAGGACCATCCTATACATCTTCATGGATACCACTTTTGGGTTGTTGGACAAGGTTTTGGTAACTTCGATGCTGAAACTGATACTGCCGACTTTAACTTGATCGATCCGCCTGTCAGGAACACAATCGATTTTTCTATTGGTGGATGGGCAGTCATTCGTTCCGTGGCTGATAATCCAGGTAAAGAACCTGATTTCATCACTAGAAATATTCTTGTGTGGCAGGGGTTGGGTTGTTTGTTCCATCGTCGAAAATGGAATTGGAGAGGTACAGACAATGGAACCACCTCCACCAGATCTACCACAATGCTAACATGTTCAAATTGTAGCAAATTGTCCTAAAATTAAGCAGTTCTTAGTGTGTATGTAACGACCTGTTTAGTCGTTTTGAGTAGCAGATTTAATTTCTGGAAAAACAGACTGAGACGACGGAACCCACGATGGAACGTCATGGGCACGACGGACCGTCGAGGGTGTCTCGTCCCAAAACACTTAGAAATTCTGAAATTTGGGTGCTGAAATCGACTCTTTGAACTCTATGACGGACCTGCAGGACGGACCGTCACAGGCACGATGAACCGTCGTGATCCACCGTTTCAAAACACTTCAACTCTTGAGAATTTGGTATAGGGAACGATTCTCTGAACGTCGTGACGGAAGTGCAGGACGGACCGTCGTAGGTACGACGGGCCGTCACAGACTCCTTAAGGAAATCGAGTCTCTGACGAACCTGCATGACGGACCGTCGCAGGCGCGACGGGCCGTCACAGGTTGCGTAATCCCAGTTGAAGTCAGAATTCTGGTTAAGTTTTAAAGGGGCGTTTTGGACTATTCCTGCTATAATTATATATTTCGTGGGTCTATATTAATAACTCAATTTCTTGGGGGATAAAAGAGGTAACCTTAAGTTAATTAGTGGACTATTATTGTCATCTTTTACTCTTAATTATATACTAATTTGGGTAAAAGAAAGAGGGTTTGAATAAAGAAAATAGAAAGAACAAGAGAAAGAGAGAGAAGGGAATCGATAGAGGGAGAGACGATCGAGAAGGGGAAAAACACAAAGCTTTGGAAAAATTTGCTTGCTTGATCACGAATCTTCGGTGAAGGTAGGTTATGGTTTCTCTTACGATATTCGTAGTAAACTCTTAATAGCGAATGATATGTATTGATAATATTGTTAACCCTGCTATGTGCTTAATTGTATGCTTGCATGAATGTAATTATATGATTGTGATTATATAAGCATGATGAAGTTATTGAATCCCAAATCTTGAAAACCCCTTGTTAATGATGATGCCTTGGTATAAAAGAAGGCTTGATGAACTAAAGTAATGAGATGATGATGCCTTGGTATAAGAGACAACTAGATGAATTAATAGAATGAGATTAGGGGATCGGGTGTCACGAACCGACACGTAGAATTAGGGGATCGAGTGTCACGAACCGACACGTAGAATTAGGGGATCGGGTGTCACGAACCGACACGTAGAATTAGGGGATCGGGTGTCACGAACCGACACGTAGAATTAGGGGATCGGGTGTCACAAACCAACACGTAGTATTAGGGGATCGGGTGTCACGAACCGACACGTAGTATTAGGGGATCGGGTGTCACGAACCGACACGTAGTATTAGGGGATCGGGTGTCACGAACCAACACGTAGTATTAGGGGATCGGGTGTCACGAACCGACACGTAGATTTAGGGAATCGGTGTCACGAACTGACACATAGATTTAGGGGATCGGGTGTCATGAACCGACACATAGATTTAGGGGATCGGAGTGTCACGTACCGACACAAGAAGATTAATGAATATTGAGGGAGCGGTGTGTCACGTACCGACACAAGAGAAATAAAGATAATGAATCTTGAAAGATGTTAATATACTCAATCTAATGAACATGATTCCCAAATGAGTATGGTATTGAGGCTTGAGTCCTCATGTGTGAACTTGACGGTAATTGTTAATGATATAGTATTTGTTGTTGCTACATGTTGAGTATCATAGTTGATTTTATGATATTACTTGGTATATATTGATTTCTATTTTGAGTTGGACGATGATATCTACTCAGTACCCGTGTTTTGTACTGACCCCTACTTTTATGTTTTCTTCTTGTTTATTTGTGGAGTGCAGCAAACGTGCCATCGTCTTCAACTCAACAGTAATTCAAGCCAGTCTTACTACATCGGAAATTCAGGGTGAGTTAATGCTTCTAGCTTGGACTGGATCTTCTTCTTCAAGTCTTGATGCCTTGAACTTCCGGCATGGACTAGCTTCTTATGTATTTTTAGCTTTTAGAATACTCTTAGTTTAGTCGTTTGATCGTAGATGTTCTTGTGATGATGACTTCCAGATTTTGGGGAATAATAGATGTTGAATTTTAGAAGTTAATGAATTGGTCTTTATTTAATGAGTTTAAGTCTTCCGCATTACTTTCTGTCGATATTATATTGAAATGTTAAGGTTAGATTGGTTGGTTCGCTCACATAGGAGGGTAAGTGTGGGTGTCAGTCGCAACCCGGTTTGGGTCGTGACAAACTTGGTATCAAAGCATTAGGTTCGTTGGTCTCATCACACAAGAACGAGTCTAGTAGAGTCTTAAGGAACGGTAGGGAACGCCTTTACTTTTCTTTGAGAGGCTATAAGACTTTAGGAAAATTCCATTCTTTCTTTCTTTCTTTCGTGCTACTACTTGAATCCAATTGGTATCTAGGTGATACAAATTGGTATCTGACCATCTTCACTCTCTTTCGCGGATGGTTAGAACTAGAGCAACGACTGCGCCAACACCAACATCGGCAAGACAAGAAGCGTCTGAGCCAGCCTCTGGGGCTGTAGCTCGAGGAAGAGAAGCGGCAAGAGGCCGTGGTAGAGGTCGTGGGAGGACGTCCTCTAGAGGAAGAGGACGAGCACCTAGCCCATCTGATACTAGGCGGTGACTCCTCCACCGACTTTAGAAGTAGTAAGAGAGGGTGAGGAAGGGGAAACTGAGCAAGTGCAGAATGAGGAATTGCCACCCCAACCTACCCCAGAGATGATAAATCAGGTGCTTGCTTATCTTAGTGGGTTATCTGATCAAGGTCAAACACCTCCAGTGTTTTCTGCACCAACACCTCCGGTTTCAGAGGTACAACATGCAGCCACTATGGCTCCTCGTATGGATGCCTCAGTGGACATAGGCACGTTTCCACGTCGAACTACTGGGCCTATAATAACAAATGATCAGCATGAACTTTTCAGTAAGTTCTTGAAATTGAAACCTCCAGTCTTCAAGGATTCTGAATCTGAGGATGCTTACGATTTTCTGGTTGACTGTCATGAGCTACTACACAAGATGGGTATAGTAGAACGGTTTGGTGTTGAGTTCGTGAGTTATCAGTTTCAAGGGAATGCCAAAATGTGGTGGCGGTCACATGTTGAGTGTCAACCAACAGAGGCACCACCTATGACTTGGGCATCATTCTCTAGCCTGTTTATGGAGAAGTATATCCCCCGAACTTTGATGGATAGGAAAAGAGATGAATTTTTGAGCCTAGAGCAAGGTAGGATGTCGGTTACTGCATATGAGGCTAAGTTTCGTGCATTATCCCGGTATGCCACCCAACTTTGTTTCAGTCCACAAGAGCGGATTCGCCGTTTTGTGAAGGGGTTGAGGTCAGAACTGCGGATTTCAGCCTTACAAGTAGCGGCTACGGCAAAATCCTTTCAAGAAATGGTTGATTTTGATGTAATTCTGGGTATGACTTGGCTTTCTCCGAATTTTGCGATCTTGGATTGTAATGCCAAAATTGTGATGTTAGCCAAGCCTGGGACAGATCCGTTAGTGTGGGAGGGTGACTACACTTCCAATCCGGTGCGTATCATCTCTTTTCTCCGTGCTAAGAAAATGGTTAGTAAAGGGTGTTTAGCTTTCTTGGCACATCTCAAGGATGACACTACCCAAGTACCTTCGATTGAGTTGGTTTCGGTGGTCCGTGAGTTTCGGGATGTGTTCCCTGTAGATCTTCCTGGTATGCCACCAGATAGGGATATTGACTTCTGTATTGATCTTGAACCGGGTACTCGCCCCATTTCTATACCCCCTTATAGAATGGCTCTCGCGGAGTTAAGAGAGTTAAAGGCACAACTTCAAGAGTTGTTGGGCAAAGGCTTTATTAGACCAAGTGCATCTCCTTGGGGTGCTCCGGTTTTGTTTGTGAAGAAGAAGGATGGGAGTTTTCGGATGTGCATAGACTACCGGCAACTGAACAAGGTAACCATAAAGAACAAGTATCCCATTCCTCGCATTGATGACTTGTTCGATCAGTTACAAGGTGCTTGTGTCTTCTCTAAGATTGACTTGAGATCCGGTTATCATCAATTGAAAATACGGGCAACGGATGTGCCAAAGACTGCTTTTCGAACGAGGTATGGGCATTACGAATTTGTAGTGATGTCTTTTGGTCTTACGAATGCCCCTGCTGCGTTCATGAGTTTGATGAACGGGATTTTTAAGCCATATTTGGATCTCTTTGTGATCGTATTTATTGATGACATACTGATATACTCAAAGAGCAAGAAAGAACAAGAGGAGCATTTGAGAATGGTATTGGAAATGTTGAGGGAGAAAAAGCTTTATGCCAAGTTCTCTAAGTGTGAGTTTTGGCTAGATGCAGTGTCCTTCTTGGGGCACGTGGTTTCTGAGGATGGAGTGATGGTGGATCCTTCTAAGATTGAAACAGTGAAGAATTGGGTAAGACCTACTAATGTGTCAGAAATAAGGAGCTTTGTTGGGTTAGCTAGCTACTACCGCCGATTTGTCAAGGGATTCTCTTCTATTGCTTCCCAACTGACGAACTTGACTAAGCAAAATGTTTCATTTGTATGGTCGGATGAGTGTGAAGAAAGCTTTCAGAAGCTCAAGACTCTGTTGACTACTGCACCAATTCTCACCTTGCCAGTGGAAGGTAAGAATTTCATTGTCTATTGTGATGCATCCTATTCGGGTTTGGGTGCAGTGCTAATGCAAGAGAAGAATGTGATTGTTTATGCTTCAAGACAATTAAAAGTGCATGAACGTAACTACCCAACTCATGATTTGGAATTGGCCGCGGTAGTGTTTGCATTAAAGCAATGGAAACACTATTTATATGGGGTTAAGTGTGAGGTCTATACGGATCATCGTAGCCTACAGTATGTCTTTACTCAGAAAGATTTGAACTTGAGACAGAGAAGATGGATGGAACTACTGAAGGACTACGACATCACCATTTTGTATCATCCGGGGAAGGCGAATGTTGTAGCGGATGCTTTAAGTAGAAAGGCGGGAAGCATGGGAAGTCTAGCTCACTTGCAAGCCTCTAGACGCCCATTAGCTAGAGAGGTTCAGACTCTAGCTAACGACTTGATGAGATTAGAAGTAAATGAGAAGGGAGGATTGTTGGCTTGTGTGGAGGCAAGATCTTCCTTTCTTGACAAGATTAAGGGAAAACAGTTTGATGATGAGAAACTAAGAAGAATCCAAGATAAGGTATTGCGAGGAGAGGCTAAGGAAGCACAAATCGATGAGAAAGGTGTTTTGAGAATCAAGGGAAGGGTATGTGTGCCCCGTGTTGATGATTTGATCAACACTATTCTGACAGAGGCTCATAGTTCAAGGTATTTGATACATCCGGGTGCAACCAAGATGTACCGTGACCTAAAGCAACACTTTTGGTGGAGTAGAATGAAGTGTGATATTGTGGATTTTATTGCCAAATGTCCAAACTATCAACAAGTAAAGTATGAACACCAAAGGCCCGGAGGAACGCTTCAGAGAATGCCCATTCCGGAATGGAAATGGGAGAGAATCGCAATGGATTTCGTGGTTGGTCTTCCAAAGACAATGGGTAGGTATGACTCTATTTGGGTGATTGTTGATAGGTTAACTAAGTCTGCTCATTTTATTCCGGTTAAAGTGACTTACAATGCCGAGAAGTTAGCCAAGATCTATATCTCAAAAATCGTTCGATTGCATGGGGTTCCACTATCCATCATATCAGATAGAGGTACACAGTTTACTTCTAAGTTTTGGAAAACATTGCATGCGGAATTGGGTACTAGGTTGGACCTTAGTACTGCGTTCCATCCTCAAACCGATGGTCAGTCTGAGCGAACAATTCAAGTGTTAGAAGATATGCTTCGTGCGTGTGTGATAGAATTTGGTGGCCATTGGGATAGCTTCTTACCCTTAGCGGAATTTTCATACAATAATAGCTATCACTCGAGCATTGATATGGCTCCATTTGAAGCATTGTATGGTAGGAGATATAGGTCCCCCATTGGTTGGTTTGATGCGTTCGAGGTTAGACCTTGGGGTACGGATCTCTTGAGGGATTCGATGGAGAAGGTGAAATCTATTCAAGAAAAGCTTCTAGCGGCAAAGTAGACAAAAAGAATATGCAGATCGAAAGGTTAGAGACTTAGAGTTCATGGAGGGAGAACAAGTCTTGCTGAAGGTTTCGCCCATGAAATGGGTGATGCGGTTTGGAAAAAGGGGTAAGCTAAGTCCAAGGTATATTGGACCATTTGAAGTACTCAAGCGAGTAGGGGAGGTGGCTTATGAGTTAGCCTTGCCTCCAGGGCTGTCCGGGGTACATCCGGTATTCCATGTGTCGATGTTGAAAAGATACCATGGGGATGGAAACTATATTATCCGTTGGGATTCAGTTTTGCTTGATGGGAATTTGTCCTATGAGGAGGAGCCTGTTGCTATTCTAGATAGAGAAATTCGCAAGTTGAGATCAAGGGAGATTGCATCCATCAAAGTTCAATGGAAGAATCGACCCGTTGAAGAAGCCACTTGGGAGAAGAAGGTTGATATGCGAGAAAGATATCCACACCTGTTCACAGATTCAGGTACTCCTTTTCGCCCTTATTCTCCTTCTTGTGATCGTTCGGGGACGAACGATGGGTAAATTGGTATCTAATGTAACGACCTGTTTAGTCGTTTTGAGCAGCAGATTTTATTTTTGGAAAAACAGGCTGAGACAACGGAACCCACGACGGAACGTCATAGGCACGACGGACCGTCGAGGGTGTCTCGTCCCAAAACACTTAGAAATTCTGAAATTTGGGTGCTGAAATCGACTCTCTGAACTCTATGATGGACCTGCAGGACGGACCGTCACAGGCACGATGAACCGTCGTGATCCACCGTTTCAAAACACTTCAACTCTTGAGAATTTGGTACAGGGAACGATTCTCTGAACGTCGTGACGGAAGTGCATGACGGACCGTCGTAGGTACGACGGGCCGTCACAGACTCCTTAAGGAAATCGAGTCTCTAACGAACCTGCATGACGGACCGTCGCAGGCGCGACGGGCCGTCATAGGTTGCGTAATCCCAGTTGAAGTCGGAATTCTGGTTAAGTTTTAAAGGGGCGTTTTGGACTATTCCTGCTATAATTATATATTTCGTGGGTCTATATTAATAACTCAATTTCTTGGGGGATAAAAGAGGTAACCTTAAGTTAATTAGTGGGCTATTATTGTCATCTTTTACTCTTAATTATATACTAATTTGGGTAAAAGAAAGAGGGTTTGAATAAAGAAAATAGAAAGAACAAGAGAAAGAGAGAGAAGGGAATCGATAGAGGGAGAGACGATCGAGAAGGGGAAAAACACAAAGCTTTGGAAAAATTTGCTTGCTTGATCACGAATCTTCGGTGAAGGTAGGTTATGGTTTCTCTTACGATATTCGTAGTAAACTCTTAATAGCGAATGATATGTATTGATAATATTGTAAACCCTGCTATGTGCTTAATTGTATGCTTGCATGAATGTAATTATATGATTGTGATTATATAAGCATGATGAAGTTATTGAATCCCAAATCTTGAAAACCCCTTGTTAATGATGATGCCTTGGTATAAAAGAAGGCTTGATGAACTAAAGTAATGAGATGATGATGCCTTGGTATAAGAGACAGCTAGATGAATTAATAGAATGAGATTAGGGGATCGGGTGTCACGAACCGACACGTAGAATTAGGGGATCGAGTGTCACGAACCGACACGTAGAATTAGGGGATCGGGTGTCACGAACCGACACGTAGAATTAGGGGATCGGGTGTCACGAACCGACACGTAGAATTAGGGGATCGGGTGTCACAAACCAACACGTAGTATTAGGGGATCGGGTGTCACGAACCGACACGTAGTATTAGGGGATCGGGTGTCACGAACCGACACGTAGTATTAGGGGATCGGGTGTCACGAACCAACACGTAGTATTAGGGGATCGGGTGTCACGAACCGACACGTAGATTTAGGGAATCGGTGTCACGAACTGACACATAGATTTAGGGGATCGGGTGTCATGAACCGACACATAGATTTAGGGGATCGGAGTGTCACGTACCGACACAAGAAGATTAATGAATATTGAGGGAGCGGTGTGTCACGTACCGACACAAGAGAAATAAAGATAATGAATCTTGAAAGATGTTAATATACTCAATCTAATGAACATGATTCCCAAATGAGTATGGTATTGAGGCTTGAGTCCTCATGTGTGAACTTGACGGTAATTGTTAATGATATAGTATTTGTTGTTGCTACATGTTGAGTATCATAGTTGATTTTATGATATTACTTGGTATATATTGATTTCTATTTTGAGTTGGCCGATGATATCTACTCAGTACCCGTGTTTTGTACTGACCCCTACTTTTATGTTTTCTTCTTGTTTATTTGTGGAGTGCAGCAAACGTGCCATCGTCTTCAACTCAACAGTAATTCAAGTCAGTCTTACTACATCAGAAATTCAGGGTGAGTTAATGCTTCTAGCTTGGACTGGATTTTCTTCTTCAAGTCTTGATGCCTTGAACTTCCGGCATGGACTAGCTTCTTATGTATTTTTAGCTTTTAGAATACTCTTAGTTTAGTCGTTTGATCGTAGATGTTCTTGTGATGATGACTTCCAGATTTTGGGGAATAATAGATGTTGAATTTTAGAAGTTAATGAATTGGTCTTTATTTAATGAGTTTAAGTCTTCCGCATTACTTTCTGTCGATATTATATTGAAATGTTAAGGTTAGATTGGTTGGTTCGCTCACATAGGAGGGTAAGTGTGGGTGTCAGTCGCAACCCGGTTTGGGTCGTGACAGTGTATATCTGTTGTTTTTTCAAGTGTGAGGATGTGCGCCATCACGATTTTGCCTACTGGAATGCATTTGTCTATCATTAATATTCAAGTGCCAACCAAGAAAAGAACTTTACTGCACATTGTAAGTACTAATCACAATCTTGGATTCTGTCATCACCATATAGAAGTATTGAACAGTTATATTTTTATCACATTTCTCTTTTTCTTAAAGATCCTTTTCGTGGTGAGCTTATAATTTTACTTCACATTCTATGTACTAATCACATTGTATCTTTTATTTTTTAAAAGACTCTTTAATTCTAACTTTTCAGCTGATATGTTTAAAACTATAAGATTAAAAAGCATTTTACTGCATTCAACTTATATACTTAAGCAGACCCCAAAATTTAAAAGTTCTCTTAATTTCTTACTCAGTGAAGCAAATCCCAATATCCATATCACTTTTTCTCCTATAATTAGACACCAAAACCATAACCAAGACTAATAGCAGCAATTTTTGTAGCAAGATCAATTCTAGTTTATAATTCTGATTCGAGCTCAATTCATATCATAATCAAGTATCAACCCTATAAATTTAGAAATAATTAGCATACCAGCAGTAATTTCATCTTCAAGATCGATTTCTTTCCGAAGAGCAGCTTCTTCGTTCCTGAGCTCAGTTGGAATTGGTTTTCCCTCTGAAAATACCAAAAAATCATCGAAAACCCCGAAATATATAAAATTCTACAAATTTCAATATTTTCTCATCAAATTTGTAATGAAAACTGACCTTCTAAAGCTTCTCTGATTTTGCGTTTCTTCTCATAGAGCAAACGCTCCTTCCCTTCTAAGCTTTTCCTGTATAGGTACTCTCTTCGCAGCCTAATGTTCCTTCTATGCATGGCGGCTACTACAAAAACGTCGTTGTTTTCAAGGTTTTTCTGGTTTTAGGGTTTAAGAGATTTTGGGGAAAAAGAAAGAGAGGGTTTTGTAAGAAGACAAAATAAAATGGGCTTTCACTATGCAAATATGTAGGACGATGAAACACTCAAATTTAAGATAAAAATATTACTACATTTTTCTATGCGCAAAATTTTGATCTGTCTTGAATGTTAGTCTAATGAATTTAACAGACATTCTTCACGCTTGTACTTGTTCTTCACAGTATCTTGGTAAAAATTATATACCAGAAAGTTCCTCTACAACCAAGCATAGTAGATATTTTTTGAAAATCAGGGAAAAAGGAAGCTTGAAGAGTAACAAAAGGACCTACAATATACACATTTTTCTGAATAAAATGAGATTCTCTATTGTGTTAGTAAGGACTCAAAATTTGTCGCATTTAACTGCATCCAATGTGCCAACAAAAAACAGAATATTGCAATGTTGTCACAATACCAGCTAAGTCATATCCTACGAACTTCAACCTTTTGCTGAACCAACCAAGTTCTTTTATTTTGTTTATGTCAGAGGAATGCCGGGCATCAAGAGAATCCAATGTAATGACCATGTTAGATTGCAAAAAATGAATGTTTGAATGCCTTCAATGAGCATGTATTGCTGCATATCTTTTTGCAAAGGTCTAGTGAGCAAATTTATCAATTTCCATTTAAAAAATCATAGAACCTGTAAAGATATAATATCTCGGATTAACTCAATCCCAAGGTTAGCTCAACAGGAGGATTGTTAAAGTACATATAATGAAATTGTTGGTCCATTCGCTAATGGGTACTCAATAAACCAGGGAAAACAAACTCCTTTATAATAACCACAAGAAGAGGGGCGAAATTGCGAGAACCCATTAATCAATCAGCAAGAAAAATATACCAAAAAAAAGATTGAATACTAAAAGCATCACAAAATTTGAAGGCAATATCAAACTAGAGGAAATCGCAGGAAAAATTAAAGACACCGTAAATCAACTCTTACAAATGAGGCTTGCTTAGACCAGATAAAGCTCGGAAATATCAAAAAGTGAACAAGAAGTTCAAAGAGGCTTGGTTTTCGATTTAACCAAATTTATTAACAGTAACCTGTGGGTTGTGGCGGTGTTGCTATTCAAATAATACAACAATCAACATCAACTTGTATAACAAATAACAATCAACACTTAACATTTAGCAATACTCTCCAAACTCCAACAATCTATGCCATGCAGTTTGGCTTTTGCTCTCCAAACTCCAAATTACTCACCTAGTTGATATTGTCTATATACAAGTACTGACCTTCGAGTCGCGAGAGCAGTTGCGGGCTGCGAGGAGCCGAGGAGTAGCGGTTGGACTGAGACTAAGGACGCCGAGCACAGAGACGAGCTGCGGCGTAACTGAGACGAGAGTGACGACAGTTGAGAGTTGACAACTTACTGTGGTTTGTGTTAGGGATTTCGGGTTATCATTTCTATTGAATTTGGGCCTAATTTTGAATATGGGTCGGCTGGGCATGCCCCTAATTAACTATCACCAAGACTGTCAACCACTATAATTCTTTGTTAATTTATGGGAAAAGGTCAAAATTATCTATTAATTTTATTTTATTGATTGTTTATAATCCTAAAAGCAAGTTATTTTTATTTCTATTTTTATTGTCAATAAACTTAATGAATATATCTTGATTTTAATTAAATTATTTAATTTTAACCCTATCAACCCACTTAATATAACCCACAAATAAATTTTATTTTTCCACCACCATCGTCGCCAAACCTACTAACAGATACAAAGTCTCTCGTGGAAACTTTGGCGTAACGTCTTATAATCGCATTGAGACCAAGTTTGCCATTAGGAATGGCATTGTGGGCAATGTGTCTTACTTTTAAAAAAAATCTTCTTAACATGTAAACTTCTCAATCTCTTTCATTACTGATTGTCAATCTTGATCTTACATGATTTTGATTTGTGTCTTACTTTGATTCGTCTTGCACAAGTAACAGATTATTATATTTGTTGAAAGAGCTTCTTTACACTTTCTATCTTTCATGTTGAATATTTGTTGAGTTACTTGTTTCAAATCTTGAGATTTGATGAACAATAAGAAGAATGATGTTTGGTGTTTTCGATAGTGGTGGGGAAGGAGATCTTGGAAAGGGTGATGGTGGGAAAATTTGATTTGGGTAAAACAATAGGTTATATTATTAAGTGGGTTGGGTCGAATTAAAATTGGGTAATTAAAGTAAAATCGAATAATTTTAATAGATTTGGGGCTTTCCATCCAAGGAGGAATATATTTGTTAAGTTTATTGACGGCAAGGATAAAATAACTTGTTTTCAATGGTTCAAATATTAAACTTCCAAAATAATAATTATTGACTTGGCTGTTTGTGGAGTAGTTAGTGCTAGCTCATTCATTCTTTTATTAGGTCGGGGTTTTTTTGAAGACAAATCCATCATTGAAGGGCTAGAGGCCGGATCGCTCACTCAACAATTTCTGCTTCTCCCAATGGGAGTCTTTACTAGTAAGGGCGCGTGGAACCGGGGAGGCGGATGGGACTCTATTTAAAGGCTTCAGGTCGAGCCCCCTCCCTTCAATAATGTCGAAGGATCACGAACGATATATAGCACAAGAACTTGACTTAAGTAATTTCTTAAGTCAGTCTCTTAGTGTCTCTCTGTATTATTAAAATTAAAGTGAAATTATTATTATTATAAAGTACCTAAACTGCCAGTTCACTCAACTTCTCTTTTATTTTTGTCCTAATTTTATTTCACTTTTCAATTTGTTATAATGACTTTCTGATTTAGTAAAGTCAAAAGATTATGATAGAAAAGTTGTGTGTTTTAATCTATTCATAAAGATCATGAGTAATCACCAAATTTTTATATATTTTTATTTTCCCATCTTTCGATGCATATCAAGATCTCACTGTAGATGATCTTCAAAATTATAGTTGCTTTCTATGTTGATTTAACTTGTCATTAGGTGAAATCAGACTAACAACTTTCTATTATTGCTTGATTACCTATATTGATTACGATGAACGTTCAATTCTGCATAAAGCGTTGTAACGACCTGTTTAGTCGTTTTGAGCAGCAGATTTTATTTCTGGAAAAACAGGCTGAGACGACGGAACCCACGACGGACCGTCGAGGGGTCTCGTTTCAAAACACTTAGAAATTCTGAAAAATGGGTACTGAAATCGACTCTCTGAACTTCGTAACGGAATAGCAGGACGGACCGTCACAGGCGTGACGGACCGTCACAGACTCTTCAGAGAAATTGAGTCTCTGAACTCTGTGACGGAGCAGCAGAACGGACCATCGCAGGCACGACGGCCGTCACAGTCTGCGTAATCCCAGACTGGGTCGGATTTCTGTTAAGTAATTTAAGGGGCATTTTGGACTATTTCGGCTTTAATTATAAAGTTAGTGGGTTAATGTTAATAAGTCTAATTACTTGGGGGTTAAAAGAGGTAACCTTGAGTAAATTAGTACGTTATTATTGCCATCTTTTATACTTAATTATATGCTAATTAGGGTAAAAGAAAGAGGGTTTGAATAAGAAAAAGAGAAAAGAACAGAGAGAGGGAGAAACATACGATCAAGAGAGAGAGGATCGAACGAGAAGAGAAAAACACAAAGCTTTGGGGAATTTGCTTGCTTGATCACTAATCTTCGGTGGAGGTAGGTTATGGTTTTATACTATTCGTAGTTAACTCTTAATAGCGAATGATATGTGTTGGGTTGTATTGTAAAGTCTTCTATATGCTTAATTGTATGCTTGCATGAATGTGATTATATAATTGTGATGAAATAAGCACGATGAAGCTATTGAATCCCAAATCTTGAAAAACCCTTGTTAATAATGACGTCTAGGTATAAAAGAAGGCTTGATGAACTAAAGTGATGAGATTGATGATGCCTTGGTATAAAAGAAGGTTTGATGAATTAATAGAATTAGGGGATCGGGTGTCACGAACCGACACGTAGAATTAGGGGATCGGGTGTCACGAACCGACACGTAGAATTAGGGAATCGGGTGTCACGAACCGACACGTAAAATTAGGGGATCGGGTGTCACGAACCGACACGTAAAATTAGGGGATCGGGTGTAACGAATCGACACGTAAAATTAGGAGATCGGGTGTCACGAACCGACACGTAGAATTAGGGGATCGGGTGTCACGAACTGACACGTAGAATTAGGGGATCGGGTGTCACGAACCGACACGTAGAATTAGGGGATCGGAGTGTCACGTTCCGACACATAGTAGTAGGGGAGCGGAGTGTCACGTACCGACATAAGAATAAAGGTGATGAATCTTGAAAGATGTTAATATACTCATTCTAATGAACCTAATTCCCAAATGAGTATGATATGGAGGCTTGAGTCCTCATGAGTGTACTTGACGTTATTTATCAAAGATTCTTGTACATGTTATTGCTACTGATTGAGTATTGTAGTTGATTTATGATATTATTTGATGCATATTGTTTTCTATTTTGAGTTGGCCGATGATATCTACTCAGTACCCGTGTTTTGTACTGACCCCTACTTGTATGTTTCTTTCCTTGTTATTTGTGGAGTGCAGCAAACGTGCCGTCGTCTTCAACTCAACCGCAACTCTAGCCAGTCTTCATTACACCGGATTTCAGGGTGAGCTAATGCTTCTAGCTTGGACTGGATCTTCCTCTTCATGTCTCGATGCCTTGAAGTTCCGGCATGGACTAGCTTTTTATGTATTTTAGCTTCTTAGATACTCTTAGATTAGTAATTTGAGGATAGATGTTCTTGTGATGATGACTTCCAGATTTTGGGGATAATAATAAATGTTTGAGTTTTAGAAGTTATTTGATTTATATTGTTAATGAGTTTTTAAGTCTTCCGCGATGTTTTAGTTCATTATGTTTGAAATGATGGGGTTAGATTGGTTGGTTCGCTCACATAGGAGGATAAATGTGGGTGCCAGTCGCGACCCGATTTGGGTCGTGACAAACTTGGTATCAGAGCATTAGGTTCGTTGGTCTCATCACACAAGAACGAGTCTAGTAGAGTCTTAAGGAACAGTAGGGGGACGCCTTTACTTTTCTTTGAGAGGCTATAAGACTTTAGGAAAATTCCATTCTTTCTTTCTTTCTTTCGTGCTACTACTTGAATCAAATTGGTATCTAGGTGATACAAATTGGTATCTGACCATCTTCACTCTCTTTCGCGGATGGTTAGAATTAGAGCAACGACTGCGCCAACACCAACATCGGCAAGACAAGAAGCGTCTGAGCCAGCCTCTGGGGCTGTAGCTCGAGGAAGAGTAGCGGCAAGAGGCCGTGGTAGAGGTCGTGGGAGGACGTCCTCTAGGGAAAGAGGACGAACGCCTGGACCATCTGATACTAGGGTGGTGACTCCTCCACCGACTGAGGAAGTAGTAAGAGAAGGGGAGGATGGGGAGAATGAACAAGTGCAGAATGAGGAATTGCCACCCCAACCTACCCCAGAAATGATCATTCAGGTTCTTGCTTATCTTAGCGGGTTATCTGATCAAGGCCAGACACCTCCAGTGTTTTCTGCACCAGCACCTCAGGCTCCGGAGGTACAACATGCGGCTACTATGGCTCCCCGCATGGATGTTTCATTGGAAATAGGCACGTTTCCTCGTTTGACTACAGGGCCTATAATGACAAATGATCAACATGAACTTTTCAGTAAGTTCTTGAAATTGAAACCTCCAGTCTTCAAGAGTGCTGAATCTGAGGATGCCTACGATTTTCTGGTCGACTGTCATGAGCTACTACACAAGATGGGTATAGTAGAACGGTTTGGTGTTGAGTTTGTGACTTATCAGTTTCAAGGGAACGCCAAAATGTGGTGGCGGTCACACGTTGAGTGTCAACCAACGGAGGCACCACCTATGACTTGGGCATCATTCTCTAGCTTGTTTATGGAGAAGTATATCCCCCGGACTTTGAGGGATAGGAAAAGAGATGAGTTTTTGAGCCTAGAGCAAGGTAAGATGTCGGTCACTGCGTATGAGGCTAAGTTTCGTGCATTATCCCGGTATGCCACCCAACTATGTTTCAGTTTACAAGAGCGGATTCACCGTTTTGTGAAGGGGTTGAGATCAGAGTTGCGGATTTCAGCCTTACAGGTAGCGGCTACAGCGAAATCTTTTCAAGAAGTGGTAGACTTCGTGATAGAGGTAGAGGGAGTGAAGCCAGATGACTTCACCATGGCAACTAAATCAAAAAGGTTTCAAAAGGGAGGTGAGTTTGATGGTTCTTACTCTAGAGGACAGGGTTCAAGAGGTTACTTAGTCCGACCAATTCAGTCTTCACTATAGACTGTAGTTGGGGGACCACCTCAGACCGATCAACACTTCTATGAAAGACCTATGCTTGAATCCAGAGAGTGTTATGGATGTGGGGAGACTGGGCACATTAGGAGAAATTGTCCGAAACAGAGTTACAGACCTCCAAATGTTAGAGGTAGAGGTGGTTATGGAAGAGGCCGTCATTCTGGAGGACGCGGTGGTCGAGGTAATGGTGGTCACCAAAACGACCGGGGTGATGGGCAAAATGGAGCCACTACATCACAACATAGTAGGGGCAACGGACAGACAGGTGAGAGGACCCATTGTTATGCTTTCCCTGGGCGGTCTGAAGCGGAAACATCGGATGTTGTTATCACAGGTAATCTTTTGATTTGTGATTGCATGACTTCTGTATTATTTGATCCTAGCTCCACATTTTCATATGTATCTTCCGCATTTGCTAATGGTCTTAATTTACATTGTGAATTGCTTGACATACCTATTCGTGTTTCTACTCCGGTGGGTGAGTCTGTGATAGTTGAAAAGGTGTATAGGTCTTGTCTTGTAACTTTTGCGGGGAGCAATACTTATGTAGACTTGGTTATCTTAGAAATGGTTGATTTTGATGTAATTCTGGGTATGACTTGGCTTTCCCCAAATTTTGCAATCTTGGATTGTAATGCTAAAACTGTGACGATAGCCAAGCCTGGGACAAATCCGTTAGTGTGGGAGGGTGACTACACTTCCAATCCAGTTCTTATCATCTCTTTTCTTCGTGCTAAGAAAATGGTTAGTAAGGGTTGCTTAGCGTTCTTGGCACATCTCACGGATGATACTACCCAAGTACCTCCAATTGAGTCGGTCTCGATAGTTCGTGAGTTTTTAGATGTGTTTCCCGCAGACCTTCCTAGCATGCCACCGGATAGAGATATTGACTTCTGCATCCATCTTGAACCGGGTACTCGCCCCATTTATATACCCCCTTATAGAATGGCTCCCGCGGAGTTAAGAGAGTTAAAGGCACAACTTCAAGAGTTGCTAAGCAAAGGCTTTATTAGACCAAGTTCATCTCCTTGGGGTGCTCCGGTATTATTTGTGAAGAAAAAGGATGGGAGCTTTCGAATGTGCATAGACTACAGACAACTAAATAAGGTAACGGTTAAGAACAAGTATCCTCTTCCTCGCATTGATGATTTATTCGATCAGTTACAAGGTGCTTGTGTCTTCTCTAAGATTGACTTGAGATCCGATTATCATCAATTGAAGATACGAGCAACGGATGTGCCAAAGACTGCTTTTCGAACTAGGTATGGGCATTACGAATTTGTAGTAATATCTTTTGGTCTTACGAATGCCCCTGCTGCTTTCATGAGCTTGATGAACGGGATTTTTAAGCCATATCTGGATCTCTTTGTCATTGTATTCATTGATGACATACTGGTATACTCAAAGAGCAAGAAGGAACATGAGGAGCACTTGAGAATGGTATTGGAAATATCGAGGGAGAAAAAGCTTTATGCCAAATTCTCCAAGTGTGAGTTTTGCCTAGATGCAGTGTCCTTCTAGGGGCATGTGGTTTCTAAGGATGGGGTGATGGTGGATCCTTCTAAGATTGAGACAGTGAAGAATTGGGTAAGACCTACTAATGTGTCAGAAATAAGGAGCTTTGTTGGTTTAGCTAGCTATTACCGTCGATTTGTCAAGGGATTCTCTTCCATTGCTTCCAAATTGATGAACTTGACTAAACAAAATGTTCCATTTGTATGGTCGGACGAATGTGAGGAAAGCTTTCAGAAACTCAAGACCTTGTTGACTACTGCACCAATCCTTACCCTGCCAGTGGAAGGTAAGAATTTCATTGTCTATTGTGATGCATCCTATTCGGGTTTGGGTGTCATGCTAATGCAAGAGAAGAATGTAATTGCTTATGCTTCGAGGCAATTAAAGGTGCATGAACGCAATTACCCGACCCATGATTTGGAACTAGCTGCGGTAGTGTTTGCCTTAAAGCAATGGAGACACTATCTATATGGAGTTAAGTGTGAAGTATACACGGATCATCGTAGCCTACAGTATGTCTTTACTCAAAAAGATTTGAATTTGAGACAGAGGAGATGGATGGAACTACTGAAGGACTACGATATCACTATTTTGTATCATCCGGGAAAGGCTAATGTTGTGGCAGACGCCCTAAGTAGAAAGGCAGGGAGCATGGGAAGTCTAGCTCACTTGCAAGTTTCAAGACGTCCATTGGCTAGAGAGGTTCAGACTCTGGCTAACAACTTGATGAGGTTAGAAGTAAATGAGAAACTAAGCAGAATCCAAGATAAAGTATTGCGAGGAGAGGCTACGGAAGCACAAATCGATGAGGAAGGTGTTTTGAGAATCAAGGGAAGGGTATGTGTACCCCGCGTCGATGATTTGATCAACACTATTCTGACAGAGGCTCATAGTTCAAGGTATTCTATACATCCTGGTGCAACCAAGATGTATCGTGACCTAAAACAACACTTTTGGTGGAGTAGAATGAAGCGCGATATTGTTGATTTTATTGCCAAATGTCCAAACTGTCAGCAACTAAAGTATGAACACCAGAGGCCCGGAGGAACACTTCAGAGAATGCCCATTCCTGAATGGAAGTGGGAAAGGATTGCAATGGATTTCGTGGTTGGTCTTCCAAAGACAATGGGTAAGTATGAATCTATTTGGGTGATTGTTGATAGGTTAACTAATTCTGCTCATTTCATTCCGGTCAAGGTGACTTACAATGCAGAGAAGTTAGCCAAAATCTATGTCTCAGAAATTGTTCGGTTGCATGGGGTTCCACTCTCCATCATATCAGATAGAGGTACGCAGTTTACTTCTAAGTTTTGGAAAACATTGCATGCGGAATTAGGTACTAGGTTGGACCTTAGTACTGCGTTCCATCCGCAGACCGATGGTCAGTCGGAGCGAACGATTCAAGTGTTGGAGGATATGCTTCGTGCATGTGTGATAGAGTTTGGTGGTCATTGGGATAGCTTCTTACCCTTAGCAGAGTTCTCCTACAACAATAGCTATCACTCAAGCATTGATATGGCCCCATTTGAGACACTATATGGGAGAAGATGTAGGTCTCCCATTGGGTGGTTTGATGCATTTGAGGTTAGGCCTTGGGGTACTGACCTTCTGAGAGAATCGTTAGATAAAGTGAAATCTATTCAAGAAAAGCTGTTAGCGGCGCAAAGTAGGCAAAAAGAATATGCAGATCGAAAGGTTAGAGACTTGGAGTTCGTGGAGGGTGAACAAGTCTTGCTGAAAGTTTCGCCCATGAAAGGGGTGATGCGGTTTGGAAAAAGGGGTAAACTAAGCCCAAGGTATATTGGTCCCTTCGAGGTTCTGAAGCGCATAGGGGAGGTGGCTTATGAGTTAGCCTTGCCTCCAGGGCTGTCCGGAGTGCATCCGGTATTTTATGTGTCTATGTTGAAAAGATACCATGGGGATGGAAACTACATCATTCGTTGAGATTCAGTTTTGCTTGATGAGAATTTGACTTATGAGGAGGAGCCTGTTGCCATTCTAGATAGAGAAATTCGCAAGTTGAGATCAAGCGAGATTGCATCCATCAAAGTTCAATGGAAGAATAGACCAGTCGAAGAAGCCACTTGGGAGAAAGAGGCTGATATGCGAGAAAGATACTCACACCTGTTTACAGATTCAGGTACTCCTTTTCGCCCTTGTTTTCCTTCTTGTGATCGTTCGGGGACGAACGATGGGTAAATTGGTATCTATTGTAACGACCTGTTTAGTCGTTTTGAGCAGCAGATTTTATTTTTGGAAAAACAGGCTGAGACGACGGAACCCACGACGGACCGTCATGAGCACGACGGACCGTCGAGGGGTCTCGTTTCAAAACACTTAGAAATTCTGAAAAATGGGTACTGAAATCGACTCTCTGAACTTCGTAACGGAATAGCAGGACGGACCGTCACAGACTCTTCAGAGAATTGAGTCTCTGAACTCTGTGACGGAGCAGCAGAACGGACCATCGCAGGCACGACGGCCGTCACAGTCTGCGTAATCCCAGACTGGGTCGGATTTCTGTTAAGTAATTTAAGGGGCATTTTGGACTATTTCGGCTTTAATTATAAAGTTAGTGGGTTAATGTTAATAAGTCTAATTACTTGGGGGTTAAAAGAGGTAACCTTGAGTAAATTAGTACGTTATTATTGCCATCTTTTATACTTAATTATATGCTAATTAGGGTAAAAGAAAGAGGGTTTGAATAAGAAAAAGAGAAAAGAACAGAGAGAGGGAGAAACATACGATCAAGAGAGAGAGGATCGAACGAGAAGAGAAAAACACAAAGCTTTGGGGAATTTGCTTGCTTGATCACTAATCTTCGGTGGAGGTAGGTTATGGTTTTATACTATTCGTAGTTAACTCTTAATAGCGAATGATATGTGTTGGGTTGTATTGTAAAGTCTTCTATATGCTTAATTGTATGCTTGCATGAATGTGATTATATAATTGTGATGAAATAAGCATGATGAAGCTATTGAATCCCAAATCTTGAAAAACCCTTGTTAATAATGACGTCTAGGTATAAAAGAAGGCTTGATGAACTAAAGTGATGAGATTGATGATGCCTTGGTATAAAAGAAGGTTTGATGAATTAATAGAATTAGGGGATCGGGTGTCACGAACCGACACGTAGAATTAGGGGATCGGGTGTCACGAACCGACACGTAGAATTAGGGAATCGGGTGTCACGAACCGACACGTAAAATTAGGGGATCGGGTGTCACGAACCGACACGTAAAATTAGGGGATCGGGTGTAACGAATCGACACGTAGAATTAGGGGATCGGGTGTCACGAACCGACACGTAGAATTAGGGGATCGGGTGTCACGAACCGACACGTAGAATTAGGAGATCGAGTGTCACGAATCGACACGTAGAATTAGGGGATCGGAGTGTCACGTTCCGACACATAGTAGTAGAAGAGCGGAGTGTCACGTACCGACACAAGAATAAAGGTGATGAATCTTGAAAGATGTTAATATACTCATTCTAATGAACCTAATTCCCAAATGAGTATGATATGGAGGCTTGAGTCCTCATGAGTGTACTTGACGTTATTTATCAAAGATTCTTGTACATGTTGTTGCTACAGATTGAGTATTGTAGTTGATTTATGATATTATTTGATGCATATTGTTTTCTATTTTGAGTTGGCCGATGATATCTACTCAGTACCCGTGTTTTGTACTGACCCCTACTTGTATGTTTTTTTCCTTGTTATTTGTGGAGTGCAGCAAACGTGCCGTCGTCTTCAACTCAACCGCAACTCTAGCCAGTCTTCATTACACCGGATTTCAGGGTGAGCTAATGCTTCTAGCTTGGACTGGATCTTCCTCTTCATGTCTCGATGCCTTGAAGTTCCGGCATGGACTAGCTTTTTATGTATTTTAGCTTCTTAGATACTCTTAGATTAGTAATTTGAGGATAGATGTTCTTGTGATGATGACTTCCAGATTTTGGGGATAATAATAAATGTTTGAGTTTTAGAAGTTATTTGATTTATATTGTTAATGAGTTTTTAAGTCTTCCGCAATGTTTTAATTCATTATGTTTGAAATGATTGGGTTAGATTGGTTGGTTCGCTCACATAGAAGGATAAATGTGGGTGCCAATCGCGACCCGATTTGGGTCGTGACAAGCGTGGACAGATATTGTCACTTCTTGAGTTTTTTTGCTAAAATTATCCTTCAATTATGACTCAAATCTAATGTATTTAAGTGAGCAAAAAACATTTTTATACTATCCAAAAAATAACAAGAATCATCCTTCAGTCTATTTTTATTAAGAAACTAACTGAACAAATAAAAAATATTATTTTTTTAATTTGGTCATGTCTTAGCTACATCGAGAAGATCAATGTTACCCAAAAAAATAAGGATATGGATAAAAAATGAATATTTTATCCTCATAATTTAAATTTTGTGTGTTGTTAGTTTATATGTTTTTTTTTTTTTGCATAATCAAGTAAATTGATCTGTAACAATATATAAGTGATAAATCTGGCAGTTTATATAGTACGTACTTATTGTATAGACAATGCAATTCACATTTTATACAATATATAAAAATACTGGTAATTTAGTGATATTATGTAGGCATTTTGTTGTAAAAATTAAATAATAATTATTTTATTTGAAATTTTTGACAATGGAGTTATACTTGGACAATTCTTTTACAAAGAATATTTAGAATTTGAATATATTTTGTCTGAATATTTTAATTCTTATTTTTTTAAAATAAAAAAAATCACCCAACTTTACTAGCTTAATCGTGTGTACATATATTCATTCGACTTGACACATTTTTGTTGATGACTTGAGTTTCTTCAAAAAAATAGACAGAAAGATGAATCATGTCCAACCCAATGTAGATATTAATGTCATAGAAGCCGTTATTGGGTTGACAAGAGCTATTGGCCCGAGAATGAGCAATAGGGCCATGTTAATCTGGGATCGGGGTTGAGTAGTGGGCATGAAACGGTTTCAACAGAAAAGGTAGTGATAGGTGTTTTAGGGATTATGCAAATTGTTGAGAAAAATGTCTAGTCCTCTCATCCTCTTTCTTTGAGTTCTACTTCTCATCTTCGATCTTCTTCTATCTTTAATTACTTGTTATTCAATATTTTTATTGTAAGTCGGTAGTTTGATTATTGCAACTAGAATCGTAAGGTTGTAATCGTGTTTTAGTGCTCTTATTAATATAGCGAGGATTTCGATTTGTTACAGCTTGAGTTTCTTAAAAAAAATAGGCGAATGTCGGGTGGACCCTTGTACTTGTATCCTTTTGTATTTTGGACTCTCCTACTTACCCTTTTGTCATCTAGGCCCCTGGACTCATTTAAACACATTATTTTAAACACAATATTTGATGTGGCATCCTATGTGGAAAGACTCCACATGGAGTGTGTATACACACAAAACTAGAACGTCAGACACCTTAAAAAGTTAGATTTTTACTTTTAAAGACCATTTTTTTTCTTTATTTTCACTTAGCACCATTTTTTTCTTGTTTATTTTTTCCTTCAATTTACTCACCTCTTTTTTTGCATTGATTGTATTGTATCTTTGTTGGTTTGATTTTGTTGGTCTTCACCATGACGGCTCGATGTAGTTATAAATTCACAAAACTCATTTTTTATTCTTGAAGCGTTTAAAATGTTGTGTTTAGATGGGTTCAGGGGTTCAAATGACAAAAGGAGAAATAGAAGGGTCTAGAATACAGACAGATACAAATACAAGGGTCCACTAGACCATTTCGCCAAAAAAATAGACAGAAAGATGAATCTTGCAACTTTTTGAATAATGCAAAGATGATTTTTGTTCACTTTTTTTATAACAACAGTAAAATATTACCATAACCACCAAAGAACAAATACAAATAAAAGAGCACCTATTTCTGAAATAGAGAATAGGCCTCTAACAGAACAAAACAACTAGCTAAACAAATGCTGAATAAATTGTCTACATTTACTTACTTTCTTTGAACTACTAAGTAAGTGTAATCTTTCACTAATTTCCTTCTTTATTTGTGTTACTGCATCTTTCGTATGTAACACATATGTCTCTAAATCTCCTCAAATTCCTAGCACGCCAAGTGTGGTATATCTGTCATGACTCTTTTTTTTTGAATTGCTTCCAACGATTCTTTTTTATGTTTTCCAAGATTTATATAATATCAATATTCTGTATTGAAACTTCTGTTCACTTTTATAATATAAGAAAGTATTTTACATTTAGGTCATAGTTGAGGAATGGTTTTAACCAAAACTCTATACTTCTTTCTTTAATAACAACCATTGCTCACTTCTGTATTTTTGAAGAAAATTCGACAAATTAATTATTTAATCAAATTCATAACGAAAGTAATTATTACCAAATTAATTGGCCATTCGACCAACTTATACGTACCTTCAATAACACTTTATAGAGCTTTGAAACTTAAATTTTAAATTTCTACATACAATAAATATGAATCATTTTAAATGAATAATATATATAAAAAAACACAAAATATTTAGAGGTACTTATATCTAAAATTTTAGACTATTTAAAGGAAAATTAAATTAGCCAGAATTGAAAATAAATAATTAGTTGATACTTTACCGGAGATATATTTACCTAAAAATTTGTACTATTTATAAAATATTAATACATTACATATATATCCATCATTTAGTTGAATATATATATATAATTTTATTTTAACTGAAGATACATATACCTGAAAATTCATTTGTTTAAATATATACAAAATACATTATACATAGAAAAATCATATAAATATTTTTTAAGTTATAATAAAATTAAAAAATATTAAAATCTTATCGATAAAGTGAAAATTTTAATAATCAATCTATCGAGGAAAGAAACATTATTTTGCGCGAAAAACATGTTACATCAGACCAAACACACCATAACTTGTCGTATCAATATGACTCTTAACAAATTAAAGTCGTGAGATGTTGACACGAGCATAAAAAAGAATCCCCCAATTGTCTCTATAATGTCTCACAGTGAGTTTTGAGTTCTTTGATATTCAAAATCCATGGAGTTGCTAACCCCTTTACCTCCTCCTCCTTCAACTCCTCCAAATTTCCCGTCTGGGTATTCTTCAATGCCCAGTTTCCGACGTGGGTTTTACAGGACAAGCCAAATCGTTGCTCCTCAATCAAGAGAAGTTGTGGTGGAAGAAGAAGAACAACTACAAGGGTCTAAAGTATTTGTAGCTGTGGGTAAATATGTTGACAAAGGTGTTGCTTTGGTTCAGTGGGCTTGTAAGACATTTGGGAATTCTGAGATTTGTATTCTTCATGTTCTTCAACCTTCTCCATATATACCCACTTTGTGTATGTAACCTCTTTTTTCCCACTTTCTTGTTGTTGATACTTTTTTTCATGTTAAGATGATTAATATACTTTGGGTGCTTTTGGTAATGAGAATTTTGTTTATGCTTTAATGTTGTTCCTTAAAAAGATCATTTTTCTGGATCATTCTAGTGTTTGTTGGTTATAAATGTAGATGATTAGTGTATCTTTTTTGGTTGTCCCGCTCGTATGCAATAGCTCGCAGACCACATAAAAGAGATGAACCGAACTAGGCAAAGACCCTGTTGTGCAGGCAAGGGGTTTCGAACTCGAGACTTCATTATGGAAGTCTAAAGACAAACCATTTGAGCCAACTGGAGAGTTAAATGTGGATTATATATCATATCATGATTATAGATTTAGCTTCATTTTACTGAAATGTTTTTCAATAAGTTGATGAAGTTTTGGTCTTTTTAAGGAATGTTTGATTACATTGAGTCGTGAAACTCTTTGTTCCTGGAAAATAATTTTTGACCAAAAAGGAATGAGCAAAATTTTCCTTTACAACTATCCTAACTTTTTAAGTCCATATCACTTGCTTAAGTCAACATGTAGCCACTGTTTACGATACTCATATACATACTTTTACCCAGAAGCAGATGCAGAGTGACGATATGCGAATATAAATCCATAAATATGTGCAATAAATAGTAGGTATGAACCCTAAACTTTTAAAATATAATGGGTTCAACGGTAAGAACCTTAAGAGCTTGAACCCATAAAGGTGTAGTGTTGAACCCGCCTCTGGTTTTCCTGAATATTAGTCCGTGTACAATTACCATATGGCATCTATTTTCATAATCCTAACAATAGAAAATGATCCGGGAAATGTTTTCTCGCATTATGACAAACATTTTCCTCTCCACTAAAGTGCACCCTGTTAAAACATTCCCCCATACTATGCACATTTAGACTAGAAAACTTTAGAGGAACCAATTTATTCTATTGACAACCTACAATCATGTGTTCATATTTGTGATTTTTATGCAGTGGGAAAATTGCCAGTTACTCAGGCTAATGCAAAAATGGTTGCCGCATTTCGATATGCAGAGAGAGAAGAGGCTTGGAAACTTATGTCTCGTTATTTGAGTGTATGCTGCAAATCAAAGGTATCATTTATCTCTATATGATTGGTGTGGAGTGTTGTGGAGTTATTTTCCAGGAACACAGTCCTGTTTATAGCATATGTTGCAATTATTTTGTAAAACTAGGTTTCACAAAATTCATTTGGTGGATCATATTGAATAAAGAAGAAGACCATACTGCATAACCATTTTACTCTATGATTGAAGAGTTGTTGATGCTAGTGTCCTGATCAAAGAGAATGATGATGTTGAATTGTGATTTTGTAATATTTGTATTGGTATTGCTCTTTCACCATTTCCTTCCTCTCAACATGTAGAATAATTTCTCTGTCTAGGTTGTGCACTGTTCCTACGCTTAACTAATTTGCTTTAGAAGTTTAGTCTATTCTCACTAAGGGTCATTTGGTAGGGCGTATAAGTACAAAAACATACCCAGAAGTGAGGACTGAAGAGGTGGTGGTGTGTCCATAGCCGTACCCGGAAGGTAGATAGGTTGTTTTTGATAGACCCTATGCTCAAGTAAAACATATCAACATCAAGTATTGAAAGAAATACTATAGTGAAAAAGTCAACTTAAAATAAAGTAGAAGAGAACAATATTAACAACAATAATATGCTAACCAAAACAAAGGAAACAACAAGTAATAATAGAACCGACAAACAAGATAATAGGAGAGTAATAGGGTTTATAAAAATAGTACTGTATATGACGTATTAGGCTAGGATTAGTTGTGCAGAAACTAGTTATGTAGTCTGTTTTGTTTGTTGTATCAAATGAATAGGGTGTATTAGAATATCATATTACTGAATATGGTGTATTAGAATAGGAATAGTATCTCGCATGTTAATGCCATGGTGTACTATGTATAAGAATAGTACCAAATAGGGTGTGTATTAGTTATACATAGGTTGCAGACACCAAATATAGGATTAAATTATACCATAGCTAATATATGTATTATTTTGGTTAAAGAATGAAAGAAGATCCCACATTGGTGTTTTTCTTTTTAAAAACTGAGATTCCACATTAGTGGTTAATGAGATGGGTGGTCTCCTTATAAGGTTTGGACAATCCTCCTTCATTGGATCTAGCTTTTAAGGTGTGAGTTAGGCCCAAGACCTTTTTTTTGTGACAAGGAAAACCCGCAACCGCTACCCCAATGTAGTCAAAGGCACGCTTGAAGCATGCTTAAGCCCTGAAGCGAGGCTCGAAACATGTTAAGCGCTTCACCTCGCTTTATGTGCGCTTCAGTGTCATCCTCAAGGTTCTAAGGAAAACTTGTCTTTGCCAATGAGCCTCTTCCAAAGAAATGACACTAAACAATTGATATTTCACTTTATCATAATTTTTTTTTCAATTTCTTTGGTCATATATTTGTCATTCATGTTTATAATAATTCGTCTTGAACTAAAGATATATGTTAGTATTTTTTTTCCTTTTGCGCCTTTTTTCAATAAAGCCCGCTTTATATGCCTTTTGCGCCTAAAGCCCCAACGGACCTTAGAGCTTTTTTTGTGCTTTTCGCCTTTGATAACATCGCGCTACCTTTTGGGTGCACACAGGGTAAAACCCCCGCTCCTATGCAATAGCTCGCAAATAACATAGGAGAGGTAACCCGCATGGAAGTCCTAAGCCCAAACCACTAGGCCACCCTTGAAGGGTAGAGTTAGGCCCAATACCTAATTTACAATTTTCTCTAATACCTCCTGCCAAACCACCTCTAAGTCATTTTGCTACTCTGAATTGTTAGAACTATTATCTTAGTGGGCTTACTTATTTTAGTGTGATTTGCATAGAACTGATAAAACTGTTACAGGGGCAAGTGTCTAATGTGACATCTTTAAACATGTCTGAGTAGGATGAGCTAGGTCGGACCATTTCCTTTTATGATTCTTATGTGGTATTAATGATCATTGATGTTGCTTAAGAACTTTAAATCTTAAATGGTAGCATTTTAAGCTGCTAGAGGATTTCTGTGTACTTTTTGGCTTTTGCTTCAAAATAACTTATGAGCAGATGTGAACAACTCTTTTTGGTTCTGAAACTTTGGGATGGGTTTATTTTGAGACTCAGACTCTGATCAGGCTGTGTATTTGTGGGATTTTTGTTGATAAATTTTATTTAATAGAATGGATGTCAAATGGGACCACGATCAGATATCTTACTTATAACTAGTTTTCTTAATGTGAGATTAGGATCTCTACAATCATTTACTTAGGTAACGGTTTTGACTAATTACTGAGCAAATGGTTAAAACGGCAGTAGAGGAACTTTCCATGCTTTCCGCCTGAAGTTGTGTCACTTATGTTACCAATAAATGCTACCATCTCTGACTACTTCCATTTACGCCATCTCTTATTGCCCCTTCTACCCTTTTCCACCTCTCTTCTCCCCTTCCCCTCTTCACCAAAATTCCTTCTCCCTCCTAATATTTACCGTCCCTTTAGTAACCGTAGAAACTTAAGCACCATTGTAGATCTCCACCATATTCCATCGATCACAACCGTATTTCGTGTTTATCCTGGTCTGAGTATTTTATCGTGATGAAGTGCTGATGGATTAAAGGGATTGCCCTCTTGCAGTTCTTGTTGTTTGCTGGGTTGTACAAACGAGAAAGGTCATTGTTGAAAGCTATTTGGCTTTTCTCTCCTCTTTTTCCTCTTTTTTTTTTTTTTTGGTTCTGAAGGACATGTGTGGATTATTCAAATTGTATACATTGAATGTGGACATGAAAATGAACAGATGTATGGGTGAAAAAATATCGATCAATCTAGAGAAATTAAAATGGAAAAAGTTCTTTAAAATGGAAATAGTTCTTCTTTGCCGTTTTACTGTAATGATATTCAAAAGAAAGAAGTTCTCCTGCTGATTTTCAGAATGGTACCATAATCTGAAACAGAGATTGTGGTGAGGAAAAGATGAGTGATTTTTAACAAATATATTCTCTTTTTCTAGATGTTGAAGAAACCCAGAGAAAGTGAAAGGAACAGTAAAAAGTGATGTGAAGAAATTTCTATTCAAGAGAATAAAGGTGGGGATGTGATAAAAGTTGACGAGGAAGTTGTTGGGCTCCAGGCTCCTGACTCTCCATCTCAGGCACCTTGTATCTGAATTTTCTGTTTGTACAGATCGCTCCCCTCTTCTCAAAGTATTCTACATTTGATCCCTAAAAGTCTTAACTTGTTTTATCTGCTCCTTCGTGCCTCTCTCTCACTTCCCGCTATACTTTTTTTTTTGGACAAAGGTATCTTGGGCCACTTCTGGGATTACACTAGGTATGTAAGGTGAATGTACAGGTAGTCAACCAACTAAGCTACCAAGATTTCCCCATTGTTATTGTTGTATATTTGGTCAAGGTTGTGTGCACCTTGATTATTCCAACAGTTACCTGATATCTCCCACAAACACAGGTATCGGGTAATTTGATCCACCTAGTTTGGGCAGATGGGAAGAAATTACCTAGTTTTTTTTTTCTTCTGTTGGGATTTGAACCTTTTACTGCGTGCTATACTTGATAGCTTGAGTGGGTTTGAGCCCCCGAAATATATTCTTTTCTTCTCTCACTTTTCTACTTTCTAATATCTTCTATTACATCCGAAACAAAGACTAGAAGTCCTTAAGTTTAAATTATTTTTTCTGTTACTTTCACGGTTTCCTTCCTCACTACATCTTGACCAATGTTTGTATTACAACTGTTTTAGTCTCGTTGATTTCTGTGATTAGATTTGACATTTTATTGCTACTATACAACATGCAGGAATATGTCTAGATCTTTGCTACCTCTGTGACACGAATATTCTCACAGTATCATTCATTTAAAACTAAAACAACTAGTGTTTCACTGTATCATGATCTATGTACTGTAAAATCTGCTTTTCTTTTCATAGTAATGATGAGTATTTTCCTTGTATCATGTTACCAATGCAGTCACTTACAGAAGACGTGATAATATTTTCAGGTTAAAGCAACTGTTGCTATAGTTGAATCAGATCAAGTCCTAAAAGGAATTCTGGATTTTGTCAACAAACATAACATCAGAAAGCTTATAATTGGGGCTATACCGGAGTAGGTCTTCAACTTCTGGTCATTTAGATTATGTTCAAGTGCGATTAAACTGTTTGAACTGCTGTAGATTATGATTGCACTTGTGAATTCTGGATTATGTTATATGATTCAATTTTTGAATCGCTTTGTCTTTTTGGAAAGACTTCTGGATGCTATAAAATATCTCAAATTCATGCGGTTCTGTTTTTGTGCCAAGGATCTTAATAAAAACTAAATCTTTTTTGTGAACTTGTTTCCTCCTACATGTTATTTTACCTGCATAAACCAGATTTATCGTGTCAGAGGCACCAGAATTGACCACAAAATGAAATGTCCTAGTTGCTATGTTGATCTCCTGGTATCTCTAGTTTCTGGTAAGTGAGGCTGCTTAAGTGATAGAGTATTCCACCTCTTACCTAGAGGTTGAGAATTTGTGTCACCTAGAGAGCAAAATTCGGAAGAGCCACTGTAGACTCCTAGACATGATATTATTTTGAGGGGAAGGGATAGGGTTTTACCATATCAACCAAAAAGAAAGGAGAAAAGAGGAATCCCTAGTTTTGGAAACATTTTGAGTGCTTTGTTCATGTCTTGTAGCAATTTGATGTTAGTTTCACTTTTCCTGACTGACCTAATTAGCGAAGGAAATTTAGGTCTTTCTTTTCAACAAGGTAGTGCCCGGCTATGTTGCTCAAACTCTTCAAAAATGGCACAGGTTGCGTGATGAATCCTCCAAATTTGTGCATTTTTGAAGGATCTGACATGGTTATGGCAGTACTTTTAGAGAATCTGAGCAACATAGGTGCTCGGCCCAGTTTGTGTTCATTTCAGGTAACTGTTCTCATCAAACTTGACGGGTGGGGACAAATTTCCTAGGGTAGTCAAATTGCTAGCTGAAAATACTAATAGGCTAGTCTAAACTTTCACTGTTGGAGAACTGAGAACAGTGGTCAAATTAGAGGTCTAGAAATCTGTGGAGTTGTCATTGCCTGCAGAACTGGGGGATTTCATAATACAACATATATCTTGCTTCAGTTGCTTACAAAGATGACAACAATAACAGAGCCTCCATCACAAACTAGTAGTGTTATTTATATGAATCCTCTATTTATCTGCTATATGTGGGACCATTTCATTCCAACACATAGTAGTTTCTCATTTGGACAAAATCAGTTCTCTTGACCTAGAAGCTCTTCAAAATCTCTCTTATTTTTACACGAACATACAATCTCTGAACAAATGTGAAAACATTCGTAACACTGGACCTAATGTAAGGATATCAACATGACAGAACCTTAATCCAATCTATAGTTGGTATGTCGATATGGATCTTTTCTTTCACCCTCTATATTTTCTGTTGCTAAACCTGTATTTACTGGAACAGTATATTTGCATCTTTCTGAATTTTCATCAAATAAAACTGGTCCCGTGTACCCAAACTTACCAGCTATCTACAGTTGTGTGAAGGTTAAGAAAAGCTCCAGGAAAGCAAGTTATGCTGCCACAAAGTTCCCTACATTCTGTGAAATATTCTTTGTGTACAAAGGAAGACTAATCTGGATTAGACAACCCCCTGAATGCTCAAGCTTCATTGCACCTATTTCTCCTAATACTCAAGCAGGGGCTGTTGATGTATGTGGTTTAAGATCTCAGTGTCTGAAGTCTTGCGAGAATGAGGTTATCCTGTTCCCAGAACGTGTTCAGTCAAGCTTGTCTAGGGACCTGCTGTCATCTGGAATAAAAAAGTTAGTTCTTGAAGCGGGGATTCCATCACAAACTGATTTACGGGTCAAGGATTTTTCTTCTTCCAGCAGAAGCAATCTGATCAGTGTTCCTAGTTTATCTATTTCAACAAGTTCTATTCATGATATCAGTTGTGCTTCTTCAGTTGAACAAATGGTGCCCCCTGATGCGGAGATGGAAAGTTTATACAAACAGCTGGCAGAAGTCGGCACAGAATTTGAATCATCAAGGAATGAAGCTTTTGCAGAGATTCTGAAGCGCAAAAAACTGGAAGCTGAAGCTGAAGAAGCCATCAGAAAGGTGAAAATCTAGTTTCTGTATTCCTATTGAGGTGGTCATATTCTTATTGCTCTACAGATCATTCCATACTTACATATTTGTGGAAGAACTTTATTGATGCTAGGACAACCGTAAAATTTGGCTACCGCTGGATGTCTCAGACATGGAGGCTTATGAAGCTAAATTACACTTATTAGCTTTTCTTATATTGTTGTTTCACATTCATTTATGGACCAAAGCCATCATATCTAATGTACCAGTAGACCCACTATGGGCTTGTCCAAGCTAAAAAAATTGAAGCCAGCACTTTAGAACTAATATACTCTATGTTTTCGACCAAGTCAATGCTACTGCATGAATCTCTGTGTCAGAGTAGTTCATTCCTAAAGCCAGTTTGTATTCTTAAATACAGCAGAAATTCATGCAACATATCTTCTATACTGCGCAACTACCATTAAAAGAGGAATGCTATGTGAATATTAATGTCATTTCTCATATTTGCAACGTCTATAACGGACTGAAAACACATAATTGGTGAACTATTACTTCTATATAACTGAAGTTTCCTCTAATTTTTTAATAAGAACTGAAGCTTCCTTCTTAGGCTCTGAAATTTAGAAATTTTGCTTTGTTGTAGATAAAAGCATTTGAATCTGCTCATGCACGTGAAGTTAAACTGAGGAAGGAAGCTGAGGATGCTCTGGAAACTACATTGCTGGAAAAAAAGAAGCTCTTGATGGAGAAAAAGGAGAAAACTTATGAGCTGTGCAAGGCCATGAGAAATATAGCCCTCCTGGATTGTCGTGCACAGGAGGCTGATCGACGATGTGAAGAGATCACTGGAGAATTGACATTGATTCACTCCTCCATATCAACTCTCCAGCAGGAGAAGCAGAAACTTAAGCAGAAAAACACTGAGGCCATGCACTGGATTAATTCGTGGAAGAATCGTGGAAAATATGGAGGACAAAGTGCAATTGACTTGGCTGAGTGCTCTGTATCACTTGGGTTGGTTGAGTTTTCATCCTCCGATTTGCAGACAGCAACATGCAATTTTTCTGAGAGCTTCAGGATTGGTCAGGGAGGATATGGTGATGTATTTAAAGGAGAACTCTCAGATAAAACTGTAGTCATTAAGCAGTTGCATCATTATAATATGCAACAGCCATCACAGTTTTTTGAACAGGTAAACATCTCCATTTGATTTACATGCATGGATTGCAAATTGCATTTAGATAGGATTTGGGTTCCACTCTAAGTTTCTTTACTTCAGAGTTCCTTTCAGCATAGCATGTGATTTTCCTTAATATCATCCAACTCAAGTGCATATACCTTTCCTTGTGCGCAGTTTGGTCTTTCATCGTAAGCTAAAAAGTGATCTCATAATTTTCTCTGCGAACAATTTTTTTATTTGTGTGCTTGCTCATATGATTTTCTTACATGCAGGTGGAAATTCTAGCTAAGTTACGTCATCCTCATCTGGTCACTTTACTTGGTGTATGCCCAGGATCTTGGTGCCTTGTTCATGAATATTTTCCTGGCTTGAGCCTCCAAGATCGCCTCTTCTGGAAAAATAACACTCGTCCCATGAAATGGAAGATGCGAGCACGAATTCTTGCTGAAATTGCGAGTGCACTTCTGTTTTTGCACTCTTCATACCCTGAAAAAATTGTACATGGGGATCTGAGGCCTGAGAATGTGCTCATTGATTCTACGGGCAGCTGTAAAATATGTGATGTCGGCATATCTAGTCTGATACCTAAGCAAGCCCTACGATGCCCGAGTTTCGATCGTCTTAGTGAACCAAAGGGTCTGTTTGCCTACACTGATCCTGAATTTCATGAAACTGGAGCTATGACACCTAAATCGGACATTTATGCTTTTGGACTTATTATCCTTCAAATGCTCACTGGAAGAACTCTAACAGGACTAGTGAATGAAGTACGCAGGGCAGTCTTATATGCACAATTAGACTCTCTTTTGGATTCATCTGCTGGAGAATGGTCTACATTTGTGTCAAGGAGGTTAGCAGAACTGGCATTGCAATGCTGTGAATTAAACAGTAGGGATAGGCCTGAGCTGACATCATCTCTTGTAATGGAGCTAAAGAACTTGAATGAGTCTGAAGAACAATCAGTGCCCTCCTTTTTCTTATGTCCGATTCGCCAGGTAAGTTATGTTATTTGTACTATTAATCATTGTGGTCCTCAAAGACGCAGGATAGGAAGACAAAGATATGTTATTTTAGGGGACAAGAGTGTGTAGACTTAAAAAGAATTGAGAGGGAGCAAACTGGTAGTCTGTTTCCCGGTAGTGCTGTACAACATCTGGTCATATCCTTTCTCTTCTCTCAACCACCCTTTCACACACCCCCACCCCCGCAGAACATGGAGTCATAAAATAAAAATAAAAACATAATGTGAATGTAAAATGCATGAGATGGTAGTTGTTCCACATGCATGGCATCATAGGCCTGTAGTCATAATTTATGCTGAAAATTGATCACTAAAGTAATAGATGATCCATCTAGTCTGCCGTGTTTGTAATTTTCATTCACTCCAATCTGCTGTTAGAAACAATTTTTCTGGGTTTTCATGTTTGCAGCTCAATAATGCTCACATAATTGTGAATTTATTTCAGGACATAATGAATGACCCCCAGGTTGCTGCAGACGGGTTCACATATGAAGGAGAGGCCATTGAAGGATGGCTTGAAAGTGGTCATGATACTTCTCCAATGACCAATTTGAAACTAAGCCATTTGGAGCTAACTCCCAACCATGCCCTACGACTTGCTATCAAGGATTGGCTCTGCAACTTATAAATCCTGATATAGTAGTAACAATAGTGTAAATCGATATATATGTATTTGTGGAGCCTAGGATACAAAAAGGTAACCTAAGAGCTAGTGTTACACATACAAGTAAAATAGCCCCATCTCATAGATCTCTAATACACCAAAATGGTAAAGACTCTGTGTTGATAACATGAGTAGAGGAGAACACTGCAATTGTCTCATAGACAATGTAGTAGTTATAGATTTTATAGATTGATTTTATGTGCTCTTGTTGTTTCTTTTGCCATTTTCTTGAGATGTTAAATGTTGCTGAAGGTAGAAGCAACAAGAATGCAATTTTAGTTTACATGAGGTTGTAGCAGTAGAGATATATAACAGGGTTACTAAGGGGTGCGGTGGGGTGGTTGAGATCTCTCTTAGATACCAGTTGGTTAAACGAAAAAACAACAGCAATGAACTAGGAAACATCAGTATCATTAGTAGCATTGTAAAGAAACACAAAGTTGGGTATTATGCTCTTTCAAGAGAGCAACAATTATTCCATGAACCTGAAATGGAAGTATAGTTGCATTTCTGCATTGCTTCACCCTGTAGGTAAAGGTTATAACAGAAGCTCAAACCAGCTAGTAGTGGTATTAAGTCTGTAAGGGAAGTGTTTCTTAGCTTTATACATATATCTTTAGGCAGAACGCTACAACTGTTCTGAGAGATAGATGAACGCATAAAACAACTATTCAACATACATACGCTGCTACACGTCCTATTGACATGCTTGGAGGACTTGATCTCCTATTGACATGCTTGGAGGACTTGATCTCCAGAAGAAAGCAGTGAGACTGACGTTAATCGATCTGTTTCTCTGAAAGGATGATCCTCTTCTGATGAAAATACCATCCTTGGTTCTTCTTTCTGTTCATCCAAAAGTGCTTTTGATTCTCCTTTGAAGTTCCATTTGTGCATTTCATCACTTGGTGCTATGTTTTCTTTTACTAAGTACTCATCATCCAGTTTCTCACTAACTTGCAGTTCATCATCATCATCATCATCATTTTCATGATGATTAAACTGTGAATTAGACCTTCCATAAGGTTTAATTGCTGATTCTTCCTCTGAACTAGTAGTCCTCCTAATGTTAAAGCTCCCAAAACCTTCAATCCCTCTTGATATCTTCCTTGATTTGTTCCTCTCTTCTTTGAGAAGTTGTCCATCTTCTAACAGCTTCAATATCCTCTCAGATTTCTTCCTAACATTTAGCCCCCAGTTGAATCTGCATTACATCATTCAAAGTACCTTAAATGGATGGACATTCAACTTTTAGTTTATCGCGACAAAGTTGTAGAACCTAATAAACTTTGTACGATGAAATTACCAACAACATACTCAGTATAGTCACACAAAAGGCAACTGGAGAGGATGGTGTATAAAGAAACTGTTTTCGAGTTGAGTTATTTTCCCAAATTAGTTTTTGATGACTTGTTTACCATACATGATCATAATTAAATTCAACTTGTAATAATGTTTACCCTTTCTCATCAATGAGTTGAAAGCTTCCCATTTCCCTAATAACACCTTTATCACTTTGAAATTCCTCAGCAACACTTTCAGGTCCATGAGTCAACAAGTGTTCCAACACTATCACAGCCTTATATGAAACCCTCCAATTCTTTTTATCAAAACTTGACAATCTACATCATACAATTAAACATCATCAAGCCTCAAAATATTATCCAAAAAATTCCAAAAAAAAAAGAAGAAAAATAACAATTAAAATTGACCTACTTTTTATGTAGGATCCCAACAATTCTCCAATAATCATCAACTTCAAAAGCTGCCTTGGAAATCATCTTTAATGTTTTTGTGTCAGGTGCACCTGGATTTCCATTTGTAGCTTCTTCTGTCAATCTTCAAACAAACATCATCGTCAGAGGAATAATTCTAGTTATAAGATATCTAATAAAATCGTTAAATTTAAATTAAAATCCCAAATATTCAGAGTTTCTTTTCTATAAATGATCCAATCCACAAGAACCATAATTGGTTTAATTATTTTATCAAATTAATTTCACGTACGATCACTAACTTGAAAATAAAACCTACTTTTTGTAAAAGAAACCAAAAAATGTATGACTTATCAAAATTCGTTAATATAACAATAAAGTCACAAAATTATTTTTAAAAAAAACTGTGTAAATAAATCAGAAGATACAATGATCAAAAAAAGTCAAAATTGCTCATCATAGTACAAACACTAAAGAAAGTGGAAATTATAAATTACTCGTAGCTAACAAATTTTTTTTCCGATGATCTATTACTATCATGATATATATAAAATTTTATCAGTCGCTAATTTCAAAACTTACATCTGAGTTGGTGTAACATCAGTCAAAGCCAATCTAGCTGTTTTGATCTTCTCCTTTAGGTAGAAAGAAGCTTGTTTCTTGAATTCATGGAGAAATGGTTGAGCCATAATATTGTTACTATTTTCCCTACCCCTTTGTATTATTGTTGACATAATAATCTTGTTTAATTCATACAAGAAAAAATAAAATTAAAAATGAAGGATTTTTGGACTTTTGGTTAAGGGGTAGAAGAGGTTAATAATCAAATGATGCAACAAACCAACAACAGCCACCTAATTCATTAATAGTAATTTTTTTTAATATTAGTGTTTGTTTGTACGTACTTCGACTTATTTCACTAGCTATCTATTAGTCCAATCTTTAGATATATTAAATATAACGAATCAAATTAAGTGAGTTAGTGATATGTCCAAACTTAAGGCAAGTTGAAGGAGTCATGTATATTTATATTTAATATCTCTCATAAATATAGCGTACCAAATGAATCTGCCGATCAAAACTTGAGATGATGAAAAGAAATTATTTTAACTTTTTTCAATTATTATTAAAATTGAAAAATTCTAAATTTATGATTTATTTTTTTAAAAAAAAATTATTTTATTAATCACTAGATCATATCCGTCAACTATACACCATACTTCTCATCTAATTAATATTAGTGGCCATTGCCTATGTAATGAGAAGGACACTTGTGGTGATAGAGATGACAAATTCAAAGGAGAAATGGATTTGTTGAACTTTTGTGTGTGTATTATTCAAAGGTCAGAATTTCCAAGATGGCTATATAGTGGTTTTTGAATTGAATATATATATGGATTTGAAAGTAACACAAATTTGTACCTATAAATTAAAATATTCAACATCATGGAAGGACATTAGTAAATTTATTAACACCTCATAATTATATTAATGTTTACATGTATATCTTTTATTATTCAATCATATGAGAAAATTATTTTTTATTTTCATTATGTTAGGATTAAATATTTATCATCATATCAAAAGTTATAGTTTACAGGAAGGATATTATTTTACATTTTAACTATATATGTTCATAGAACAAGCATCATGTTCGATCATGACATTGACACCTACCACATCAATCTCCTTCTGGACCTTTCTGTAGTCGAGATATTGACATATTACTCAGCAAATTATTTTCGTTTTTCATTGGACGTCTTGTATTATTTCAAAAATTTTACTTTATTATTGAAGAAAATTAAAATTAAGAAAAATGACTTTTTGAGATAATAATTATTAATTAGGTGATTATATGATGAACTAATTTCATAAAATACTTCATCACTACCCATAAGAGGTGTGAGGTTGGTATTTCAATATCATGTGGATTATGCACTTCTCCAAACTAAAATATGTAATTTATATTCAAGGATTTGGTAAAATGTCCTATTCAATTAGCACATAATAAAAAAAACCCAATTGTCAATAGAATAATATATTCACATAAATTCTACATTCTGTAACACATAAAACATGTTACACAATCTGTGTTCAAAATAGTATTACTGATTATAACAAATTTTGCAAAAATATAAAATTATTAAAGTTTAATAAATAGTGAAGAGCAGAAGAACAAGAATTATTCACAAAACTAAAATCTGTAAAAACATATCAGAATCTGGAAAAAATAAAATGAAAAGAAGAACAAGCGCACTGAATGCACAGTGTCCTTTTAAGGAGATTATTCTCCCCTAGTATCCGAGGTTTAATTTGAAGTATGTCCTTTTAGGATAGAATGATCTCAATCACCAATGTATTGATACCAAAACGCTGGTGTCAGCGAGCCACTCAACGGCAGTAAAGTACTGCGCACACGAAGAAAATTTGTGCAGAAGAAGAAGACACATTGGGTAAAAAAGATTGCAACCTTTCAGAAATCACACGGCCAACACAGAAAATTTGCAATTTTTCAAAACGGTCATGTTCATGAAAGTTGCAACATTTCAGAATAGTCATCTCCAACGGCGGGAAATTCAAATTAAAATGAGAAACTGTTTTAAATAAAAAGGGTCGTGCGGATCCGAGTCTGGTCAAAAAGTTCGGTTAATCAACTAAATATAATAACAGATAGTATTAAATAAATAGTATTAAATAATATTAGTATTTACTGTGTACTAATCCTAGTCCTATTAGGATTAGTACTCCTTTTAGGATTAGTACTCCTTCATATATCTCCTATATATATCTCCCATGTATTCCCTTATTAGGTCAACACATCAATACAATCAATATTCCTTCATGGTATCAAGAGCCAGAAAACCTAGATCTTCTTTTCTCTAGGTTTTTTTTTCTCTTTTTAGGGCACCGATCGTTTCCTCTCTTCTCTTGGGCGGCGGCAACCATGACAACCGAGGTGGATCCTCTCGATTCACTTCCTTCTGGCGTTAAACTCCTTCTCAGGCATCTTCATGCCCTGATTTTCGAAAAATTATCCGACATAAATTACCCTACATGGAAAATCACCGTTCTTACAGCCCTTGAGGCCAATTACCTTCTCAAATACATCGATGGAAGCACAGAACCGCCGCCGGCAGTCATCACCACCACGGACAAATCAGAAAAAACCAATCCGGCCCATGCCGTCTGGAAAGCTATGGACGGCCAGATCCGATCATGTTTGATTGCGGTCATCTTTCCCACGGTTCAGAAACACGTCCGATCCTACACAACTGCTTCAGCCCTATGGACGGCCCTCGCAACACGCTATGCATTAATTTCCCACTCTCATATTTTTCAATTGCGTGATCGTCTCCACACAATTACCAAAGGCACGAAAACTATGGCGGAGTATTTAGACGAGGTCTCCGCCATCATCACAGCCCTCGACACCGTGAACGAAATCATTTCCAAAAAAGATCTCGTCATGTGCGTCGTTCGGGGGCTCCCATCAGCTTACTCCTCCATTAAACAGGCGGTTCGCATCAGTCCAACGCCCGTTGACCTGGCTACTCTCTCCTCGTGGCTAAAAAGTGAAGAAATCAACATGGATTTGGAGAGCAAACTTCTTCTCCGAGAAGCCGCTGTTATGGAGACGGCCACCGCCCTCACCGCAAGCCAGAACTATCGCCGGGGGAGTGGTGGCGGCGGGCAGGGGAGCCGCGGCAGCTACGGCAGAAACAGCGAAGGCCACGGGCGTGGCGGTCGGCAGGGCAGTTGTTCGCCGTACGACGGTCAGCAGCACGGCAGCAACAACAACCTGCACTCCTTTGGCAGCGGCGGGCAGGGCACTTACGAGCGGGATCGTCTAACTTGTCAAATCTGTCAGAAAACAGGACACACCACTGTTCGTTTCTGGTTTCGGTATGAGGAGAGCCGAAATAGTGATAACCGTGCCAATTATGCATCTCAAACCGGCCCTTCCTCTGAATGACTGTTGGATATTGGGGCCAACATGCATTACTGTTGGCAATGGTGAGTCCCTTAATATTTCTCACACTGGCACGGGTACCATTAAAACCCCCACCGCTATCTTTCACCTAGGTAACCTTACCCACGTCCCTTCTATTAAAGCCAATCTCCTTTCAGTTCACCAATTCACAAAAGACAATAATTGCTCACTCTTGTTCACCTCTAATGATTTCCAGATCCTAGACAATACTACCAAGAGGGTGATTTTTCAGGGGCCCTGTGAGCATGGTCTGTACGTTCTTCCTGGCACAAGTTTGTCTGCCTACCCAGTTTCAGAAAGCGTTCATGTGGCTCCGGTGGCTCTTTCGGCTGATGGTCACAGTCTGTTGTGGCACAGTCGTCTGGGTCACCCGTCTACTCAAATAATAAATTCTTTAATGTCTCAATTAGGTTTTTCTTCCATTCATGTAAACAATTATGACTCTTGTTCAATTGCTAAATCTCATAAATTACCTTTTACTTTATCTGAGAAGCGTACAACTGCACCTTTTCAACTTATTCATTCTGACCTATGGGGTCCTACTGTTGTTCCTTCATTTACTCGTTTTCGCTATTATATTTGTTTTGTGGATGATTTTACAAAATACACTTGGTTGTACCCACTAAAACACAAATCACAGGCATACACCACCTTTGTCACTTTTGAAAAAATGGTCAAAACACAATTCAATTCTCATGTTAAACTTTTTCGAAGTGACAATGGAAAGGAATATGTAAATAACATCTTTGGCCAGTTTCTGCAATCTATGGGAATTATACATCAAACCTCCTGTCCATACACTCCCGAACAGAATGGGGTGGCTGAGCGTAAGCATCGCCATCTCATTAAAACGGTGGTTACTCTTTTACATCAATCTCATCTCCCTGTCTCCTTTTGGGTAGAAGCTCTAGCCACCGCAAACTACCTCATTAACAGAATGCCCAGTCACACCCTCTCCAACAAATCACCCTATCAACTCCTTTACTAAGAACTTCCCAATTATACCAACCTCCGCGTCTTTGGGTGTCTTGCCTACCCTTGGCTACGCCATCATATTACTCACAAATTACAACCCCGATCCCGTCCTTGTATTTTTTTGGGCTATCATCCTACCTCCAAGGGTTATCGCTGTCTTGACCCACAAACTCATAAAGTCTACATATCTCGTCATGTAAAATTTGTCGAAAATGAGTTTCCCTACGAGTCTATTTCCTCCTCCACAAATACATCATTCATTGGCGTCCTTCCCCTTTTTCCAACATACTCACAGGGTCCCTCATCACCTTCCCCCACACCTCCATCCACTACCCAACCACCACTCATCACCCCTTCGACCGTCACCCACAATACACCCGCAACCACCACCCACACTCACAACCAACCCGAACCACCTCATACCCACAACATCTCCAGCCCAATCCGTTTTGGGTCCTTCCCGGCCACCCCCGAATCAGCACCGCCCGTGCCACCCCCCAATACTCATCCCATGTTAACCCGTGGCAAAGCCGATATCTTTAAACCCAAAACCTTTCAGGCTACCATACTACCAAATACACCCCTTTCCGATAGTGAACCAACAACCTACTCTGTTGCCTCAAAAAATGCTTATTAGCGTCATGCTATGGATGACCAGTTTAAGGCTTTGACTGATCAGAAAACTTAGGTTCTTGTACCTAAGCCCCATAGGCGGCACCCAGTGGGCTGTAAATGGGTGTACAAAATTAAACACAATGCAGATGGCAGTATTTCCAGGTACAAGGCTCGTTTGGTTGCTAAAAGCTACAATCAGGAGTATGGGCTTGATTACTCTGAGACATTCAATCCTGTTATTCGGCAGGAAACCATTCGCCTGGTACTGTCACTCGCCGTGCGCAACAATTGGCTCATCAATCAGTTTGATGTTTTCAATGCTTTTCTTCATGGCATGCTTGATGAAACTATCTACATGACGCAACCACCGGGCTATGTTGATCCCCGCTTCCCTCAACATGTTTGCAAACTCCAGAATTCTCTGTATGGGCTCAAGCAAGCCCCCCTACTTGGTACACACGTCTGAAAACGTTCCTCCAGGGACTCGGCTTCACGTATTGCGTACACGTCACGAGTCTGTTTACTCGACATTTAGCACACGGTACAGTCATTTTTCTTATCTATGTATATGATGACATTATTACAGGCTCTACTGCAGCTCTCATTCAAGATGTCACTCGAGCTATGCATACTACCTTCAAAATGAAGGACCTTCGCCCGTTACATTATTTTCTGGGAATGGAGGTTTCTCGGACAGGCAGCGGCTTGTTTCTTCATCAGTCAAAATATGCTCGAGATCTGTTGCAGAAAGCTGGACTGGAAAAATGCACTAGTCAACCAACATCGATGGCAGTCTTTTCGTCTACGAATGAAGCCGACACCCCCTTTGCCGATATCACCCACTTCCGCAGCCTCATTGGGGCTCTACAGTATCTGTCCATTACCCATCCTGACATCCAGTTTGCTGTCAACTGAGTTGCTCAGCGCATGCATCAACCAAGTGAACATGATTACCATTGTCTAAAATGCATTCTCAGGTACATTTTTGGCACTCTTGGTCTTGGTTTACTCATTTGACCCGGGGACTTGGAGCTTCGGGGTTTCTCAGATTCAGATTGGGCGAATGATAAAAATGAAAGAAAATCTACATTGGGGTTTCTCATTTTTTTGGGGCCGAACCTGATCTCTTGGTGTACAAAAAAACAACCCAAGGTCTCTCGGTCCTCGGCTGAAGCTGAATACCGCGCCCTTGCTCTTCTTGCTGCTGAGACCATGTGGGTCACATATATTCTTCGCGAACTCCGCGCCACTCACACTGTTCCTGCTCTCTATTGTGACAACAAATCAACCATCTGTGTGGCCAAGAATTTCGTCCTACACACCAGAATGAAGCATGTTGATACCGATTGTCTCTTTGTTCCCGATGAAGTTCAGGCCGGCACCATGACTGTGCAGTATGTATACACTAAAGAACAACCGGTTGATATTCTCACCAAGCCTCTCCCGAGCCGACAGCACGATTACCTCAGGTGTAAGCTTCCGTTCGCTTCCGCTCTGCTCAGCTTGAGGGGGGATAATAACATATAGTATTAAATAAATAGTATTAAATAATATTAGTATTTACTGTGTACTAATCCTAGTCCTATTAGGATTAGTACTCCTTAATCCTAATCCTATTAGGATTAGTACTCCTTCCTATATCTCCTATATATATCTCCCATGTATTTCCTTATTAGGTCAACACATCAATACAATCAATATTCCTTCAAAATAATTGAAACGTTTTGGACATTTAATTTAATTTAATTAATTAAATAAATAATTAAAACAAACTTTGTCCAAAAAGTAATCTCTCGATCATTGTTCAAAGCCAAAGCCGAAGCAATCAAAACTGAGTGAGCCACGACGGGAGCGAGAGGGGGGTCCCTTTTTCCAACCTTTTTAACAACTAATAAAAGTGTTTCTCTACTTAAACACTTCTCCTTTTCTTTTCACCACCAATGAGGAAAAAATGTCTTTTTACTAAAGCATATGAGAACTTTTCAATTTCCTATTTTTTCATATTTCCTCCATTTCCCATTAACTCTTGCTATATACCCAACAAAACACCGCAAACTTATACGAAGTTGAAAATCTTCCATAATGATTTATATTTTTGTTGGATTCCCCAATTCGTTTTTCCATTCCTTTTCCCCAATCTATTTTGAGTGAATTATATATTAAAAGACGCAAATTATTGAGGATAGTTCATGTCTAAATATAGAATTGCTTAAATGAGATTTTGAGTTTGTCGAGATTAAAAGATTCTATTAGCAATTAAAGCTGCTTTAAAGCTTAATTTTGATACTCGATATGGCACGCAAGTAAACTGTTTTTAGTAAATAATATACCAAAGATTCGAATCGAAAGGATCTTATATCCTAAATTTAGGACTACTTAGGGAAGATTTAAGTTGTAGTGCAGTGGTAGGATTGCTCCACCTTTAACCAGAGGTTTCGGGTTCGAGCTCTGGATATGAAAAAACTTAGGTTAGGAGCGCTACTTCCAAATGGGCCCTGCAGTGCGCGATTCGAATTTAGTCGGGGCTTCAATGTTGATTCCAAAAACCTAAAAAGACATATTTGAGTTCATCAAAATTTGGAAAATATATATATATATATTGTATAAACAATGTATATGAACGTATATACATCTTTGAATACACAGAAATACATCATATAAAACATGATTAAATACTATTTATATTATATGGATACATTACCTATACATATGATCATTCATTTTGTTGAAATTCTACTTTTTTGATGGATATTGTTTTCATTGTTAAAGAGATAATACATAGTTTTCTCCCCAACCTTAATATTAACTTTTGTAGTATATACTGCATATATTCACCAACATGCCCATTGAAGAACTGAAAAAAAGATGTGATAAGGAGGGATTTTTCAAAGGTAGTAAATACTCTTCACATTATTCAATTATCGAATACATATATCTTTATATACTTTACGTTTAGTATCAGTAAAATAAATAAATAATTTAATATATTCATTATAAGATACTTTAATTTAATGCTTGGAAATTTAGAGTTTGTTTACTATTCCACTAAAAATAGCTTAGCTTATTTTTAGAAGCATACTTTTGAAATAGTTTTTAAAAAATATGTTTGAGAAAAGGAAAAAAATAGTTTGTGTTTAATTAATTCATTCAAAAAATATTTTTGATAAGTAGATTGTGTTTGACTAATTAATTTTTAAAGAACAACTTTTACTTATATATATAGCAAACCATATCAAATTGTATAACTCGCTGGCAGGAGCTTCAAATTTGTATAATTTCGTTGGCAAACCATTTGTATAAATTGTTGACAGCATCTCGCTTGTATAAATTGTTGGCAGCCTCTTAATTTAATTTTATGTGTTTATATATCTGCATAAAATTTGAATTTGTATACAATTGAATCGAAATAAACATTTGTATATCAAATCTCTTTCTCACTTTGTACAACATAAATTATACATTGTAATTTGTATGATCTATGTTTGTATAATGCGATAAAGAAAGAAAGGAAAAGGGAACTGGGTAGAGGAAGATTTGTATTTGTATAATTACAAGTGTATAGGACGAAAATATATGTATTTGTATATGTATACAATTTTCTCTCGCTTTATAAAAACACAAACACATTTTATATGTTTGTGTTTGTATAAAAGCGAGAGAGGCGAGGGAGAGACTGGCGAGCGAAAAACCTAGAGAGGTGGATGACACTGTTTGCTACGGGTTACAATTAAATCAAACTGCGGATATATCATTTTATCTGAATTAATAATTTGCTATTTTATACAATTTTTTTCATTTTTGAAAAATGTTTTTGAGAATTAAATTATGAAAAAAGACATGTATTAATGTACTTTTAATAGTAAAATTATTTCAAAGAGAAAGAAATTAATTTTAAGTATCTATTATATTTTAAATTAATTTTTAAATTAAATTAATGTGTATATATTTAAATTTACAATCAGTATTATACATATATTAACAATAATTATAATATAATATTAACCTAATAATTTAAATATAATTAAACGTATCAAGCAAATATATTTATAAATCATTCTACAAATAATTTACTACATAAAAATTCACCACAAATAAATAATAAATAAATACAAGGAATATAATAATTTTCTACTTCTTCATAAAAATTTTGTGTTTCTTCCCAACAATTAAAAAACCTTTTTTCCTTCCAATTAAAAACAATTTTAGTTATTTACAAAATACTTTAATTTTTTTCAAACGAATTTTCCTTTTAATTCTATCTGTTTAAAAAAGAGTAATTTGGTTTGATTTTGCATGGAGTTTTAGAGAATAAAGAAATTTTTGAATTTTGTGGTCCTAAAATTGAAGTTATGTCAAATGTACTAAACTATCCTTCAATTTTGTGGCTTAAAACATGCTTCGTGAAAATGTGAAATTAAAATGTTACCAAAAAAAAGAAAAAAATTCATTCTTTTTAAAACAGACTAATCCATTGATTAGTTATACTTCCTACATGGTATTATATGATGTATTACTAATACCTCCAATTTGGAGGTATTTGTAATGCATGTGTTTGAATACCATGGGATAAGTCTACTAAAAACAAAAATATCCCTCAAAATATTTTAATTATTTTGTTTATTTTCTTGATTTTATGTTTAATGGTTGTGCTAATAAATTTATTTAAATGAATTAGCTTACAAATTATTTAGAGAGAGTTGTTTGTTAATATATATATTGAATACATATTAAAATTACAACTTCCAATTTTATGCGTAAATGTAGATGGTTTATTTAATTTTACTATTGTTTACCGTTTTTTCAATTTTAAAAGTTGATAGTTTATCTTTTTTTAAATTGAAAACTAACATTGTCAATTTACTAAGATGATGTAACGACCTGTTTAGTCGTTTTGAGCAACAGATTTTATTTTTGAAAAAACTGACTGAGACGACGGATCCCATGACGGACCGTCATGGGCACGACGGACCGTCGAGGGGGTCTCGTTCCAAAACACTTAGAATTCTGAAATTTGGGTACTGAAATCGACTCTCTGAACTTCGTGACGGAATGGCAGGATGGACCGTCACAGGTGTGACGGGCCGTCACAGATCCTTTAGTGAAATTTAGTCTCTGAACTTTGTGACGGAAGCAGCAGGACGGACCGTCGCAGGCACGACGGGCCGTCACAGACTGCGTAATCCCAGGCTGGGTCGGATTTCTGTTTAATATTTTAAGGGGCGTTTTGGACTATTCCTGCTTATAATTATAAAGTTAGTGGTTGAATATTAATAATCCAATTTCTTGAGGGTTAAAGGAGATAACCTTAAATTAATTAGTGGGTTATTTTTGTCATCTTTTATACTTAATTATATGTTAATTAGGGTAAAAGAAAGAGGGTTTGAATAAGAAAAATAGAAAGAACAAGGAGAGGGAAAGAGAACGATCGAGAGAGAGAGGAACGAAGAAGAAAGCAAAGACTTTGAGGATTAGCTTGCTTCATCACAATTCTTCGGTGGAGGTAGGTTATGGTTATATGCTATTCGTAGTAAGCTCTTAATAGCGAATGATATGTATTGGGTAGTGTTGTAAACCCTTCTACATGCTTAATTGTATGCTTGCGTGAATGTGATTATATAATTGTGATAAAATAAGCATGATGAAGCTATTGAATCCTAAATCTTGAAAAAGAAACCCTAATCTACTTTGTTAATGATGATGCCTTGGTATAAAAGAAGGCTTGATGAATGAAAGTAGTGAGATTAGGGGATCGGGTGCCACGTTCCGGTACCAGGATAGTATATGAGGATCTGAGTGTCACGTTCCGACACCAGGATAGTATATGGATCGGGTGCCACGTTCCTGTACCAGGATAGTATATGAGGATCGGAGTGTCATGTTCCGACACCAGGATAGTTTATGGAACGGGTGCCACGTTCCGGTACCAGGATAGTATATGAGGATCAGAGTGTCACGTTCCGGCACCAGGATTAGTAAAGAGAATGAATCTTGAAATATGTTAATATACTCAATTTAATGAACCTAATTCCCAAATGAGTATGATGGGGAGGCGTGAGTCCTCATTGTTGTGCTTGGTGTTGTGACCAAGGGTTATGGAAATTGTAAATGCCGCATGTTGAGTATTGCAGTTGATTTTATGATATTATCTGATATATACTATTTTCTATTTTGAGTTGGCCGATGATATCTACTCAGTACTCGTGTTTTGTACTGACCCCTACTTGTATGTTTTCTTTTTGTTCATTGTGGAGTGCAGCAAACGTACTGTCGTCTTCAACCCAACCGCAACTCTAGCCAGTCTTCATCACACCAGATTTCAGGGTGAGCTAAAGCTTCTAGCTTGGACTGGATCTTCTTCTTCATGTCTTGATGCCTTGAAATTCTGGCATAGACTAGCTATTATTTATGTTTAGTTTCTTAGATACTCTTAGCTTTAGTAATTTGAGGATAGATGTTCTTGTGATGATGACTTCCAGATTTTGGGGATAATGATAAGTTTGAGTTTTAGAAGTTGATTATTGATTTTGTTAATGAGTTTTAAGTCTTCCGCATTGTTTTTCTATTTATTATGTTTGAAATGTTGGGGTTTAGATTGGTTGGTTCGCTCACATAGGAGGATAAATGTGGGTGCCAGTCGCGACCCGTTTTGGGTCGTGACAAACTTGGTATCATAGCATTAGGTTCGTTGGTCTCACCACACAAGAACGAGTCTAGTAGAGTCTTAAGGAATGGTAAGGGGACGCCTTTACTTTTCTTTGAGAGGCTATATGACTTTAGGAAAATTCCATTCTTTCTTTCTTTCGTGCTATTACTTGGATCCAATTGGTATCTAGGTGATACAAATTGGTATCTGACCATCTTCACTCTATTTCGCAGATGGTTAGAACTAGAGCAACAACCGCGCCAACACCAGCACTGGCAAGACAAGAGGCGTCTGAGCCAGCCACTGCGACTGTAGCTCGAGGAAGAGCAGCGGCAAGAGACCGTGGTAGAGTTCATAGGAGGACATCCTCTAGAGGAAGAGGACAAACACCTGGCCCATCTAGTACTAGGGCGGTGACTCCTCCACCGACTGAGGAAGTAGTAAGAGAGGGTGAGGAAGGGAAAAGTGAGCAAGTGCAGAATGAGGAATTACCACCCCAACCTACCCCAGAGATGATTAATCAGGTTCTTGCTTATCTTAGCGGGTTAACTGATCAAGGCCAGACACCTCCAGTGTTTTCTGCACCAGCTACTGTGGCTCCCCGCATGGATGCCTCATTGGAAATAGGCACGTTTCCTCGTCTGACTACAGGGCCTATAATGACAAATGATCAGCATGAACTTTTCAGTAAGTTCTTGAAATTGAAACCTCCAGTCTTCAAGGGTGCTGAATCTGAGGATGCCTATGATTTTCTGGTTGATTGTCATGAGCTACTACACAAGATGGGTATAGTAGAACGGTTTGGTGTTGAGTTTGTGACTTATCAGTTTCAAGGGAACGCCAAAATGTGGTGGCGGTCACATGTTGAGTGTCAACCAACAGAGGCACCACCTATGACTTGGGCATCATTCTCTATCTTGTTTATGGAGAAGTATATCCCCCGGACCTTGAGGGATAGGAAAAGAGATGAGTTCTTGAGCCTAGAGCAAGGTAGGATGTCGGTTACTGCATATGAGGCTAAGTTTCGTGCATTATCGAGGTATGCCACCCAACTTTGTTTCAGTCCACAAGAGCGGATTTGCCGTTTTGTGAAGGGGTTGAGGTCAGAATTGCGGATTTCAGCCTTACAGGTAGCGGCTACGGCAAAATCCTTTCAAGAAGTGGTAGACTTCGTGATAGAGGTGGCAGGAGTGAAGCCAGATGACTTCACCATGGCATCGACATCAAAAAGTTTTCGAAAGAGAGGTGAGTTTAATGGTTCTTACTCTAGAGGACAGGGTTCAGGAGGTTATCCAGCCCGACCTATTCAGTCTTCACTGCAGACTGTAGTTGGGGGTCCACCGCAGACAGGTCAACACTTCTCTGAGTTTGGAGGTTATCCCCAGACTTCGCCATTCTCACAGAGACCTATGCTTGAATCCAGAGAGTGTTATGGATGTGGGGAGACTGGACACATTAAGAGGTATTGTCCAAAACAGAATTTCAGACCTCAAATGGTCAGAGGTAGAGGTGGTTATGGAAGAGGTCGTCATTCTGGAGGACGTAGTGGCCGAGGTGATGGTGGTCACCAAAACGGTCGGGGTAATGGGCAAACTGGAACTACTGCAGCGCAACATGGTAGGGGCAACGGGCAGACAGGTGATAGGGCCCATTATTATGCTTTCCCTAGGAGATCCGAAACGGAGACATCTGATGCTGTCATCACAGGTAATCTTTTGGTTTGTGATTGCATGGCTTCTGTATTGTTTGATCCTGGATCCACATTTTCTTATGTATCTTCCTCATTTGCTAATGATCTTAAATTACATTGTGAATTACTTGACATGCCTATTCGTGTTTCTACTCCGGTGGGTGAGTCTGTGATAGTCAAAAAGGTGTATAGGTCTTGTCTTGTAACTTTTATGGGGAGCAATACTCATGTAGACTTGGTTATCTTAGAAATGGTTGACTTCGATGTGATTCTGGGTATGACTTGGCTCTCTCCAAATTTTGCAATCTTGGATTGTAATGCTAAAACTGTGACGTTAGCCAAGCATGAGACAGATCCGTTAGTGTGGGAGGGTGACTACACTTCCAATCCAGTTCGTATCATCTCCTTTCTTCGTGCTAAGAAAATGGTTAGAAAGGGTTGTTTAGATTTCTTGGCACACCTCAGGGATGATACTACCCAAGTACCTTCAATTGAGACGGTTTCAATAGTCCGTGAGTTTCTGGATGTGTTTCCGGCAGACCTTCCTGGTATGCCACCGGATAGGGATATTGATTTCTGTATTGATCTGGAGCCGGGCACTCGCCCCATTTCCATACCCCCTTATAGGATGGCTCCCGCTGAGTTAAGAGAGTTAAAGGCCCAACTTCAAGAGTTGTTAAGCAAGGGCTTTATTAGACCAAGAGCATCCCCTTAGGGTGCTCCGGTGTTATTTGTGAAGAAGAAGGATGGGAGTTTTCAGATGTGCATAGACTACCGGCAGTTGAACAAGGTAACTATTAAGAACAAGTATCCCATTTCTCGCATTGATGACTTGTTCGATCAGTTACAAGGTGCTTGTGTCTTCTCTAAGATTGACTTGAGATCCGGGTATCATCAATTGAAAATACGGGCAACGGATGTGCCAAAGACTGCTTTTTGAACCAGGTATGGGCATTACGAATTTGTAGTAATGTCTTTTGGTCTTACGAATGCCCCTGCTGCTTTCATGAGCTTGATGAACGGGATTTTTAAGCCATATCTGGATCTCTTCATCATTGTATTTATTGATGATATATTGGTATACTCGAAGAGCAAGAAAGAACATGAAGAGCACTTGAGAATGGTATTGGAAATGTTGAGGGAGAAAAGGCTTTATGCCAAATTCTCTAAGTGTGAGTTTTGGCTAGATTCAGTGTCCTTCTTGGGGCACGTAGTTTCTAAGGATGGGGTGATGGTGGATCCTTCTAAGATTGAGACAGTGAAGAATTGGGTAAGACCTACTAATGTGTCAGAAATAAGGAGCTTTGTTGGTTTAGCTAGCTATTACCGTCGATTTGTCAAGGGATTCTCTTCCATTGCTTCCCAATTGACGAACTTGACTAAGCAGAATGTTCCATTTGTATGGTCGGACGAGTGTGAAGAAAGCTTTCAGAAGCTCAAGACTTTGTTGACTGCCGCACCAATCCTTACCTTGCCAGTGGAAGGTAAGAATTTCATTGTCTATTGTGATGCATCCTATTCGGGCTTGGGTCCGGTTTAGTGCAAGAGAAGAATGTAATTGCTTATGCTTTGAGGCAATTAAAGTTGAACGAACGTAATTATCCGACCCATGATTTGGAGTTGGTTACGGTAGTGTTTGCATTAAAGCAATGGAGGCACTATCTATATGGAGTTAAGTGTGAAGTCTACACAGATCATCGTAGCCTACAGTATGTCTTTACGTAGAAAGATTTGAATTTAAGACAGAGAAGGTGGATGGAACTACTGAAGGATTATGACATCACTATATTGTATCATCCGGGAAAAGCTAATGTTGTGGCAGACGCTTTAAGTAGAAAAGCAGGGAGCATGGGTAGTTTAGCCCACTTACAAGTTTCTAGACGTCCATTGGCTAGAGAGGTTCAGACTCTGGCTAACGACTTTATAAGGTTAGAAATAAATGAGAAGGGAGGATTTTTGGCCAGTATGGAGGCGAGATCTTCTTTTCTTGACAAGATCAAGGGAAAACAGTTTGATGATGAGAAACTAAGCCGAATTCGGGATATGGTGTTGCGAGGAGAGGCTAAAGAAGCAATAACGGATGAGGAAGGTGTTTTGAGAATTAAGGGAAGGGTATGTGTGCCCCGTGTTGATGATTTGATCCACACTATTCTTACAGAGGCTCATAGTTCTGGATATTCTATACATCCTGGTGGAACCAAGATGTACCGTGACCTAAAGCAACACTTTTGGTGGAGTAGAATGAAGCGCGACATTGTTGATTTTGTTGACAAATGTCCAAATTGTCAGCAAGTAAAGTATGAACACCAAAGGCCCGGAGGAACGCTTCAAATAATGCCCATTCCTGAATGGAAGTGGGAGAGAATTGCAATGGACTTCGTGGTTGGTCTTCCAAAGACAATGGGTAAGTATGACTCCATTTGGGTAATTGTTGACAGATTAACTAAGTCTGCTCATTTCATTCCGGTCAAGGTGACTTATAATGCAGAGAAGTTAGCCAAACTTTACATCTCAGAAATTGTTCGATTGCATGGAGTTCCACTTTCCATTATATCAGATAGAGGTACGCAGTTCACTTCTAAGTTTTGGAGAACATTGCATGCTGAATTAGGTACTAGGTTGGACCTTAGTACTGCATTCCACCCTCAGACCGATGGTCAGTCTGAGCGAACAATTCAAGTGTTGGAGGATATGCTTCGTGCATGTGTGATAGAATTTGGAGGTCATTGGGATAACTTCTTACCCTTAGCAGAGTTCTCATACAACAATAGCTATCACTCAAGTATTGATATGGCTCCTTTCGAAGCATTGTATGGGAGGAGCTGTAGGTCTCCCATTGGTTGGTTTGACGCATTTGAGGTTAGACCTTGGGGTACTGATCTTTTGAGGGATTCATTAGAGAAGGTGAAATCTATTCAAGAAAAGCTTTTAGCGGCTCAAAGCAGGAAAAAGGAATATGCAGATCGAAAGGTTAGAGACTTGGAGTTCATGGAGGGTGAGCAAGTCTTGCTGAAGGTTTCGCCCATGAAAGGGGTGATGCGGTTTGGAAAAAGAGGTAAGCTAAGCCCAAGGTATATTGAACCATTTGAAGTACTTAAGCGAGTAGGGGAGGTGGCTTATGAATTAGCCTTGCCCCAGGACTGTCAGGAGTGCATCCGGTATTTCATGTGTCTATGTTGAAAAGATACCATAGGGATGGAAACTACATCATTCGTTGGGATTCGGTTCTTCTTGATGAGAATTTATCTTATGAGGAGGAGCCTGTTGCCATTTTAGATAGAAAAGTCCGCAAGTTGAGGTCAAGGGAGATTGCATCCATCAAAGTTCAATGGAAGAATCGACCAGTTGAGGAATCCACTTGGGAGAAGGAGGCTGATATGCGAGAAAGATACCCACACCTGTTTACAGATTCAGGTACTCCTTTTCGCCCTTGTTTTTCTTCTTGTGATCGTTCGGGGACGAACGATGGGTAAATTGGTATCTATTGTAACGACCTGTTTAGTCGTTTTGAGCAACAGATTTTATTTTTGGAAAAACTGACTGAGACGACGGATCCCATGACGGACCGTCATGGGCACGACGGACCGTCGAGGGGGTCTCGTTCCAAAACACTTAGAATTCTGAAATTTGGGTACTGAAATCGACTCTCTGAACTTCGTGACGGAATGGCAGGATGGACCGTCACAGGTGTGACGGGCCGTCACAGGTGTGACGGACCGTCACAGATCCTTTAGTGAAATTTAGTCTCTGAACTTTGTGACGGAAGCAGCAGGACGGACCGTCGCAGGCACGACGGGCCGTCACAGACTGCGTAATCCCAGGCTGGGTCGGATTTCTGTTTAATATTTTAAGGGGCGTTTTGGACTATTCCTGCTTATAATTATAAAGTTAGTGGTTGAATATTAATAATCCAATTTCTTGAGGGTTAAAGGAGATAACCTTAAATTAATTAGTGGGTTATTTTTGTCATCTTTTATACTTAATTATATGTTAATTAGGGTAAAAGAAAGAGGGTTTGAATAAGAAAAATAGAAAGAACAAGGAGAGGGAAAGAGAACGATCGAGAGAGAGAGGAACGAAGAAGAAAGCAAAGACTTTGAGGATTAGCTTGCTTGATCACAATTCTTCGGTGGAGGTAGGTTATGGTTATATGCTATTCGTAGTAAACTCTTAATAGCGAATGATATGTATTGGGTAGTGTTGTAAACCCTTCTATATGCTTAATTGTATGCTTGCGTGAATGTGATTATATAATTGTGATAAAATAAGCATGATGAAGCTATTGAATCCTAAATCTTGAAAAAGAAACCCTAATCTACTTTGTTAATGATGATGCCTTGGTATAAAAGAAGGCTTGATGAACGAAAGTAGTGAGATTAGGGGATCGGGTGCCACGTTCCGGTACCAGGATAGTATATGAGGATCAGAGTGTCACGTTCCGACACCAGGATAGTATATGGATCGGGTGCCACGTTCCGGTACCAGGATAGTATATGAGGATCGGAGTGTCACGTTCCGACACCAGGATAGTTTATGGATCGGGTGCCACGTTCCGGTACCAGGATAGTATATGAGGATCGGAGTGTCACGTTCCGGCACTAGGATTAGTAAAGAGAATGAATCTTGAAATATGTTAATATACTCAATTTAATGAACCTAATTCCCAAATGAGTATGATGGGGAGGCGTGAGTCCTCATTGATGTGCTTGGTGTTGTGACCAAGGGTTATGGAAATTGTAAATGCCGCATGTTGAGTATTGCAGTTGATTTTATGATATTATCTGATATATACTATTTTCTATTTTGAGTTGGCCGATGATATCTACTCAGTACTCGTGTTTTGTACTGACCCCTACTTGTATGTTTTCTTTTTGTTCATTGTGGAGTGCAGCAAACGTACCGTCGTCTTCAACCCAACCGCAACTCTAGCCAGTCTTCATCACACCAGATTTCAGGGTGAGCTAAAGCTTCTAGCTTGGACTGGATCTTCTTCTTCATGTCTTGATGCCTTGAAATTCTGGCATAGACTAGCTATTATTTATGTTTAGTTTCTTAGATACTCTTAGCTTTAGTAATTTGAGGATAGATGTTCTTGTGATGATGACTTCCAGATTTTGGGAATAATGATAAGTTTGAGTTTTAGAAGTTCATTATTGATTTTGTTAATGAGTTTTAAGTCTTCCGCATTGTTTTTCTATTTATTATGTTTGAAATGTTGGGTTTTAGATTGGTTGGTTCGCTCACATAGGAGGATAAATGTGGGTGCCAGTCGCGACCCGTTTTGGGTCGTGACAGATGACAATTATTTATCCTCAAAAAATTTAAGTAAAAAAAAAAAGGCAAACATAATAACAAAATTGTTCTTTTCATAGGTAGTTAGAAGGTCATAAAAAAATAAAATATTATCCGGCAATTATTTATCTTAACCAATTGCATAATAATTTAAGGGTATAATTAAAAAGAAGTTTTTTTATAAAGTTTTAATCCAAACACAAGATGAGGTGAGAAATAATGAACCAAGCACTTGATAAAAGTAATTTCAATATTATTAATTTCTGCATCATTAATTTTTACATTATTAATTTCAATATTACTAATCTCGATATTATCAATCTTCGTACCAAACAAACGATTAAACTTAAAATTGACCCACAATAGGATAATTGTGAGAGGTGTAAGGGGTTGGTGAGGGGACAGGTGGGTCCAAGTGAGCGATCACATATTTGGGTGTGAGTGACAATATAGTTTTAAAAAACAAAAGTGATATGTGTTAATTAAAATTTAAAATCATTGAGTGGCCACACAAATATAACGACGAAATAATATATTTAGTATAATATGATATTAATAAAATTTGATAAGAATAAAGTCTTTATAAATTTTAGGTGTAAAGGTTTGAAAAATATCTCAATTTTAATTAAATTTGTTATTGTAATACTAAAATTTAATGAGGATATATTATTTTTTAAAACTATTTAATAGTGTGTTTTTTGCCCCTTGAACTATTTAATAGTGCATTAAGATATATATATGTCTATGTTGATACATTACTATTATAATTTTGCAATATTTTTATGTCCATGTGGATAAATATATATGCTTAAAATACGATATTAAATAGTCTCGGAAGGTAATAGGTCCTCGTGAAAGTTTAGTATCGCAATAACAAATTTAACCAAAATTGGGATATTTTTTAGATCTTTATCCCTAAATTTTATTATTATTTTAGAGTTAAAAAAATTATTTTTGATAAATTCTAGAGTCAAGAAAAAATAATTCAAAAATTTATAAAGAGAAATAAAGATGTTCACGAGAGAATACTATAGTTAATCTGATAAATCATTCTAAACAATAATCAAACAAGATACAATAGTAATTAGTGTAAAAAGTTACCAACAATAACCAAATTCGAAGGACAAATAAACTAATACAAATAAATACTCTTTATTTTACGAAGAATGACCTGATTTGAT